>NC_136069.1:1407756011-1408956011 GCF_964261635.1 Lissotriton helveticus | reverse complement strand
GGTCACACCCAAGGACAAGGACAGTACCAAGGTAAGGGCACCTCCCAAGAGCAGGGTAGCTTCAAAGGAGTGGGACACTACAATGGACATGTCTGCACCCAGGGACAGGGCACCGGCAAGGGATCAGGGCCATTCCAGGGACAGGACACCTCCGACGTCCAAGGCACATCCCATGGCCAAGGGTTCTCCCATGGACACGAGCACCATCAAGGACAGGCATATTTCACCCCTGGCTGTACTGAGGATGATGTTTAAGGAACGTACAACACATGTATCAGCGGTGGAGTCCCCCATACCTCTACTCCCATCCACTCCCCGCTAAAGCAGAGGAAGGAGTACACTGTTGTTGCATCCCCATTACACATGATGCAGAGGGCAGAAGGCAGGCACACAGCAAACGGCAGGCAGGGTCCAGCACGTCCCCAGAGAGCAGACCACCACAAGCACATGATACACCTTTGATGTCTGGTGATGCCACTCCACTTACCAGTCCAGGCATGTCCAGGGTGCCCCTACGTTTCACAAAGAAACGGAGACACACACCAGTGAGACCTGAACACCCCAATGTCGCTCCAGTACAGCTGTCCCCAGCTCCCAGAGCTACCCTGCCTCCTGGCCCATACAGCCCTGTGGCTCAACATTTCAGTGGTCCTAGTGGATCAGCTGCTGTTCACTCACATGTGTCAGGTGCAGGCATGGTATTTGTTGGTCAGTGTACAGGGACATGTCCGGCCAGTGTGTCTGGGTCTATGGCACATGTGTCAGTCAGTAGATCGGTGGCTGTGTCTCACACTCCTGTTGCTGGTGCTGGCGGTGTGTCTGGGTCTATGGCACATGTGTCAGTCAGTAGATCGGTGGCTGTGTCTCACACTCCTGTTTCTGGTGCTGGCGGTGTGTCTGGGTCTATGGCACATGTGTCAGTCACCACAGCTGTGGCTGTGTCTCGCACTCCTTTTTCTGGTGCTGGTGGCGTGTCTGGGTCTAGGGCTCATGTGTCAGTCAGTAGATCGGTGGCTGTGTCTCACATTCCTGTTGCTGGTGCTGGCGGTGTGTGTGGGTCTATGGCTCATGTGTCAGTCAGTAGATCGGTGGCTGTGTCTCACACTCCTGTTGCTAGTGCTGGCGGTGTGTCCGAGGCGAGTTGTTCAAGCAGTCCACCTGATTCTGTGGTATGAGGTCTAGTTTCCATCAGTCACATCTCATTTAAGTTTGTGTGTAGATTGCGTATGTAACCACCTATGTTTTATTAGTCTCCTTGTGACGGGTCGCTTGACACACGTACTTGGCTAGCCAATGATGTACCTGCTGTGTTGGGCACAATGCCCTGTTGCTGTTCTGATACTGCATTCTGCCCTCTCATATGCTGCCAATGATGGACCTGCTGTGTTGGGCACAATGCCCTGTTGCTGTTCTGAAAATGCATTCTGCCCTCTCATATGCTGCCAATGATGTACCTGCTGTGTTGGGCACAATGCCCTGTTGCTGTTCTGAAAATGCATTCTGCCCTCTCATTTGCTGCCTCTGATGGACCTGTTCAGTGCAATGGACTGTTGATGCACTTAGCCCCTCTCACGTGCTGCCTCTGATGGACCTGTTCAGTGCAATGGACTGTTGATGCACTTAGCCCCTCTCACGTGCTGCCTCTGATGGACCTGTTCAGTGCAATGGACTGTTGATGCACTTAGCCCCTCTCACGTGCTGCCTCTGATGGACCTGTTCAGTGCAATGGACTGTTGATGCACTTAGCCCCTCTCACGTGCTGCCTCTGATGTACCTGCTCTGTTGTCCGCAATGCCCTGTTGCTGTTCTGATAATGCATTCTGCTCTCTCACGTGCTGCCTCTGATGTACCTGCTCTGTTGTTCACAATGCCCTGTTGCTGTTCTGATACTGCATTCTGCCCTCTCATGTGCTGCCTCTGATGTACCTGCTCTGTTGTTCACAATGCCCTGTTGCTGTTCTGAAAATGCATTCTGCCCTCTCATATGCTGCCTCTGATGGACCTGCTGTGTTGGGCACAATGCCCTGTTGCTGTTCTGATACTGCATTCTGCCCTCTCATATGCTGCCAATGATGTACCTGCTGTGTTGTCCACACTGCCCTGTTGCTGTTTTGATACTGCAATCTGCCCTCTCACGTGCTGCCAATGATGTACCTGCTCTGTTGGGCACAATGCCCAGGCTCTTGGATTTTCTGATATTATGCACCTATTATGTTGAATAAAGCTAATGTATCATGTTTTGTGGTTTGTCGCTGTCATTCCTGGTTGTGTACTTCTATTGTGTATATTTTGGTGCGTTCGTCAATGTATTTCCTGTGACATGACACTCCCCCTCCCAACGTCACAGCCCTGCCAGGTACTCCCCTTCCGGAAGTAAATGGTGTGTAGCGTACCTGCGTCGTCGTCGATGATGGTCCATGACTTGCTGGTGGAGGATCGCGAAGAGTATCGGAAAAGCGTGTAGTACTGGGTCCATGTGGGCGAGCTGCTTGTGGTGAGTATCTTCGCAATGTGTGGTTAGTTAGCTGTGGGGAATCCGCCGTGTTCAGGCAGGTTGTTTTTCCGCAGCGGTTTTATGTGTGTTTTCCGCCATCGTGATTTGGGACACGGTCGGAGACGTCATTCCGTACGGCGGTGTCTCTGTATTGGTTACGTCCGCCGCGGGGTCGGGTGTAAATCCGCGGCGGTGCGTTCTCTTCCGCCGCGTACGGAGTTTTGACAGTTTTTCCCATCCTAATATGGCGGTCGGACTGTCCGCGGCAGGCGGACGGAAAAGGGCTTTTTCCGCCTACTCCAGGACGGCGGACGTCCGTCCGTCCGCCATCCTAATGAGCCCCTAAATATTCAATTAAAAACAAAAGAACAAACATTTCTCATTTAAATAACTCTCTAACTTAATCCCCTATAAACCTGACAACCTGCTCCTAAATTATCTTCACTTTGGTGTTCTAGAGGTACTATTCTGGAATCCAGTTAAAAAACAATATGGTCAGACAAAGCATTTCGGATGTTTCTTATTTGCAGTAAGGATCTTGTTTGCACATCATTACGTGTGTCTATATAGGTAAATTATGCACTTATGTAAAAATTGCAATCAAATAATTAAAATTAGGAGAGGCAAGATGGAGTCTGCTAGACGGACGTTCGTGTGAGAGGCTCCGATCTGGGCACCCGGTGATATTGCTTACCTGGGCTCCTGTTAACTTCTGGTCGTGTCTTCTTTGGTCTCTCGTCTGACTGATTGTTTTACGACCCTCTAAAATCAGCGGGGAGGCTGTAATCAGCGGTTCGTTGTTGGCGTTGCTCCCTGGGTTCTCCTGCGCGGCTTCCAGCGTGGTACGGATTTCAGCGGCAGGAGACGCCGCAAAGCTTCAGTGGGCGGAGCAGCGGTGTGTGGACGATCTAGGGCTATGTTGTTACCTTGTAGCCGGGGAAAACACCAAGACAAACACAAGATAAAGAGAGCTGTCGGGCGTTGTGACTGCTTCACGGACATTAAGTGCCAAGGCACGCAAATAAGCACACAAAAGTAAGACTTTTTGAGTAGCAGACATTTGGGAAGCTACAGACTGTTCCATTTTCCCCTTTTTTTTTTTTTTACTATATGACATTTTGTTTAGACACTGCTCCTTCACTGTGAGAAACTGGATTTTTGTGAGCTTGTCTACAGTGGGGCAGAGTTTAGTCTACTATTCTTCGCTGCCAGCGAGCCCCTACAAGCAAAAACGTAAATCAATTTACCAATCATCTATTGCTCTGAATACTTCTACAACTGCTCTCATATCTCAACTACCTGGATATGGGTCCAAAAACAGCCCGTGGTGGGAAAACCAGAGAGCCAGGTTGGGACCCGCGCCGCGCTTGCTGCAAAGTCAATGCAAATTGGTAGCTGTAAAGAGGACACCAGGCTAGAGGCCAATAGTAAGGAACCTGAGATTGATAAATTGTCTACACCCAGGATTCCACAAATGTTTCAAACTCCTCAAGGGAAAAAGGGTATGACTTCCACAGCCAGACCTCCTGATGTTGATTCCACCGATACTGATGGGGATTCTACATTGGTGAAAGCCCTGGAGCAGTTGGTAGTCTCCCCTGTTTTAATGCAGCACTCCCCAATAGTACCAATAGTACCAGCACAAACGCTTATTGGACTTACTGCGGACCATGTCGGGCACGAACGCAGTGTAGCCACTATGATGTTTGCTGCTGGGGAAGAAGCTAATGACCCTGTGAGCAGCAAAGATAGCGAATTCTATTCTCTCTCCGAGCAATCTGATGGCACAGACCTCGATGAGGACTTGGAAGATGAGGAAGATCTGTCAATCCGTGAAGAGACTACAGAGAAGACTACACCGACTGGGAGAGTCGCCCAGCAAAGTCCACAGAGCGTGAGTAATCGGAGTAATCGGAGTGAGTTCGCTGGTGGAAATGCCACTATTGGACAACAGAGTGCTCCTCTAAGTCATGACTGGGCTATCTCAGAGTCCGACTCTATGTCTGCGCATTTGGACTTATCTGAGCAGGCTAGTGGAGGTTTGGGAGCCACTAGTCAAGTCTCCCTTGAGGAGATTTTTAAAGCTATTTCGGAATATCGACTAGAGGCCAGGGCTGAACACCTCAAAACCCATACTGCATGTCGGAAATTACACAATAATGTTCGACGTCTGACAAAATCTTGCAATGATTTTACAGATAGAATGATAGAGGCTGAGGGTCCATTTCTACACTGGAAGATCAAGTGGCAAGCCACACGGCTGAAATTGTTGACATTAACCGCATGCGTGCGGGCGGAATTCCGCCCGTACGCTGGGTTTTTAAAAATCGCACTTTACTTGACGAGCTGGGCTCGTCATGAGCGTGCGAGGAGGCTACGCCATGACGAGCCCAGCTCGTCATGAGCGTCGAAGGGGTTAAGATGCATAAAGATGATGTGCATAGCAAGCTTGCCGATATGGAGAATCGACTGCGCCGTAATACCCTGCGCATTTTGGGGGTTCCTGAAGGGAGTGAGGGACAGGACATCCGTAAATTCATAGTTGAGCTTTTTGAAGAGGTTTTTGTGGAGGTTAAAGATTGGAATTGGGCTCAGGAAATCCAACGGGTGCACCGTTTTCCATTTTCGTCAGCGACCAGCCTGAACTGGGCAAGCATCTCAACATCCACGTGCTATATTGATTTCGCTAAATAACTTTCTGGCAAGACAAACATTGTATGACTTGGCAAGACCGGATAAAAAGAGATCGGGGAAGGGTATAGAATTTTTCGTACGCCCCGATTATTGTCATTCTACGGTAGAAAATCGATGGCGACTACGTCAACTTATCGCCCCATTTCAATCGAGTCTCCAGGTTTTTCTTCTGCAGCCTGCTACCTTAAAAACTGTACATAAGGGACAGCATCGTTTTTTTACCTCAGAGACCTTAGCTAAGGAATACCTTAATTCTTTGGGTTGATAGAATGTATAGAATTTGAAATCATATATGATGACACATAAGATGGGTATATATCTGTATTCATGTAGGAATATGTATATAGAGCAATTATTATGATACAGCTTGTTTTCTCTTTTTCCCATTTTTTTTCCTTCCATCTATAGAAGGTATATGAAGCTACATGGATTAGACACGGGGATGCCCAAACACAGAGGTTCTCTCATACTCATCTCAGGGCGATTGGCCCTATTGCCTTAGTTGCTTGGGAGGGTCACTTGGGTGGGGGGCGGGGATCTGTGGGATGGGGGAGGGTTTCCCGGGAGGGCTCACAGGGTGTAGGGGGGCTAGTTTTTGGGGTAAGGATGTTAAGGGTTTAAAGGGAAAAACGTCAGTTCTAAGCATATGTTGTAAGATTGTTGGAGCAAGCTTGTTCTTTATGTCATGTATTATCGATTTTTGTCAATTCAAGACCCAGCTTGGGGGTAATGGCTAGTAATAGTTTACGCATATGTTCATTTAATGTATGTGGATTGAACAATGCTGTTAAACGCAAACGCGTGATGCGGGAAGTGCGATTAATCAACCCTGATATTTTATGTCTGCAGGAAACTCATGTGTCATGGGGGAATCGGAAGATATTAAGTGAATTGGGCTATACATTATTTGTTGCATCACGGCAGACTACCATGAATCGCGGGGTTGCTATCCTGGGCCGGCAAATGATAGCCACTCTCGGGCAAAGCTAAAGCTGATAGTCTAGGGCGCTGGGCAATTGTAGAGTGTATCATTGTGGGGGTTACCGTAACAATATGTTCAGTATATGGCTCGAACCTGGACGAAACTCAGACTCTTGAATTTTTGAATGTTGAACTGGCATTGTGGGGTACCCCCTTATTATTACTAGGGGACTTTAACATACATGGGGAGTCTTTTACTTGGGATTACCAGTTTACTAGCTATGTTCGCCGTAAGCCCCATGTTTTTAGAGCACTGTGGCAAATATTGCTCCAGCATGGTTTAGTGGATGGCTGGCCTGCGGTTAACCCAGGCGATCCTAGGTATACTTTTTTTTCTTTTTCGTATAAAAAACTGGTTCGCTTAGACTATATATTTCTACCTAGGTCTTTTATAAGCGGTGCTCATATGCAGGTAATGCCACGAATCACATCGGACCATGGCCCTGTTGTTTTAGATTTGCTTCCTCTTAAGCTACAGCAGGGATATCGATATTTTTCCTTCAATAAAAAACTACTACTTGATGAAGCTTATGTACGCCATATCCAAGTTTGGGCCCAGCAATTTCTTGACTATAATAGAGATACAGCACCCCAGGCGATGGTATGGGATAGCTTTAAGGCGGGGCTGCGGGGTGAAACTTGTAGTTACGGTTGGTTTCAACAGCGACAACAGAAAACTGAAATGGATAAATTGCTGGTTGATTTAAAAAGTGCAGAACAGCAACTTATCTCGAATATTAGAGCACATCGCGATAGTGATTCGATACAGACTAAGGTTGCAGGTCTTAATGCAAAGATTAACGGTGCTTGGAGTCGTGATATAGCATGCCAATATCAAGCTCATCGAGCAGAGAGATATGAGTATGGTGAGGCCGTCGGCAGATGCCTAGCCCAAAGACTTTGTGGGCGACAGACACTACAATGCATAGCGGCTTTAGAGAACCATCGGGGTGACTTGGTCGACTCGATGGATGGTATATTGCAGGTTTTTTAACAGTATTATACTGAGTTATATACTCAAGAAAATCTTCCTTACGATCAGATCGAGCAGTATGTGGCTAGATTTGACCTATCTACACTGGATTTTACTATTAGAGTTAGAAACCCCAATAACGATGTTAGAGCTCGAGACGGTAATTAAGGACCTCGCACTTGGGAAAGCTGCTGGTCCGGATAAACTGCCTCTCGAATTATATTGTTTGTTATTTTCTATTATTAAAAACGATATGCTGGCTACGATGATCGCTGCTCAAACAGGCAATCACCCTCCATCGTGGGACGATGCGAGTATCGTGGTTTTTAAAAAGAAAGACAAGCCCCCACATCTTCCGGGGTCTTATAGACCCATTTCTTTAATCAATGTTGATGCTAAGATTTATTCTAAAATTCTTGCTTGTTGTCTAATTCAAGCTGTGCCATCATTGGTGTCTCACTGTCAACATGGTTTTCTTCCAGGCCGTAGCACAGTTAATCATCTACATTGTGTGATTGCTGTTTTGGATTATGCATCTGCGCTTCATAAAAATGTTGGCTTTGTGTTTTTAGATGCTGAAAAAGCATTTGACCGTGTGGCGTGGGCATTTATATGGGCTATTATGGGTAAAATGGGGTTTGGACCCCAATTTCTATTTGCTCTACAAATTATGTATAAACGACCAAGGGCCAAGATCTGTATGTTGGGGCGGTAGTCATTATCCGTCAATATCACTCGCGGTACGCGGCAGGGATGCCCATGCTCGCCGTTACTGTTTGCTATTTATATCGAACCACTGTTGCAGATGTTAGCGGCTTCTCAGCGTATATCATCAATGGCTGTGGGTGATAGCTATGTACGTGTGTTAGCTTATGCTGACGATATTGCCGTCATTACATCTGATCCTGAACAGGCCCTATCTGAAATTGAAAACATAAAAGTGGAAAAGTTTGAATGCCTTCATTTATCACTAGTGGGGCGACGTAATGTTTTAAAGATGTCTATTTTGCCTAAAGTACTTAATTATTTTCGTACAGTGCCACTGGAGCTGCCACGAGCACAATTAACGAAGTTGCAATCTATTGCTGATCGATTTCTATGGGGTTGGAAATCCCCTCGTCGGGCGTCTAAATTTATGACACTCCCACCTCTAAGAGGTGGATGGGGTGTTCCAAATTTCGCGTTTTACTATCTTCTCCAGAACTTTAAAATCATGGTGATTGGGGAGGAGTCTCCGACATTTGAAAGCCCTAATATATATTCGATGCTGTTGGGCAGTCAAACTCGACAAATGCTGCTGCGTTTTCTAGAACCAAGCTATTACAAAAGAACTAGGTTTAAGGTCATATTAAAAGCATTTAAAGGCTGGCGCTGGGTACGTAAAATTAGTTCTCTTAAACGCATTAATTTCTATACCCCTTGTGACTCAATAGAACTACTTCCTCCTATACTCTGGGACAGCAAGATGCGGATATGGGCAGGTAAGGGTATTGTTTGGTTAGGCAGTATGTTCAATGCTGGCACTATGGTTACATTTGAAGATTTAAAAACGAAATATGCGACTTCTCAGCATGATTTTTTAAAATATTTACAGCTACGGGATTTTATCTTTAAACATCCAAATATAGGATCTTTAGCCACTAATGATCTTCTTGAAATCTTGAATAAACCTGTCAGGATTGGGATATTATATGATAGCTTGCTGAGCACACAGAGCGATGATATTGAGTTACAAGAGAGGAAGTGGAGTACTAGACTCGATATTTCTGAATTATTTGTTCAAGAATCAATCAATATGGCTGCTAAAATTATGTTGACCGCCAATCTACGCTCACAACATTATAAAACTTTATTTAATTTATACCATACACCGGCTAAGATGATGAAGTGGGGCAATATCCACAATGGGAAATGTTATAGGTGTCAAGCTGATCATGCCGATATTCTGCATATATTTTTTGACTGCACTGTATTGACATTTTTTATTCTATCTATTGCACAATTTTTGTCAAATGTTTCTAACCTTGAAGTGGTGATATCTAGAGAGATGATGATATTTGGAATATCTAAAGATAATGATACTCAGCCATTGTATTATCCAAATCGATATTTCTTTTTTATGGCTATGTCAGTTGCCCGCTTATGTATTGCCTCTATGTGGTTGAAGCCTGAAGCACCCTCATATGAGATGTGGCGGGCCAAGTTTTATAATTTGTTTTATTTAGAATATAATTTATATCGTATTAAATCCCTGAGAAAAAAGCAACTTGGGATTAAAATCTGGCAGCCTATGATTGATCATTTGGGAAGCCTAGAATAGCTATTTGATTTACTGTTCAATTATTATTGGTTTCTTTTCTAACATACAAGCTTGCTCATATTGTTACTTAGTGCATCCTTAAAACATGCTGGCCAACAGTCTGATTTTTATAAGTGACTTTATCTGTTCTGTCTACACTTTGAACTGAGGGATAATAAAAATATTTAAAAAATAATAATAATAATAATTAAAATTAGTAATCCTCGATGGCACATAATAATGTGTTAGCAGAGTGTGGCAAAGGTCGAGGTCAACGGGGGTTAGAAAATTGCAGTAAAAGTAGTTGGATTTAGGCTTCCAATTTAAGAGCTATGTGGCTTATCGGATGATATTTATAATGTGATTTGAAAGGTCTGGGTCTAAAGTCACATCGGAGGGAGAAACAAATGAGACAAATATGATTCAATGATTAGCACTGTACAATCCAAGGATCACAGCTAACCATACAATCAATTCACTCAAAGTTTGCCATTGCAGTTCAAAAAGTGCATTTTGGTTTTATCAAAGTGTCCTAACTGTGACGTAGAGGGCGAGAGAATTAAAACAAGCATATGCAATGCAATCGATATCACATTTTTTAAAGTTAGAGCTATTGGCATTGTAAATGACAAGGTTTTTACTTATATTTTTTGATCTCCTGAACTAGGCAATGCATATCATGTACTGGCAGGGCTGAATATCCACCTTGTAACCAAACAAGGGAACATTTAAGTAAGTTACTTAAGCATGATCAGGCAAACTAGTTAAACCAGAACAACACATAAACCTTCACATTACATCTCTGATGACTGGCGTGGGGGTCACATATTGCACTGTACACACATGCTGTACACACAGCTACAGCTAGTACATGCTGTTCTGTAGGAGAGTGCGGTTACTCAGCCCTTCGCATACTGCACTCCTCACTTAGTAGCCTCCTCGAAAGACATAGCTAATCGGTAAGTGGAATTTGTAATCGCTTGGTTACTAAAAAGTCATCAACACAACAACATGAAAATTAGAAATTTATTTTACAAAAACAATTAATAACACAGGCATTACTTGGCAGTTTCCATGGTGCATGTAAAACAAACATCCATGCCAGCTGAGAGCTCCAGTCGCTCTGCGAGACTGAAGGAGGAAGGGTAGAGGCCAAGAATTAACAGAATACAGAGTTTGAGAGAGAGCAGGGACAGTTACTGAACATCCACCTAAAGTAAACAACAAGTGCAGCATTCATGAGGAAAGAGTCTGCAGGGAAGCACAGTAAACAAAACGCAAACGCTTCTCACTATAAGGCAGGCTAACAAAAAAAAAGCGTTGTGAACGAGGAGCACTTCTTACAAAGCGTGGAAGAGCCGTGCAGCTGGGAACAGCGACATGGGAGCGAACCGAGCTGTGTACAGGAGGGGGAATTAGGGGTTATTAGGGAAACAACATTTACTATGCAACTTTTACAACGCTGTACTTTACAACGCTGTACTTTACAAAGCGGTTGTTACAATGACTGTGTTGTTACCACGTGTGTCATTACAATGCAAGACAGTTCAACGACTTGCTCTAGGGGGCGTACAACACCTTCCCTGCTGTTGTGTAAACTGGAGTAGGAATAGTAATTAATACTATTCCTAAGTCCAGCACACCCCATAGAGCAAGTCATTGAAACGACTTGTGCTGTAATGACACGCATGGTAACAACGCAGTCATTGTAACGACCACGTTGTAAAGTACCACCTTGAAAAAGCACGCGTTGTAACGTGCTATATTCGGGTCATCACACACTGTACAGTGTGTTGGCCAACCAAAATGTTCTCTGAGTTAAATATCCATAAAGAGAGCTAAAAGCCCAATGGAGGGACATTTACAGAAATGCACCAGAACAAGCCAGCATTTCTGAACGCCACAGATAACAACCAATGTCAATTGGTGGGTGTGCCAAAGCCCATAGAAGAGGATACATTAGATTTGCAGACAGTGTAAGCACTGTTGAGGCTCAAACTAGAAGAGTTATATTTGAGTTAGGGCCTTTTAACTAATATAGAGTGTTGGAGTGTAAGATTTAAAAGTTATTGTGTAATAAGGAGCAAGACCAACACAGCGACATTTCTTACAGACCAGAGCAAAGTGAATTGCTGTTTCATGAATGTTTATCATTATCATCATATATGGTTTAATGAAAAAGAGACAGTACAAAATAACTTTTATGATGTTGCTATTGTAGTGAGGTATCTATTTTCTATTTATACATTATTGCATAATATTCCTTTATATACACCTGTAGATTGTAAAAGTGTACAATTTTTTCAATAAATGAATTTTGATATATTTGAATGACATTTCAGTTTTCTGGAGCTTAGTTGCCCTTAGGAGGGTACTTTCGTAATTACTATGCAATTCTGGTACTAATAGCTGTTTTGGTTTCAGATGCAGTGAATACAACATGTGGAACAGGTCATGCAAACAGAGGTTCATTCAAACTTCTGAGAGGAGCAACGTTTACTCCAACTTTACAAAACAGATCCTCACTGGAGTTCAAGGTTCTTGCATTTGATATTCAACACCTGGTATGAATTCCAATTCTTCTACAATTGTAATGCACATCCAAACACACCTCAATAGACCTAATTGGATTCCCTCAAAACAATAAACAGATTTCTTCACATGCAAACCACTGTTGGTAAATACAGCATCCTTCATCTGTGGATGAATGTATAAACATGAATTATTATTTTAGATTGGAGGTCTGTGGTATATAAATAAATAATACCGGATCTAGGTTTGACTGGACATAGCAATAACAGATAGCTCAATAAATAAGAGTCAAGATTCGAGGTAGTAGGAGTTTGCAGGTTTTAATACAGCATAAAGGACAGGGACAGGACAACCTGCACGGGAACAGGATGGCAGCGCTGCCTGGGACAGGATTGGACTGGCGTAACATTTAATGACAGTACACAAGCATATATACTAAAACTGTTGCATTGCAATACATACAATAGGCGGAGCAGTGGGTGTGGTCAATAGCAGTCGCGAAAGATAAGGGTGAAAGTGGGTGTAACAAGAGGCGTATACATGGACATGTGATGTAAACGTAACGGAATATGTCATAAATGGGGCGGAAACATGGAGGGGGCTACCTGAGGAGCCGGGACCTCTGACCTAATGGTGCGCGCAAACTGACAATGACGTGTTACTAGGAGAAGCTGGGGGCTATGAACTCTGCGCTAGGAGTAAATACTGAAGTCTGGAGAGTCAGGGCGACATATACCTAAACCCTATCTAGTATCTAATGTTTAGAGGACATGTTGATATGAACTAAGAGTCAGGAGGGGAGAGGCTAACAGACTCTAAGACTGGAGCATGCATTATTCTACATGTAGTGCGTGATGAAGAATATTAAATGACCATTAATACAGTATTTCTCTTACATGGAGACGTAAAGGCTAGACAATGACGGAAACTATTGATGCGATTCAGTAGCTTAGGAATGCAGAGAAGGAGGGCTGGACTGATAACTAGAATCATAACATACTCTTGGCAGACTCGTAGGCAGAGCCAGGCCGAGCTGGGCACTGCGAGGCAGGAAGTAAGTGAAGGGTCGAGGATACAGGTGGGGGCTGTATCGCTCCTCAGCGAGGGCTCAGGAGACAGGAGCTGAATCTGGTGTCCGGGCCCTTTTGAGGCCTAGAAACGGGGACTTTACAATGAAATAACGTGCACACTGAGAAACGTGGCAACGTAACTTTACATAGGCCTGATACTCGTAGCTTTCACGAGAACTGGAAACTAGCATACTAGAGATGGACACAACTGTAATCGCGTCTTTAATCGAACATGGGGGATACATATGCATATTAATCATGCACACATAACATAAGATGGGGGACACGTAGGGACACAGAACATGGCAAAATTTACTTTTCCACAGGTCAACAAGCTCACTGAATAATAACACTATCCCATCAGAGTGAACCCCAAAAGTGATAAAACTAACCTGAGCTCAAGCGCTTGGTACCTATGGCATATCACAGATATACTTAACTTAGGCAATGTGTAAGGAGTTGCTGCAGTACCAAAAAAGTAAATAGGCACAAAACACCAAACAATGCAGATCCCAAACTGAATTAGAGGAATTTCAATAACCCTGTCCCAAATAAGACCAATTTTGGAATGACGGCAATAACAGCTCCAAAAATTCCTGTTAAAACCTTGTTACCATCATCCCAAAACTCTGCAAGCAAAGGAAAAGAAAAGAACATCTCTTCATCATTTGCCTCAGGGATGCCACATCTTCTACAGCTCAGGACCTGATTTTTAGCACATCTCACGATCTTTTAAGGAGACCAGAAAATCCTGTTTAGTGTAAAGGAATTATTTATTTTAAGTTTGCTGGTCTAACAACTTGATAAAGACGCCTGGGAGATGCTTGCCACAGATATTGCAGGTGCGACCATGGCATCCAATCTTCCCAGATCAAAAATAGAGCTGGCAACTTACTTTCCACAGCATCCAACAGCATCCATTAAAAAAGGGAAAACTCTTTCCTTATAATCTGTGTATCCTACAATATTTGCATCTGGATCTGTCATTAAAATAATCAAATCCTTAGCATATGGGGCTATCTAAGTACTGAAACCCTGTTACATGAATGGAATTACTTGCAGTTCTCTCCCGAGCATTTGAGCAAATGGCTCCATATAGATATTGAAAGGGAGAGAGAGCAGCCCTGCCTAGTTTCACTATAAATGTTGAACCTCTTAGTCAATGCTCAATTGAGTAGAATCTGGGCTGAGGGGGTTCCATACAGCCTACGCAGGGTGGAGATAAAGTTTGGGCTAAACTTCAATGCCTTCAAAACCTCCCACAGATACTCCCAATAGACTATGTCAAAGGCTTTGGCTGCATCCAATGTGGATACAGCCAAAGGAGCGATGTAAAGAAGAGCAAGATCTATTGGCCCAATGAGTTGTTGTACAAGTTCATGGACCTGCCACTTGGGAACAAAGCCCTTCTGATCTGGGTGTATTAATCGGAGTGGCCAAAGGGGCCACCCTGCTTGTAAGGATACTAGTAAACACCTTTTAATCGGTGTTTAATAAGGAAATCAGACTTCTTAGGATCCTTAGCCAGCTTTGAAATCAACACCAAGGTAGCTTCCTTCCATGATTCAAAACTCTGGGATTCCCCCAAATGAATAGCATTGAATAGCTCTTCTCAGATCCGAAAAATTGCTTTATTAGAACTGGAGTTCTGGTTGGCAGAGGTAGGTACCTTTGAGCAAATAGGGACCCTTGCTTCTAGTCAGGGAAAGGGGATTACACTCCTGGATAACCCCTGCTCACCCCCTTGGTAGCTTGGCATGAGCAGACAGGCTTATCACAGAGGCAGTGTGTTATATTCTGGCCTGCATTTTAATATGAGAATGCAAGTAACGTTCTATGGTTGCTATGACACTGTGAGAATGAATAGAGCATTTGCCTACTGCTGAGTCTGGTGGAGCTGTTTTCCTGCTCCACGACCGTTTGTGATCAATAAATCTTTAGTAATTCATTAAGTCGTCCTTGCCCTTATTACTACACAATTTTGGCGACGCTTAATGATCACACAGTCATTTTTACGAGCCTCACTTGTGCCTGCAAATTTTTCTATTTTCCAAGAAAAGAAGAAACTTTCCTGCCAAACAACTTATTTCCAGCCAATCTGCAGATTGCTACTCCACTCCAAGTGAGATCACCAACTTGCTGCCTCAATCGTTTTTTTTTTTTATCATCGCTCCATTCTGCCTTCACAAGATTGACTTTGTTATAGGCAAGAACTTGAACTGATCTCAACAAAGGTTTGACTCAACTAATTGTGGTAGGATTGACCTTTTATTATACATAATTAACTTGGCTCGGTTAGTTTTGCGAGATTTTGTTTTCAAGACATCTCGTATTTTGGGCATTTTTCTTCCATTGACTTGTTTATTTTCAAACATTTATAAACGGCCACTCACCCGAGTTTATTTGGAACTTTGCTGTGGAACTTCGAGGACTTCGTTCTTCCTCCATTTTGTCTGCGTTATGACGCCTACACACGCATAAGAGGTCACGTCTTTACACATACGTGGTCACGCTCTGGAGGCCATTTTATTTGCGTTCCGGTCCCTTAGCAACCTCTCTGTTTTGCGTTCCACCCTACGATTTTTTTTCATTTCAGCACATCACGGTGATGTGCCCACCTGCATTGTTAAGGTTATTTTGCCTACACATTGTACGGTGATGCGCACACCTGAGTTGTTACATGCGCACATCTGCATCGTTAATTTTATGTCTTTTCCACATTGTACGGTGATGCGCACACCTGAGTTGCATTTATTTTCAGTGATGCGCACACTTTAATTGTTTGTACAAAACAGTTAATTTTTGGCGCACACTTTCATTGTTATTTCCAGTATTCTCAGTGATGCGCACACTTTCAACCTGTTTTAACAACATTAGAGCCTCGAAGTACAAACTTTCTTCATATTTCAACATTATCTTCATGCCTGGATTATAATACCTTCATGTACAAAACCATATTAACAATCTCCTGTTTTTAGGGTATTTCCTATTTTCTCTTGCATTTTTGCTTTCAACTTAGATCTGTTTACAATGCAATCTGTCAATCCTCCTCCTTCCTTTTTGGAATCACCCGGACAGCCTCCTGTTCACTGGGAGAGGTGGTTCGATGCCTCTGAAACCTATTTGGGAGCTCTAGGAGAAATTAAATATTCTGAAGAAAGAAAAAACATTTTATTGTTACATTCTCTAGGATTTGAAGGTAGATCGATATTTAAACACTTACCCGAATTACCCGCTGAAGAGAATGATGATCTTGATGAATACTTACAAACTGTTTTAAAGCTTAAAAAAAGATTTGATAAGCAACCAACCATTATTGTCCGTAGACACAAATTTTTAAAAAGAAAACAAGGGGAAGATGAAAACTTTGACACTTATATTTCTGCTTTGCGTCATTTAGCTTCTGTTTGTAATCTTGAAAACTTTACTGATCAACTTATAAGAGATCAATTTGTTTGTAAATGTAAGGAGAAGAGTATTAGACAAAAATTGTTAACTCTTACTGATCCTTCACTAGACGAAACATTAAGAATAGCCAAAAGTATAGAAGTTTCTCTATCCTCACTTAAAGAACTTGATGACAAAACTGTAGATAAAATTAGTGATGGTGTTAATGCTATAAAGTTTAGAAATAATTCTCCATCGAAGTCCAAACTTATTTTTAACAAAAACACTTTCAAACCTACCAAATATTAGAAACCTAACTCAAATTTATGCATTCGTTGTGGTAATCCGTCTCATGTCAAAAACAACAGATGTCGAGCTATCTATGTCACTTTTTAATTATTGTAAAAAGAGTTGGACATTTTGCTAGTGTATGTTTGAAATAGAAAAATGTTTTAAAGAAACCAGTGGTTGAAGGGGCCCCTACTAAATGTCGTGACCCTATTGTTGACATTTGTGTGGGTAATAAAGTTCTTCCTCTGCTAGTTGATTCTGGTTCTAGGATCACTATGATTATCAAGGAACTGTTTGATGAAACTTGGGGAAACTCTATGCCTCTTCTTCCTCCAGATAGATCTCCGGTTTCATATGAGGGTAGGAAGATTAATTTATTAGGTTTTTTTGAAGAGGTTATGACCTTTAAAGGAAGATGTATCAAGGGAAAAGTTTACATTGCTGTTAAAGGTCTGAACATACTTGGTTGGTTTCATCAAGGTTTATTCGGGATGATGTTAAAACCCGTTACACGAGAACAAGTTTCTGTAGTAGATTGCAACAATGACTGTAAGAACAAATGGGAAAGTAAGTTTCCTTCCATTTTTGGTAATCAACTTGGTGAAGTCAAAGGTTTTAATCATAAAATTGTTGTTAAAGAGGGTGCTGTGCCAATAAAACCCAAGCTTAGGGGTGTATCTTTTAGTGTTAGGTCAGATCTAGAAAAAGAACTTAAGGATTTGTGATCCAAGGGAGTTATTGAACCGGCGGAATCATCCTTGTGGCTTTCTCCCTTGGTGGTAGCACGTAAACAAAATGGCCAACTTATAGTTTGTGTGGATTTGAGGTCCCTTAATAAAGAAACTTGGGTTGATTCGCATCCCTTACCCAAAATTTCTGACCTTTTTGCAGCCACTAAAGGAGCTAAATTATTTTCCAAACTTGCTCTCGCTAGTGCCTATCATCAGGTCGAATTACATCCTGATTCCAAGCATCTCACAGCCTTTGTCTCACCGCTGGGTACCTATTAAGCATGGGCGGATTTTGCGGATCCACGATTCGCGGATTTAGCGGATCCACGGATCGTGGATCCGCAAAATCCGCCTATTTAGCGGATTCAGCGGATTTGCGGATTGGGGGCGGGGCTCCCTCGAGTGTGTGGGCGGGGCCAAACGGACGGGGCTTCCACGCGAGCGCACATGCCTCTTGTGTGTCCGGGGATATTTGGGAAGAAGGCACATCTGCCCAGCCTCCCAACGCTCACGATTTTTTTTGGGCTGGTGAATGAGTCACTACATTTGCGCTTCAACTAGTTCCAGCGACCAAGTGTGTGTTACTATGCAATCGCGCCGAAGTGCGCAGGGGTCCCTTTAGTGAAATGTCCATCATAGTGGGTAAATGGCGGGAAGACGGTGCACACCTCGAGTGTGTGGGCGGGGCCAAACGGACGGGGCGTCCATGCGAGCATGCCTCTTGTGTGTATAAAAGGGCAGAGACCGATCAGCAGATTAGTTTTTGGGCTGATCAATGAGTCACTGAATTAAAGCTTCAACTAGGGCACATGCTTTATTGATATCTGCAAGTGTTTCCTGTTGAGGTTTATTTTTTTGTGCCAGGACCGTCGTGCCCGAATGAACCCTGCCCTTCATATTTACTCAAGAAGACACCACCGGTGAAATAATTTACGATGGCGCCGGCAAGCTGCCAGCGCCATCCTGCAATAGTTACTTAATTAGCTTCAACAGGAAGCTCTAACTGTTAAAATAAAGCAGGCGCTCGAGCCCCTGCTGTATCTTATCTATTAGAGCTTCCTGTCGAAGCTAATTAAGTAACCATTTGAGGATGGCGCTGGCAGCTTGCCGGCGCCATCGTAAATTATGCAGGCTTGAACTTTTGACCGCAAAATCCGCTCCGATCGCGGATTGCGGATTCTCGGTAAATCCGCGAGAGTTCGCGGATCGCGGATTTACCGAAAATCCGCAAAATCCGCGATCGGAGCGGATTTTGCGCTCATGCTTAGTACCTATCAATATTGCAGGATGCCTTTTGGGTTGGCCTCAGCGGCATCGGTCTTCCAACGGATTATGAACAACATTCTTCATGATGTTGATTCTGTACTGGTTTTTCAAGACGACGTTTTTGTTTTCGGTAAAGACACTGAATCTCATGACTTAACTTTAAATAGAGTGTTGACCTTATTCAAAGATAATGGCATTGTACTTAAGTCAGAGAAATTTGAATTTTTTTGTGACAAGGTGGAATATCTTGGTCATGTTGTATCTAAGGATGGTGTGAGTCCTAAACCTGGATTATTAAAAGCCATTTCCAATGCTCCTCGACCTACAGATATATCAGGTGTTAAACCTCTGTTGGGTCTCTGTGAATACCATTCCAAGTTTGTTGCTAATTTTGCTACCATAATTCGTCCCATTAGTGAACTTTTGAAGAAAGGGGTAGTGTTTAAGTGGGATGAGGAATGTTCT
Organism: Lissotriton helveticus; assembly: GCF_964261635.1. Lineage (NCBI taxonomy): Eukaryota > Metazoa > Chordata > Amphibia > Caudata > Salamandridae > Lissotriton > Lissotriton helveticus. The sequence continues at coordinate 1,408,936,828 of NC_136069.1, read as the reverse complement.
CGTGCTTTAGAGTCAGTGAAAACCTCTTTGATCCATTGTAAAGCTCTTAAACCTTTTGATCCATCACATGAATGCTTCATCACTGTAGATGCAAGTCAAGTTGGTTTAGGTGGAATGTTGACACAAGTCATCGATGGGAAGGAAAATACAATTAGTTATGCTACACGTGTACTCAGAGGTGCTGAACATCAGTATTCAGTTATAGAAAAAGAGTTACTGGCTTGCTCTTGGGCAATTGAGAAATTTCGTTCTTATGTTTGGGGTAAGCATTTCACATTGCTCACTGACCACAAACCTTTGGTCAATATTTTAAATGATGGTATGAGCAAGTGTTCCACACCTAGAATACTCCGGATGGTCACTAGACTTCTACAGTTTCATTTTGCGGTTAAGCACGTTGCTGGGGGTAAAAATTTAAGAGTTGATTTTCTTTCCAGATTTCCGTTAGTTTGTGATGTTCATGATGAAGTCAAATTTATTGATCTAATTAATGAAGATTTTGAGGATTGTTTTGTTGCAGCTTTGGATATTCCACAACATAAAGTAGTTTCGGAACATGAGTGGAGATTGGCTTTCGAATCTGATGGTATCCTCCAAGATGTTAAAGTTTTAGTTACAAAGGATTGACCTCAAGAGAAAATTCTTTCTCCTTTGATTCAAACTTTTTGAAAAATTAGTCAAGAACTGTCTTTGGAGGATGGTCTTCTATTGAGGGGTGATAAATTGATTCCTCCTTTATCCCTCAGGTTTGATATTTTGAAACGTGTTCATGAGGGACATTTAGGTGTTACTCTCCCGAAGCGTTGTCTTCGTGCTGCATTTTGGTGGCCTTCTATGGATGTTGATGTGGACAATTTGGTTAAAGAAAGCTGCATTTGCAATTCTTCAGACAAGTCTAATAAAATGTCTACGCCTCCTTTGAACCCTATTGAGTGTCCTGATAGTCCTTGGTGTAAAGTGGGGATTGATATACAAGGACCGTACGATTTTCTTTATGGTTCTTTCAAGTATATTTTAGTAGCAGTTGATTATGCTTCAAAATGGACTGAATACAAATTGGTCAGAGAAGCAAATTCGAATTCGATTATTGAATTTCTCAATGATTTATTTTTGAGAGAAGATTTTCCAGAGAGTCTCGTTTCAGACAACGGGAAACAGTTTGTGAGTAGTGAATTCCAAAATTTTCTTTCCATTAGAGGAATCAAACATATCAAAAGTTCCCTTTACAATTCGCAAGCAAATGGTCTTGTGGAGAGGATGAACCAAGTTATTGGTGATTGTGTGAAGTTGGCAAAAGCTGGACATCATGATGTACGACGTTCTCTTGAAGACATGATTTGGTTTTATAGAACAACACCACATTCAGTCACCAATGTTGCTCCTTTTGTGTTAATGAGAGGAAGGAAAGCGAATACAACTTTTAGACCCGGATGGATGTCTAACTTATTAGGTACTGCTAAGAGTATTGATGATCTCATGATTGTAGTAAAAGAAAACGTTAAGACCTCACAGTCTAAACAGAAGGTTTGGTTTGACGCAAAGAAGAAGGGTGTGAAAATGTCCTTTTTGAATGTTGGGGATATGGTAAGGATCAAATATCCTTTGTATACCAAGAAAGGTGAGAGCAAATTTAGTGAGGTCAAACGTGTTATAAATGTTTTTGGGAATGCTGTTCAAATCGAAGATGGTCATTGGTGGAATGTCAATAAAGTTTCTAAAGTCATTCGTGATAATGAGACAAGCTCTACTTCAGATTCCTATGGCAATGGTTCTGTAAGGAAGAGTTCTAGGAAACAAGTGCTGCCTGCTCATTACAGATAATTTTCTAGCATCATTTTTAATGCTTTTAATTTTTCCTGTTTTATTTTCTTTGTTTTTTGTTTATTTAATTTGTATTTTATTTTATTATACATTGTACTGTCTTTTACCTGTTTCAGTTTTGTTTGTCAGAAGGAAAAGAGGTATGTTATATTCTGGCTTGCATTTTAATATGAGAATGCAAGTAATGTTCTATGGTTGCTATGACACTGTTAGAATGAATAGAGCATTTGCCTACTGCTGAACCTGGTGGAGCTGTTTCCCTGCTCCACGACCGTTTGTGATCAATAAATCTTTAGTAATTCATTAAGTCGTCCTTGCCTTAATTACTACACAGTGTGTTAAGCATTTGTCAACACATACAGTAATAAAGTGAAAACACTACAGATGGACACCACACAGAATTTATAACAATAAGTATTCTTTATATAGACTTATCACAAGACCATAAACGACAAAAATCCACAATACTGTAATCAATAATAATTCTTCAAGATGGTAGGACTAGTTCAAAAATAGGTTATTCACTTAAAAGCAGTCTGGAGCAACAGATAACTCCAAATGGAGTTATCACAACGTCAAGGCCAATGAAATCCCAAAGTATGGCGCCGGCCGCTAGGTGCATGGCATCGGGCCCTGAGTCAAAACAGACCCACACAAAACAGTACCTTGGAAAAGCGAAAATAAAGACAGCTCACGACGTCGGGGTGGTGCAGTGTCATTGGCGCATTGCAGCATCAGTTCCTTGCTTTGGGGGAGATGATGCGTCGTGTCCTGGATGCTGGTGCAGGCAGGGGAGGCGTCGGTTCTTGACCGGAGAAGAGGTGACGTCACTTTGGTGCTGAAACCATGGTACTGTAAGATGTCACAATGTCGATGGATTCTTGACCACCCACGTCGACGATCGGCTCCGTGATGATGTCGGCTTCAGAGTCAATGCGGCACAGCAGCAGTCATCGGGCCTACGTCGCAAGTTGGAGCAGCACTCACGGCTATGGCAGGCTTACGATGTCGTTCTCTGGTGTCGATGTCGCATGGCGGCCGGCGTCGGGTCTTCGTTGCAAGTCGGAGCAGCGCTCACAGCTTTGATGCAGAAGACGGCGTTGCTCACCGGCGTCAGCGTTGAAGAATTCCTTCTGTAGCAGCTAGTACAGCAAGTTCCAGATGCAGGCAAACACAAGGGGTGAAGTCTGGTATCCCTGAGACTTCGGTCAGGAGGTAAGCTCAAATCAAGCCCTTGGAGTAATATTCTGCAACATGATGGAAGTTCTTAAAAGTTTCTTCTAATTTTCTTGGCAATAAAGAAACCACTGCAGGCCACCCCAGCACTGGCAGAGGGGCAGTCCAAACTCTTGTAGCTTCCTTGGTTTTTCTCCTTGGCAAAGGTTTGTCTTGTTTTCCCAGAAGTGATCTAAAGTCCTGGGGTCTGGGCCCCAATATTTATATTGCAAAATCCGTTGTCCTCTGAAGGCAGAGGGTTATGTACCTAGTCCAAACTAGTTCTGTGCAGTCCTGGAGCTCTTTGTTTAAATGATTCCTTCTTTCCTCTGGCAGTGTGTGCCAGGGTCATCAGACACACCACAGGAGGTGAGGTCAGCATTGTGGAAGGCAGTCACAGTTCTATTCAGGCCCAGGTGCTACCCCTCCCACCACTCTTCATGCAGATAAGTATATTCAGCCCTGTGCTGACTCCCCCGTCTCCTGGAGCCATCCCATTCCCTGTCACTCACCAAGCCAGACATACAATACACAAGCTAGCAGAGGCAGGCTGGATGGTTAGGTAAGAAAATACCCACTTTCTAAAAGTGGTATTTTCAAACACAGAATGTTAAAACCAACTTTACTAAAAGATGTATTTTATCATTCTGAGTTCAGGCATACTAAATTGTAATCTCTACCATGTTCCCTGGGTCAGTTAGGATTATAAGATGTTATAATCAAACTTCCGATTCTGGCCTATGGGGGCAGGTAGCCTTGCAATAGAGAAAAACGGAAATGGCAATAATTCGCTATTAGGACATGCCACACACATCAGGGCATGTCCTACCTTTACATACAATGCACCCTGCCCTAGGGCCTACCTTAGGGGTGTCTGATATGTAGAAAAAGGAATGTTTAGGGACTGGCAAGTGGGTGCACTTGCCAAGTTGACATGGCAGTCTCAGACTGCACATAGGCTCTGCAATGGCAGGCCTGAGACACACTTTACAAACTGCTTCTGTGGGTGGCACAATCAGTGCTGCAAGCCCACCCGCAGCATTTGATTTACAGGCCCTGGGCACACATGGTGCACTGTACTAAGGTCTAACAAGTAAATCAAATAAGCCAATCATAGTCACTAATCAATACATCAATTTAACATAGGCAGCATGTGCACTGTGGCACTGAATAGCAGTGGCACAGTGCCCAAATCATCTAACCAGCAAAAACATATAAAAAACAGAGGAGGCAATCAGTGAAAAATGGAAGGGAGACTCACGCCAATGGTACCAGGTCTAACAGACTTCTTTAGCAGTTTATACAGCTCGGAGGGGATGGCATCCAGGCTTGCTGACTGCCAATTGTTTTCACTTTTCAAGTGTTCCCGAATTTATACTTCGGAAATCCTAGCTGACCCTGATCCATAATCCCAGACAGTCCCCTACCTCTCAACCATCTCCAGAGCTTCTCTAAAGCTGGTTTATACATCTCTGTATACAAAGAGGAAAATAGGGTGAGTAGATGGGCCTTCATTTTATCTATCCACTCAGTGTCTTCTCCCTGGGGATTGACTACCAATTCTTTAATGGTATTTCTGATTCTCTCTGCTCTTGCTTTCAATTTCAGAGGTGCCTTCTTTTCTTCCCATACCCAAAAAGCCTGCTACAGTACCCCTGCCATTGTTCCCAAATCTTTCCTTCAAGCTTGATGTCATAACTTATTTGTGCTTACTCTAATCTCTTGATGGTTTGCCCTTGCTGTACCCTAGAGGTCTGCACTTGTAAAAGCACCTCCAAATGGGTTTTTTTGAGTGATGGACACAGGCTATTCTCTTGTTCTCTTGTTACTATCAGAAACCTGATCCCAAAAGAAGCTTTATAAGTTTCCCAAACTATAGCTAGGGTGGGGCAACCCAATATTATCAATAAAGAAAGCCTGACTGAGCTTCTCCAAAGTCTGCCCAATGGCTGTAGCCCAGAGGAAGGCTTGGTTAGCAGTCCATCTAGAATTCTCCCGTATGATCAGAGAGGTGCCCTGGCATGAGTTTGAACTCCATAACTCCTTTCACCATAGCATTGTCCACAAAGAAGTAGTGTAGCCTAAAGGAGTGACCGTACTTCTTATTGTAATACGTATAACCTCTCTGCTTTCCCATTCTACACCGTCAAATGTCCATCAGCCCCAAATCCTGTAACATACTTTTCAGGACCTTTGGAGTAATAAAACTATCCTTCCTTGTGTATCTATTAAGATTTCCATCCAATAGTGTGAAAAAATCTCCTCCCAGACTGGGGTACGTCTGGAAGCTTCCACTCCACTCCAGGGTATAAAGGTAAGATGAATCGCCTGAGTTAGGGACATAAAAGCAGCACAAAGAAAGCTATTGTTATGGCACTTCATCTGCCCTACCACCCATCTGTCCGAGCCGTCTGTTTTGAAACCTATCAAATCTACACTGACCCTTTTCCTTACTTTATTTACCACCCCTTGAAGCATTCGGCTTGGTCAGAGACCACACCCTGTCCCATCCAATTCTGTTTTGAGAACATAGCCTTGTTTTCTATTGCCGTCAAATGGGTCTCATGCAAAATCATTATATGAGCTACACTATCTTGCAAGTATTGCAGCACCAAATTCTGCCTCCTCCTAGACCTAAGCCCATTTATGTTCCATGTATCTATTGATCTATTTACCCAAACCCATCATTTGGACCATTGACCTGCCGAACCTTGCCCTTATTTCCCTTTAGACAGATGCTGGGCCTTTTCCCCATTTATTGCACAAGTAAATGGCGAACAATAGAACTAAGATTTCATTTAATTTTCTTCCACTTGCTCCCCCACAGTGCCCCACCCCTACCCCCAGCATGAGAAACCCCCCTACACTACCTGTCATTGTTCAATGCCCTATGGACGCCATGATGAAGGTCCCAAGTTGAAAAAACAATGCTTAATGTTCTCCCATCCCACCAACCCCCCAAATCTCTCCTCCAGCCCTTATGCCCTGGCTTCCAGTCAGATCCTTCACTCCCTGGTAATTAGGCATATGGTTGTTCCGCAAATGCTGGTCATGGATGGAAATGGAAATTCGGCTCTGGCACCCAGATTATTAAATTCCTAGAGTCTTCTTCCCAGCTCCCACTGGTGTTGTTCTGTGGCTTAACATACATCTGACCTAATGGTAAAGGTGTACCCATGACTGGTTAAGGGACCATTTTTTAGTGCACATCCCAATATAAGCTCTTTCTCTCTGTATGACAAGTAATTTACCAGGATCTTTCTGGGCTTTTGCCTCTTAGGGCTGCTAAATGGGTCCTTAAGAACTCACTGTATCTACTGCTGCAGATTCACTTCAGAACTGCCCTTAAGAGACGAACCCTTGAGGAGAGATATAACAAAGCCCTTCAATCCTCCCGTCTCCTCTTCCTCTGGCATAATGAGAATTTGAATAGTATTTATTTAAGCATCATTCTCTGCCATTTCCAGGTTTTCCCTCATTGCTTGATTTAGTTTTATCAGTATATCAATACCTGCGGCGTTATTCAAAATATAAGATTTTGCCTGGGTAACCGCCTCCTCCATACACTCTGATACATTCAGCTACCTCATCCACTTTCTGGCTCAAGACCTGGCATGAGACTTGGATAGCCATCTTGTTAGTCTCTGAGATTGGAAACATGGTCTTAATCTTGGTCCTCAAACCAAGCAAGATTGAAGCTATTGACCTCTCAGAATATGTGGTGGCATGTGTAGCGCATGCCTCAGACCCGCCTAGCATAAACTCAGGGCTCCTTTACTGCTCCTCTCCAGGCCGGACTCCTCAGCCCCTACTGGCTCAGCGAAAGCCTCAAACCTATAACTAAGGGATAACTGTGGCTAGTTCTGAAGGGTAGCTCTGATTTCCATACTGCCTTATGCACTTGCAACAAAGGTTAGAGGGTCCCCATTGTTTACTTACGGTGCACCAGGATTGTGCCTTCCATTTCTATACCTCATGGCATTCTCCTCCTCAGTAGACTGCGGAATAGCCGGCAACACCATGATTCTGAAAAATGTATTAAGAAAAGGATTAACCTTTGGCTGGATGCGGGCCTTTTTCTTTCCTTTCCCGAGGCGCCTGAGAGAGTTTATTGGCTGGCCTGAGGGTCTCCCCTCAGCAGAGACGTTTTAGGCATGGGCAAAGTGGATCTGGCCCAGGGCCCTAGCCTTGAAAGGGGCCCCATGATAGAGCCAGCTATATTCTGCAAAGAGTCTTGCCCTGAGACCCTGAATGATTTTTAAACAAATTTTTCTAAATAGCATTTTTCTATCATTTACTTTTACTGTGCGAGTCTATTACAGACATTTTGCAGACAAAATGGTTTCATATTTCATGCAACATCCATATAAAAAGTTTATTTTCGATGAATACAGGACCTCACGTATGAAGAATGGGAAGGTGGGACAGAAATTATTTGCAGTAATATTAGTAAGCTGCTGCTGTGTTACAATACTGAAAACACACATCACTATCCCTGAAAATCAGATGTACACACATTTAGAATTTGATCAAAGAGGGCATGAAAGAGCTGAAACGGGATCATAAAATCAGAGCTGTTTGAACAGTGGCCCCAAAATACATTTGGCCGAGGGCCCCCTCAGTTGTTTTCTTTAACCTGAAAGTTGCGTTCTCAGTACATTTCCTCAGTCGAAACTCTTTCTTTACAGCTTTTTGTGAACCGACCTGCTCATAACCACTGCCTGTCCGGAAATCTGACATTATCTCCTAGAGTGCACCATTAGGGGGCCTCCCTTGCAGAACACGCAGAGAGTACCTGGCACGCAAGCCCAGTTGCCGCGGCACAGTGCTCACCCTGCATTCAAGTAGGTGCAAATAAAAGGGGGAGGGAGGAGGTAATCATGTCCCAAGTAGGAAAACTCCATCAGCGTCCTTGACCAGCTTGTGTGCGCTTGCGAAGTTTCCCCAACATGAGGCTAATGCACTTCAATTTAAATAACTTTTTTGGTTTCAATTCCATTTAGTATAACGTGACAGTTTTGATAGGTGCTCCTAAGATAAGTTGAATGATTGATTTCAAAGAAAACATAATTCTTTAAAAATCATCTATCAGGGCACATTTATCTTTCAATACTCAATACTTATTTATAAAAGCCTAATAACCCATAATTCAATGCTTTATTCAATTAATGTTCTATATTGATTTGCACTGCGCACACACAATGCTCATAACATATTAAAACATTTTATACAACTTTACAGATACATGAAATATTTCAAGAAACGACCCTTAATAATGAATTTAAAAACTCGGACATCTTACAGTTCAGGTAAGTGCATGTACAATAAAAAGAACATTACAATTATCATGCAAATATGTATACTATTCATGTGTGCAGCACATGCATATTCTTATGGTTAATTAACAGATATATAGAACAATGTGCACCTTTTATCAAGACATTCATTCTTTGTGTGAACAATGTAAATGAAGTTTGAAAGGATTGAGACAATAACTGGCGTGGGTCGTTGATAGCTCTATTAAAGCAAGACATGGTGAATGGTGCACAAATCAATTTATATTTCTTTTTAAATTTAATTTCAAAAGTTGCTTTGTAATCATTGCTTCTGCTATTACATCTATTTTTAAAGAATTAATACAATTAATTGAATGATGGTGCTAAATAAGGAGGCAAGTCTTCACAGCCAAATAAATGTTCCTTTGAATGTAAAGAGAAATTTGACAGTTTTTATGCTAAGCAATTCCATGAACGTATTAAGGAATAAAAAAAAAACTTAAATTACCTCCTTCCTGAGGTTATTCATTCTGAAACCTATTGAGAAGCTAATGAATTGTTTTTGTTCTACATATTTTTACTGAATCTTAGGAATGTGTTACCTATAATATGGTAATGACTTACAGCCTGATTCATGAAGCGAAATTGCGCCCGCAATGGCTGCGAAAATGCAATTGCGGGTGCAAAACACGGAATCGGCATTCAAGTACAAAATAGCGATTTCGCAAACACAGAATAGCGATTAAAATAGCGATTACGCTATAATAGTCGCAGAGTCCCGGTAGTCGCGCATTAGCGATACGGAAATAGCGACCAACCACGGAATCTGCGAAATGAATAGCGAAACGCAATTTATTCTCAATCGGCATTCATGAAAAATATACAATAGCGGAAAACCCCAAAATCGCAGTTTTGCGCGGTGCAAATTAAGGACAACTCAAAGCAGGTGGTAACCATAAAAGCCATGATTAAGTAAAATTTGAAAAACAGTTGGCCAATCACCAACAGGTCCAGGCCTGACCAATCACACATAAGGACATTCAGCAGCAGCATTAGGCGTTCCACAATGCCAGGAATGTACATGGTGGTGAGGCGGCGAAGGCTACAGCGAGCAGCACGGAGGAGACGCATGAGGCAGGAAAGGATTTACCGGCAGCGGGTCACCTTGCTGGGCCAGACCAGAGAACAGATTTATGCCAAATACAGGCTGAATGGGGAAATGATCACCTGGCTGATACAAGAACTTGACCCCCTCATGCAGCACCCAACAAGGCGAAACAATTCTGTGCCTACACATGTGCAGGTATTGTGCAGCCTGCACCTCCTGGCCTCCGGCAGTTTCCAGGGCATAGTAGCGGCTGCTGGGGGGATATCCCAGCCCACCATGTCACGCTGCCTCCACACTTTCGTTGACGCCATGCTCACCCAGCTCCACCGCCACATCACATTTCCCACGAGCCAACAGGAATTGGACCTGACAAAACTACAATTTTACAATGTAGCCCATTTTCCCCATGTCCTCGGCTGCATCGACTGTACCCACGTCGCCATCTGCCCACCAGCTGCCACGGAGTATATGTACCGCAACCGGAAGTCCTACCACTCCCTCAACATACAGATGGTCTGCAATGCCAAGACCATCATCACTGACATTGTCGCACAGTACCCAGGGAGTACCCATGATTCCTTTATCTTCAGGCACAGTGGACTCCACACACGACTGCTCAGAGGAGAGTTTGGGGAAGGACACCTACTTGGTAAGTACACTTTGTCGACAATGTCACATTGCAATGAAGTCACTGCGCTGCACAGGCAATCAACATCTGCTCCTCTCATTCAGGTGACAGTGGCTACGCCCTACGGGAATACCTCCTGACCCCTTACCTCAACCCTGCCACACCTCAGCAACGGCGCTACAATGTTGCGCACATCCGGACAAGGAACTGTATAGAAAGGACATTTGGCCTGCTCAAGAGCAGGTTCCGTATACTGCACAAGACAGGTGGGGCCATGTATTACAGTCCTGCTGCGTGCTGCCGCATTGTGACTGTCTGTGCAATGCTCCATAACATTGCAACCAAGCGCCGGATACCTGTTGACATCTCAGGCAGTGAATCTGAAGGGGACGACCGGCCACCAGCACATGTGCACCATGCACGCGGGGAGAACCCAGCTGAAGGCCACAGACGTCGCAACCACATCACACTGAACAATTTCTAGCCCACCCTCTTCCCCCACCCCACATATCACAATTGCATGCAAAATGTAATGATTACACAAGGCTAATGTGTGCAGCAAAATAAATATATTTGTTTCATTCACAAGAAAAAGGTAATCAGTCCAACTATTTACAAATAACAGTATTGCTTCATACTGCAGTGTGCATATACATGGCAGGCTTAGCGTCAGCCTGTGCCAGTGTTATGCAGACAGTGTCAATGGCGCCTCCTGCGCGTAATGCCCAAGCGCCTCTGAGGCTCTTCCTCTTCCTGGGCACCTGTACCAGCCGTTGCCCTGGTGCTGCGCCTAGGTGGCGGGACCAGTGTGGCCGATTGGCTGCTCACGCTGGAGGCACCCTCACTGGCATCGTCGCCCCCTACAGTGGCTGGTAGCGCAGGTGTGTGTAGTGCCGTTACCGTGGTGGTTAGGTGCTCCAGTACCCTGGTGATGTCCTCACAGCACTGCACTAGTTGGTGCTGCTGTGTGAGAGAGCGCCGCGACAACTGGGTGGTGGCATTTGCTGCCACATAATTCGACCTGCTATAGGCGGACAGCCGGCTCATCAGCTGGTGGTGGCGCCGGCTCGCTACACTGCGGTGCTTGATGAGCGCAGCAGTGTTCTCCTCCATGGCTGCAGTCATGCGTCCCATGGCCGCCGTCATGCGGTCCATGCGGTCTCCAACTCCCGCAACATTGCGCCCAATTTTGTGCAGCTGGAGCTGGATGGCACCTTGCTGCTGTGACTGGCGCTGGTGGATCCGGAGCATGCGTCTCTCTACGCTCATGCAGGCATAGCGATGTCCATTGCCCCTCCTGCTGATTGCCCGCTGTGTTGCCGCTGTCGCAGGCCCAGATCTCTTGGCACCAGCTGCAGGTGGTGTTGCAGCAGGCGTTGCTGGTGCGGCAGGGACTGGGGGCACATTAGTGGGGTGCCTGGCTCTGGCTGCGGGTGGGACGGCAGATCCAGATGCAGCAACGGGGGGGGGCCTGGCCTTGGCTGCGGGTGGGACGGCAGATCCTGATGCAGCAACGGTGGGGGGCCTGGCCTTGGCTGCGGGTGGGACGGCAGATCCTGATGCAGCAACGGTGGGGGGCCTGGCCTTGGCTGCGGGTGGGACGGCAGATCCTGATGCAGCAACGGTGGGGGGCCTGGCTGCTGGTGTTGTTGCAGCGGCAGGGGCTGGTGCCTGGGTTTCTGGTTGTGAATCCTCCTCCTGGGCCTCCTCATCTATCTGCAGCCTCTCGCTGTCACTGCTGTCTGCGCCACCTGTGAGGGTAAGTGGATACTCATTAGTTGCATGTGACTGTCAGACGTGCTGATGTTACATGCATGCTGGGTGACATTCCCTGGATGGCTGTGGATTTGCGTACTTTGGGACCTGTCTGGCTGCATTGGGGTACTACTACATTGTGGACATACTACATCTCCCACAATGCTTCAGGGCATTCCCTGATGCGCAACAAAGGCATGACTAAGGGCCAATAAGTGAGCCTATTTGGTCAGGGACGGTCATAGGGGACAGGGTCGCAGTCGCATGCCACTTACCTTGGGTGTCTTGGGTGGGGCGGGAGGAGTCCAGAGGGGTCACGCCAACGCACGCCTCCCTCTCAAGGGTGTCCTCGACCTGGTCCTCCAAGGGTGTGTTGGGTGGGACTGTCGGTCCGCCACCTCCAGTGCCCGATGCCTCTCCAAGGCGCTCCGCCACCCTCTCCTTGGCACGACCTCGGAGGTCATACCAGCGCTTCTTAAGCTCCTCCAATGACCTATCGGCCACACCCACCGAGTTCACGCTGGAGGCTATTCCCAGCCAGATCCTCCGCTTGTCTTGCACTGGGACCTTTCTGGAGTTGGTCCCGAAGAGCCGGTCATGGTTGGCCACCACCCCTTCAATAAGGTTCTCGAGCTCCTGCTATGAGAACTTGAGCTTTCGCTTTCGTCCTGCGCTGTTGCTGGGGCCAGGGACAGGTTCCTCAGACATGGCAGCAGATATGTCGCTATTTCAGTCGGTAGAGAAGTCGCTATCGCTGGTTTAGCGTCTGCTTTCCGACTTGCTCCCTCGGAGGTTTGCCTCGCTGTGGTGTTTGGGGGTGGGAACTGCCTGCTTCCTGGTTGTGATGTCATCACTGTGCTCGGAAAGCGACTTCCCGTTTTCCCGATCGCGCGAGATTGCGAGTCGCATTCCCGATCGCACGGGATTGCGAGTCGCATTTCCGATCGCACGGGATTGCGAGTCGCATTTCCGATCGCTCGGGATTGCGAGTCGCAATCCCGACGCAGGTAGCCGGGATTAGCGATTTTTCTGCGTTTTTAGTTGGTCGCTATCGGATTTAGCGCCCGCGTGCGAGTCGCTATTTTTTCCCCGAAAATAGCGAGTCGCTATTAATCGCTATTAGGGACACGCAAAACGGCCCGTACATGAATCAGGCTGTTAGGGCCTTATTACAAGGTTGGCGGTCCTGTGGACCTCGTATCGGGGGTGGCGATCTGAGCGTGGTGAGCTTGGAGGTCTGACCACCGTATTACGAGACAGGCAACAGACCACCAGTAGACCGCTGGATTTACAATCAAGGCTAGGCAGCCTCCATAAGGCAGTACAGGGGAGCTGCATCACCATCGGTATTATGAGTTGCCTGATCAAGCGCCTGCTTCAAGGTGGCCGTGATAAAGGATTTGGGGTGCATACTCACCCCTTTCTTCTTCTTCCAAAGCAAACTACGATGTGAATCCCTTTCTCCAGGTCCCCCTTCCCAGCAGGTTCTTCACCCCGAGTATTCTGACTCTATGTGTGCTGATATACAGGTGAGTTTTGTTTGTACCATATACCGTTTGCCAGGACTGCCCAGATATGGGCTGTACCCCGTTAATGTATATATGGTATTTTTCCACACATATAATGCATATGTGTGTATTCAACACATCTGCAGTCCAAATGCACACAAGAGCCCCACTCCACACTGGCGGCCCCATGGTGAATTAGTAATATGGCGTCTTTGGACCACCAGTGCCATGGTCACACTTGTAATGAGGCCCTAAATGTGAAAAGGATTCACTAGAGGTCTCATTTGAAAACCCCTCTTCAACTTTCATTTCACCTATGAACATCTAATTTGGGTAGGCGAGGCTGTTACTATCCATGCATGCTTGACCTCATATGAGGGGTCTTGAAGGTAGCAGAAGAACAGAGAATATTCTCTGTCCTAAGAGCTTGGATGCATATTTGTTGTTTCCACTCTTAACCACTGCCTAACTAACTCGGCAGTAACTAGCAGGCTGGCAAAGAGAAGCTCAGAGAATAAAAGGAACTGCTTTGTTAACTTTGGGGGAGAAGAGCCACAATCTTGATGTGAGTTGTGACTAAGCTATGTCAAATTAAGCATTTCTCCTCTTTTCACCATGTTAAGACCATGTTTTCCCTAAGCTTAATTTTGGGTATGCCTTCTATTTACGCCACCCTTGTAAATAGGGAGCAACGTCAAAATCAATGCGTGTTGCAGTGGAACGCCCACCAAAAAACGTATTTCCCACCCATTTCACGCTAAGTATAGGGTGAAAGGATGCCTTATTTACAAGGCGGCGTTAAGCCACGCTAAGTGGCTTAAAATTGCCTTCTATATAAGGCAAAGCTATTGCCACAGGAACGTTGATAAAAGGGACATTCCTGTGGCGATGGGAGCAAAAGGAGCATGAAATCATGCTTCTCAATCTTTTCCATTCTTCATTATAATGTCTGTCTTGTTCTGGGGTTCAAAGGAGGGAGAGAGAATAGAGTTTGGGTCAGTTTCCCAACCGGTGGTTTGGACTAGATTATACATTTTCAGAGGGTTAGAGAGAGATATAGAATGAAATTCAAAAAATCAAAAAATACATATTAATAAATAAGTGTGTGTTCTGTGGGGATTTTTTAGTACAATGGTATAATCTACTAGGCAAAATATTTGTACTGATTAGTCCATGTCATGCCTATAAATAACAAAGTATTTTTCTTCTCTGTACAGTTTAACCTTTGACATGCCTGGCCACTTGTCGCCACCTACTTTTTTCCTGTCTGCACTTTCTGAGCGAATTTATGATAGCTTCAAAAAGGTGAGGATGCAACTGAATCACAGTGCCCCTTTTATAGTTTCAAGCCAAAATGAAAGCACATAATGCCAATCTTCAGATTCACCACACACCACTGGCATTTTCTAAACCTAACAGCTGTTGTTACAGCCTGCGTTCTTTACCCGATAAAAGGTGCTGCAGTAGGTCTATGGTGTTATCTGCCATGGTATGGCTTTGCGTAGGATTGCATTGCTTGTGCTTTGCTGGTCATTATCAGTTGGTACTGGTCGTAATCTGGGCCACGGAGGTCTTTACTAGTTGTGAAGAATCATACCACTGTCAATATGACGGTGTTTATGCCACTGGTGATAAATTCAGGGATTAGTGGTGGACATTACCAGTGCTATTAGCGATGGGGCAGTAATCTAGTATTTGTAGTAGCCAGACCTCTCTATTACTTTATGAACATGCATCTGCTCTTTCAAATTAGGGATGTCAACCTACATCTCCTATAAGTGTTTATTCTGAAAAGAGTCACACAGATGGACAAAGGTAGCACCTAGGAGTACTGAACCTCAGAAGGTTCAATGAACTCCATGATGGTGTGCAAGAGTGGACTGTAACAGAAAATAGGCACAGGCACCAAAAGTGGTCCCCATTGCCGATTTATATAGCTAAAAAAGTGCCCCTCATTTCCAATTTTGGGCAGTTCTGAACATCTAAAGACAAGTTATTAAGATGCTTTGCAAGGTTTGGAAGACCCCATGCATTTGATCCTCATGTTGGCAATGTGTTTGGCAATATCAGTGAAATCAACAAATAAATCACCCTTCCAGATCCTAAAATGGGCCCACAAACTGCCAAAGAAACGTCTCTCATACGGACACTTCGAACCAGCCCTATCTGCACGGTGAACAACCTTTACAATATAATTTTTACAACGTAGTGCCTTTATAACGCGGTATTTACAACGCAAACCATTACAACGCATTGCGCTAGGGGGCGCTCTAGGATAGGGAATAGATTTAATTTACTATCCAACACCTTCCCTACTATCCACGGGGACTGGAGTTGGAATAGTAAATTATTCACTATCCAGCACCCCAAAGCGCTATGCGTTGTAAAGGCATGCGTTGTAAATACCGCGTTGTAAAGGCATGCGTGGTAAAAGCATGCGTTGTAATGTCATACATCCTATCTGCACTGCCCGATTGCCCTACAGGCCAGTCCAATCCTGATGGTATGGGCAAATTTGAGCACAACAAGGTTCATCAGCTGTTGTGGTTTTCTATGGCTTCTAAAATCTGAAGTCATGTGCGATGAATAACAAGGGCAATATTATCATAAATGGCTTACATGTGCTTTCTTACCAAGTTGATGCATAGAGGCAGGGATTACAAATGTAATCCATGATGTCCACGTTCATGTGTATTGTGGTACCTTGGTGCTCTAACAATAAACAATGACTCTAGCCTGCCCAAAAGGCTTCACCATGTAGGGGTGTGTGGAAAGGCAATGAAAAAGAAGAGCACTCATTGGAAGATACCCAACCATACCACATCTGTCTTATGTGGTGCGTTCCATTCCATTTCCAAGTGGTAGACGTTCCATGGATTTTATGCAATTCCAGATTTACCAAGGGCTGTACAACTGAAATTGTGCGAAATCAGTACGTCTACCATAGAGAGGGGTACTCAGCTTTGACGTAGACCTGCATGAGACTGCCCATAGTTTTCTTCGATTGCATAACAGCCTTACCATCTGCAGGAATGAAAATATCTTCAAATGAAATGCATCCAATACATAAGTGGGATTCTTCATTCACATATGTGAATTCATGGTAAACCAATACTAACTTGCTGCACAACTGTGAAGCAAGTGCACTACCTGCGAGTACTAACCGATGCTTTGCTTCCTCTGCATTCCAAAACAGTATTAATCATATAGAAATGTTTATTTTGTTTAATGCTGTTTTAGAATAAAAATCTGATGACAGCCTTAACCAAAACATGCAACATTGCTAACTGCCAGGGCCCAGCTGTTAATGAGACTCAATGCATCTTTGCAGACATGCTCTTGGGAAAGTCATGTGACTTTGGTAGAAGCAGGTTTTTTACCAATGCGTCATATTGCATAAGGTACAATTCTACATTTGGGAAAGGGGTCACCAATGAACAATATAGCACATTTATTTTAGGTATAAACATTTTTCACTTTAGTAAATCACCACCCTCTTCTCCAGTGATGCGGTGGCGAACAGCGGCAGCTCGCTTCCTCGGAGATGCGACGGTGGCTGCTCTGGCGGTGACACGCTTCTCCCTCATTGTGTCACGCTTCCAGCTAGCCACAGGAGCAAGGGTCTCACACACAGTTACAGGCACCTCCTCGCGGTTAGAACTCCCAGCAAGGAAGTTCAGGGAAACTGGGGGTGAAGTCCTTTTGTTCCTGGGATTCCAAAAACAGGAGGCCAGCTCTTCTCATGCCCTTGGAGACTTTTCTTCAGATGGACACAGCACACAGCAAAGTCCCTTTGTCCTCTCCTCAGTAGAAACAGCAAACTGCAGCCCAGGCCCAGACACACAGCAAGGGCAGGTCTTCTCCACAGTCTCTTCAGCTATAGTCTTGGGCAACCGGTTCCACTTGATCATGAAGTAGTCTGATTTACAGGGATTTCAGCTCTAACATTTATACGCCAAAAGTCTTTGTTCTCTATGTGTGAGGGGTCCTGAACCCAGTCCAAACCAGTTCTAGATGCACTCTGCCAGTGCACAAGGTCTTCCTTTGTGAATGTGGACCATGGTCTTTAGACGCACCGCAGGAGGTTGAGCCAGCATTGTGGAAGGCAGACACAGCCCTATTCAGGCCCAGGTGCTACTCCTCCCACCACTCCAAATGCAGATCGGCCTATTCAGCCTAGTGCTGACTCACCCAACTCCTGGAGGCACCCCCTGTCACTCTAAAACCAGACGGTCAATCCACAAACAGGCAGAGGCACACAGAAAGGTTGAACAAGAACACAGCCACTTTCTAAAAGTTCTATTTTCAAACACAGAATTTAAAAAACATATTTACTAAAAGATGTGTTATTAAATTCTGAGTTTAGGAATACCAGACTCCAATTTTCTATCTCACTCCAATGGGAAGATATGCAGGTAAACATGTTACACAGCATTCCCTATTCTGGCATATGGGTAAGATAGCCTTTCAATAGTGAAAAACAAAATTGGCAGTATTTCACTATCAGGACATGTTACACACACTAGTGCATGTCCTACCTTTCACATACACTGCACCCTGCCCAGGGGGGTACCTTGGTCCTACCGTAGGGGTGTTCTATGTGTAAGGAAAGGGAAGGGCCAGGCCTGGCCAGGTCAACATGGCAATTAGCAAACTGCGCACAGGCACTGGGGTGGCGGGCCTGAGACATCTCTTTGGGACTACTCATGTGGTTGGCGCAATCAGTGCTGCAGGCCCACCAGTAGCATTTAAATTACCAGCCCTGGTACACTCAGTGCACTTTACTAGCAACCTACTGGTAAAACAAATATACCAATCATGGATAACCAATCACAATAACTACTTACATAGGGAGCACTTGCACTTTGGCACTAATCAGCAGTGGCAAAGTGCCCAAAGCATCTAAACCAGCAAAAACGAAATCCAGCACAGTGTCAAAAATATAGGAGGTAGAGACAAAAAGTCAGGGGACACCACGCCAAGGATGTCAGGTCTAACATTCAAAAACTTTGAAGACGCACCAAACCTTAACCGCCTTCTTCCACCCATCGCATAGGATGTTCCAACATGCTACCATGAAAAAATTATGAAGTAGTAGTAATTGGATCTATGTCTGCTAGGTCATCATTTGTGTAACCATGGTTTTGTGGATGTGGCCAATTGAATAGGGCACATCTGGATTACCATGGAATAGGCAAACTATTCTCATTCATACAAGTAAGATTCCTAAGGACCGGCTCCTACTGTACTGGCAACTGGTGATGGTAAATTTAGGATGCACCCAATTGAGAGAAATGTGTCAGTTTCTTCAGACAATACTTAAAATGGGCTATGTCTCTCTAGAAATATGCCAGCAAGATATCTCTTACTGTTGAGAAATGTTGTACAAAGCCAATCTTTTACTGCTGCTACAAACTTCTCAGCCTCATTGATGGTTTTAATACAGTTTATGATTTACTTCTCAATTCTGAAATGCGATTTAACGATTTGGTGGTTTAAAAAAATTAAAACACGTACAGGCATTTAATCTGGGGAGGGAAATTCAATAACATATCACTAAGGGGTCGATTCCGATGTTGGTCGGTCAGCCCTCTGAGACGTGTCAATAGCCTTACCTTACGGCCAAACCGCACCAGGAGTGGACCCGTCTGTGCGAGGAAGTATGATGCGGAAAAGTGCATAATTCCCGACAAACACGCACGCTCCGACTCCATCCACAATTTCCGTCCGAGCCTGACCCGGAAACACACAATTTGCGCTGCACGGCACCATAAACACCTCTACTCCCGGCCAGTCAAGTACAATGTGTACTTCCTACGTTCCAGGCGGGTCGCCACGTACAACATGTCACAGCACCCGGAAGAAATGTGTATCAACTCCGAATCGTGCCAGTAACCCAATCCACGGATTCGAAAAGGAGCACCTAGCAACGGATTGAGACGGAACATGAATCCAATCGCGCAGGTCATACCAGTCCTATACATATATGACCGGATCAGTAACAGACGCGGACAGCGCAGATGGTACACCATACAAACAAACGACACGTACCCACCAAATGTCACATACAACCAGGGGGTCCAGACCCTGTCCACCAGTGCCACGCCTACTTAGGGGACCCATGGCACCACAACTGCCGCCTCACCCATAGGGGCATGTTTCCCATCACTGATGCCACCCCGCCCATGTGTGTCATGTTTCCTATCACTGATGCCACCCCACCCATATGTGCCAAGTTGCCTATCACTGATGCCAACCCACACATAGGGTCATGTTGACTATCACTGATGCCACCCCACCCCTATGTGTCACGTTTCCAATCACAGATGCCACCCCACCAATAGGGGCATGTTGCCTATCACTGATGCCACCCCACCCTTAGGGTCATGTTTCCTATCACTGATGCCACCCCACCCATATGTGTCATGTTGCCTATCACTGATGCCACTCGACCCATAGGGGCATAATGCCTATCACCGATGCCACCTCACCCATAGGGGCATGTTTCCTATCACTGATGCCACCCCACCCAGAGGGGCATGTTTCCTATCACTGATGCCACCCCACCAATGGGGGCATGTGTCCTAGGGGCATGTCTCCTATCACTGATGCCACCCCACCCATATGTGTTATGTTGCCTATCACTGATGCCACCCCACCCATATGTGTCATATTTCTTATCACTGATGCCACCCCACCCATAGGGGTATGTTTTCTATCACTGATGCCACCCCACCCATAGGGGCATGTTTCCTATCACTGATGCCACCCCACCCATAGGGGCATGTTTACTATCACTGATGCCACCCCACCCATATGTGTCATGTTTCTTATCACTGATGCCACCCCACCCATATGTGTCATGTTGCCTATCACTGATGCCATCCCACCCATGTGTGTCATGTTGCCTATCACTGATGCCACCCCACCCATTGGGTAATGTTGCCTATCACTGATGCCACCCCACCCATATGTGTCATGTTGCCTATCACTGATGCCACCCCACCCATAGGGGCATGTTTCCTATCACTGATGCTACCCCACCAATAGGGGCATGTTGCTTATCACTGATGCCACCCCACCCATATGTGTCATGTTTCCTATCACTAATGCCACGCCACCAATATGGGTATGTTTCCTATCACTGATGTCACCCCACCCATATGTGTCATGTTGCCTGTCACTGATGCCACCCCACCCATATGTGTCATGTTGCCTATCACTGATGCCACCCCACCCAAAGGGGCATGTTTCCTATTGCTGATGCTACCCCACCCATATGTCTCATGTTGCTTATCACTGATGCCACCCCACCCATATGTCTCATGTTGCCTATCACTGATGCCACCCCACCCATATGTGTCATGTTTCTTATAACTGATGCCACCCCACCCATATGTGTCATGTTGCCTATCACTGATGTCACCTCACCCTTATGTGTCATGTTTCGTATCACTGATGCCACCCCATCCATATGTGTCATGTTGCCTATCATTGATGCCACCCCCCCACCCATAGGGGCATATTTCCTATCACTGATGCCACCCCACCCAGAGGGTCATGTTGCCTATCACTGACGCCACCCCACCAATATGTGTAATGTTGTCTATCACTGATGCCACCCCACCTATGGGGCATGTTGCCTATTACTGATGCCACCCCACCCATAGGGGCATGTTTCCTATCACTGATGCCACCCCACCCATAGGGGCATGTTTCCTATCACTGATGCCCCCCCACCCATATGTGTCAAGTTTCCTATCACTGATACCACCCCACCCATATGTGTCGTGTTGCCTATCACTGATGCCACCTTACCCATATGTGTCATGTTTCCTATCACTGATGCCGCCCCATCAATAGGGGCATGTTGCCTATCACTGATGCCACCCCAACCATATGTGTCATGTTTCCTATCGCTGATGCCACCCCACCCATAGGGGCATGTTTCCTATCACTGATGCCACCCCACCCATAGGGGCATGTTTCCTATCACTGATTCCGCCCCACCCATATGTGTCATGTTGCCTATCACTGATGCCACCCCACCCATAGGGGCATGTTTCCTATCACTGATGCCACCCCACCAATAGGGGCATGTTGTCCATCACTGATGCCACCCCACCCACATGTGTCATGTTTCCTATCACTGATGCCACCCTACCCATATGTGTCATGTTGCCTATCAATGATGCCACCCCACCCATAAGGGCATGTTGCCTATCACTGATGCCATCCCACCCATGTGTGTCATGTTGCCTATCACTGATGCCATCCCACCCATTGGGTAATGTTGCCTATCACTGATGCCACCCCACCCATATGTGTCATATTTCCTATCACTGATGCCACCCCACCCATAGGGGCATGTTTCCTATCACTGATGCCACCCCACCTATAGGGGCATGTTTCCTATCACTGATGCCACCCCACCCATAGGGGCATGTTTCCTATCACTGATGCCACCCCACCCATATGTGTCATGTTTCTTATCACTGATGCCACCCCACCCATATGTGTCATGTTGCCTATCACTGATGCCATCCCATCCATGTGTGTCATGTTGCCTATCACTGATGCCACCCCACCCATTGGGTAATGTTGCCTATCACTGATGCCACCCCACCCATATGTGTCATGTTGCCTATCACTGATGCCACCCCACCCATAGGGGCATGCTCCCTATCACTGATGCCACGCCACCAATATGGGTATGTTTCCTATCACTGATGTCACCCCACCCATATGTGTCATGTTGCCTATCACTGATGCCACCCCACCCATATGTGTCATGTTGCCTATCACTGATGCCACCCCACCCAAAGGGGCATGTTTCCTATTGCTGATGCTACCCCACCCATATGTCTCATGTTTCCTATAACTGATGCCACCCCACCCATATGTCTCATGTTGCCTATCACTGATGCCACCCCACCCATATGTGTCATGTTTCCTATCACTGATGCCACCCCATCCATATGTGTCATGTTGCCTATCATTGATGCCACCCCCCACCCATAGGGGCATGTTTCCTATCACTGATGCCACCCCACCCAGAGGGTCATGTTGCCTATCACTGATGCCACCCCACCAATATGTGTAATGTTGCCTATCACTGATGCCACCCCACCTATGGGGCATGTTGCCTATTACTGATGCCACCCCACCCATAGGGGCATGTTTCCTATCACTGATGCCACCCCACCCATAGGGGCATGTTTCCTATCACTGATGCCACCCCACCCATATGTGTCAAGTTTCCTATCACTGATACCACCCCACCCATATGTGTCGTGTTGCCTATCAATGATGCCACCCTACCCATATGTGTCATGTTTCCTATCACTGATGCCGCCCCATCAATAGGGGCATGTTGCCTATCACTGATGCCACCCCAACCATATGTGTCATGTTTCCTATCGCTGATGCCACCCCACCCATAGGGGCATGTTTCCTATCACTGATGCCACCCCACCCATAGGGGCATGTTTCCTATCACTGATTCCACCCCACCCATAAGTGTCATCTTGCCTATCACTGATGCCACCCCACCCATAGGGGCATGTTTCCTATCACTGATGCCACCCCACCAATAGGGGCATGTTGTCTATCACTGATGCCACCCCACCCACATGTGTCATGTTTCCTATCACTGAAGCCACCCTACCCATATGTGTCATGTTGCCTATCAATGATGCCACCCCACCCATAAGGGCATGTTTCCTATCTCTGATGCCACCCCACCCATAGGGTTATGTTGCCTATCACTGGTGCCACCCCACCCATATGTGACATTTTGCCTATCACTGATGCCACTCCACCAATAGGGGCATGTTGCCTATAACCGATGCCACCCCACATATTGGGGCATGATTCCTATCACTGAAGCCACCCCACCCATAGGGGCATGTTTTCTATCACTGATGCTACCCCACCCATATGTGTCATGTTTCCTATAACTGATGCCACCCCGCCCATATGTGTCATGTTACCTATCACTGATGCCACCCCACCCATATGTGTCATGTTTCCTATCACTGATGCCACCCCATCCATATGTGTCATGTTGCCTATCATTGATGCCACCCCCCCACCCATAGGGGCATGTTTCCTATCACTGATGCCACCCCACCCAGAGGGTCATGTTGCCTATCAGTGATGCCACCCCACCAATATGTGTAATGTTGCCTATCACTGATGTCACCCCACCTATGGTGCATGTTGCCTATTACTGATGCCACCCCACCCATAGGGGCATGTTTCCTATCACTGATGCCACCTCACCCATAGGGGCATGTTTCCTATCACTGATGCCACCCCACCCATATGTGTCAAGTTTCCTATCACTGATACCACCCCACCCATATGTGTTGTGTTGCCTATCACTGATGCCACCCTACCCATATGTGTCATGTTTCCTATCACTGATGCCGCCTTATCCATAGGGGCATGTTGCCTATCACTGATGCCACCCCAATCATATGTGTCATGTTTCCTATCGCTGATGCCACCCCACCCATATGTGTCATGTTGCCTATCACTGATGCCACCCCACCAATAGGGGCATGTTGTCTATCACTGATGCCTCCCCACCCACATGTGTCATGTTTCCTATCACTGATGCCACCCTATCCTTATGTGTCATGTTGCCTATCAATGATGCCACCACACCCATAAGGGCATGTTTCCTATCTCTGATGCCATCCCACCCATAGGGTTATGTTGCCTATCACTGGTGCCACCCCACCCATATGTGACATGTTGCCTATCACTGATGCCACTCCACCAATAGGGGCATGTTGCCTATAACCGATGCCATCCCACACATTGGGGCATGATTCCTATCACTGAAACCACCCCACCCATAGGGGCATGTTTTCTATCACTGATACCACCCCACCCATATGTGTCATGTTGCCTATCACTGATGCCATC
The DNA here is from genome assembly GCF_964261635.1 of Lissotriton helveticus. Lineage (NCBI taxonomy): Eukaryota > Metazoa > Chordata > Amphibia > Caudata > Salamandridae > Lissotriton > Lissotriton helveticus. Next base: position 1,408,912,582 of record NC_136069.1, on the reverse strand, counting down.
ACATCCATTTATCGCTGGTCTTTAATTTATTTTTTCAGTTCACTGAACAGACTTACTTCTATCAGAGGTATGAAGAAACATCTCTTTAATATACACACCCCCATGACACATGATTAACATAACACACTCACTTGTTCCATTGTTTCTATTTTTACAGATCAGCCCCTGATGAAGGCACAATGTAGTGCCGAAATGCATTGGGCATGAATATGAAAATTAAGTGCTATGAATTTTGTGTGGTTATAACATGAACTTAAAATGTTGGTTTTCTTTAAAGCATTGAGTACTATAAGATAATGTGTTCAATTGAATTTGGACTGTACTTGGTTATAACATTGTGATGAATATGAATGAATCAGTATATGAATTAAATAACTGAAGTTCAATTATGTTATTGTGTTAACATTGATTATGATTTAAAGTGTTGGATAACACGTGGTGAACAGTGCGCAGCTAGATGAGATTAATCTCACCTAAACTAGCATCACACCCATAGCAGCATGTTGCCAATCACTGATGCCACCCCACCCATAGGAGCATGTTTCCTATCACTGATGCCACCCCACCCATATGTGTCATGTTGCCTACCACTGATGCCACTTCATCCATAGGGTCATGTTGCCTATCACTGATACCACCCCACCCATAGGGGCATGTTTCCTATCACTGATGCCACCCCCTCATAAGGGCATATTGCCCATCGCTACTGCCTCACACCCCCATAGGGGTCAGTGTGTCTGACAAAATGGACACCCCCACCCATAGGGTGGATGATGCGCCACACATCCATCAAACATCAACCATAGGTATGTCAGCCAAATACATTTCCCCACAACATCATGCCAACAGTGTGTAGTGCCTGACAAATACCCCCAACAATGAATTTGATTTACAACACACAATGCAACTGGAGAAGTGTGGCTCAATGGTTAGAGCGGCAGACCCTGATGCAGAGGTCTAGCCCGGGACCAGGGTTCAATTCCCCGCCTCGGTGGGTCTTGGGCTCAAAATTCCACGGACCTGATAATTCTCGCCTCGGTGCCTATTCCAATCATGGAGTCCCACTCTGCAACTCTGGGCAATAGCTTGCTTAATCTCCACAACGGCCCCCACAACGCTAAGGATGCCTGGCCTCCACCTTGGGGTGCCCAGAAGTGGACACCTCACAGGGAAAGCCAGGATGGGTTCCACAGCGGTATTCGTACAAGTGCCTTGAGACCCTTGCGGGTGAGTAGTGCGCTATACAAGTATCAATTTACATTTACATTACATTTACAACTACGATCAAATGTGTGAACAACACCTGAGTGTGGGCTACACAAGTCAAGCTTTGAAATAACACTGGGCCAATTTTGTCATAACCCCCATCAGTGTGTACATCCAATGTAAAATGTGTGGACACAAACTGCAGCTAAAGTTGAGCATTGTGGCAAAGGGTGAAAATCCCCCATCATCACAGTGACCTCAAGGTAAGTGTCATCATGGAAAAAGCAGCACATGCCAAACAGTATGCATGATTCCTGGACATGTCAGCACAACACTTGTTCAGTCAACCATCATTTACCACCCAATGTAGGCACTGGTGACATACGTCTGGGTAGTGTACAGCTCCTTAAGTCACCTGCACATTGACAATACATATGTCTAGCAAGTTGCACAGATGACACAGTTGACTTTACACCAATGATGCCCACACCTGCATGTATAATGGAGATGGGTCAAAAGTCAGGGAAAGTCTCAAATTGTACAAAGTGAACCATATCATATGTGCATGGGTGCAAGCCACAGATGGGGCCATGCCAATGAAATGTTAACATCCCCGTGCAAAATGAGTTAATCCTGACACACCCAGTCAGCTGTAAAGGATGACATGGATACCAACCTGAACAGGGAACATATCTCATGGTCCACATGGAGTACACCACATCAACACCTCACTAACAGACATTTGTAAATCCTGCATCATCACAGCAAGGTCATGGTAAACAGCATCAACAATATGTACAGCTAAATCAAATGTACAAGGGTAACAAATAAGGCTTTATTCAGCAAATTGCAAGCTGAAAGGGAAAATCCGAAATGAAATGTAGTCCAATGTCCTCTCAAAAAACAAAGTCCAATGAGGGTGTGAGTGACACCTGTCACCCGTTGCTTGCCTGCACTGCTAAGGACTTGGGAAATCCACTCTGACGGGCATACATGGGGCAGGCCAGGCACCGCAGGGACGGGATCTGGGCTCATCAGAAGGAGGCTGTGATGGGGTGGTGGGTGCAGGAGAGTCAGGGGCCACTGCAGTGGAGGTGTCTGACATGGTTTGTGCCGTCACAACTGTGGGGCACAACTCTGATGGGGGTGAGTGCTGGAACCACTGCAGTGGGCAGGTCAGGTGTAGTAGACATGGTCCACACTGCAGTGCCCATGTCAGACTGGGTGGTCGTGGACTCCACTGCAGTGCCTAACCCCATGGGAGTGGAAATGGGTGCAGGTGAGGTTGGCAGGACAGCTGGAGGGGACACGGTTACCCCAGTAGTTGCAGTAACAGACAGACTGGTGGTGGTGTCAGTGGAAGAGCAAGCAGGAGTTGGGGAGGGCCTGAGCATTCTGGGGATGATGTATCTGTGGGTGGGGGAACCTGGGACAGGGAGTGGCAGGGGAACCTGTGGTGTGGTGACTGGGGGGATGGAGGAAGAAGACTGTGCAGTGGAGCTGGGGGTGGGGTCTTGCTCGTCTGGGTACGGGGTGACTTGCGGGTGGGGGCTTCAGTCTACCTGCACCTGGGGGAGGGTGTGAGGGGCACTCTTCTCTGTGTGTGAGGACTTCCTCTTCCCCCTGTAGTCTGGATCTGATGGATCGGAGGGGAAGGCCTAGGTCACACAGGAAGAGCTTCTTAGAAGATGTGGTTGCAGGTGAGGCAAGGGAAGGGCTCTTGGAGGGAGAGGGATCTGAGTACTGCGGAGTGGTTGTGGATGCCTGTTTGTGTGTTTGCGACTCATCCCCTGTGTGTGTGGTATCAGTCCCCTGACTCTGCTTGCGTGCACGTTTTGACTTCTGTTTGGGTGATTGTGTGCTGTCTGTGTCTGTGTGTTTGGGTGACCGTGCTGGTATGTGTGTGCTGGGGACGGACAGGTAGGGTGATAGGAGTTGTTGATTGGGCAGAGGCTAAAGGGGTGAGGGACTGTTGGAGGAGGAATGATGCTGCTGTCAGGGAGGAGGCCATGGACTGATTGATCCTCTGTAGGGCAGACATGACATGAACGACACCAGTTGTGTCAACAGACTGGTGTGTGCATGGAGGACACTCAGCATTGATGTCTGCCCTACATGGATCTGTTTAAGCAGGTCCACAGACTCCACACTCAGGGCAGCAGGGGACACAGGGGCAGGGGGTGCGGTGCCTGGCAGGAAGGGGAAATGCTCTTGAACACAAGAGCTGCCAAGGACCTCTGGAATGGGAGCCGAGGGGAGGGTGGTAGTGGTGGCGGGAACTGCCTCACTAGCTGTGCTTTGCTGGCTGCTGACACCCGCCCCCAAAAGGGAGTCATCCTCTGAGCTGCTGTGGTCCTCAGCTGAGGTGGATGGTGCTGAGGACTCCTCGGTATGGCTCCTCTCACCCTCCGTGGCACTGGGACCCTCCGACTCCTCAGTCAGAGTCCCAGGATGGCTCTGCGGCTCCTCTAGTTCCATGGCGCTGTCTCCTGTGCCCGTGGATGTATCTGCATATAAGTAGGAAAATAAGGACGACAGTAGTCGCTTGCACTGACTGCACACACCACTGTCAATACAGCACATTACAGGGCATGCACTGGCATCCTTAGCTGATATTTGCTCAAAATGCCCACACTGGTGTACATAGGGCAATAGCCTGTCTGAACATCAACCATGGCACCCACATCCCTTCTGGACCTGTACCCATATGTCTGTTGCATGCTGCCTGATAATACCCCAAAGTGCACACATGCACCACATACACAGTTGTTGGACATGCAAATGACCATGCAGAAGCACATTACTATTAACATACATCACATGATTCACATCACATGCCAATCACTCAGTACAGGTGTCTGGATGAATGTATGCCCATACTCACATTTCACAATATTGCGATGCCTAGCAGCACAACACCAAATGAGTGTAAGCATCGGATTGATATCAAATTATTAAATTGTGACAATTCGACCTGAGTGTGCAACTTTGTGTAGCTACCTAGCACTGTGCAGGAGTATGAACTGCACTTTGAATACATTTGTGATCACCATCCTAGGCACTTTCTAGCTTAGCCCTTTATATTTAATGGCACATTAGTTGGTGGGCAGTATGCAAACCCAAACCTGATGTTTATCACACTAGGCACCTTATTACTACTTATATATTGTATTACGCTTCATGGCTGGGGTATAGTTATACCGTTCAACTTATACTGCAGTGATTTTTTTAATCTTTGTATTTATCACACTCTGCTCTCTTACTGGCTGACTGAGCTATTTTATATTATTAATTTTTACGAAAGAATGTTTCGATCTTATTTTGATTGTTGGATGAATGTTATTCCTGTGAAGTTAAGTATGGAACATCTTTAAATATGACCTGTTATGAATGACCATTTTTTATTGGATGAAAACATGTCTGCAAGGCTTTTTATGCTGATACAATAACTCAAATTGATTGAATGGGAATGGTACATCAGGTCCTTAATTCTGTGTTCATGCTGCTAGATTTAATGTGCCTGACTTTTGAAACCTATCCATTCGTACATTTTTAAGCATTCAAGCTATAACCTTGAAGCAGAGATGGATGGTTGATAATAGTTCAGACTTTTTCTTTTCCTGCTATAGACAAACATGTGCCTGTGTTTCGATGGTACCTGTATAAGTTACTGTGCTGTCACATCTAATACTGACTATATTTCGTTACGGCTGTGCATAGGTTTGAACGGTTAGCTTTACCACATCCTTTTGCAAGGATTATGAAAGGACTTATATGTCTAAACGAAATATTTCCCTTACGGCATGCAACTTACACGCTCTATTTCTATGTTCAAAATGTATAATTTTCAAACATTTTCTGTTGTTACTGCTTGTAGGTTTGTTGCATTGTTAAGGCGGCCAGTGCCTCTCCGTGATTCATCCTTTCATAACACATAAGCAAAAACAATTTTGCCTTTGCATTCTGCCTCCAATTCATTCAGCATCTCCAATTTCGGTTCCATTTTCTTTCAGAGAACACAGTGAAATTGTTTTATAAAACTAATCTTTTTTCAAAATTTGTTTTTGCCACTGATAAGTATTTTTTCATCTAGTAGTTGAATACTGTACATTCTCCCAATCTACCACTCTATATCACCGTGTGACGCAGCGATAGCTCTGAGGCCTTGATTCTGAGGTGGTCCTACCTGCAGTATTTACCAGGAAACCAATGCTTCCCACATCCATTCATCAAATTTCTGCAGTTGCAGTAATTATTGAAGTATTCAGAATTGGCATCAATGCACAAACTCACATTTGCACTAGAGCTGGGCATTTTTTTAATGCATGGTAAGCAGGCATGAGAATTCAGGCTATTCTGCATCAATGCATGGTGAAGGCTTCACAATCGACTGCCTCATATTAAGAAAAGGGGGAATGGCCTTTAGCCAATGCACTCCTAGATCCATACAATGATAAAAGTAAAAAGCAAGTAATACTTGCACGGGCCAATGCTCTCAGGGTCTGGACGATGTAATTACATTATTGGTAATTGCATTAAGATAGTTAGATGCCCGGTCCTCAAATGTGCATGAAAGTATAGAATCTTTATGTGGTGCCTGCCAACTAGCATTCCAGGTATCCTAGGCGGATTCTGCAGACAGACACCACACACAGGCATTGCTAATGAGAAACGTGCTTTCATGATCAGTCTTGGGGTCCAGGCAATTTTATTCCATAATAAAATTGCCTAACTTCTTTTACCTTCTGCTAAAACAGCAGGCATTCTTCGCCTGACCTTCTGTCAACAGAGTTCCGGTCTGTGGTGGTGTGGGGGCAGGATTTTGCAAGACAGTTCTGTGTCCAAAGGACGGGACTTCAGGGGTGCTAGAGAAATGAGTACTGTTGTGCAACAGCAACGTCTAGCAACATTAAAAGCGCACAACTGCTGATTAAGGGCCTGATTACAAGTTTGGCGGTGCAGGAGCAGACTGCTACGCCAGCAGCCCGCTCCCACACTCCAAACCCGTATGTCCACTGCCGGCTAGATTACGAGTTTCCTCTTGTCTGGCAGGCTTTCTTGGCAGTCCCACAGCGATGCCCCTGAAATTAGAGAACTGCAATGGGAACACCCAAAAAAGTTCCTGTAAAGTCCATGCCGTGCAGGAACTGAGGTGCATGCACACAGGGAGGCACATGTTGTGCCCCCCTGCATGCATTCCCATGTAAATGGGCAACAGTGTTTCCAGAGCACCAGCGTTTTGACGGATGAAAGGCCTCCATGACACTGCTGCCGGTCCTGAAACTCATAATAAACAATAGCGGTGCCACAGCAGCACCACCAGCATATTACTGAGGCCCTGAACATCGTGCCACCACCAGGGAATGACGGTTCCCTGCCGGCTGAAGCGGTGCAATAGGGTTCCGACTGCCTAACTTGTAATGGGGAGGTCAGACCCTTAGTGTGGCAGTGGCTGGACCTTCTCTGGCACTCCCCTGCAAGTCTGGTGGCCCTCGAACAGTCAGACTCGTAATTAGGCCCCAAGTGTTGCACACCAACTTTGCTCCTTGCACATTTTTTTGTGGTTTCCATCTATTTTCCCTTTGCCTGCAGGAGGTTTGTGAGTTCTTTATGCCACATCTATTTACTTTGAAGTTCTCGACTGCCACTGGTACAAAAACACACTTACTCTACCGCCTCTCAAGGGGAAATTGGTCCTGCCTGGTTTGCTTGGAGAAACATGTCACTCCTCTCTTGTTGGCCTCATCTAGTTCTGCAAAGACTCCTTCACAGGTTTCCCTCCTACAGGTTTGCTTAACTCTGTAATGCGTATTGTTAAGCTAATTCAGCAACTATGGGCTCTCATTCACAACAACAGCAACAGATTATAACAACCCTGTGATGCTGCCTTGAAAGCTTGCCTTGTGGTACATTACCTACCAATTGCAGTGTTTTCTTGTTTTGTTCTCCCAATTTCACCATCCTCTGGTTCACATTATGTTGCCTGTTATAAAATATCCACAGTGCAATGACCTGCTTTTCGAGGGCTGGACAGATTGTACATATGGCACAACCGACAGAGATAGGACCATCCAATGCATGGTCTCATTTTTTGTGGTGCAATAGATTTATCAACAGGATTTTAACTTGAATTGTTATGCAATATCTGCAGTGCAAGCAATAATAACTTGCCGTGAAAATTGGGGTGCTGGAATGAGTAGTGAACCAGCACCACACGTGTGTAGAACCCACTCCTGGATCCCAGAGGAGACCACCACACACACAGAGGGCCTGATTCACATAGGTAAACTTTGGCCAAAAGTCTAAGTTCAGACCTAAAGTCTAAGTTTAGACCTAAAGTCTAATTTTACTACTACTAAAGTTAGACTTTTGGTCTAAGTTTAACCCAAAAGTCTAACTTTACTAGTAGTAAAGTTAGACAATTGGTCTAAGTTAGACTTTTGGTCTAAAGTTAGACCAAAAGTCTAACTTTACTAGTTGTAAAGTTAGACTTTAGGTCTAAACTTAGACTTCAGACCGATACTTCAGCTTTTGGTCTAAGTTTACATTAGTGAATCAGGCCCATAGTGTTGATGCCTGGCTACAGGATGTAGTGTGTTTACATCCGGGTCCTCAGAAGGCGGGACCACTAACCTGCAACATCCCTCCCTAACTTGGTATTGAAAATCAGAGTTCCTTTACTTGGCACACAAAGTTCTTGAGCCGAAGGCTGGGCTGAGGGTTCGGTCAAAGATTATACTGATGGGGCTGGCCATGAGTGGGCAGATCGCCAGATTGAGGGCTAGCTTACATGTCATTATGCTGGTTGTCTGCGGGACCCACCAGACCCCGACCCAGGGCTTATTGCCCAGCGTGTTACTTTCTCTGTCCTCAGACCAGTCAGTATTCTCTTCATTGTCTCAGAGAGAGGTTTGTTGGGATGAAGTCTCAAACTTTTTGAACAACTAAATGTTTCTTGAGACTATTTCTTGTCCTTTCTTGGCTGTCACTATAGTTTCTTCTTTTTTGATGACAGTTCAGACCCCTGGTTCAAATGGGGTCCTAAACGTCCACCCCGGCTTGCGGTCCTTGATGACAACATGATTACTGGGTAGGAGTGCATGGATCCTGGCTTCTCATGTTTGGTTGGCAAGGACATATCATCACTGATGACCTGTTTGGTTGCCTTGGATGTCATGCCGTGGTGGAGTCCACCCTGAGCAGGTAGGAATCATATCTCAACCATGTCTATTAAACATCAGAGTCCACGGTGCCTGTTGGGTTGTGCAATGCGTAGGACTGCGGCATTCTCTCAAGAACGATTTTAGGTGGCGTTCTGTATTAGCTTGTTCAGCGGTGGCAATTCAAAGTGACTTGTTTATTGAGTGGATAAGTCTCTCGATGTCCCCATTGGCTTGTGGCCACTGGGGGGTCATGTGACGGTGGTGTATCCTGAGCCTATTGATGAGATCTCCGAGTTCCGTGCCATGGAAGGGTGGTCCGTTGTCACTCTTAACCGCATGCGTGCGGCATGATTCCCCCCCGTACGCTGAGAATTTGTAAATCCCTTTATTCATGACGAGCTGGGCTCGTCATGAGCGTGCGAGGAGGCTACCTCATGACGAGCCCAGCTCGTCATGAGCGTCGAAGGGGTTAATCTTGGTGGGTAACCCGAAAATGGTGAATATCTTCTTGAGGACTGGGGCAACATGCCGAAGGCTAGTGAGTTATTCACTTCTACAGTGGGGTATTTTGAGAATGTGTCCATCAGGACGAAGGTGGTCCATCCATCGGGGAATCTCCCAAAATCCATACTTAGCTTGGACCAAGGGGTCACACAGGGTCCTTCAGTGATTAGGGGCACTGGCCTCTCCGGCACACCTGTCAGATGGCATATGAAGCATTTGCAAACAAGGTCTTCGGCCATCTCTTGCAATCCAGGAAACCATATTTTCTCCTTCAACCTTGTCTTCATCTTCATGATGCCTTGGTATCTTCCATGCTCAAGTAGAGTGATGTGGTGCCTCATTGCTTTCAGGATTACAATACAAAACACACGTAAGAGGATTCCCTCTGGGGTAGTGCTGAACTCGTCCCACACCCGCCGCATCTTTGTCAGATTCTGTTTTTCATCGCCTGGTCAGTTGTTAGCATCTTGAAGGAAGTCTTAACATGTGACACTTTGTACTGTTGTTTGTACTCGAGTGAAGACTGGGTCTGTCTCAGTGACCTCTTTGATGTCTTCCATCCACAGGGTGTGGGGGTGAGCGGTATCTGAGACCATTCTGATATACTCCTCTACCCCATCAGGGCTGTCCTGGGTGTTGGAAAGCACCAGGTGACAAGACAGGAAGTTTGCAGAGTTCTTTGCTCCTGGACGGTATACAACCTCTATCTGGTGGTATTGCAATTGGATGGTCCACCTCTCAATCCTTGGGGCTGATGAGGTGCTGACCCTGAGAAGAGGGGTACTAGAGGCTGGTGTTCCATGATAACTTAAAAGGTTTGCCCGCTTAACACAGTGGAAGTGTCCATAGGCCCACTTGATTGCAAGGTCTTCCCCTCGATTTGAGGGTAGCGCTTCTCCATTGGTCTCAATGCCTAGCTAGAGAATGCCAATGTAGCCCATCGACCTGGATTTTGCTCTTGAGCCAGTATTGCTCCTAGTCCCACCAGACTAGCTTTGACCAACAGCCCGTGTGTTTATCAGTATCAAAGTAGAAGAGTGTGGTCTTGTCAAGAAGAGCGTCTTTGATTTTCTGGATGGCGCCTTTTTCCTGATGGTTCCAAACCCACTTTGTGTCTGCGCCTTTGTGAGGGACCTCAAGAGTTCAGTGAGTGTCGGCAGGTCTGAGATGAACCTGCTGCAATATGTGCCCATTCCTAAGAAGCTCCTCACTTCTGGGACGGTGGTGGGTGCCTGCGCTTGTTTGATCGCTTGTGACTTGCATGGTCAACTTCTATCCCTTATTGGTTGAACACATATCCAGAGAATTCAAAGGAGGTTTGGAAGAAAGTGCTCTTGTCATTGTGCAGTGTCACTCCATGTTCTTTGAGACATTTCAGGGTGGTTTTCAGGTGTCTGTGGTGTTCGGCAGCATTAGGCAATTGGATCAGTATGTCATCGCTGACATTCAGAATGGCAGGCAGAATGGACAAGGTTTCCCTTATGGCATTCTGAAATACTTTAGCGGCTGATGAGATGCCGAACATAAGGTGCTTGTATCAGTGAGGTACTGGGGTGAGTGCTGAATGTTGTGATGTACCGACTTTCCTCTGTGAGTAGTAGCTGGTGGTACCCAGCGTTAAAGTCTATTTTTGAGAACCAGCTTGAACCATTGACCTCCGCTATTAGCTCGTCCATGGTGGGGGTGATATGAAGCTCCCTTTTAATGGTGCCATTAGGGAGTCGCATGTCAATACACAGACGGATCTTCCCCGGTTGCTTGGGTTTCTCTGCAGTCACTATTGTGGTGACCCAGGGGGTGGGTCCGGGTACTTTTTCTAGCACGCCTGGGTCCTTAAGCCTCTCGATCTCCTTCTCCACCAGTAGCCCTAGATGGAATGGGATTTGTGATGCTGAAGGGCCACTGGTGGGACTGAGGGATTAATGTGTAGCTTCACTTGGGTGTACTTGAGACAGCCAAGCCCTTGTAACAATTAAGGTAATTGGTCTAAAAAGTCATCAATTTGGTGTGGTCTTACTCTCTTGGCAAAGGATACCAGGCCGAGGTCCTCTGCAGTGTGGCTGCCGATCAGCATGTTGTCTTCGATGGGACATTTTGTTCTGAGCGCCTGATCCTCAGATCGTATGGGTACTGACATCCGTCCATGAAGAAGAAGAGGTGTCTGACTCTCATATGCCAAGCTCCTGGTGTATGATGGCATTAGTTGAGGCTTGGGCCGGATACAGTTGTCTTGCTGCACCTCCATTACATTGACTGATGCTCCAGTGTCAATGATGGCTTTGACTTCTGACTCTGCTAAATGGATGATGGAGGTAGATTGTGGCCTCCTGCGGCGCTTCAGCTCTCTAGTGAATGAGATTAGAAATGCCTATTCTTCTTCCCCCTCTTCTGGGGATGAGTCCTCCTCATAGTAGTTTTGTCTCACCAAGAGTTTTGCCTCGTCTGGGTGTGTCATGTTAGTGAGAGACCGTTGGCATACCATCTTTGACGTTGGGGCCTTTGTTCCTGAGCTTCTTCCTGCAAACTGAGGTAAACTGGTTTTGGATTTGACTAACCAACTATTCACTCATTCTGTCAATCATTATCTTGCTTGTGTAGTACGAGAGGTAGTATAGCTTCCTTGCTAATTTTGGCATGTATTTCTCCCCACTTGCACTGTTTCTTTTACCTCATAATACATAGGCTTCTCTCTTTTTATCACTTTGCTTTGTTCTTAGTACCAAGACAACTAATATTTAGGTAGCTGCTTGCTAGCTGCTTGCTCTCAATATTAGGTAGCTGCTTGTATTGTGTATTAAATGTATTTTTATATTTTGATAACAAATTTTATTAGCATCAAACAATGAGAGTGATGCGTGCAAAGCTCAAATAGAGTGAGGAGTACAGTCATCACAACAGTAGACAGAGATGTTTTAAATCTAGTATATTCTTAATAAGTTCCACAGCATTTGTAGAAAGTGACTCATATTGCATCTATATATTAAAGTGGTAAAACCAGGATTCCCAAATGTTAGTATGTTTGCGTGAGCAACCTCCTGCCCAGTAACTTCACTATTCAGCTAGTGAGCACCAGTTAATGAGTCTAAATCAGCCCTGAATATGAAATACCGTAGCAGATCTTCCGTTCTTTGTTATATCTCTTTAAGCCAGCAAGTGTACAAAGCTAACAAGAGTCTGCTCACCCCACACATACCCCTCCTCCTCCATAATACCAAGGAACACCGCCTGTGGTCAAAATATCATCTCTCAACAAAGAACTGCATACAGGGCCTTTCATAAACAAGGCCAAATCACTAAAGTTTGAGGGGCAGGAAATGCTCTGGAATATTACTGACTATAGTGCAGCACATCTGCAAAATGCTCTTGGCTTCTAATGGATCTATAATAATTGTAACTTCTGGGATGTCAGCGTAAGGAGGTTGGCTTAACCTGGGCATCTTCATGCCTAAGGCATGCCTCAGCTAAATGTATTTGGGGATTTGGGATTCATGCAATGACAGTTCTTCACTTAGAATTTGGAACAATGTGATAGTATCTTTGGTTCAGACATCCCCTAATCAGGAAAAACAAATGGGGCCCTAGGTCCCAAATTCTAGTTAGCAGTCTGGGCCAACCAGGATCCCTTCCAAAGTGGCCTTCTGTGGTTTTGCTGGTGCCCTGACCCAACCCACTTCAAGGCACAGTTCTAGAAAATTAGTACTACTTCAGTGACAGAGGGAGAGTATTGTGACAAGTGACATAATATAATATGCAGAGTGGGGTGTGGCTAAGCTTGCCATGATGGCGGATGGGACTTCTTAGCGATCCGCTCCACATCTTCCATTATGCAGAATTTATCAGTCTAAATGAGGGTCTTGGTGGCGATTGACTGTGCCCATTGCCCTTCGATACCCAGGGGCACCCTGCATTTGTGGTTGGCACTCTCCGATCGCTGCTGTGCTGTGCTGCAGATACCCTGTGGTCTACAGAGAATACTCAGGAGGGCCTGCAGTTGAGTGCCGAGCCTTAATGAAATGGTGCTCGAGGAGTCCGGAGGGAGAGTGAGGCCATTCCAATGTCAGGGCCCAGCCTTCTGGAGAGGGGAACACACATCAGTGGCCAGATTTGCCCATCCCTGCCCCTCTCCCCTGAAGTGGGAGCCTGCTGCAGCCCAGAATTTGGTATGCCATGAAGAGGCCTAGTACTACACGGCCTGCAGCGCTCGCCGGATGGGGGGGGGGGGGTGCACTTGATCTGTGCATGCTGCAGCAGGGGGGAAGCACCTGAGACTCCCCGGTGGGATGTGGCAGACTGGTGGCCTTGCCTGAGGTGGCCTGATGCTGTGTCATCTCGGGGCCCCCTGTTGAGGAGACAGGCAGCGGGAAGTCCACTTGATGACCTATCTACCCATATAGGATCCCCAAAAAAAGAGGGGCCCTGTTTATGTCTCCGTACTAAATGAGCTGCACCCTGTTGGGGATCCCACCTGATAATTGGGCCTGTCGGCTCCTTGTTCTGTCCTGCTGAGTATCTGGGCTGACCCACGCTGCACTTGGATCGGAGGTCAGTAAACTCCCCCTCTGTTTCATTTCCAGGAGTCCTTGAGGGATGGATCCTGCATGGTGGCACTGTGGTTTCATGAGTGGTTTGACCTTGAGTGATGAGGGACCCTCTGGCCGGTTTCCTGTGTATACTTGAAGCCGGGAGTAGCGTCTTGGGGAATGGTGACCCAGTCTCTTTGCATATTGGCATTGCCCATGTCCGAGATGGGTCACCTATGCCCTACAGCTCGGGGGCCATCTGGCCACCTGCAAATGGCCCGGGCCAGGTAGAGAAAGCACCAGACACCTCGCCTAACGAAGCCATGTCCCAAAAATTGGATCAAGTCCTTGCTGGGGGTGAGAAGCTGGGGACCTCTTTAAAACAGGCACGCACCTCCCTAAAGAGTAAGATAGACTCTGTGGTTACAGACCTTAAGGGGACCTCTTTAAAACAGACATGCACCTCCCTAAAGAGTGAGATAGACTCTGTGGTTACAGACCTTAAACTTTTACATGCTGACCACCACAAACTTGTGGATAAAACCCAAGTGCTGGAAGACACCATAGACAAAATGGCCCAAGGACCCAGGAGGTGGGCGTCCAGTTGAAGGATCTACTGGCCCATGTGCAAATGCTGGAACGCAAAGCAGAGGACTCCTAGGGCTGCTCCAGGCATAACAACGTTGGGTTGTGGGCCTGCCGGAGGGCGAGGAAGGGGCAGATGCCCTAGTTTTGTTGAGGGCTGGATCCGAGACCTATTGCCCACTGGTAAGCTAACTTAACACTTTGCCATGGAGGGTGCACACATGGTCCTGACAACACCAACCCCTTGGGGGGTTGGTCCCCAACCATTTTTTTCCGAGTATCGAACTACAGGGACAGAGACACCATCCTGAAGGAGGCCCACAAACTGCAGTCAAATCAGATTAAAAACAGCCAAGTCATGCTATTCCCGGACCACACCCCTAAGTGTAGAAGCGCCAGTTTTATTTTCTTGAGGTGTAGCGCTGACTGCGTCATCTGTAACTTAAATACCCTTTGCTGTTTCCGGCGTGGCTTTGTGTAGTCTCCAATGGTAAAATGCCCTTTTCCGATACCCCTATGGCTGCCTGTGAGTGGCTGGACTCCGTGTTCCATGGACGCTTCAACACCTCCACTAAGACACCAAGGGAGACTCAGCGAAAGGGTGATCGACTCTATTACCTTGGCTGAGGTCACCAAGCCAACAGCAGATGATATTGTATGACTTCATGTGAAAGGCCGAGGGCACCAGCCTGACTTTTGTAAACACGCAAGTACTATTATTCTGTACTTTGTACTATCGAACAATTAACACTGTATCTTTATATGCACGAATAGTCCTGTTATTTGGGGTATGTCAAGCTTTCACTTACTTTTGTGGGGCCCCCCTATTCACTCACACTTTTGCTGTGCTTTGCAGGGATTGCACATACAGGGCATGTGGGAAAACTGTGTCACCAGGCCCGCAAACTACAGACTGTTTGTGGGGGATCTCTGCTCTCCCTTACTTGGTTCTTTACATAATTGCCTCTTCACCCCATTAGCCATAAGTGGCTTTGCAGATTGGTTTGTCATTTGGATGTCTGCCAGTTGCAGACTCACCCTTATGGCATTTTTAGGTTCATTTTCAGTATGTTATTGTTTACCATGTTTATGTTGCCAGCACACCCCCCCACTGCTGTCCCTTGATATGGCACCTCTGTGTGCATCACACTATCTGTATGTGTTAATTAAGGGTAGACTGGACGGCAGGCACATAGTCCTGAGGTCCCTGTACACACCGAACACTGACACTGTCTTCCTTGATTCCCTCTCGGGCCAGCTTTCCAGTTGGTATGGGATGCCCTGGCTGCTGGGGGGGCTACTATAATTGTGTACTGGTCATGGGGCTCCCCGGCTCCCCATCGGTGCTGGCAGCAAGAGCGTTGAACATGTGAATGGTACACTGGAGCCTCGCGGACACCTGGCATCAGCGCTTTCCAGTAGTCATAGTCAAGTTTATTTGTTTGTTTAATTAAAATCTTACAAAAATACATTTTTAAAATATAATCGGCAGTAAAATCCTTAAAACATCAATGCATAATTATTCTAGTATTATATAATGTAAAAATGAAAGACCGAGATAATGTTTTCCTTAAGGTTTTTGCCAATCACAGATAAATATTTTACAAATGCAGAATTCATTAATACATCATTCGGGTTTAGACATGCCATTAGCGCTTGTCTGCATGTTCTTACTCCTCGAGCATTAAATAATCTCTTAAGGATAACTTTCCTTTCCACTTCTTTTGCAGGACACAGACATAGCAGATGCAAAATTTCTTCTTGACCACATTTCCATAACCTACATATCGTATTGTCCTCAATAGTCTTCCATAGTGGCCGATGGCACAAACCTGGCCAAAGACCAAAACGTACTCTTATAAAAGTTTGTTTACTTTGCAGTGACCAAGGAGTTTCAAGATATTTTTGGACTTGCTTTTTTTTGTATCCATTTATATTTGGCCATGCGTGCCTTCTTTTTACCAATAATTCTTTGTCTTTTAACAGTGACAGATGGATAGTCAACTTATTAATTGTTCTTTTGTATTGTATTGTATTGTATTGTCATTTATATAGCGCGGTTGCTGCCCGGGGGGCGTCCAAGCGCTGAACATAAGACAGAGCTGGGTATAACGGGAGGAATTTAGAGAGCAGTGGACCTCGCAAACAGGTAGGTTTTCAATTGTTTGCGGAAGGAGAGTAGGTTTGAGTTGGTCCGGAGCTGTAAGGGGAGTGAGTTTCACATCCTAGAGGCGTTTAAGGAGAACATCCTACCTCCGGACCTAGCTCTCCTTATTCTGGGTACTGCGGCCAGAAAGGCATCCGTAGATCTGAGGTTTCTCTTAGGGTGGTATTGCGTGACTAGTTTGTCAGTAATAGCTGTGCCCGTTTTCCAGAAGGCCCGGTGGGCAACACATAGTGCCTTGAATGCCACTCTCTGTCTCACTGGAAGCCAGTGTAGGCTGTTTAATGCGGGTTTAGCCGACTGAGTCCGTGGGATCTGTAACAGGGTGCGGGCTGCACAGTTCTGCACCACTTGTAGCTTTCGCAGGGTCATCTCTGGAGCTCCGACATACAGGACGTTGTTCGAGTCTAACAGAGACTGAATCAGGCCCTGTATTGCCACTTGTCTGGCTTCCATAGGTAGGAGGTGGAGAACTTTCCTTTGGGTTCTTAGTAGGCCAAAACATGTGGCAGAAAGTTTAGTGGCCTGAATGGAGAAGGAGAGGTTTTTGTCAAGCCAGACACCTAGACTTTTTACGCTGTCCTTGGGAGTTGGAGGGGTACCTAGGCACGGAGGCCAAAGGGGGGTGAGAGATATTGGGGATGCTGAGCCTAAGAGCATGAGCTCAGTCTTATCTCCGTTAAGTTTTAAGGAGGAGCAAGTCATCCACTCCTTGACGTCCTCAAGGCATTTCATCAGGCCTGCTGAAGTGTGTCTGGTACCCTCTTGAGCCAGTGAGACCACTAGCTGGGTATCGTCGGCGTACGAAACAATTTTTATACCGTATGGTTCGACGATCCCCGCCAGTGGTCTCATATATACATTGAACAGCGCAGGGCTCAATGAGGAGCCCTGCGGTACCCCACAATTCAGGGATTTACTGGCTGATACTGTATCCCCGTCAAAGATCTGAAAAGATCTGTTGTTGAGGAATGAGTCAAACCACCTTAGAGCATCACCTGTGACGCCGATGTTGCATAGACGGTTCAGCAAGGTGGCATAGCTGACCGTATCAAAGGCCGCACTTAGATCAAGGAGGATCTAAGTTTTTGAAGCTTTCCTGGGTAATTGTGTTTTCCCAAATTGGTATTATTCCAAATTCTTCTTTTGCTTCATTTAAATATGCCCAAGCTTGCAGTTTCCGGTTGTCTTTTACTTCTTGCCAAAATGTTCGAGATAATTGATTGTCAAGATCATTTTTTATACGATACCAGACTTTCAGAATTTGACCTTTCCAGGCATATTGCTGATCATTTATCCCGAACTCCAACCTCACCTGTCCTTGCGAGGCATTACCTGGCAGGTTGAATAATATCTTGCAGGTTTTCGCCACTGCGTTGTTAATTATCTCTGCATCTTTACCCTTTAAGACTTCAGAGCCGTATGTCAAAGTTGGTAATAATTTGGCAGATATGATCTTTAATAAAGGACCATATGACAGTGTAGTTTACTTCTTTTGTATGGTTCTAAATGCAGTCACCAAACTATTTGCTTTCCTAGTGATATCTTTCCTCTGTGGGAGAAAACTTCCACTATCATTAAATAAGACGCTGAGATACCGGTAATTATCAACCTGCTCTAGCTGAGTTTGTTCCAACATCCATTTGTTTTTTTGTTTTCTGTTCTTTGTAACTACCATTATTTTTGTCTTTGCCTCATTTATTACCATTTGATTGTCTTTTGCGTATCTCGAAGTTCGATCAATTAGTCTTTGCAGCCCCACTTTGGTCTGACTCAGCAACACAACGTCATCCGCATACAGCAAATTTGACATATGTTTTCCTGCTAGCCTCGGTGGATGTGAGTTAACTTCATTTAGTGCAATGGTGAGGTCGGCTATAAATAAGTTAAAAAGTAGTGGGGCAAGGACACAACCCTGCTTTAATCCTCGTGTCACCCGTATTTTATCTGATAATGTTCGGCCATCACCAATCCTCACCCTGACCCAGTTTTCGGAATATAATAATAGGATAAGGTTTAGTAGGGAGTCCGGAATTACATAGTCCTCAAGTTTTTTCCATAGAAGATTCCTATTACGAGATCAAATGCCGATTTGAAATCGACGAAACAAAAATAGAGGGACTGTTTTGCTAAAAATGCTTTATCCATTAAAACAGATAGGGTTAATATATTTGTTGAAGTTCCTAATCCTTTGATGAACCCAGTTTGGTTTGGGGGTAGTATTTGCTTTCCTTCGACCCAACCTGATCAACTCGCTAAAAAAATACCTGCAAATAGTTCATTAAGTCTATTCAAGCCATTGATAATTTTCCAAAATTCTCTTGAATTTACTTGATTACTTGCGGGAAAGATTTTTGTCCATAACTCTTGCCGGATTTTATTTTTTTCATTCCACAATAATTTCCTCAAGTTATTGTTGGTGCTTTTAAGTTGGTTTCGAATTTCTTCCTTATTCGGGAGCCTAGTTAACTGCTTCCTCAATTTATTACGAATCCGCCTGACTTTTTTAATTGTATATGGAAGGTTAATACTAGAGTCTCTTTTTTCCATTGTAATCCGTTGATTTTTCCTACTACTTGAAGTAACCTCATTCAATTGGACTAACTTCTGTGTGAATTGTTCCCATTGCTTAAGTGCAGACTGCGTAGAATGTTCTTTAAAGCACTCTTGAACTAATTTTTGGGCCTTTTTTTCCCATGTCATCTCTATTGTCCGGTTTCCAAATAATTTTCCTATGGTTGATCGTATCGATCTGGCCATATGTAGTTAAATAATTTTTGTGTTTTGAAAGTGTCATTTTCATTTCTAATATTTGTTGGCTATGGTCACTCTCGTTCACTTTTGTAAATCTATAGGAGACAATTTTTTCAAAAATATTTATAGATAACAATGTAAAATCTATTCTTGATTTTGATTTTTGCGTTTGAAATGACCAGCCAGCGGGTTGATCAGTTGGGAACCTGCCATTTAATACTCTTAGTCCCAGTGCTTCCACATCCTTCAATAGTTTTGTTCCAATTGGATTTTGTTTAGTATTTATACTAAAGTCGAGCGTTTGTTCCAGGATTGACCATTCGTAATTTTGGGACTGGATGAAATCGTCCCGTGTTAATTGTATCAGCAAGTTTATATTAAAGTCCCCTGTAACAAGAAAGTTAACAGTCGGGTCAAGTATTATTTGCTCCAATAGAAATCCTGCTAGAGCGGCACTTATATTCTTCCGTGATTAATGCTTTGGTGGAATATATATGTTGAGTAATATTAACGTATTTCTATTTTTTTGCTCACTGGTTACATATTTCATCTTAACTGCTTGAATATTTGAGTTATTGTATCCAACTATTCATGTTCAATTTGCAAGTCAATCATAATAAATAGTGCCAATCCTCCGCGCTTTCCAGTAGATAAAGTGTATTCCTATTATTCGGGCTCCCATTGCCTCCACCTGAGGCTAGACAGAATGATTTGCACACATGACATATCCCTGTGGTGACAGATATGGGATCATTGGGTAGAACTCACTCTTATCCTAACCAGCATTACCTGCGGTTGTTCTGGGATAGGGCCCTGTCTGCCATTCTCAGATGGGTCTTCAACCTGGGACCCTGAAGCACCCACCATTTAGGGAGGGTCTGAGCTCCACCATTGCCACTTCCTTTAACGAGAATGCACACACAAAATCCTCATGCCTCCTGGAGTGAGACGGCTGATTAGGGGCCATTGCCTAGGTGTACAAATGAGTATGCAAAAATCCTTGGAGGCTGATCTAAAAAAAATAGAACATGGGCCGATTCGCCTAGGAACCCATGCGGCGGAGCCCCCAGGATTTCAAACGCGAATCATGGCTAAAAGAACAGAACTCACCTCCCTGCTGAAAAGGTTGAGATGCCTAAATTACAAGGCACACTCTACCCGAACACAGACTGCAGTGGACCATGGGAGCCACCTGTTAGCTTGGCTTGTCAGTCAGGATGACACCCAATTGCCCGTTGCCACAATTCACTTCCCAGGTACCACCCTAGTGTATACTCAAGCCGAGATACTCAGTGAATTTGCACGCCATTATCAAGGGGTATACAAGTCTGTTGCTGTGTACTCTCTGGCAGAAATACAGCAGCACCTTACATCCGTCGGACTCCCTAGCCTTACCCCTGAGCAAAGGCTAGAATTGGATGAACCGATAACCCCAGAGGGAATAGAGGCCAGACAGGAACATAACTGAGCTAGGGTCATATAGACCACTGGAAGTGCTTACCACAGATTTCAAAATCTTAGTCAGTATTGTTGCAGACTCCTTTGGTACATTTACTTGTGCACCCCGACTAAACTGGCTTTGTACCATCCCACAACACCTCTGTGAACAAATGGTTGTGCTTTTGACTTCAAGAGTAGGGGTCCCAGGTCGACCTGAAAAAAGCCTTTGACTTGGTGGAGTGGACCTATTTATTCTCAGTCCTCCGCCAGCACAGGTTTGGAGAATTGTAACTCGGTTGCTATATAAGGACCCCTTTGTTAGGGTCCACATCGGACAACAGATATCAGAGCCTGTTCCCATTGGCAGCGGCACGAGACAGGGCTGTCCGCTCTCGCCTCTGTTGTTTTTATTGGCAGTGGAGCCTCTAGCAGTTGAACTGAGAAACAGAGGTGGGGATTGTGGAATTTACTTAGGAGACTGCCTGCATGATGTGTCTTTGTGTGCGGATGACCTCCTAATATACCTGAGAGATGTTCACAATGTCCCTGATGCGATTTCAGAGATACTACAGCGGTTTGCCCGCCTGTCAATGCTCGGCATTAATTGGAGGAAGTCTTGCCTATCTCCTTTCAATCCTCGTACACAGGACCCAGGACTTATGGTCAACGGGGTAAACATACAATGGCAACAGAAGACCTTCCATATTTAGGAACCTGCATCTTCCACGTCATGGATGATAGCATAGATGGCAACCTTACGAGGGCAATAACGTCTATCAGATCCCAGATGAAGTTCTGGTGGACTCTTCCACTGCCTGTTGTGGGTTGCATTGTGCTTCTAAAAATAATAGTGTTGCCCAGGGTGTGATAATATTTTGCCATGCTACCAGTACATATTCGAGAGAAAATGTTTCGTGAATTAGAGCAATTGATAAGGGAATTCATTTGGAACGGAGGGAGACATAGGGTGGCGTTATGGAAATTGTTTACATCGGTGGAATCGGGTGGACTGGCCGTCCCCAACTTGGAGCTCCGTTACCTAGCTGCCCAATTACAGTGGGTATCGAAGTGGCTGGAAGACACAGTGAGTTTATCACCGGCATGGATGCTGGCCAACATACATCATTTATTCCACCCCGTGACTGGAGTGCCCGTGCTGAGGCCTGGAGTATAAGCTCTGGCTCATCGCTGTTACAGGTGCTGCCTGTATCTTACCTGGGAGATGGCCCCATTTGCACAGGCGCTGTCCTTGCTTGCCGCTCCAAGGGGTATGGTGGTCACCACGGGGGTAGAACTAGCACCATGGCATGCAGTGGGGATACAAACGATGGATGTCTTATTTGAAGATGGAAAATTGCTGACGTACGAGGGGCTATCACAGGGATTGGACATTCCACCAGGTCAGTTCCTACTATACAAATTACTAGTAGCTTCACGGGCGCAGGCCTGGGGTAGCCTAGATATTGAACACTGACATCATCAGACTATACAATATTTACATGTGATGGGGCTGCCAGCCATATGATACATTAGTTGACTTAGGCTTTGCTGGGGCACTCAAGGGATCCGCTTGCTTCCCTGCAGGGCAAGTGGGAGACAGACAGAGGGAGTCCCTTGACAAACACAGGATCGGACAAGATTCTCGCCAGCTCTACACACATACTACGGAATGTCAGGTTCCGCCTCATTTAATGCTACTTGCAAACACAACAATGATAGACAGAATGTGGATCAATGTCACACATTCACCCCAGTCCAAAGATCTGGGCCCAAATCCATCGTTTTTCCACTCCACACCACCCTGGGTTAGACAATGGCGATATGCGAATCAGCGCTGACCCTGTGCCCCATGGGGACAGTCCAGTCCGAACTACAAAAGCCATGTCCTTCCCAGAACGGAAACAAGCATCCGAGGACCGACCCGGTTTCGAGGTAACACCTCTCATCAGCCCGGCTAGCTTGATTCCAGTGGTGTGGAGTGCCTGGGACTCACGTCTGAGCATCCCCAGTACACTTAGAGCGGTAATTGCAAACACAACAATGATGGACAGAATGTGGATCAATGTCACACATTCACCCCAGTCCAAAGATCTGGGCCCAAATCCATCGTTTTTCCACTCCACACCACCCTGGGTTAGACAATGGCGATATGCAAATCAGCGCTGACCCTGTGCCCCATGGGAACAGTCCAGTCCGAACTACAAAAGCCATGTCCTTCCCAGAACGGAAACAAGCATCCGAGGACCGGCCCGGTTTCGAGGTAACACCTCTCATCAGCCCGGCTAGCTTGATTCCAGTGGTGTGGAGTGCCTGGGACTCACGTCTGAGCATCCCCAGTACACTTAGAGCGGTAATTGCAAACACAACAATGATGGACAGAATGTGGATCAATGTCACACATTCACCCCAGTCCAAAGATCTGGGCCCAAATCCATCGTTTTTCCACTCCACACCACCCTGGGTTAGACAATGGCGATATGCAAATCAGCGCTGACCCTGTGCCCCATGGGAACAGTCCAGTCCGAACTACAAAAGCCATGTCCTTCCCAGAACGGAAACAAGCATCCGAGGACCGGCCCGGTTTCGAGGTAACACCTCTCATCAGCCCGGCTAGCTTGATTCCAGTGGTGTGGAGTGCCTGGGACTCACGTCTGAGCATCCCCAGTACACTTAGAGCGGTAATTGCAAACACAACAATGATGGACAGAATGTGGATCAATGTCACACATTCACCCCAGTCCAAAGATCTGGGCCCAAATCCATCGTTTTTCCACTCCACACCACCCTGGGTTAGACAATGGCGATATGCAAATCAGCGCTGACCCTGTGCCCCATGGGAACAGTCCAGTCCGAACTACAAAAGCCATGTCCTTCCCAGAACGGAAACAAGCATCCGAGGACCGGCCCGGTTTCGAGGTAACACCTCTCATCAGCCCGGCTAGCTTGATTCCAGTGGTGTGGAGTGCCTGGGACTCACGTCTGAGCATCCCCAGTACACTTAGAGCGGTAATTGCAAACACAACAATGATGGACAGAATGTGGATCAATGTCACACATTCACCCCAGTCCAAAGATCTGGGCCCAAATCCATCGTTTTTCCACTCCACACCACCCTGGGTTAGACAATGGCGATATGCAAATCAGCGCTGACCCTGTGCCCCATGGGAACAGTCCAGTCCGAACTACAAAAGCCATGTCCTTCCCAGAACGGAAACAAGCATCCGAGGACCGGCCCGGTTTCGAGGTAACACCTCTCATCAGCCCGGCTAGCTTGATTCCAGTGGTGTGGAGTGCCTGGGACTCACGTCTGAGCATCCCCAGTACACTTAGAGCGGTAATTGCAAACACAACAATGATGGACAGAATGTGGATCAATGTCACACATTCACCCCAGTCCAAAGATCTGGGCCCAAATCCATCGTTTTTCCACTCCACACCAC
This sequence comes from Lissotriton helveticus, assembly GCF_964261635.1. Taxonomy (NCBI): domain Eukaryota; kingdom Metazoa; phylum Chordata; class Amphibia; order Caudata; family Salamandridae; genus Lissotriton; species Lissotriton helveticus. Next base: position 1,408,888,806 of record NC_136069.1, on the reverse strand, counting down.
CCTGGGTTAGACAATGGCGATATGCAAATCAGCGCTGACCCTGTGCCCCATGGGAACAGTCCAGTCCGAACTACAAAAGCCATGTCCTTCCCAGAACGGAAACAAGCATCCGAGGACCGGCCCGGTTTCGAGGTAACACCTCTCATCAGCCCAGCTAGCTTGATTCCAGTGGTGTGGAGTGCCTGGGACTCACGTCTGAGCATCCCCAGTACACTTAGAGCGGTAATTGCAAACACAACAATGATGGACAGAATGTGGATCAATGTCACACATTCACCCCAGTCCAAAGATCTGGGCCCAAATCCATCGTTTTTCCACTCCACACCACCCTGGGTTAGACAATGGCGATATGCAAATCAGCGCTGACCCTGTGCCCCATGGGAACAGTCCAGTCCGAACTACAAAAGCCATGTCCTTCCCAGAACGGAAACAAGCATCCGAGGACCGGCCCGGTTTCGAGGTAACACCTCTCATCAGCCCGGCTAGCTTGATTCCAGTGGTGTGGAGTGCCTGGGACTCACGTCTGAGCATCCCCAGTACACTTAGAGCGGTAATTGCAAACACAACAATGATGGACAGAATGTGGATCAATGTCACACATTCACCCCAGTCCAAAGATCTGGGCCCAAATCCATCGTTTTTCCACTCCACACCACCCTGGGTTAGACAATGGCGATATGCAAATCAGCGCTGACCCTGTGCCCCATGGGAACAGTCCAGTCCAAACTACAAAAGCCATGTCCTTCCCAGAACGGAAACAAGCATCCGAGGACCGGCCCGGTTTCGAGGTAACACCTCTCATCAGCCCGGCTAGCTTGATTCCAGTGGTGTGGAGTGCCTGGGACTCACGTCTGAGCATCCCCAGTACACTTAGAGCGGTAATTGCAAACACAACAATGATGGACAGAATGTGGATCAATGTCACACATTCACCCCAGTCCAAAGATCTGGGCCCAAATCCATCGTTTTTCCACTCCACACCACCCTGGGTTAGACAATGGCGATATGCAAATCAGCGCTGACCCTGTGCCCCATGGGAACAGTCCAGTCCGAACTACAAAAGCCATGTCCTTCCCAGAACGGAAACAAGCATCCGAGGACCGGCCCGGTTTCGAGGTAACACCTCTCATCAGCCCGGCTAGCTTGATTCCCGTGGTGTGGAGTGCCTGGGACTCACGTCTGAGCATCCCCAGTACACTTAGAGCGGTAATTGCAAACACAACAATGATGGACAGAATGTGGATCAATGTCACACATTCACCCCAGTCCAAAGATCTGGGCCCAAATCCATCGTTTTTCCACTCCACACCACCCTGGGTTAGACAATGGCGATATGCAAATCAGCGCTGACCCTGTGCCCCATGGGAACAGTCCAGTCCGAACTACAAAAGCCATGTCCTTCCCAGAACGGAAACAAGCATCCGAGGACCGGCCCGGTTTCGAGGTAACACCTCTCATCAGCCCGGCTAGCTTGATTCCAGTGGTGTGGAGTGCCTGGGACTCACGTCTGAGCATCCCCAGTACACTTAGAGCGGTAATTGCAAACACAACAATGATGGACAGAATGTGGATCAATGTCACACATTCACCCCAGTCCAAAGATCTGGGCCCAAATCCATCGTTTTTCCACTCCACACCACCCTGGGTTAGACAATGGCGATATGCAAATCAGCGCTGACCCTGTGCCCCATGGGAACAGTCCAGTCCGAACTACAAAAGCCATGTCCTTCCCAGAACGGAAACAAGCATCCGAGGACCGGCCCGGTTTCGAGGTAACACCTCTCATCAGCCCGGCTAGCTTGATTCCAGTGGTGTGGAGTGCCTGGGACTCACGTCTGAGCATCCCCAGTACACTTAGAGCGGTAATTGCAAACACAACAATGATGGACAGAATGTGGATCAATGTCACACATTCACCCCAGTCCAAAGATCTGGGCCCAAATCCATCGTTTTTCCACTCCACACCACCCTGGGTTAGACAATGGCGATATGCAAATCAGCGCTGACCCTGTGCCCCATGGGAACAGTCCAGTCCGAACTACAAAAGCCTTGGATGCTTGTTTCCGTTCTGGGAAGGACATGGCTTTTGTAGTTCGGACTGGACTGTTCCCATGGGGCACAGGGTCAGCGCTGATTTGCATATCGCCATTGTCTAACCCAGGGTGGTGTGGAGTGGAAAAACGATGGATTTGGGCCCAGATCTTTGGACTGGGGTGAATGTGTGACATTGATCCACATTCTGTCCATCATTGTTGTGTTTGCAATTACCGCTCTAAGTGTACTGGGGATGCTCAGACGTGAGTCCCAGGCACTCCACACCACTGGAATCAAGCTAGCCGGGCTGATGAGAGGTGTTACCTCGAAACCGGGCCGGTCCTCGGATGCTTGTTTCCGTTCTGGGAAGGACATGGCTTTTGTATTTCGGACTGGACTGTTCCCATGGGGCACAGGGTCAGCGCTGATTTGCATATCGCCATTGTCTAACCCAGGGTGGTGTGGAGTGGAAAAACGATGGATTTGGGCCCAGATCTTTGGACTGGGGTGAATGTGTGACATTGATCCACATTCTGTCCATCATTGTTGTGTTTGCAATTACCGCTCTAAGTGTACTGGGGATGCTCAGACGTGAGTCCCAGGCACTCCACACCACTGGAATCAAGCTAGCCGGGCTGATGAGAGGTGTTACCTCGAAACCGGGCCGGTCCTCGGATGCTTGTTTCCGTTCTGGGAAGGACATGGCTTTTGTAGTTCGGACTGGACTGTTCCCATGGGGCACAGGGTCAGCGCTGATTTGCATATCGCCATTGTCTAACCCAGGGTGGTGTGGAGTGGAAAAACAATGGATTTGGGCCCAGATCTTTGGACTGGGGTGAATGTGTGACATTGATCCACATTCTGTCCATCATTGTTGTGTTTGCAATTACCGCTCTAAGTGTACTGGGGATGCTCAGACGTGAGTCCCAGGCACTCCACACCACTGGAATCAAGCTAGCCGGGCTGATGAGAGGTGTTACCTCGAAACCGGTCCGGTCCTCGGATGCTTGTTTCCGTTCTGGGAAGGACATGGCTTTTGTAGTTCGGACTGGACTGTTCCCATGGGGCACAGGGTCAGCGCTGATTTGCATATCGCCATTGTCTAACCCAGGGTGGTGTGGAGTGGAAAAACGATGGATTTGGGCCCAGATCTTTGGACTGGGGTGAATGTGTGACATTGATCCACATTCTGTCCATCATTGTTGTGTTTGCAATTACCGCTCTAAGTGTACTGGGGATGCTCAGACGTGAGTCCCAGGCACTCCACACCACTGGAATCAAGCTGATGAGAGGTGTTACCTCGAAACCGGGCCGGTCCTCGGATGCTTGTTTCCGTTCTGGGAAGGACATGGCTTTTGTAGTTCGGACTGGACTGTTCCCATGGGGCACAGGGTCAGCGCTGATTTGCATATCGCCATTGTCTAACCCAGGGTGGTGTGGAGTGGAAAAACGATGGATTTGGGCCCAGATCTTTGGACTGGGGTGAATGTGTGACATTGATCCACATTCTGTCCATCATTGTTGTGTTTGCAATTACCGCTCATTTAATGCTACATCATTCACAGGGCATACCTCTCCCTGATTATTAGGTATTTCCTGCTGAGCTCCGCCGCCTGTCCTCATTGCAGCCTTGTGGGTGCCGGTATCCTACATATGCTGTGGCCAAGCGCAGTTCTGCCACAATACTGGTCTAGCCACATGTACAGAATGAACATAACTGCATACTTGGGAGAAATGTATCCTGGGATTGTTCAACACAAAGTAACATCCAGGTTTCTGGACTTGGGACTGGTTACAGCTAAGCAAATAATTAGACGCAGGTGGAAACTCTGACTACCCCCATCACACGGCATGGAAACAGTCTCTCCTAGGGGCACATTAGGATAACGGGCGGACCGCCACCACCCGTATGGCGGGGGCACCCCGGCGGACGGGAAGACTGTCTGCCGGTTTTCCGCCAGTAGGCAATACGCCCAATTGCCTACCGGGCGGAAAAGCAGTTTATATAGTGGCGGTGTCTGTTAGACACCACCAGCCATATTACTATGAGGGCGGAAGCTTGCCTTTCCATGGTGGAGGCATGCAGAAATTGGTTGTGGGGGCCTGTTGCAGGCCCCCAGGGACTCTGGGGGGTGGGGGGTGCACATGGGGGGTACCTATGGTACCCCCTGCAGTTACATGCACAACATGGCAGGCACTGCGCGACAGGCCTTCCTGGCATTGTGGCGGGCGTTGCTGAGTGCACCGCCCACCACAATGTTAGGAATGCAGGATGCGCCCGCCACTGTGGCGGGCGCATCCTAATGGCACCCACAGGACCCCGGCCTTATGGCGGGCGGTCCGTTTTTGCAACGGGATGGCGGGCGGACAAAGTCCACCCGCCATCCTAATGTGCCCCTTTGTATGGGCACAAGCGGAAAGTACAACACTTAACATGGAAGTTGCTCTGGGCTCAGAAAATATCCTGTTGCAAAACACTGGGATTCCATAAAAGGGACCTTACAACATATCATGCAACCTGAGGATGGGGACCCCACAGACGGGGACACAGGACTGGAATAGAGATGATAGTGCAAGGGCTTTGTGTGGGTAATCTCTCTGTGAGTGGTTGGGCGAGGGAATTCCACAGAGATTGTATGGTCAAGAATGGATGGGGCTACATAGCTGTTTTGTTTGTACTTGTTTAATATTGCAATTTCTCTGGCACATAACCACATGCGTAATTCGGCACTGGCCAAGTTACTTTAATCCAAGACCCATTGACTACATTTTATCTATCGTAAGTCTGGCATAAGGCCTATATTCCTGAAATGTATGAAAGTTATCTTACAATAGACAAATGCTTCGCTGCATTCCAGCCTGCTTCACATATATACAAAATGTTCTATATTTTGATTATTGTCGACTATCATCAATGTCAATATTCATTTCTCCATCTTTATTTAACTTACTAATGTATGCAAAACAATTCACAAAATGCCAATAATGAGATTTAAAAAAACAATAATAATAATATCATATGCAGAGGAGATTCAATGGACTTTATGCTTCAACTTCCATCAGAATAGAGGATCATACCTGTGCCCAAAAAGTGATTCATTAGCCGACACCACATGTGGACTGAATACATGTATCTAAATCCACTATTGATGTACCTCCACCTCAAATGAATGTATGGGATTATTCATGTATCTTAAGAATAAAGACTTGGGAGATATCAAATGGGTCGTTGTGTAGATTATAAAGCATCTGTGGGATATACACCATTTTCTAAAGCATGACACTACCAAGCAAAGAAATTAGAAGGGGAACCTGCCACTACAGGTATTTGTACAGGGCATCATGCGGGGACTTTAGGGGGTCGATTCCGATTCGGGAAACAAATCCGTACGACGATTCGAATTCGTAGCCGTTTCCGTCCGAATCATACAAATCCTTCCGAATTGCATAAACGATCCTTAGTAAAAAAATATGTCCGAATCGTTGCAAACCATATGAAAAGCAAGGGAAAATCCATACAATACGGACCCTGAAAGTGAACCGTGTGAATCGTAAAAATGCCAAACGACCCGACAAGTACGATCCGGACCGGGGAATGAGTATGCGATTCGTACGGTAAACGTCGCGTATGAGAAATTTGTACGGGGAGCCACACAATCACATAGGGTACGGTTCGTACACCCCGTGATCGTAGGGGTACGAACCGTACCCCTAAGATCATGGAGTGTACGAACCATACCGGGGGTCCGTTTTGCACGCACTTCGAGTCGAATGCTGCTTTTCCGGACATTTTGAGCTCTCGTAAAAAAAGAGTCGTACGGAGTGTTGACTGGACGAATCGTACTTGCTGGGTCGTAAAATGATGCTTCGATCCGTACGGACATCGCCTACTGCTGGTTCCGAATGCGATTCGTATGGATTATTGAGTCGTACGGGCTTTGGTACGATTCAGACGGAGAACTGCTTTGGGTACGCATCGTACTACATCGTACGTATGGGGACGTTCGAGGATACGATTCGTATGGGAAAAATGCTCCGTACGGCTATTCGTACGGGATTTTACCAAATCAGAATTGGCCCCTAAGTAGGGCTTCAACATCTTTGTGGGCTAGATATAATATATGGTTCACTGATCACTGATGTAATATCGATGCATACTATATCCAAACACAAAAATGTAACTTATAAATATCGTTAACAAAAAATTGCCATCCCATACTTAACCCCTTCGCTGCTAGGCCTTTTTCCCCTCTGTGCTGAGCCTCTTTTTTTTAGCTATTTGGGGTAGTTTGCACTTAGACCCCTGTAACTTTTCAACTTCCAACATCTTGGGTATCATTTTACTTGGGAGACTGAAGGGAAAGCTGATTGGTAGGACATTTGTGCCCCCAGACAGAAATTTGACGAACATTTGATTTTATTTAGCTAAATTTGAGGTTTGCGGTGGATTCTGGGTAGGATGTGTTAGGTGTGGGGAAACTCTTCCCCACCTCCTGAGGCAAAAAAAATTAAATTTACCTCTGCTGTTTATAGCAGAGGGATTTCGTGCTCGTGTATGATGGAATGGTTCTGTCATGAGCACACGAGTACTGGTGCTCATGATGGAACCATTTCATCACGAGCACCAAAGGGGTTAACAAATAAAACTACAAATAGTGAGAACACAAATATCGCTGTTAAAAATATCAATGTTCACCTATTTTGAAAAAACAAATATCGGAAACAAAAATATTGCCACCTGAAATAAACATATAATACGTCAGAAATATAGATTTACACAATATTGACAACAATAATATTGCCAAAATTATAATTATTGAATATAAAAACATATTTTTACATAAAACAATTACTTAAAATAAACATAAAACGTTTTATACAATTTAAAAAAAATACATCACCAAAATATTCACAATTCACCCCAATAGGATATATAACAAAATTCATCACATAGTAACAAAAAACTAAGGGGCACATTAGGATGGCGGGCAGACTTTGGCCGCCCGCCATCCCCACGTAAAAAGGGACCACCCACCATAAGGGCGGGGGTCCTGTGGGGGCAATTAGGATGCGCCCGCCACACTGGTGGGTGCATCCTGCATTTTTAACATTGCGGCGGGCGATGCTGAAAGCACCGCCCGCCGCAATGCTAAAAATGCATGCACAACGTGACAGGCACCGCACGGTGCCTTCCACGTTGTATATTGAAATACAGGGGGGTACCTATGGTACCCCCCCATGTGCACCCCCTACCCCCCAGAATCCTGGGGGCCCACAACGGGCCCCCACAAGAGATTCCTGCATGCCTTTCCGTGGCGGCAACACCACCACGGAAATGCATGTGTCCGCCACATCATAATATGGATGGCGGTGTCTAGCAGACACCGCCACCATATTAAACTCTTTTACTCTCATACTTTCTTTTTTGTTACAATTATTCTGTTTTCTTTGCAGGTGTCCACATATATATTTATTAATTGACATTGCCTTATTATCAGAAGCTCTTTTTTCTTTCACCACTTTTTCAACTTTTTCTCCCTTTTGTGTCTCAGTTCTACAGAGATAAGTGTTGTAGACATTCTAACTGCCTCTGCCTATATAAATAAGTATATTTAAATGTTTAATCTAGCCAACATAGGAACTACTTTACTACTACCTATGGATAATACAAAACAAATGTTTATGTTACATTGCAGTTCTACATCTATAGATGCATCTAGCCAATAACTACATGCATTTACTTCAATATAGCAAGCACAAAGCAAAACACAAAACTTTATTTATTAGATATCTTTTAACATTATAACACTCTCTCCTATACCTGCACCACATCTCAGTTCTGGCTTATACACAGTGAAACACTAGTTTATGCCCTCTGTTGTAAATCTCAATCAAACATTAACTTCTGTAGTAAACATCAACCAAAGTGCACAAGTATATATAGTGTCTCAACACTGTAAATCCAAAAACAGAATATAGGAGCTATTTGTGTACCTATCTACCACTGTGTTAGTACCTCAGTACTTTTCTATTTAAATATATCACATTTACATTTTGGGAAACACTGCATATAAGAATATGCACATTAATCTGCATCACAGCATATAGCTCACTAGTTCTTCCGACTCCGTGTAAAGAGTCTGTGACAGCTTGCATTTATAATTCACCAAATGGTTGTCACTAAAACTTGTAAATTAGAGTGTTTTGGTCAAATACATAAATACTCCCTAGATGATTGATTGTGGATATATAGCGCCTACTTGATTCCCTGAGGACATAAGTAGTGCTCGAACTCCCTGGTGGTTCCATATATGCATATTTACTCCCTGCTTGTTTGGATGCATATATTGGTACTGTCTGGGTGTTTGAATGAGTGCCTGAATCATTAAATAAGTGCATGGCTAATGCCTCAATTATTTAATATGTGAGTAGATAGTAGTTGGATGATTAAATGAGTACAACTTTAGTGCCTAAATGATTGCTGGAGTGCATACATAGTATATAGCTGATTCGTTGAGTGCATGGATAGTGCCTATGTGTTTGTTTATGAGCATGCATAGCACCTTGCAGATGGGAGTAGTGCATGAGTAATGTTTCAGTGATTGCTTGAGTGCATGGCTCTTATCCATGTATTTTTGGTTGAGTCAGTGGGTACTGCCTGGCTAATTAGATACGAGCATGGGAATACCTGGGTGATTGTACGAGTGCATGGGTAGGGCTTGGGTGATTGGATGACTGAATGGGTACTGTCTCAGTGATGATATGAGCACATGGATAGTGCCAGGGTGATTAGATGAGTGCCTGAGTAGTATCTGGGGTATTGAATGAGCACATAGGTAATGCTGGGTAATTGTGTAGGTGCATGGGTGATTGTATGAGTGCATAGGTAATGTCTGGGTGATTCTATGAGTAAATGAGTACCTTTGGCTAATTTGCGAGCGAGAGTGGAAACTGTGCTGGGACTCTCACCTTGCTCCTTGTTCTGCCTTGCCTGGAGCTGACATCGCACCTCGCCGCGCCCGCTACGCTGGCGCCGCTTTGTGATTCAGGCTTCGTGGAGACGCTGCTTGCAAGTGCCCCATCAGCAGGGGGAGAGAGACTGAGTGCTAGCAGTGCTGCAGGGGTGGAGCGCAGTATAGCAGGGACTCACTCTCCCAGGAGTTCCTGCCCCGACCGCAGCCACCTGGTCCGCGCCCCCTGTAAGCCCCGCCCCGGGCTGTAACAACCCCTTATATCCGGGTTAGACTACCGCTGCGCGGGACGCGACCGGGACGCCGGGCGAAGCCCGGGCAAAGGGCGGGTCCTCTTAGGCCCTCAGAGGCCGAAGGAGGCCGGGCTGGGCTCCCCCTTTTTTCAGTTGTGTTCTCATACATGAAAAGGATTTCACCTATAATTGTGGATTTCGTAAACTCATGTAAAGTATTCTTCTTAGTTTCTTGTTACGAATGCGTATCTGGTGAGCTGCTTAAGACTACTTTTATTGTGTTACTGTGTTTGAACTAGGTCCCCATTGTCCTTACACTGACCAGAGACTATTACCATGACATCATCCCTCCCCAAAGATAAGTCTTTATTGTTTGGAGGAGCCAATCGAGGTACACTCGATAATTATGTCATCATGGTCACCACAGAAATTGATAGGGATATTGCACTCGAAGAGCGATGGGCCGAAAGACGACGCTCAGTAGAACTCATTAAGAATAAGCGTTCGTCTCTGGGCCCATTACAGTTAGCTATCTCACCCGTACCAAGCACATATTGTGGTAGGGAGGATCGTGAGATATCTTTAAGTGATAGCATCCCATTACTTCTGCGGGATAGATCTCCTTGTCTAGCTGAAACTAGTGTCCAGACCATAAGTGTTTCAGCCTCCCTCTGCAATTCGATTCCGGAGATTGAAATTTTGCCAGATACTCCGTTACCACAAGTAAAGTCTGTTCCAAAAAGTAAGAAAACCCCTCATGTCCGAGGCCCTCCCCCGAAAAAAAGGAGGAAAAGGGGGAATGGTCCTCAAAAATGTATTAACTTCGGGAATTCAAAAAGCTCCTCATCCAACGCACCACCGACACCTGCAGTACATACCCCTCCACATGTTCCAATGAAAGATTTATCCAACATCAATCTAGTGGGTAGTATAGAACAGCTAATTAGATCACTTATATCCCCACTAGCAGAGAGGCTAAAAAGAATAGCCCAACAACTGGACAATCTGGAACACGTTATTGGGGAATTTAAAGGGGTAACCAAGGACCTAACAAAGCCTACATTAGCCCACTCAAGCTCTGTTTTAGCCCTTAACACCATCGTTCAAAAAGAGACAACAACTATTAACTTAGCTAAAACAAAACCAACAACATTATTCTCTCCTAAAACAACAGGGCTAAACACAAAAAATAAAGAAAAGGAGGCTCAAGTAGGCAGAAAATCTAGCTCTCCAAGAAATGTCCCAAAACAAAATCCCCCTAAACTGAACGGTTTTGAAAACCCCGGGAGGTTAACTGCATCTAAGAGGCACACAGTAGAACTGCCCCCGGAAGCTGTTCCCTATGTGGTGGTTCTTACTGGAGTGCCACCTTTGGAGGAGGGTCGCAGAGTAGCTGACTACCAACTGAAAAATAAAATTATATTTTGGCTCAGACAGAATCGCCCATTACCACCACATATAAATGGCGAAATTCTAAATGTCAGGCGCCTTCCCTGGTTAGGGCAAAGAACAAAGGATATAACAGGTGACATTATAATAATAAACTTTCGAGATGTCAGAGCAGTTAGACACATTGTAAACTGGTTTCCCCAAAACAGCAGCAATTCAATGACTACATATGATTTGACCTTTTTCTATCCTAGAGGATTAGTGGCCCCAGTAACCAATGTTATGCCTCTGTTTCCATTTCAGAGCAATTACACTGGGCCTCTATCGCATAATCAGGATGACTATTTTAGGGCTCCATTTCAAAATCAGGAAGACCACTTTAGGTTCCCCTTTCAACAACAGGCTGATTATTCTATTCCCGTCTACAATCGATATGCTGCTCTATCAGGCCTGGAGGGAGTAGACTGACTGCATTCTGAGGGTAAAGGAAATTCTGCTGTTGATAGCCTACATAAGGTTTTTTCAATGACCTTAGAACCACCACCTAATGGCTACGTATATGTCCCGCACTTAAAAAAAACTAGTATGCAGCACGTAGTGCATGATTCCGTGGCTAAGTCAGCGGGCGAGAATCAATCCAGTTCACCCTGCATTTCTGAACAGGATTTAATTTCCAAACCCAAGACTGGGCTGTCACTAGACAATGAGGGACATAAAGGGGGCGAGAAAAAACCGTGTCTCACAGTCTTATTCTGGAACGTGGCAGGCCAACGTTCCAAAGTGATTAATGACGAATGGACGGCTTTTATTCCTAAATTCGACATTATAGCACTACAGGAGACCTGGTCATGCGAAGTGATACATATGGAGGGCTTTAAAACTTATTTTTCACCTGCCCAACAATTCATCTCAGGCAGGGCAAAGGGAGGCTTAACAATTTACGTCTCAAACCTCCTTAATACACTGGAAGTAGTCTCCATAAAACTAGATCCTAATTTTCAGATTCTTAGGATACGTCTTAACACCAAGGATAGCTTCCTTATAGTTAATTTCTATTACAATTTGCCCGATGCCGAGGCATTGAATGTGGGAGCCTTGATCCGCTCTATATTACTAACTCAAGCAAGAAAGGCAATCAAGGAGGAGGTAACTATTTGGGGGGGGGGGGGATTTTAATTTGGGTCCATGCCTATTTGATAGAAATGTCATCTGTGGTATTCTAGACGAACTTGGAAATCCCATTACACATTTTAGGCATTCAACCCTAGGTAACCTCTTCAATGAAACCTTGTTCGAGCTAGACCTAGTTCTAGCAAACAACCTAAACAAGGCAGACTTGTCACATGCCCCTACATTCCATGGGAGGGGGCACCAAACAGTTATAGATTACATCTTAGTCTCAAATAGAGAAAGGACAGCAGATGCAGTGTTCACCACACACGCAATAGCACTAAGTGATCATTGTCCGATTAGTATTTCTATGTCATTGTCCTAAAAGCCATCGAGCGGTTTTAGCTCCATTTTAGCACAAAATAACATGGCTTTAAATAGACTAAATGGATATGCGTTGAAATGGAAGAAAGTAGACCCCATAGAAATAACAAAGTCAGTGGTAGTAAGGGCCTTTTCTTCCTCCACAAAATGCCTTGCTTCAGACGCAACAGACCTAGAAATTATTGCTAACTTTGAGATAATTATTAAAGCGATTAATGAAGCTTTGTGGGTTGAATTAAAAAACAAATCCAAACAGAAAAAGGGCTGGTTCAATCACGACTGTACGGTTGCCTACTCTAATTTAAAAACTGCTTTGAGAAAGACGGTCAGAAACCCACAAGAGGTAACAAATTTAAGGAAGCTATATAATCTTGCATTGAAAACAAGGAAAAAAGAATTAAAAAACCAATTATGGGAACAACTGCATGAAAGTTGCACCCTTAAAAATTCGGCTGCTTTTTGGCAAGTAGTCAAGTCTCCCTTTTTAACAGATAATACCAATAACCCAAAGTTAGGGGTAGCAATAGAGGAGAAGGACTGGGTCCTTCATTTTTCTAAGATTTTCTCTTGTAGTCCGGACCCTTTTAATCCTCAGGACCCAAAATTCAAGGATTCCATCCTCCAGGATGACTCAGTCACCCCCTATCCTATCGATCTACAATTCACAATGAACCAAATTGCACAGGCCCTGAAACTTAGTAAATGTGGGAAGGCACCGGGGCCAGATGGTGTTCCCATCGACTTGTTCAAAGCCCAAATGGACCTCTGGACTCCCCTTTTAACTAGAGTCCTAAACGCAACTTGTAATGTAGGTCTAATGGAATCATGGTCGAGATCCGTACTAGTTCCTATTTGCAAAAAAGGAGATCGGGGGTCGGTTACCTGCTATCGCCCAATCTCTCTTTTAGACTCCCTTGGTAAGGTGGCTGGTCGAGTCATTTTAGAACTATTGCAAGATTGGGCAGATGATGGGAGAATCATCTCAGACCTTCAGTACGGGTTTCGCCAGGGTTTGGGGACTATTGAACAGGCCTTAAATTTCTCACTCCTGATTGACAAGTATGTTTCCATCAAAGGAGGAGAACTGCACATGTTCTATGTGGATTTATCGTCTGCATTCGATTGTGTCTCTGTAGTAAATTACTCATAGGCGGTGTAGTTGAAAAGCAGGTTTAATAGAACAGGTGCTGCGCAGCAGCTCACACAGCCAGCAGATCATCAGTAAAAACAGTTGGCAATTCGAAATACATTCCAAATAGAATTCAAGGGAAGAAGGGAAAGAACAAAGAGTGTAAAGGATTCTGGAAAGACTAGACAGTAAACCTAACAGAACACTACATTATCCTCTCTTCTACTAAACAAAAAGGAGAAAAAGGAAAGGACAGAATAGAACTAGGACAAGGGGAGAGCAAGAGAGAAAAACAGGGGAAGATGGCAAAATCTTGAAACTACAGGAGAGCAGGGACGTTAACGATACCTAGCAGGAGTGACTTGAGTGCAAGAGCTCCTACGAGGTAGGACAGGGACAGAAGGAGTAGAAGGCAATACAGGAACATCATGAGAAGACTGGAGATGGACAATAGGTTTGCCCACTTTAACGACCCTGGCAGCATTCCACCAATTCTTCATGTTAACTCTCACAGAGTTGCCACAAACTTTGTCAATGACAAAAGGTTCAGAAAACTTGGGACTACCCTTTGTGGAGTGAGTAGGCAATTTAATCCGAATTCTATCACCCACCACGAATGGTTGAGAGATCACTTTCTTCCTGGAGTCAAAAACACTCTTCTGTTTGGACTGGGCATGCAAGACGTTAGACCTGGCAACTTCATCCACATTGTCAATGGAATTCATTTTCACCCAACGTGACATCCACCCAGGACAAACCTTCGAACATGGTTTTCTCCCACGTAGCAATTCAAAAGGGGAAACCTTGGTGGAGGAGTGAGGGGTGGTACGATAGAACCACAACATGGATCTAACTGCGTTGGGCACATGACAGTGCTGAGCAATAGCCCACTGAATGCAATTGTTGAGCACTCTGTTCATACGCTCAACGAGACCATTCGTCTGAGGGTGATAAAGTGCACTCCTCAGATGATCAATCCCACTCAAACCAACAAAGGAACCAAACTCCTGACTGACAAATTGCGAACCATTGTCACTTACGATGGAGGAAGGAAAACCCTCACGCAAAAACAGGTCTTTCAAGAAGTCAATGACATTCTTGGAATTGGCCTCGCTTACAAATCGGACCTCTGGCCATTTTGAATAATAATCAACAGCAACTATCGCAAATCTGGAGGAAGGAGGGAGTAAATAGAACGGACCTACCAGATCAATACCTATTTTTTCCCACGGCCTATCAGGGAAGGGGATAGGTTGAAGGGGAGGAGAATGTGTTTTCAAACACTTCTCTGCACTAGAACAGACTACGCACTCTGCAACAACAGTGTCTATGTCCTGATCCATCTTGGGCCACCAGTAATGTTCTCTAACCCTTCTTTTAGTCAACGTTTTGCCGAGATGACCCTCATGCGCACCCTTAACAATCCTGATCCTAAGGTCACTGGGAGGGACCAATCTGTCACCACGCATGAGAAGCCCACCCTCAATAGAGAGCTCATCAGAGACTTTGACAAAGGTCTGAAGGGAAACATGGACATTCTTCTCCCTTGGCCACCCTTCTCTGACAAATTTGATCACTTCACTGAGAAGGGCATCACTGGACAAGTGCTCTCTCCACTCTCCCTCATTTATAGAGCGCATATCATCAACGCCCACAAAAGCTACAAAGCAGTCCTCCTCATCATAATCTTCCTCGCAATCCTTGTCACAGTCAAGATCAACAGGATTCCTTGAAAGGTAATCAGCTCTTGTGTTCTTATTACCAGGTATGTAGCTGACCTCAAAATCGTATTGGAGTAGTTTCGTTGAAAGCCTGGCAATCCTAGGGGAGTGCTCTTTGATCCGAACCCCAGTAAGGATGGAGACCAAAGGACTGTGATCGGTCCTCAGGCGGAAATGCTTACCCCAAATGTACGGATTGAACTTCCTTATCGCCCAACAGCAAGCCAGGAGTTCCTTTTCTATAACTGCAAAGTTAGATTCAGCTCCACGAAGAACTCTCGAGGCATATCCTAGAGTATGCTCAACACCACCAACCTCCTGAGTAAGAACAGCCCCTAAACCAAACCCACTGGCATCCACAGTGATAGTGCACAGCAAATTGGGATTAAAGGGCTTTAAAACTTTTGAACCGGTAAGTTCTTGTTTGATCCAAAAAAAAACTTTTTCACAATTGGCATCCCATAGGAAAGGAACCTCTTTTTTAAGCATGTTGGACAGAGGCTGCACCTTGGAGACATAATCAGGTATGAAACTAGCGTAAAACTCACAAAGTCCAATGAATGACTTTAAACCACTCTTGTCTTTGGGTGCAGGACTATCGACTATGGCTTTAACCAGACCAGGCCTAGGTTCCACTCCATTCTCAGATAACACATGACCAAGATATTCTACTTTTGGTGCTCTAAAAATACACTTTTCTCTCTTTAAGACAACACCAGCATTACCCAGAGCTTTCAAAACCTCCCTCAGAATTTCATCATGGACATCACATGTTTTACCATGAATGAGCACATCGTCCTGGAAAACCACAACCCCACTTATGTCTTTCAAAATATTAGTCATAATCCTTTGAAAGACGGCTGCCGCAGAGGCTAACCCAAAGGGCATACGGCAGTATTGAAAGGAACCTACAGGGGATACAAAGGCAGTGAAATGTCTGGAAGCAG
This sequence comes from Lissotriton helveticus, assembly GCF_964261635.1. NCBI lineage: Eukaryota > Metazoa > Chordata > Amphibia > Caudata > Salamandridae > Lissotriton > Lissotriton helveticus. Next base: position 1,408,872,888 of record NC_136069.1, on the reverse strand, counting down.
GATCTAGAACCACCTGGTGGTACGCAGATGCCAAATCCAATTTGCTGAACCACTTGGAACCATCAATAAGGGACAACATGTCTGGAATTTTAGGGAGAGGGAAGGAATCGACCCAGATGTTCTTATTTAGACTGCGTAAATCGACACAGACACGAAGCTCCCCATTCTTTTTCTTAGCGACCACTAGAGGAGAAAGCCATAGGGAGGATTCAATGGGTTCAATTATTCCCCTACTGCAAAGGTCAAAAAGTTCTGACTCAAGTTGATCTCGCACACTGAATGGGACGTTTCTCAGTTTGTGTTTAATAGGGATGGCGTTGTCCTTGACACGAATGGTGTGCATGAATCCTTTCATTTCTCCCAACTTATTGCTAAAAACAGAAGGAAAATCCTTGGCTAAAGTGCAGATAAATTCATCGTTCTGAGTGGAGGGCACATTGCTTGCAGAGGGAGGGTCATCAGTCTGAACGACTGCAATGGAGATGGGATCCTTGGTACTGGGACGGAGAACCATCTTAAACAAACCTTGGTGGAACCAACCAAGGATGTTCAGGCCTTTAATTGAGACATACACTTTGCCAAAAATGTTCCTGCCTCTGAACTCAATAGAATCTTCAAAATATCCCAAAAGTTCAATTTTTCTACCCTCGTAATTCAGAGGAAGCCTGTCAGGAGGAAAAAGTTTGCGATCACCCCAAACCTCTTCGAAAAGTTCCTGGGTCAGCATGGTTATTCTGGCCCCGGAATCTACTAATAAGCAAACAATCTTATCTCCGATACCAAAATCAGAGTAAGGGTCCACACACTCTGACTCAGGATCATCAATACTGACAACAGCAACCATGTCCCTCAGATCATCCTGTATGCTAGTATCGTCCTGAGGGGAATCAGAAACATAAGCAACAAGAGTGGGAGTATAGTTACTGTTCCACTATTTGCTAAACTGAGGAAAGGAAGAATTCCTTTTTACGCTTTGGCACACTTTTGCAAAATGCCCCATCCTGCCACAGAGTCTACACGTAACACTCCTGGCTGGGCAAGGACGACCAGACTTTGAATGAGGAAAATTCCCACATTTAAAACACATGTTAGTTTGTTTGAAAAATGTGTTGTCAGTGCGACCAAAAGCATTCATCTTATTATCAACAACTTTAACAGAGCTAACCACAGTTTCATCCTTAGTAATGGATGAGGAAGATCTACCATCTAGTTCCTTAACAGAGATTTTGGAGAATTCGATACTTTTTGCTACACGTACAGTTTCTTCGAGAGAAGGGTTACCTAGTGAAAGCAACTTTTGTTGAATGTTTTTATCTAAACATTTGCAAATGTACTGATCTCTAATCATTTGGTCTCTAAAATTTTCAAACTCACACTCCGCACTCAATATTCTGAGTGTAGAAATAAAATCTTTTACCTTTTCCCCTTGCTTCTGTTCACATTTGTAAAATTTATGTCTGAGAACAACCAAACTAGGTTTAACATCAAAGCGTAGCTCAAGGAGTTTAACAGTTTGAATATAGTCATCCAAATCTTCTTCGCCAGGAGCAAGTACCAGGGGAGGTAAATGTTCCACAGGTACGCTGGTTGCGTTGCAAAGTGATGCGTAGGCACTAATGGCTGGGCGTTATTCAATACGCCAATTACATAGGCCAGATGCGCAAGGAGCGTAAATGACGTAGGCGAGCAGGCCGATGCTCGCAACGAAGGGAAACTGCTGCCGCTTCCAGTAAGTAGTTAAAATTGTACAGTACCTTTTGTGATTTAAATCGTTCGGCAAGGTTTGAAGAACGGCGGGGTTTTACCAGTTCTCAAATGCATTCGACGTCTTCTCGTCTTGATGTAGTGGTTTGGCCGAATTTTATTTCATGAATGCACGCGTGGACAGCAGACACCTGTTCAACGATCGTCGCCACGTTTTTTGTAGTAAATTACTCATAGGCGGTGTAGTTGAAAAGCAGGTTTAATAGAACAGGTGCTGCGCAGCAGCTCACACAGCCAGCAGATCATCAGTAAAAACAGTTGGCAATTCGAAATACATTCCAAATAGAATTCAAGGGAAGAAGGGAAAGAACAAAGAGTGTAAAGGATTCTGGAAAGACTAGACAGTAAACCTAACAGAACACTACAGTCTCTCACTCCAAACTTTGGTTATTATTGACGGACATGAGGGCACCAACAAATGAAGTAAAGTTTCTGAGAGAACTGTATTCAAATGCCACAGCAAAAGTTTGCTATGGGGTAGGGGGGGAGCTGACGGCAGAGTTCTCAGTAGAAAGAGGGGTGAGGCAAGGATGTGTCCTGGCACCCTTTCTTTTCACATTATATACTAATGGGTTGGAAAAAGAAATGCTGAAGGGGTGTCAGGACCTCCCAATGGTAAACAATCGCCCAATTCCCGCACTCCTCTATGCTGATGACACTGTCATATTAGCTCGTACTCCCCTTGAACTTCAAAAGAACTTGGATAGATACTCCACATTTATGGCAGATCTGGACCTGAAAATAAACATCAGCAAAACCTTTGTTATGAGGGCAGGAGCAGGCCATAAAAATAAAAATAAAGTGAGGGGTATCTACCTTAACAAGGAAAAAAGAGCGATAACACAAAAATATTCATATTTGGGCATAACAATAGATCATAAACTTTCCTGAAAACCAGCAGTGGAAACACGCAAATTGCTTTTTTTAAGAACTACAGCAGCACTGGTTAAATTTGCCAGGAAATTGGGAAAGAGAGCTCCCTCTGAAATCATCATGATCTATAAAGCTAAATGCCTATCTGTGGCTCTGTATGGGGCTGGTCTTTGGGGCTTCATGGTTACAGACGGTATTCAGAGAGTAGAAAATTCTTTTTTGAGGTTCCTTCTCGCAGTACCTGGGACTACGGGTACTTTCGCATGTCACACTGAGCTGGGTCTTGCACATGTGACGGACCTAGCCAAAATCGAACCTCTGTTATTATGGCAAAGGATTTGGACCTCGGATAAAGCAACCCTCACTCAATCTATTCTTTTAGACTGCTTATCCTTGGACAACGCCAAAAACTCCAGATGGTTGCGTTATATAGCAAGGTTTTTTCATGATCTGGGATGGGATGAATCCTATCTTAAACCCTCCTCAATCTGCGAGGTATCAAGGAAGGTTTAAAAAAAGAAATGCCTCGCACATCTTGAAGATTTAAGATTGATGAGCGAGGTCATTAAACCTTCCGTCATCCACACCTTGCTGATACAGTCAGTACCAACCATGCAGCCGTACCTTACATATAACACTACGAGCTATGAGCGCTACCTCCTGGTAAGGTTTAGGTTGAACTTTTTCCATAGAATGGTTGCATTTCCCACCAGAAATAATTGGGCCAAAGAACTTATGTCTTGTCCTTGCGATAATACCTCTCCTCAGTCTACCCTGCATACCATTCTCTTTTGTAAATTTTTTTGTGAATTTAGGAAAAAATGGCTTATTCCTTTTTTAAAATGTGATGGTTTTAGACAATGTCGTCCGGCTTTGCTTTTTTTCGAGCTGTTACAGGCAGAGCAGCTCGTTCTTCTAATGGCTAGCTTTCTTAAATGTCTTGTTCGACACCGTATGAACTTAGACTGTACTTTGCACAGCAGTCAGTCCTAAATTTAATACCACAACAAGCAACGCCATATTTTTAAATGTATTCATTCTGCTGGTTGTTAATCGCTTTTTGTTTTTTAACCTGTAAAGATTGTTCTATTCTTATGCTGTACTTAACTACGATAATTTAAATTATGTATATATGTATCTTTATTTTTTGTCATGCTTTTATGATTTCCAACCAAAATCGAAATAAAGCAAGAATTGAATTGAATTGAGTAAATGAGTACTGCATAGGTAATTGTATGACTGCATGAGTTGTACTTGGATGATTGGATTAGTGCATAGGAACTGCTTGGGTAATTAGATGAGTACATGACTAGTGTTTGGGTGATAGCATGATTACATGTGTAGTGCTGAGTAGTTGGATGAGTGCATAAGTAGTCACTGGGTGATTGGGTGAGTGCATGGTTAGTGCCTGGGTGATTAGATTAGTACATGTGTAATGCCTGGGTGTTTGTATGACTGCAGCATAGTGCCTGGCAAATTGGATGAGTCCATGAGTAGTGCCTGGATATTTTTATGAATGGGTATTGCCTGGCTGATAAGATGAGTGCATGACTACTGCCTGCATAATTGTATGACTGCACGGGTACTGCCTGGGTGATTGGATTGCTGCATGGGTACTGCTAGGGTGATTGGATGAGTGCATGGGAAATGTCTGGATGAATGGATGGGTTGTGCCTGCATGTTTGAATGACTTCATAGGTACAGCCTTGGTGATTGTATAAGTAAAGGGTTAGTGCTTGTGTAATTGGATGAATGCAAGGGTAGTGCCTGCGTAGTTTAATGACTACATAATTAGTGCCAGCGTGATTGCAAGAGTACATATGTAGTGCCTGGGTAATTGAATAAGTATGTAGACAGTGCATCAGTAATTCGATGAATGCGTGACTAGTGACTATGTGATTGGATGAGTGCCTGAGTAGTGCCTGGCTTGCTGTGAAAATACCTCTATTTCTGTTGGATACATTACAGTTGTGACTATATCTATGACTTATTGTTTAAGTCCTTCGGCCAGTGTGAAACTACCTGTTTTAGTGTATCTAAACTTTTCTACTGACCTATGTATGAATGAACTCTAGATATCACACTTGATATAAAATTGGATAGAGGGCCCACTCAGAGCGTACTTTGCTCTGTTACTCAGCGTGCCCATGCATCAATAACTTTCGAAAACTGAAAACACCACTTCTCACTGTTTCTCAAAGCACAAAAACCTTTCTTAATAGCATATCTACATCATTTCTCAAATATTTCTTATGTCTTAAAACATATATTGAGGATTTTCCAAAGAAAAGTTACACAACAAAGGTGTAGCAAGCACAAGAACTCTCAAGAGACATTCGAACTATTAACCCTCCTCAATTTTAAACAGAGCATGTTTAAAGAAATGAACTAACCTCACTATATACATAACATTTTCAACAGTCTTAAAGAACATAGTTCACCATGTAAACATATATGTGACACCTTCAGGCCATCTTTCCAAAAATATATACTTCTCTACATTTACACACACAGTAAACTCAAGAGTATTATCCTACAGATAACTATCTGCAACCAGAAAAACCTTATCTCTCCATCTAAACATCTGCAAACCGGTCATATAAGTTAAAAACCACATTGACAAACACTTCCTTATACATACCTAACAAGCATTACTACTTTATTATTCACAAAGGCACAGCACATTTTTTTATCTTTTATTTATGACATCATGACTCCTGTTTCATAATGAGACTAAAAGTACTATATTTCCCAGAATGCAAATAACATAGGGCCCGATTACAATGGCCGTGGGAAGGCCACCGGCAGCCTGCCCGTGGCCTTCCCACCGCCATTGGTGACTGAATCACTACCTGCCACATTACAATGGCGGGCAGTGTGCTGGCGGTCCGAAAGACCGACCGCCATGCATCCGATGGGCTGCTTGCACCCACCGGTGCAGCGGAGGGGCTCGAGTCCCTACAATTGTGGCTGTGCCTACCAGGCTCCGCCGTAGGGATTACAATGTTCCTTTCTGCCGGCCCTTTCATGTCAGAGAACCCGCCATGAAAAGGCCGGCGGAAAGGGACATTGGGGGCCCCTAGCGTGCCCCCTTATCCTCTGGTCCCTAGACATGGGACCGGGGGGGGCTCATATCCATGTATCCCTGCACCATGTGGCAGGCACTAGATGGTGCCTGCCACGTAGTGCAGGGACATGTAAAGTGTCCCTTTTTTGCATTACGGCCAGTGCTGCAGCCAGCAGCACCCGTCAAAATGCAAAATATAGGAATTGCGACCACTGTGGTGGGGGTAGCCTCAAAATGCCTATGCGGGACCGAAGACAGCCTGTCGGGTGGCCCCATTCCGGGATAGGGTGTCTGCTGCCATAGTAATCGGGCCTTGAGATCTGTCTGTTCTGGACATGATGCTTAGACATTTAAAACATTGTCATTTTTAAAGGCATTACTCATGGTAACATTTCAGCAGTACTTAGGGGCCGATTATGATAGCAGTTTTTCCGCATCTTCCGGGCCGGCGGAAGCCACTGCCGGCCCGGAGGATGCGGAAAAACCGCTGCGGAGCCTCAAAAGACCCACCGCCATATTAGGATGGCGGTGGGTCTGGGATTCCGTCCGCAGCCTTTCCACCGCGGTCGCCTTCCGACCACGGCGGAAAGGCTCTAACATGGCTGGCGGTGTCTATCAGACACCGCCAGCCATATTAGGATGGTGTGATTGACATGCTTTTCCGCGGCGGATTTTCTGCCGTGGAAGAGCATACGGAGTTTCACTTCAGGGGCCCGTTGCGGGCCCCCTGGGTGAAGGGGGGGTGGGGGATGCACATGGGGGGTACCTATGGTACCCCCCTGTATTTGCATGCCTGCTGCTTTGTGCATGCAAATGCGTGGCATGCATTTTTAACATTGCGGCGGGTGCAGCTTGAAGCTGCACCCGCCGCAATGTTATAGATAGAGGATGTGACCACCACCCTGGCGGTCACATCCTAATCAGCTCGGAGGGAACGCCGCAGCCCATGCGGACGTTCCCTCCTCCTCAGGGGTCGCGGACTGACTAAAGTCCGTCCGCGATCCTAATCGACCCCTAAGTGCCAACATCTCCAACACATACACTGTGCCAGATACAGTTCATCTGATATATGTTTTTTGCTATCACCTTGATATAGTTTTTTGTCAAACTCCCATATACATCTTCATTTCTAATCTACATTTTTATAAATATTAAAGAAGTTATATACATACCAGTGAATTCAGTTAATATTGTTGTTTTAGCTCTTTCTTGATAGTTTTCCCTCTGCTCAGATTTGTAAAATCTAAGCACAGGAATTTTACACCACTTTCTTACAGAGCAGGTTTTAAAAAAAATAAACTGTGTGTCCCAGGCAGGTGGAAGTCCCATGGGCTGCAGGGGACTGTGTAAACTCCCGCTTTTAGATATATCTAGCCCTGGGGAGGTGATGGTCCCTGGGGCAGCAGGGGAGCCTTAGGGCCTCCCTCGCATTTTGTTTAAAACCAGTGAGCCCCCAGGGGGTTGGCAGACCCCAGGGATGTGGGTGGCCCACACGGGCCCTACGCATTTCTCTTATGAGTAGTCTCTGGGAAGTGGTGGTCTGTGGGTGCTTGGGGGATGCACAGGCCCCCCAAATCATTAAAAAATACATTTGCTGTAGAGATGTGGCGTTCTCCAGGGCTCTGGAGTTGCTGCTAGGGCAACCCTGCATAAATATAAAAAAATGCCCCGGGGAGGTGGCAGTCCCTGGGGCATTACGTATTTTGGAGGGGTCCCATGCGCCCCCTCCAAAATAATTAAACATGCCCTTGGGACCTGACCCACCTCGGAGCCTATATTACACAAATATAAACAACCTTAACCAACAAATCAAACAATTAAATCAACAATATCAAAGGCACACTCATTTTAGCAATAAAATACTTCAAAAACAGCAAAGGTTGCAAAATGAGGTGACTCTGCCAGATTCTCTAACCAGATCCTTAAAGAAGAAATGTATACATCTCTGCAACTACCTAACCAAGTAAGTAAAACATATATTTAAACTAAAACTTAATTGCAAATAGACTTAAAAAATTAAATAGCAATGATACTTTGACTTCGAAAAAGTGATAAGCTGCCAGACAAAACACCTACCACAAACCAGCAAGAAGATATAACAAAGTAAGTATGTATACATTATTAGAAATATAAACACACTCCAATAGCGAATAAAAATAAACCTACTGATCTCAAATTCGACAAACACCAACAAATTTAAACTAATGCTTTTTTTTCATCAAGCAGAAAATAAATCACTGGCTGCACCCCGACAGAAAAGCTGCAAAACGGTGTGAAATATCTAAAAAGAACATTGATGTAAACATAAAAAAAGAAATAGTGGCATCATTTTATAAGTACATATTAGGCGCAAAACTTTTATTTAAAGTATTAATTTATTTTATTAGTCTACTTTCAGATACAATGACAGAGAGAGCCAAATACATAACATCCCAGAAAAGAAAAAGAATACTAAGGACTAGATGTACAAAAAATGGTACTAGCTATTACCAAATAGCAATTTTTGGTAATCACTATTACTAATGTACAAATAGGTCATTTAACTCCTATTCCTTAACGGGATAGTCATAGTGGGTGGCAAATAGACCTACCTCAAAAAATCAATGTGGTAAGTCATGATTTGGGACCCACTATGATTTCTTGCCATCACTGGGAGGGGGCCTGCTGGGGTCAGCTTACCACCATGTCTATGGTTGCTTTTAAATAAAGCAATAGTTTTTTAAACACAGCCAGTTGTGCTTAGAAGAAAGTGGGTTGATTTAAAAAAAGAAAAAGTGAAATGTTTAAGTTTAATTTTTTAAGAGTTTTCAACCATTCTCAATGGGGAAGGTGTCCCCTTAAGGCCCCCTTCTCATTTGCAAATGGGTTACCACCAACTTTGAGTTGGCGGTAAAGTGCGCATTTGGTCGAAAATCATTCATATATACCAATACTAAAAACGTCCCTTCCAAATACTGATTCACATACCCAAATTGTGATACACGAACAGGTTACATAGTCACAATTAGGAATTACTGCATTTGGAAATTCCTTTTTGCTTTTGCAAACAGACCGAATTCTGTGAATTGGGTCAATTGCAACCCCAAAAAAAGCTTTGTACATCTATCCCTAAGACACATGGGTTACACATGCAGGTAAGAATGTGTATTGACAAAAAGTGTGAAGTGGAAATGTACCAAATATTTTTCTAATGCATGCTGTGGGAGGGTTACTACAAAAGATGATGTTGAAATTCATGTCAGAGAATAAAACCTCCCCCGAAATGTGACAATAGAAGTTGAAGAGATTGCAGGATAAAAGAGAGGCAACCTCTGGCTCCCAGGAACCTTCAACCAAAATCGTAAAAAAATATTCTGCCTAAAGTCCCCAAACATATCACAGCCCAACTCTATCTATGCCCACGTTAAAATGTTTAATTGCATAAACTAAAAAAGACACCAGTGATACTTTCCTTCTCCTAGAAGACACCAATACATTGAAATACCTGAATATTTAACATTGATTCATAATGAGGACCCTGTCCTTTTATATGACAACCTGATCAATTCTAATATTCTTTACAGCAGATAAACCTGGATGACCTTCAAAATGTATCCCAAACCATTCACTCAGATATACCATACATGGCGGATATGAAAACAAAAATATCCCTTGTATACATGTCCTACTACCCAATAAAAAAAGCAGCATTTACTACATACAGCCTCTTAAACCACATTAAACATACAACAACTAACTAATACCCACAAACATATTTATAGACTTTGAACAAGCCATGATTCAAACCATTTTAAACATGTACCCCTACCCCCATACAGGGATGTTACTAGAATGTCAATGAAATCATATGGAGACACCTCCACCAATTTGCACTAAATGTAGAATATGCTACAAACAGCTAATAGTCATTCCCTGGCGATGGCCGAGGTGAGCCACAAGGTAACATGCTCAGCTGGACTGGCACAGTCCCACTGAGCATATTACGAGTTCATGCCCAGCCAGTCATTTCATGGCAGGAGAACCACCATGAAAATGCTGGTGATGCAGGAACAAATGGGATCCTAAAGGGCACCATGCCCCCCCCCCACCATGGGTATACATTCAGGGAGACACAATATGTGCCCCCTGTCTGTTTTTCCCACAAAACGCTGCCCATGCCATGCTATAACTTTTTGGCATTCCTATTGTGGTGCCTGTTTTCCGGACACCGCTGTGGAAAAGGCGAAGAATCATGCGCCGTGCAGGAGTTCAACCCGTAATATGGCAGACGGTCCTTGTGTGGGTTTGGCACAGCTGTGCCAGTGGAGAGCCGGCTCAACTGCACCAAACTCGTAATGAGGACCAAAGATACAGACACCTTCAAATAGAGCAACCTGTAACCCAAATTGCAAGTAAACCTAGCAAATAAACCAAAAGAATGTACGACATGCTACAATGTAAGGTTGTATTCTTCATAAACAACAAAGAAGTAAATTACTGAGAAATAATAGCCAAAAGCATATTATAAAATAAATAACATCCTTTAAAACTCCCAAAAACTGTCACAAAATCTGAACCAACGACACATCATTTTGTATATAAAGAATAAATCTAATACTGTTTACTGCTCTGCAGCTGCCCCAAATTATGCAAAAAACTAAATCCAATCGACATTCCTCGAAGCAATCCAAAGGATCTTCGAACCATACAAACCCGAAAAAGTGTTTAAAAAAGAAACACTCCTGAAAAAAAAATATCAAAGTTAAAAGTATTGGTTTATTAGAAGCCAAAAATGATCACTTGTTAAAAAAAAGGGTAACTCTCAATGCCCATAGGCAACGTTTGTTGATGAAACCTGTAAACAGAAAAACCCACCAACAAAATGCATTACAATACTGAAAAATACATATACATTTCACTTAACGATCATAAAATAAGTAGCATTACACAATGTAAGGAAACAGAACTATACAATAGTGAAATAGTGTACAAAATCCCCAAACTAAAAACTAGTGAAAGACACTACTAATAATACAAGTAAATACTAATAATACAAGTAAATGTTCAAAACCTCCACAAAAATACTATGGCTGACCACCAGACCTCCCCCCACGCCCTTGACACCCTGAAAACCCTTAAAAATCTTACAAAAGGACTTACATGTTCTGCCAAACAGTATAACCTTACTGGGACAAGGATCCCAGAAAATAGGCAATAAATTAAACAAATAGAATACAAAATAGAAGGTAGCAGGTAGCAGTAAAATATAAATGGACGCTAGATGAATGAGAGAAAATATTAAAATGTTGAATAAATGTATTAAAAATATTAAAAAAATAATAAACATTTAAAAAATCTCAAAACAAGTTGCAAAATGTAAAAAACTGTAAATTATACATTGAATAATAGTATAAAATATATACAATTTCTTTAATGTATGATTTCCATATTTTATGTAATATTAAAAATGCATTATAAATTTTTCATTTATCCATCTATAAATGTTTATTTTTAAATTGAAATGCATACATTTATAAATATAACAAAATATATTAAATAAACTTTTAAAACAGAAACAAAATTAGCAAAATGTCTTGCACGCTCTTATTCTATAACAATATGTAATTAATAATTGTATTCATTACAAACATGTTACAATTTGGTATTATATTTCTTAACACCAATATTACCAACTAAAAAGCACAAACTATTTCTACTTCATACAAATATAATTTAAAAATGTGATTCCACATACAATTTTAAGAATGAAATAATCACACTCTAAAGTAAACAATTTTTACGATAGTGTTGGACCCTTAAGGAATCACATTTACTACTCCCACCTCAATCTAAACCAGTCTGAGGAAGGTATTTGACACTTAAAGGATGACATTTACTATGCCCACTCCAATCCATTCCAAAGGGTCGATTACGATTTCATTCGGAAAGGCTACTAACAGCGTCCAATTCAGTTGAATTCGATTCGGATGCCTTGTTTCCGACCGAGTCAGACAAATTACCGGACAACCTATTATGATGTCCTAAAACTGTCTGACTCGGTTCCGAACGGCATTCGGAGTAATGGAGTCTGTCGGAGCCGACTCGTACAGGTCTATGGGCCGCGTTTCAAAATGAGCGATTAGGATGTTGGATTCGGACAGCCTTTCCAAATCTGTTGTTCCGACATAAATCAGCTGTCAAAATCTGACTTTTGGGGCCCTGGGAATCAGACCCATCGGGCCCCCCTTTCCATGCATGCACAGTGTGGCAGGCACAGGGTCCAAGGTTTTCCCCAACCACCCCTTTTTTCAATGGGAGCCTGTGTTCTTGTTCGAAACACAGGCTCCCATTGAAGTAAATGGGAATCTGTTCGGACACACTGTAATCGGTCGGTTGGACTCCCCAAACCCGAGTCGCTCAGAAAGCACTTCGAAACCGGCTTGCCTGCACTGCTTTCCGGACATTGTAATCAGCCCCCAAGTTGGAGAAGGTGTTGGATACTAATAGGGTGACATTTACTATTCCCACACTAATCAACACCAGTTTGGGGACGGTGTTGGGCACTAAAGGAGTGATATTGACTATTTCCATTTTGATATACACAAATTTGGGGAAGGTGTGGGATACTAAAGAGGTGACATTTACTTTTCCCACTCTAATGCATACCTCTTTGGAGAAGATGTTAGACACTAAAAGGGTAACATTTACTATTGCCACTCCAATCTATACCAATTTTGGAAGGTGTTGGACGCTAAAAGGGTAAAATGGTATATTCCCACTCAAATACACACCAATTTGAAGAAGGTGTTGGGCACTAAATTGATTACATTTATTATCCCCACTCCAATATGTACCAATTTGGCAAAGGTGTTGGACAATATAAGAGTCATATTGACCTTTCCCACGCCAATCTATACCACTTTGGGGAAGGTGTTGGACATTAAATGGGTACAAAGTACTATTTCCACTACAATCCAAAGCATTTTATGCAAGGTGCTACGGACTAAAACTTTTATATACACAATAATTACACCATAATTACCCATACTGCTTCATGGATAAAATAACATTTCACTAACCAAAACTATAAACCTGCATATTCATGTCTATACATTAACGTATAAAATAATATTTGTATCACTATTAAGAATTTAAATATATATTTTTAAAATATTTACTGCCATTTCCAAACTAAAATAAATAAATGAAAAGAAATAACAAAAATAATATAAAAAAATATATAAAACTAGTTTTTTGTTTTTTTATTACAATGTCATTTTTCTTATCCACATACAAAATGTAGAAATATTTCATTAGGAATAATTTGAATTACATTTTTTTAAAGAATTAAAAGATGTTATTTAAAAAAATTACAATTAATGTACTTTATACTTACATTGTTCTAATTTAAATATGTGTTAAACATATTTTTGATAAATGAAATTTTTTTATGATTTATTATAATCAATCTATATTGTATTTAACTATACATTATCATTCATAAATGTAATTAATATCACAAAATACATGTAATATAAATTTGCATAGCCTTAAACCCAATATCCAACTACTTAAATAGTTTGAAATCTATTTTTATACATTAATAAAACTAAAAACACACATGTCAACAAGTTCATAATAAATAAATTATCTTACTAAAAACTATCTTTTTTATAAACATATAAATTGAACACAGTACCCGGGAGCAACTTTCCTGCATCATCCTGCACACACAGGGCTCCTACTCGAATTCAAAGCACGGAAAACTGCTTGCGAGCACAGCGACCTACAAAATATATACCTTGGAGCCCCTGCAGAGCTCTTGTTGAGGGTATTGCAGCCTGTTTCCAAGCCCAGTTTATGCCCGCAAGGCGGGCTGCAAAATGGCGGCACCCTTATGGTGACGAGGTGAGGCCTGTATCCCCGAGCTGCCTTGCTCCGCAGCCGTGGGGCACAATATGCGGCTTGTTGCACATATCACGCACTGGTGCCTGCTGAGACTGGTCACAGTGGACACCCGGTGCTCTCGCGCCACACTCACCTAGCTGCGGCTGGACGGGGCGCCGGCTTAGGTGAATGCGCCCTCTTGCCTGGTGAGTGGGCGGAGGGGAGACTGAGGCCTTGATGTCCCGCTCTTGTGCCTAGCGATGACGACACGGCCACTCCGCAGCTGACATTACTGTGAAGAACTGCTTGGAATCCGGTGAGCCTCGATATACTGCAGGGTGCTTGACCGCCTGCACAGTCTGCTGCGTGTGATCTTTGGAGCGGGCTGTGAAAGGAAAAACAATAGATCCCTGAGCTGGAGGGCAGTTCTGGACCCCTGTGGAGAGGGCTGCTGTGGCCTGAGAGTGCAGCGATATTGCAGCGGGCGCGAGGATCCTCCCACAACTTCTGGACTGCACTTGATAATGGGAGAGGAGGAGGAACTACAGAATCTACATACTACTGGCAATATGAAAATCAATAAGAAATCAATCCAGGTGAGACAGCCCTCTCCCTGCTGGGAATATACACTCATGATATAGCTACCAACTTCTTCGTTCTCGGCCACTTTGTGAAGACCACTCCACTCCCACCCCACAGCCATCTTATCAACCTCACTACCACCACTTATTTTTCGTTGTATGCCTCACCCTAGCTAGGAGACCCTGATCTCTTGGGTAAGCTTAACGCTCCATTTGCGCTGGCCACAAGAAGAAATGCAGGTTAACTTATTTTTGCTGGTTTCTGGTACAGGTCCTTGGCTCTACACTGCCTGTTTGTGTGGTTAAGCTTAGAGCTAAGATCTGAAAGCTTCCTTGTTATGCTGGTGCGTGATACAGGACTGCAGAATGACATTGCCTTTAACATGCTTACGTAGTGGAGGCCGCGATTGAGACATAACACCACATTAGAATGTGAACCCAAACAATAGTATTTATAATTCCATTGCATAGCCATGTGGAGCCTACGAAACTACCACTGAAATGGGTAAACCAAGAGCAATGACAGATGGGGGCTACCCAGGAATCAGAGGAACCCTCTGAGGTTTTTGTTTGAATTGGCCTGCCTGAACTGCCTTCACTCTGAGGATTTATAGGCACAGATTGCCTCCTTGGAGTTTGTTCTTCCGCTTTTATCCCATACATGTGATGCTTAGTTTGCCCTGTCACTGCATAGCTAGAGGTGCCTCAGAGTGATGGTCCAGTGATGTGTCTTGGAACTGCCGGCTCAAATTGGCAGATCGCGAACGGAGCCACCATTTTGTTGTTTCTTGTCCTGTCCCTCGGTCTATTGGACTTCATCCTGCCAACCCTCAGACATTTCTCCTCGGCTGGACGGCCTTATCTCTTATCTCTTTCTCCCCTCCTAGGCCCCCTTCTCTCCTGCCACCTATCTCCTCTCCCTCCACTCCCTCTCTCTACCCCCTTGGAGGTCCTATTTCTCTGTTCACTCTGTTGAAAAGTAATATACAATCATTTTTAGCCTAATCGTTGTGAAAATGGAATCCTGAGTGAATTTACTATTTTGCATAGTTACAACTCTAACCACTAGTATATGTTTTTTTTTTCTCCATCTCCCTCTCTTGCCCACCCCCATCGTATTTCTGTGACTCTGCTTTTTCCTTGTCTCCTATATATCTGTCCCTTTTCAGCATTCTTTCAGTCTTTGTCTACTTCCTTGCTCCTATACCCTCTCACCTGAATCTTTCCCCTTCCCTGCTTTAACCACATAGCCCCCTGTCCTTTTGTGCCCACTAAGCACTCCTTCTCCCCTTTTTGGGGAAATATCCAAGTTATATTCGCTGGAGTCTCAGCATACCCGCTGAGTGAGCCCACAGCACCAAGGGAGCCACTCACAATTGAGGTATGGTATGGCACTCCTTGCCAAAGCACTTCCTCTCCCCTTTTTGGGGAAGGATTCAGTAAATAGGCCCTGGAGTCTCAGAAACCCCTCTGAGAGAGTTCACTGCGCTTAGGGAGCCTCTCGCAACAGAGATGGGGAAATGATACCACTCCCCCTGGGATCACAGCTTCTGGACTTTGGGCGCAGCTTTGACTCGTCTACCAGTTTGTGTCCATCACCCTCCCTCTCCCCTTGCCATGCCGTGTCTCTAACCCTCCCCTCCTCTTTCCCTCCTCCACTCTCTGTCTACTTCCCCTGCTCTTACCCCCCCACTCCCCAGAATATCTCCCCTTGCCAGCTTTTTCCCCTACCTATATGTTCCTTTTTGTTTGTTTCAACCTTACTTGTAACTAAACTTGCCATGCTCTAATAACTGTGTAACCTTTGTAAAGCTGTAACCTGCAATTTATTGTCTGATTCCCATGTAAAGCGCTCTGATACCTCCGGGTCTAGCCAGCGCTATATAAAACCTTTTTAAATAAATAAATAACTATTTTCTAAATCAATATTTTATACAACAATATTAAAACAACACTTAAAAACAATATTCTTACTGTTGATATTCCTGTCAGTGATATTTTTGGCACCCTGGTATTGTTCACAAAATATTTTTGTATCGCAATAGTTTTTATTCAATATATTGTCCAAAAACGTAATATATATTCCCAGATACTTTCACCACTTACTTAAAGCCTACTGCCATCTGCCCACCCTAAATGGGATAGATTACTGACTTGTCTCTACATTCTTAAAAGTTGTGCTGAAGCTCATCAACATTTTCATAAGATGTGTTCCTGTACAAGGAGGTTCCTGGCAAGGGCAGAAGATCATCTCCCTCTGTCCAGACCCTCGACTCGCCCCTGACCATGTATCCAGCTCATGAGTGGTTAAGTGTCCAGGTTGAATAGAAGTTGGGAGAGTGAGCATCCTTGCTTAGTTCCCTGCTTGAGACAAAAAGACACCAAACTTGGCTGGCTTGATACAAGATAGAATTGTAATGTATGATAGGAACCAAGCGCCTGGATTTCATTGTATGCAAAATACCACATTGACAATCCCATTCAAGTGAATTAAATGCCTTCTCAAAAACTACCAGCATCAAAGTGGCCTGCCCTGGGAGCTTCTGAGCGTGAGCCAAGGCCAAATGTAGTCTGTGCATGTTATAACTTCAAGCATGGTGCAACATAAAGACAGGGAATTTAGATAATTAGAGCCACATTAATCAGTGGAGTGGAAGGTGTATGCATGTCCTCATCCTGACTATCCTTTTCATTGACATATGCAAATACATTCCACATAGGTGGAATATCAGCTGAGGACAGTTGTTTAAAGAATTCAGTTGAGAGTCCATGTGACCATTACGTTTTTACTCACTGCTTAGTGGATAATATATCAATCTCAGCTTCTCATCTGTCAGACGCAGGTCCAGTGCTGCACAGGATTTGGCATCCAGGCATACATTTGAGTTTAGTTGCCTACATTGCCTGACTTTTTTATGACTAATATAAAATTGATACTTAACACGTTTGATATGTAAATATTTTGTACACATTAGAAGAGATCATTGCTGTGAAAATCTCAGCTTCATTACAAGTGGTACCCTGTTGCGCGCTCTGTATGTACTTTCAGCTCACTATTGGATGTGCTAAATCATTACCTAGACCATAATAGGTAGGAGGAACATAATGTAATGTATAATTCTGTATTTACCTTTTTTGTAAACTTTTCAAAATTAAGGCCTGATTACGACTTCGGTGGTGCGGCATCAGGTCTGCCCTGCCGCCGCACCACCAAATCTGTGGTCAGACCACCCATCAGATTAGGAATTTCCTCCTGTCTGGCGGGATGGTTTTTAGCGTTTCCACAATGTTGCCTCCGAAAATGGGCACCGCAATGGAATGCCAAAACAAGGTCTTACATGGCATGTACTGATAGGTCTATGCTGTGCAGAAACTAGGGTATATTCACACAGGGGGGCATATGTTGTGCCCCTTGTGTGCATCTGAATGCAGAAGTATTACAGAGCCCCCTTGTTTTCTCTACGATATGGTGTTCATGGAGGAGGAACTGCCATGACTCCTCCGGCAGAGCGGAAACTCATGATAGGCTTGGTAGAACCGTGGCGGTCCAGCCAAGTATTTTGCGGCCACCTTACTTCTGCAGGTGGGGCTATGGCGGTCTACCGCCCTAGTCGTAATAGTGTGGTCGGGAGACCGCCACTGCCAACAGACTCATAATCGGGCCCATAGAGATTTAAGAAGGTGTTCCAATGGAAGGTGGTTCTTTCACTTGTTTTATTGGTAAAGAGAAGGGAGGGACAAAGTACTTAAGGTATTTACAATTTGGAACCCCGTAAGTGGGTTTCCTGCAGCATAAGAACAGCTGCTGAACATGTTTGAGGAAACATAATGGGGGATTCAGCATCAGGCAGCAGGCCCTACTGGCCTCTTGGTCATGCTGCCCTGCCCTAGTTCAGCTCATCCTTACATGAATGGGTTAGTGGAATTGTACTGGGGGCCTATCCAAGTCAGCAGAGGCTCAGCTTCACTGCTGATTGTCAGGCACAAGGCACAGGACAAGCCCTTTAAAGTGGTAGGATGCCGGATTCAGGCCCACAGCATGCACTTGAAAAGGGAAGACGGCTACATTCAAGACAGGACCCTCCAGCTCATGCACTGAACATCAGTAGCCAGGATTTGACTGGGCATGGCCATTGGCATTTCCATTTTTCTACTGTTTTAATCAGTCAGCTTTCCTGAGATACTGGATTGATGAAAGATTATGTTGATGTATAAAGAGGACCCCAAGCAGGAGTGAAGTCAAATGTTATGTTATGTTATGTTACGGTCATTTATTGTGCGCACAGATGCTCCAGCAAAGGAGCGTCCTGGCGCCTGACAAGGTACCAACATAACAGAACTTATAGCAAACACACAAAAAACGAAGATTTAAGAAAACAGAAAAGTCTTAACCGCTCTACGGAAAGAGAGCAAATCACCAAGGGCACGTAACTCTGGAGGGAGGGAGTTCCACAGGGCCGCAGCACGTACTTGAAATGACCGGCCACCCGCACGGCTACGCTTAAAACGGGGGACTACTGCCAGTTCCAGGTCCGATGATCGTAAAGAACGGACCGGAGCGTAAGGGGACAGGAGATTCGAAAGAATCGCAGCAGGAGAACCCTTGAGGATCTTGAAAGCCATACAGAGTACTTTAAACTGGATCCTTTGCGTAATCGGCAGCCAGTGAAGAGAACGCAACGTGTTAGCAGCAGAGCAAAATCTGGGTAACCCCACAACTGCTCTGGCAGCTGCATTCTGCACACGCTAAAGGCGGGTGATTTCGGCCCGATTCAACCCTACCAAAAGAGAGCTGGCATAATCGAGCCGAGACATCACCGTTGCCTGCACCACAAGTTGCCTGGTCGACGCATCAAAATTTTTTAGCACAGGTCATAAGCCGCGCAGAATGCCGAAGCAGCAAGCTGCTGTACGCTTTGTATGGCAAACAAAGCTAAGGGTGGGGTCAAGCCACACCCCAAGATTTTTTAGCTCCGAAACCGGAGTTGGTGTGGGACCCAGATCCGAGGGCCACCACCTGTCACCCCAGAGTTCCGTTTGCTTGCCAAAGATCATAATTTCCGTCTTTTTTGCATTCAGCTGGAGACAGTTAGAAGTCATCCAGCTGGCGACCGCCCGAAGTCTGTTCTGGAATCTAGGGGCATCCACATCAGAGTCCCCACTGAGCGTGACCGCTAACTGAGTGTCGTCAGCATAAGATACCATAGTCATACCCCAACGCTTGACGACCTCAGCCAGCGGTCTCACGTAGAGATTGAATAACGTGGGACTCAGCGAGGAACCCTGAGGGACCCCAAGATCCAGAGGATAGAATTTGGACTGATGGGGCGGAACGGCCACGCAAAAGGATCGGTTGGCAAGAAAGGAACGGAACCACTGGAGAGCAGGGTCGGCGACGCCTGCTTCCTCCAGGCGCTGCAGAAGGATCTTGTGTGAAACGGTGTCAAAGGCAGCGCTCAGATCTAATAGCACCAGCGCCGCCGTTTGACCCGTATCAAGCACGGAGCGCAGGTGTTCCACCATAAAGAGGAGGGCTGTCTCCGTGCTGTGTCCAGCTCGAAATCCGTTCTGCGTACTGTCTAGGATGTTAGCCCGTAAAAGATGGTCTGCCAGGGCTGTATTGACGTGCGCCTCCGCAACCTTAGCCGGCCACGGGAGGAGAGAGATTGGGCGATAG
Source organism: Lissotriton helveticus (assembly GCF_964261635.1). NCBI lineage: Eukaryota > Metazoa > Chordata > Amphibia > Caudata > Salamandridae > Lissotriton > Lissotriton helveticus. The sequence continues at coordinate 1,408,853,060 of NC_136069.1, read as the reverse complement.
TTCTCAGGTGTACCGGCGTCCAAAGTCGGCTTCTTTAGGATGGGCATGACCACTGCCTGCTTCCACTTTGCGGGGACCAGACCAGATGCCAATGAGGCATTAATCAAAGAGCAGACCGGCGATGCTAAGTCTTTAAACAGGGCTGGCCTTAAAGGGTCGGCTGGGGACCCAGTCTTAACCTGCTGAGCCAACTTCTCAAAACTTTCAGGTGTTAGGCTAGGAAGAGAGTGTAAAACATCCTGCACTGGAAGGTTGCAAGGTCCACCAACAGGGGGCAAAACCATAGGGAAGGCTCTATAGATGGCGTGGACTTTTTCCAAGAAAAAGGCCGCCAAGGTTTCACAGTGTGAGTTGGAACAGTATTCGTTCACTAAGGCCTTTTTTGCCACTAGATCTTTAAGAGCCTTGAAAATAGTCTTAGAGGGATTAGTGCTGTTGCGGAATTGAAGGGCATAAAATGCCGCACGAGTTCTGCAAACAGCACGATGATAGGTTTTGACGATGGCCAGATACAGGATTTTTTTACTGCTGTCATAGGTTTTGCGCCATTCACGCTCTGCACGTCTACATGTGCTTTTGAGCGCCCGCAGTGATTCATCATACCAGGGACTAGGGTCCCTAGACCCACGTTTGCACAAGGCTATTGGGATGAGAGAGTCAAGGGCCCTGGTGACCCATTCACAAAACCGGTCATAGCCCCTATCCACGGTATCGGAAGGACCCAACGGGTCAATCGACAAAAGACGATGGAAGTCCTCAAGTTTGAGTTTATTCCAACGCCGTCTAGGAATAGCTCGAACCGCAGGTTTAAGAGGGAACTCATTCATAGGACACTGAATTCGCACCAAAAAATGATCCGTCCAAGCCAAGGGGGATGGAATAGAGACGCTTGCCTCCACCAGATTTGTGAAAAAGGGGTCTAAATATGACCACCTACATGGGTGGGATATGAGACCAACTGAGCTGAACTGGTGATAGCCATGTTGGTAGCTTGAACCACGCCCTCTATTAAATTCCACTTTTGCCAACTTTTAGAAAGCTGGAACTTCCTAAAAACTGCATCTTTTTTCCGGATGTACCAACCATCACTACGTGAGGTAAGAGCATTGTTTATTCAATATACTTTAAGCAATGTTCTTCTGTTCTTTTCTTAAATGTTGCAAAATCCACCCACGTTGTGCTGCTCTCTGTGGGACTTTAACTGGGGCCTTTACTGAACTACATACATGCCTATATCTTGTACATTAATTATTGATTACTAAGAATAAACCCTCATCTGGACACAGCAACACAAGGACTCATCTATTTATTTTGTTAAATATTACAGACCTCCTACTGCTTCTATCCCTCCCATTTATCTTCATTGTTTCCACTTCTATTCTCTCTTTACCCTATTCTCATAATTAACTTTTATATCCACATCATTGCAAACATCTCCCTCCCTAAGGGGCTGATTACAAGAGCGGCGAGACCACCAACGACAGGCTGTCGGTGGTGGACTCACCGCCATCAAAACCACCTTCATCGCCCACCATTTTCGGATGGTGGACGGTGGGATGGCAGTCGGAAACACTGACCGCCATGCATCAGATGGGCTCCTTGAGCCCGTGGGTGCAGCGGAAGGCCTCGCAATACCTGCAATAGTGGTGGTGCCTACCAGGCACCGCCGTAGGGATTATGATGTCCCTTCCCACCAGCCTTTTTATGGCGGTTCACCCACCATTGAAAGGCTGGTAGAAAGGGACATTGGGGGCCCACAGCGGCCCCCCCCGGCCCTCCGATGTGGGCACTGGGGGCTCCTGTGGTGCCTCCTATATGTCCCTGCACCATGTGTCAGGCACCCAATGGGGCCTGCCACCTAGTGCAGGGATATGTCATGTGCCCACTTTTTTCATTGCGACGTGTACTGCAGCCAGGATAGAAGATAGGCATTGCGACCGTCGTGGTGGCAGTCGCATCATTAAGCCTATCTCGGGACCGTTGACAGTCTGTCGGGTGGTCACGATTTCAGATAGGGTGGCGGGCGAAGTTACGTAATCAGCCCCTTTATTTTAAGTTTTACATTTGGAAGATCTCTCCCTTCATAGCATTCATGCCCTTTTTATGCTCTTAACTCGAATTAAATATTTTCATCTGTCTTGTACCTTTACCTTTGATTATTTCTCTACATTCATTTAGGCTTATACTTTATTCAATAAGTAACTGCTCCTCCACTCTTTCAGCTCCAACAATACAGGTGGAACACAACAGGGTTCTGGGGACATGTACTATATGCAAGATAATGTAGGGCTCCAAGTGTATTTACCCCCAACTGTTTCCACCATAAATGAAAGACACCTCTGTAATGGATATGTATCAGTAGAAAGCAATTGACTTCATCCTATGAGAAACTCATACTACTTATGTAGAAATAACTATTAATTCTACATTTCTGTGCAAGCGTGCAATTCAGATTCACAGTGATTCTGAATCATGTTCGATTGTAGTCCACTCTTTGCAGACATCCCGCAGCTGTTTTTTTAGACTAATTTAAAAGTCCCGGGCTAATACATTGTGCTGGTAATTTTTGTGTTACGTCTTCGAGGACAGGCCCCTGGGATAAATCCACTTAAAGGGACAGTGTAAAAGCCTAGATACAGTGCATGCATCCACAATAATGTGAAGCATGTGTTCCGAACACCATTTACACAGAACATGGTCTGCTTAGAGAAAACCCATAACACAGCCACACAGTATCCAGTTACTAATTTATAACTAGACTGAGAACAAAAATGTCACCTTAGCAAATTTCAGAAATTTAGGGGGTCATTTTTTTCCTTTGTTTTTATTGCAGAACTGCAGTCATCTGCAAACATGACATCACACTGGGTTACAATGTGCAAGAGTAATTTAGAGGGAATAAACAAAAAATGGACTATATACATCCGAGTGCCCTCCCAGTGTCTGCAACGAGTCAAAGAATAACCTGGGACTAGGTCAGGGATCAACATCATACTATATATTTCCCCGTGAATTTATGGAGTGATTAATTGTTTGGCATCCAATAAGCCAGCCCTCTGGGTCAGAGGAGGCTCTCAGCTCTCCACCGCAGCAAAGGACTTACTGCTCTAAATGGAGATACCTGCCTAACTGGCAGGGATGTTTGTGTTGCTCAACTGACAGTGCAAGAGATGCATTTTATTCAGAGCTGTCTAAGAGACAACCCCCAAAAGCAGGACTTTATTGATGAAAAGTGGATTTTTGCTAAGACTTTCTGAACCCACAATACTTTGCAGGCACCCAGCTAGGACCTCTAGGGCTTAAGGCTCCTCCTGTGGTCCCATTGCACACTGAGGGCCCTAGGGTCACCCAGGTGACATCGCCGGGCCCCGGGGGATGGGGTCTCCGGGGCCGAAATCATACTTGGGAGGAGGGCCTTGTGTCCCCCTTCCAAATAGTATAAAGGCTGGGCCACTGAGGATGGGGTCTCCAGGGCTAAAATTGTTAAAATAATAGCTTTGCTGTCACACTTGTGCTGTTTCTATGCATGAAAATTAACAAATAGGCAGGGAGGATAATGCATTATGTAGATTTAAAATCAATTATAGTAAAAGAGGTATGTATGACAAATACAATAAGTACAAATATTCCATTTGATTATGATTACATTAAGTAATGATGGCCTTACATACAGAGAGTAAAAAATAGTCACAACCAAGTAATCTATTTAATACAGAGTATTGATTTAAAACATAGCAAACAGATAAAACCTAGATATTCACAACTGACATTTACAAGCCTTCAATTATGAATGATCCTGGTATGTTTTAGCTAGTTCAAGATGAGTGATCTTTAATTGAAGAAATGTTCCGTAGCAGCAAAAAATGTATTTGAAAGTCCTTGAGATAAAGTTCTATCATCACACATATCATCCTGCAACCAGCCTCCTGAATAATTGATTGTAAGAATGTCCCGAGTGATTCAAGCAATCATGAGCATAGTTACACAATATGTTATATTGATTTTACTGTGCAAGAAATTAAACAACATTTTTTGTTATTCATACTCATACACAGACTCTCAATTTGTAACACTCAGATATATAGTAATCTAAAATACTTTTAGTTGCTGCATACGGATTTTAATCTATCCAAGCCTGTCTCATACAAGAGGTACTGTTTTCCACTATACTTTTTGGATTATTTTACTTGTGGCTATTGAGAAGAAATGTTGCGTCTTCAAATTATAGATATTCATGGAAATTAAAACTTTAATTGAAGTCACACCAGCTCCAGCACAGACACAAATAGTTTACTAAATTGAATGTCAGCAAGAACCTTTAAAGAAAAATATACAACTCAAGTCCAAGAAAGCAGTGAGGAGTTGATGACCTCAAATTAAATAGTATTTGAATACATTGCCTAAAGGTTGTATCCAAATTTACCTTTTTACGAATAAAGGTTATTCATCCACGTAACTTGGTTAGAATTAATTTCCAATGGACAGCAGAAAACAGATGGGTCTAATGAGTGGCCTCCATGATTGACAGCAAACCTTTTATGCCACTATTAATACTCAAAGATCAGACAGATAGTTTAGCAATATGACGATTCAGGTTGAATTTCTAGCCAATAATAACTAACACGTATAGGTGATTCGTAACATTAACATTCAATGGAGAATCTATCATCCATTGAAAAGTAGATTTGAAAGCCAAAATAAAAGATGGTCTTGTTTATATTTTGGAGGACAGTATACTCCATCACAACGATGACTGATATCCCATCTGCCAAATTATAAATTCAGTTATATTCTAAGGATTTTATATTTCATTGGACTGGATAGCCATCACTGCTGTGAGAGAGTAAGCCGTCTGCTGAAATATAAATCAGAGCCATAGTCTGAGATTTTTCCTAGATTTTTCATCTATTATTATTTTTCCAGATTAATATACTATATTTGTAAATCAATTCGAGTCATACGCAACTGGATTACGTTGTCAGCATAGGCCAGTTTAATTAATCATTTATCATCAAACTTCACTGTTACTTCTACCCACAACTGGGACTCCTTTATGACTCTGAAATCAACCTACATGACCTTCAGAAGTCTTTCGAAGATATATTTTTGAGACAACCACAGCAGTAAGGGTTTTCATGAAAATAATCCAAATGTAATATTGATGGCCAGGACAAATTCCAGCCCATTTATGGGCACTAAAGCTGAATGCTGCATAAACAAACCATAGCAATGCCTCAAGTAGTGTCCCCCATTTACAATACATTTTCAGTAGTTGTATTACTGTGATATAGGTTGTCCATATTAACTAATTTCGAGAATTGCAAAAACTATTTTTCTCTATTTTTTTTAGTTTTTGTTGAATTTTATGAGCTTAGTTTGTGCATCAAATTTATATTTTTAAAGTTTATTTCACATTGAACCTTGGGCTGATCTCATGTTACTAACGTTTAAAATGATGATACCCTAAGCAGACTTTGCTCTGGAACCTCCCTGGCAAATTGTTTATGGGATCTCAGCTAAACATCCTGAAAATATTTTCGACCACTCTCCAAGTGTACCTTATCTTGGGTCTTTTGGACCAATTCACTGTCTTGTTCAATATGGAATATGCACTAGCCAGGAAGACCTTAAGATCCCAATCTGCCAATTAGAGCTGTTGGCAGCTGTTTACTGGCAATACTTGCAGTGTTTATACTGTATTTACTGTAAAAATAGAGAATGGAATGAGTTGGCCTTTTCAAATTGAGTAGTGAAGACACCCATTGTGTGTTGGTCCAACATAGTTGGAGGAGAACCAGGCCAGGAAGGAGACAGGACACTTAGGGCTTAAAGACAATCAGGAAGAGAGGAAATGTGAGACTCTGAGGCAGTTAAAGATTTTACTGAGTGAGATCTATGAGGGATGTAGGACAGGAGTAATTTTGTGTTCTGAATTTTGTTGTTCTTGGACAGTTCAGCTTCCAGGATACATGGTCTGATATTGTGTGCGAAGAAGACAGTTATATATGGAAATTAAGCCCCCATGAGTGACAAAACCTCTACCTCAGACGATATGACCCTTATCCATTTTATGTAGAATACCACATGTTGCTCTCCATAAATCCAACATAGACATCCCAGGAGTGTTTCTGTTGATCACATACATGTCCCATTGGATTTCCTTTTGGTCCTGCTCTTTCCTTTTTTCGGTCAAAAGGAAAGAGCAGGACCATACAGGGATGTTACTAGAATGTCAATGAAATCATATGGAGACACCTCCAACAATTTGCACTAAATGTAGAATAGGCTGCAAACAGCCAATAGTCATTCCCTGGCGATGGCCGAGGTGAGCCACAAGGTAACATGCTCAGCTGGACTGGCACAGTCCCGCTGAGCATATTACGAGTTCATGCACCGCCAGTCATTTCATGGCAGGAGAACCACCAAGAAAATGCTGGTGATGCAGGAACAAATAGGATCCTAAAGGGCCCCATGCCTCGCCTTCCATGGGGATACATTCAGGGAGACACAATATGTGCCCCCTGTCTGTATTCCCCTAAAACGCTGTCCATGCCATGCTGGAAATTTTTTTGCATTCCTATTGTGGTGCCTATTTTCCAGACACCGCTGTGGGAAAGGCGAAGAATCATGCGCCGTGCAGGAGTCCAATCCGTAATATGGCAGACGGTCCTTGTGTGGGTTTGGCACAGCTGTGCCAGTGGAGAGCTGGCTCAACTGGGCCAAACTCGTAATGAGGACCAAAGATACAGACACCTTCAAATTGAGCAACCTGTAACCCAAATTGCAAGTAAACCTAGCAAATAAACCAAAAGAATGTACGACATGCTACAATATAAGGTCGTATTCTTCATAAACAACAAAGAAGTAAATTACTGAGAAATAATAGCCAAAAGCATTTTATAAAATAAATATCATCCTATAAAACTCCCAAAAAATGTCACAAAATCTGAACCAACATGACACATCATTTTGTATATAAAGAATAAATCTAATATTGTATTGCATCAGTCTAAACAGTAACTAAAAATCCAATATTAAATAACACTGATAATAAAATAATTTATAAATTATTTTCACAAAAATAAAAAACCGGACCAACCAAAAAGGTCAAAAAACAAACTCAATCCAGCACGTAAAATAAATAAAACACATAAACCACACATTTCCTAATACCAATCACATATTTACTAAAGCAATAAAATATAACATTTCCCATGCATAAGAAATAAAACAAATATGACTTACTGCTCTGCAGCTGCCCCAAAATATGCAAAAAACGAAATCCAATCAACATTCCTCAAAGCAATCCAAAGGATCTTCGAACCATACAAACCCGAAAAAGTGTTTAAAAAAGAAACACTCCTGAAAAAAAAAATCAAAGTTAAAAGTATTGGTTTATTAGAAGCCAAAAGTGATTACTTGGAAAAAAAGGGTAACTCTCAATGCCCATAGAAAACGATTGTTGATGAAACCTGTAAACAGATAAACTCACCAAAAAATGCATTACAATACTGAAAAATACATATACATTTCACTCAACGATCATAAAATAAGTAGCATTACACACTGTAAGGAAACATAACTATACAATAGTGAAACAGTGTACAAAATCCCCAAACTAAAAAGTAGTGAAAGACACTACTAATAATACAAGTAAATACTAATCATACAAGTAAATGTTCAAAACCTCCACAAACAATACTATGGCTGACCACCAGACCTCCCCCCACGCCCTTCACACCTGAAAACCCTTAAAAAAAAACTTAAAAAAGGACTTACATGTTCTACCAAACAGTATCACTGTACTGGCACCAGGATCCCAGAAAATAGGCAATAAATGAAACAAATAGAATACAAAATAGAAGGTAGCAGTAAAATAAAAATGGACGCTAAATTAATTTTAACAAAAGACTATCTCCTCACTTAGATGAATGAGAAAAAATATTAAAATGTTGAATAAATGTATTAAAAATGTAAAAAAAAATAATAAACATTTAAAAAATCTCAAAACAAGTTGCAAAATGTAAAAAACTGTAAAGTATACATTGAATAATAGTATAAAATATATACAATTTCTTTAATGTATGATTTACATTATTTTTGAAATATTAAAAATGCATTACAAATATTTCATTTATCTATCTATAAATGTTTATTTTTAAATTGAAATGTATACATTTATAAATATAAAAACATATATTAAATACACTTTTAAAACAGAAACAAAATTAGCAAAAAGTCTTGCACGCTCTTATTCTATAAAAATATGTAATGAATAATTGTATTCATTACAAACATGTTACAATTTGGTATTATATTTCTTAACACCAATATTACCAACTAAATAGCACAAACTACTTCTACTTCATACAAATATAATTTAAACATGGGATTCCACATACAATTTTAAGAATGAAATAATCACAATCTAAAGTAAACAATTTTTATGATAGTGTTGGACCCTTAAGGAATCACATTTACTGCTCCCACCTCAATCTAAACCAATCTGAGGAAGGTATTCGACACTTAAAGGATGACATTTACTATGCCCACTCCAATCCATTCCAAAGGGTCGATTACGATTTCATTCGGAAAGGCTCCGAACAGCGTCCAATTCAGTTGAAATTGATTCGGATGCCCTGTTTCCGACCGAGTCAGACAAATTTCCGGACAACCGATTATGATGTCCAAAAACTGTCTGACTCGGTTACGAACGGCATTCGGAGTAATGGAGTCTGTCGGAGCTGACTCGTACAGGTCTATGGGCCACGTTTCAAAATGAGCGATTAGGATGTTGGATTCGGACAGCCTTTCCAAATCTGTTCTTCCGACATAAATCAGCTGTCAAAATCTGACTTTTGGGGCCCTGCGAATCAGGCCCATCGGTCCCCCCTTTCCATTCATGCACAGTGTGGCAGGCACAGGGTTCAAGGTTTTCCCCAACCACCCCTTTTTTCAATGTGAGCCTGTGTTCTTGTTCGAAACACAGGCTCCCATTGAAGTCAACGGGAATCTGTTCGGACACACTGTAATCGGTCGGTTGGACTCCCTGAACCCGAGTCGTGCGGAAAGCACTTCGAAACCGACTTGGTTGCACTGCTTTCCGGACATTTGTAATCGGCCCCAAGTTGGAGAAGGTGTTGGATACTAATAGGGTGACATTTACTATTTATTTATTTATTTACTGACTTATACCGCGCTAGGAACTCAACTCCCTGAGGAGTATCTCCGCGCCTTTGGTAACATCAATGAGCAGAGACCCTATCCAAAGTATAACAGATTCCCTATCAGGATTAATGATTGAACAGGAAAGTTTTTAATTTTTTCCTAAAAGGAAAATGTTCCTTACAGGTTCTGATGTCATGAGTTCTGAAATATTCCCACACTAATCCACACCAGTTTGGGGACGGTATTGGGCTCTAAACTGACTATTTCCATTTTGATATACACAAATTTGGGGAAGGTGTGGGATACTAAAGAGGTGACATTTACTTTTCCCACTCTAATCCATACCTCTTTGGAGAAGATGTTAGACACTAAAAGGGTAACATTTACTATTCCCACTCCAATCTATACCAATTTTGGAAGGTGTTGGACACTAAAAGGGTAAAATGGTATATTCCCACGCAAATACACACCAATTTGAAGAAGGTGTTGGGCACGAAATTGATTACATTTATTATCCTCACTCCAATATGTACCAATTTGGCAAAGGTGTTGGACAATATAAGAGTAATATTGACCTTTCCCACTCCAATCTATACCACTTTGGGGAAGGTGTTGGACATTAAAGGGGTACAAAGTACTATTTCCACTACAATCCAAAGCATTTTATACAAGGTGCTACAGACTAAAACCTTTATATACACAATAATGACACCATAATTACCCATACTGTTTCATGGATAAAATAACATTTCACTAACCAAAACTATAAACCTACATATTCATGTCTATACATTAACGTATAAAAAAATATTTGTATCACTATTAATAATTTAAATATATATATTTAAAATATTTACTGGCATTTCTAAACTAAAATAAATAAATGAAAAGAAATAACAAAAATAAAATAAAAAAATGTATAAAACTAGTTTTTTGTTTTTTTATTACAATGTCATTTTTCTTGTCCACATACAAAATGTAGAAATGTTTTATTATGAAAAATGTGAATTACATTTTTCTAAAGAATTAAAAAAAAAAATGTTTTTAAAAATACAATTAATGTACTTTATACTTACATTATTCTAATTTAAATATGTGTTAAAAAATATTTTTGATAAATGAAAATTTTTTTAATGATTTATTTTAATAAATATATATTGTATTTAACTATACATTATCATTCATAAATGTAATTATTATCACAACATACATGTAATATGAATTTGCATAGCCTTAAACCCAATATCCCACTACTTAAATAGTTTGAAACCTATTTTTATACATTAATAAAACTAAAAAAACACATTTCAACAAGTTCATAATAAATAAATTATCTTACTAAAAACTTACTTTTTTATAAACATATAAATTGAACGCAGTACCCGTGAGCAACATCCTGCATCATCCTGCACACACAGGGCTCCCATTAGAATTCAAAGGACAGAAAACTGCTTGCGAGCACAGCAACCTACAAAATATATACCTTGGAGCCCCTGCAGAGCTCTTGTTGAGGATATTGCAGACTGTTTCCGAGCCCAGTTTATGCCCGCGAGAAGGGCTGCAAAATGCAAATACATTCCACATAGGTGGAATATCAGCTGAGGTCAGTTGTTTAAAGAATGCAGTTGAGAGTCCATGTGACCATTACGTTTTTACTCACTGCTTAGTGGATAATATATCAATCTCAGCTTCTCACCTGTCAGACGGAGGTCCAGTGCTGCACAGGATTTGGCATCCAGGCATACATTTGAGTTTAATTGCGTTCATTGCCTGACTTTTTTATGACTGTAATACAGAATTGATACTTAACACGTTTGATATGTAAATATTTTTTACACATTAGAAGAGATCATTGCTGTGAAAATCTCAGCTTCATTACAAGTGGTGCCCTGTTGCGCGCTCTGTATGTACTTTCAGATCACTATTGGATGTGCTAAATCATTACCTAGACCATAATAGGTAGGAGGAACATTATGTAATGTATAATTATGTATTTACCTTTTTTGTAAACTTTTCAAAATTAAGACTTCGGTGGTGCGGCATCAGGTCTGCCCTGCTGCCGCACCACCAAATCTGTGGTCAGACCACCCATCACATTAGGAATTTCCTTCTGTCTGGCGGGATAGTTTTTAGCGTTTCCACAATGTTGCCGCCGAAAATGGACACCGCAATGGAATGCCAAAACAAGGTCCTGCATGGCATGTACTGATATGTCTATGCTGTGCAGAAACTAGGGTACATGCACACAGGGGGGCAGATGTTATGCCCCTTGTGTGCATCTGAATACAGAAGTATTACAGAGCCCCCTTGTTTTCTCTACGATATGGTGTTCATGGAGGAGGAACCGCCATGAATCCTCCGGCAGAGAGGAAACTCATAATAGGCTTGGTAGAACCGTGGCGGTCCAGCCAAGTATTTTGCGGCCTCCTTACTTCCGCAGGTGGGGCTATGGCGGTCTACCGCCCTAGTCGTAATAGTGTGGTTGGGAGACCGACACAGCCACCAGACTCATAATCGGGCCCTTAGAGATTTAAGAAGGTGTTCCAATGGAAGGTGGTTCTTTCACTTGTTTTATTGGTAAATAGAAGGGAGGGGCAAAGTACTTAAGGTATTTACAATTTGGAACCCAGTAAGTGGGTTTCCTGCAGCATAAGAACAGCTGCTAAACATGTTTGAGGAAACATAATGGGGGATTTAGCAGCAGGCAGCAGGCCCTACTGGCCTCTTGGTCATGCTGCCCTGCCCTAGTTCAGCTCATCCTTAAATGAATGGGTTAGTGGAATTGTACTGGGGGCCTATCAAAGTCAGCAGAGGCTCAGCTTCACTGCTAATTGTCAGGCACAAGGCACAGGACAAGCCCTCTAAAGTTGCAGGATGCCGGATTCAGGCCCACAGCATGCACTTGAAAAGGCAAGAAGGCTACATTCAAGACAGGCCCCTCCAGCTCATGCACTGAACATCAGTAGCCAGGATTTGACTGGGCATGGCCATTGGCATTTCCATTTTTCTATTGTTTCAATCAGTCAGCTTTCCTGAGATGCTGGATTGATGAAAGATTATGTTGACAGATAAAGAGGAGCCCAAGCAGGAGTGAAGTCAAATGGTGATAGCCATGTTGGTAGATTCAACCACGCCCTCCATTAAATTCCACTTGTTGACAACTTTTAGAACGCTGGAACTTCTTAAAAAATGCATCTTTTCTCTGGATGTACCAACCGTCATTACGTGAGGTAAGAGCATTGTTTATTCAATATACTTTAAGCAATGTTCTTCTGTTCTTTTCTTAAATGTTGCAAAATCCAACCAAGTTGTGCTGCTCTCGGTGAGACTTTAACTGGGGCCTTTACTGAATTACATCCTTGCCTATATCTTGTACATTAATTCTTGATTACTAAGAATAAGCCCTCATCTGGACACAGCAACACAAGGACTCATCTATTTATTTCGTTAAATATTACAGACCTCCTACAGCTTCTATCCCTCCCATTTATCTTCATTGTATCCACTTCCATTCTCTCTTTACCCTATTCTCATAATTAACTTTTATATCAACATCATTGCAAGCTTCTCCCTCCCTAAGGGGTTGATTACAAGAGCGGCGAGACCACCAACGACAGGCTGTCGGTGGTGGTCTCACCGCCATCAATACCACCTTCATCGCCCACCATTTTCGGATGGTGGGCTGTGGGATGGCAGTCGGAAACACTGACCGCCATGCATCAGATGGGCTCCTTGAGCCCGTGGGTGCAGCGGAAGGCCTTGCAATACCTGCAATAGTGGTGGTGCCTTCCAGGCACCGCCGTAGCGATTATGATGTCCCTCCCCACCAGCCTTTTTATGGCGGTTCACCGACCATTGAAAGGCTGGTAGAAAGGGACATTGGGGGCCCACAGCGGGCTCCCCGGGCCCTCCGATGTTGGCACTGGGGGCCCCCGTGGTGCCCCCTATATGTCCCTGCATCATGTGTCAGGCACCCCATGGTGCCTGCCACGTAGTGCAGGGATATGTCATGCAACCACTTTTTGTATTGCGGCGTGTACTGCAGCCAGGATAGAAGATAGGCATTGCGACCGTCGTGGTGGCAGTCGCATCATTAAGCCTATCTCGGGACCGTTGACAGTCTGTTGGGTGGTCAGGATTTCAGATAGGGTGGCGGGCGAACTTACGTAATCAGCCCCTTCATTTTAAGTTTTGCTTTTGGAAGATCTCTCCCTTCATAGCATTCATGCCCTTTTTATGCTCTTAACTCGAATTAAATATTTTCATCTGTCTTGTACCTTTACCTTTGATTATTTCTCTACATTCATTTAGGCTTATACTTTATTCAATAAGTAACTGCTCCTCCACTCTTTCAGCTCTAACAATACAGGGGAACACAACAGGGTTCTGGGGACATGTACTATATGCAAGATATTGTAGGGCTCCAAGTGTATGTACCCCCAACTGTTTCCACCATAAATGAAAGACTCCACTGTAATGGATATGTATCAGTAGAAAGCATTTGACTTCATCCTATGAGAAACTCATACTACCTATGTAGAAATAACTATTAATTCTACATTTCTGTGCAAGCGTGCAATTCAGATTCACAGTGTTTCTGAATCATGTTCGATTGTAGTCCACTCTTTGCAGACATCCCGCAGCTGTTTTTTTAGACTAATTTAAAAGTCCCGGGCTAATACATTGTGCTGGTAATTTTTGTGTTACGTCTTCGAAGACAGGCCCCTGGGATAAATCCACTTAAAGGGACAGTGTAAAAGCCTAGATACAGTGCATGCATCCACAATAATGTGAAGCATGTGTTCCGAACACCATTTACACAGAACGTGGTCTGCTTAGAGAAAACCCATAACACAGCCACACAGTATGCAGTTACTAATTTATAACTAGACTGAGAACAAAAATGTCACCTTAGCAAATTTCAGAAATTTAGGGGGTCATTTTTTTCCTTTGTTTTTATTGCAGAACTGCAGTCATCTGTAAACATGACATCACACTGGGTTACAATGTGCAAGAGTAATTTAGAGGGAATAAACAAAAAATGGACTACATACATCCGAGTGCCCTTCCAGTGTCTGCAACGAGTCAAAGAATAACCTGGGACTAGGTCAGGGATCAACATCATACTATATATTTCCCCGTGAATTTATGGAGTGATTAATTGTTTGGCATCCAATAAGCCAGCCCTCTGGGTCAGAGGAGGCTCTCAGCTCTCCACCGCAGCAAAGGACTTACTGCTCTAAATGGAGATACCTGCCTAACTGGCAGGGATGTTTGTGTTGCTGAACTGACAGTGCAATAGATGCATTTTATTCAGAGCTGTCTAAGAGACAACCCCCAAAAGCAGGACTTTATTGATGAAAAGTGGATTTTTGCTAAGACTTTCTAAACCCACAATACTTTGCAGGCACCCAGCTAGGACCTCAGGGGCTTAAGGCTCCTCCTGTGGTCCCATTGCACACTGAGGGCCCTAGGGTCACCCAGGTGACATCGCCGGGCCCCGGGGGATGGGGTCTCCGGGGCCGAAATCATACTTGGGAGGAGGGCCTTGCGTCCCCCTTCCACATAGTATAAAGGCTGGGTCACTGAGGATGGGGTCTCCAGGGCTAAAATTGTTAAAATAATAGCTTTGCTGTCACACTTGTGCTGTTTCTATGCATGAAAATTAACAAATAGGCAGGGAGGATAATGCATTATGTAGATTTAAAATCAATTATAGTAAAAGAGGTATGTATGACAAATACAATAAGTACAAATATTCCATTTGATTATGATTACATTAAGTAATGATGGCCTTACATACAGAGAGTAAAAAATAGTCATAACCAAGAAATCTATTTAATACAGAGTATTGATTTAAAACATAGCAAACAGATAAAACCTAGATATTCACAACTGACATTTACAAGTTGCCAATTATGAATGATCCTGGTATGTTTTAGCTAGTTCAAGATGAGTGATCTTTAATTGAAGAAATGTTTCGTAGCAGCAAAAAATGTATTTGAAAGTCCTTGAGATAAAGTTCTATCATCACACATATCATCCTGCAACCAGCCTCCTGAATAAATGATTGTAAGAATGTCCCAAGTGATTCAAGCAATCATGAGCATAGTTACACAATATGTTATATTGATTTTACTGTGCAAGAAATTAAACAACATTTTTTGTTATTCATACTCATACACAGACTCTCAATTTGTAACACTCAGATACATAGTAATCTAAAATACTTTTAGTTGCTGCATACGGATTTTAATCTATCCAAGCCTGTCTCATACAAGAGGTACTGTTTTCCACTATACTTTTTGGATTATTTTACTTGTGGCTATTGAGAAGAAATGTTGTGTCTTCGAATTATAGATATTCATGGAAATTAAAACTTTAATTGAAGTCACACCTGCTCCAGCACAGACACAAATAGTTTACTAAATTGAATGCCAGCAAGAACCTTTAAAGAAAAATATACAACTCAAGTCCAAGAAAGCAGTGAGGAGTTGATGACCTCAAATTAAATAGTATTTGAATACATTGCCTAAAGGTTGTATCCAAATTTACCTTTTTACGAATAAAGGTTATTCATCCACGTAACTTGGTTGGAATTAATTTCCAATGGACAGCAGAAAACGGTATACACCCGTTACAATGCATTTTTTACAACGCACTACCATTACAACGGAACTTTTACAACGCAAATACTATTACAACGCATTTATTTACAACGCATGTTTTTACAACGCAGGTACCTTTACAACGCATACCATTACAACGTAAGTATTGGTAAGTATATAATTATATTTAAAATGTTATATGTTAGTTTTTTTTTAAAGGGATATTTTTAGGGTTCAGGGTCAGTTTTGGGTTTTTGGGTAAAGGGGTATTTTTAGGGTTCAGGGTCAGTTTTGGGTTTTTGGGTAAAGGGGTATTTTTAGGGTTCAGGGTCAGTTTTGGGTTTTTGGGTAAAGGGGTATTTTTAGGGTTCAGGGTCAGTTTTGGGTTTTTGGGTAAAGGGGTATTTTTAGGGTTCAGGGTCAGTTTTGGGTTTTTGGGTAAAGGGGTATTTTTAGGGTTCAGGGTCAGTTTTGGGTTTTTAGGTAAAGGGGTATTTTTAGGGTTCAGGGTCAGTTTTAAATTTTTGGGTAAAGGGGTATTTTTAGGGTTTAGGGTCAGTTTTGAGTTTTTGGGTAAAGGGGTATTTTTAGGGTTCAGGGTCAGTTTTCAGTTTTTGGGTAAAGGGGTATTTTTAGGGTTTAGGGTCAGTTTTCAGTTTTTGGATGAAGGGGTTTTTTTAGGGTTCAGGGTCAGTTTTCAGTTTTTGGATAAAGGGGTATTTTTTGGGTTCAGGGTCAGTTTTGGGTTTTTGAGGTACAGGGGTACAGGGTAAAAATAAAATAAAATTAAATTTAAATTAAATTAATTAAATGAAATTAAATTAAATTAAATACAATTACATTAAATTATATTAATTTTAAATAATTTACAATTAAAAAAATTATATATACTTACCAATACTTACGTTGTAATGGTATGCGTTGTAAAGGTACCTGCGTTGTAAAAAAATGCGTTGTAAATACATGCGTTGTAATAGTATTTGCGTTGTAAAAGTCCCGTTGTAACAGTATGCGTTGTAAAAGTATGCGTTTTAACGTCATACATCCGTAGAAAACAGCTGGGTCTAATGAGTGGCCTCCATGATTGACAGCAAACATTTTATGCCACTATTAATACTCAAAGATCAGACAGATAGTTTAGCAATATGACGATTCAGGTTGAATTTCTAGCCAATAATAACTAACACGTATAGGTGATTCGTAACATTAACATTCAATGGAGAATCTATCATCCATTGAAAAGTAGATTTGAAAGCCAAAATAAAAGATGGTCTTGTTTATATTTTGGAGGACAGTATACTCCATCACAACGATGACTGATATCCCATCTGCCAAATTATAAATTCAGTTATATTCTAAGGATTTTATATTTCATTGGACGGGATAGCCATCACTGCTGTGAGAGAGTAAGCCGTCTGCTGAAATATAAATCTGACCCATAGTCTGAGCTTTTTCCTGGATTTTTCATCTATTATTATTTTTCCAGATTAATATACTATATTTGTAAATCAATTTGAGTCATACGCAACTGGATTACGTTGTCAGCATAGGCCAGTTTAATTAATCATTTGTCATCAAACTTCACTGTTACTTCTACCCACAACTGGGACTCCTTTATGACTCTGAAATCAACCTACATGACCTTCAGAAGTCTTTCGAAGATATATTTTTGAGACAACCACAGCAGTAAGGGTTTTCATGAAAATAATCCAAATGTAATATTGATGGCCAGGACAAATTCCAGCCCATTTATGGGCACTAAAGCTGAATGCTGCATAAACAAACCATAGCAATGCCTCAAGTAGTGTCCCCCATTTACAATACATTTTCAGTAGTCGTATTACTGTGATATAGGTTGTCCATATTAACTAATTTCGAGAATTGCAAAAACTATTTTTCTCTATTTTTAGTAGTTTTTGTTGAATTTCATGAGCTTAGTTTGTGCATCAAATTTGTATTTTTAAAGTTTATTTCACATTGAACCTTGGGCTGATCTCATGTTACTAACGTTTAAAATGATGATACCCTAAGCAGACTTTGCTCTGGAACCTCCCTGGCAAATTGTTTATGGGATCTCAGCTAAACATCCTGCAAATATTTTCGACCACTCTCCGAGTGTACCTTATCTTGGGTCTTTTGGACCAATTCACTGTCTTGTTCAATATGGAATATGCACTAGCCAGGAAGACCGTAATATCCCAATCTGCCAATTAGAGCTGTTGGCAGCTGTTTACTGGCAATACTTGCAGTGTTTATACTGTATTTACTGTAAAAACAGAGAATGGAATGAGTTGGCCTTTTCAAATTGAGTAGTGAAGACACCCATTGTGTGTTGGTCCAACATAGTTGGAGGAGAACCAGGCCAGGAAGGAGACAGGACACTTAGGGCTTAAAGACAATCAGGAAGAGAGGAAATGTGAGACTCTGAGGCAGTTAAAGATTTTACTGAGTGAGATCTATGAGGGATGTAGGACAGGAGTAATTTTGTGTTCTGAATTTTGTTGTTCTTGGACAGTTTAGCTTCCAGGATACATGGTCTGATATTGTGTGCGAAGAAGACAGTTATATATGGAAATTAAGCCCCCATGAGTGACAAAACCTCTACCTCAGACGATATGACCCTTATCCATTTTATGTAGAATACCACATGTTGCTCTCCATAAATCCAACATAGACATCCCAGGAGTGTTTCTGTTGATCACATACATGTCCCATTGGATTTCCTTTTGGTCCTGCTCTTTCCTTTTTTCGGTCTTCTTTATTTTGTCTTTTTCTTTGTCTCTTTTCTGTTCGTTGTTCATTTTGTATTGCATCACTTTTGTAGGTGATATATGAAACAAGCAACTGTTATGTACCATCAAAGTGAACCTATGTCCTTATACAGCGTTTAATCAAGTGGAACATAGATATGTAATTAATCCAACATTCTAATAATGCATTTGATAAGATTGACAGTTCCGATATGACAGAACTTTCTTTGTCAACACTCATGGTATATGTAAGGTGTGTCAATCATCACCTACTGGCATTAACTGATATACAATTTTATTTTTTCTGTGTTGTCCACCCTTTCTACGAAACCAATAAAAACTATTTACATTTTTTACATTTTTTTAAAAAAGACTACTCTCTGTGATCATCAGTAAACTTTTCCTTCAGGACAACACTGCCAATGTTTCTAACACATTATTGCTTTAAAAGTTCAATTATTTGTATTAGGTTTTTTTAAACAATATTCAATGTAGTATTATAATGCAACAAGCTTCATTGCTTTAACATGCTTTCAAAAGTGAGTGAAAATGGGACAGAGGCTCCTTTGAGGAGATTAAATGAGAGATTTTTAAGAACTAACATCAGGTCATTTAGTTTAGGTCAATACAGAAAAATTGAAAAGCCCAACAATAAAATATTGTGATATAATTAGGCTAAGGAAAGAAGTATATATTACCCATTTCAGGCAGACCTTAAAATTCAACTGGATTCACGAAAATTACAGATTATGTCTGCCCTGTATTTTGGCCAGTTTGGATTTACCAATTTGCTTTGCTAATAATACCGTTTATGTTTTGCTCAGTCACATTGTGAAATTGTGTTTTTCTCAAAAAGCTTTGTGTGTTGTGTGTTGACAAGAGCTATTTCCATTATATATTATACTAGCAGCCCGTCCCGACGTTGTCCGGGTTTGAAATAGAATGTGTGTAATGTGTGTATTTGGCAAGGGCAATTTATTTTAAAATCTCGCGGTAGACAACATTTTTTGTTTCATTAGAATAGGGATGGAGAAGGCCCAGCTGCAGCCCTGGTTGATGTTAGCAGGCGCGTGTAATTGGTGTAGTGATCCGCCACCTGAGCCCGGCTACAGCCCTGGTTGATGTTAGCAGGCGCGTGTAATGTCGTTGAATGAGAGAGTTATCAGCCGCGGGTAAATCCATTTAAAGAGAGAGTTGAGTGATAGCGAGTAGGAGAGGCTGCAGTAATTGTCCCCGCAGACACGCTCATTTGCGTGTTCCCCCGCTTGAGGCCCAGATGCAGGCCTGTTTGATGTTAGCAGGCACGTGTTCCCCCGCTTGAGGCCCAGCTGCAGCCCTGGTTGATGTTATCAGGCGCTTGTGATTAGTGTACTGATCCGCCGCCTGAGCCCGGCTAGAGCCCTGGTTGATGGTAGCAGGTGCGTGTAATGAATGAGATAGTTCAGTAACAGCGCGCAGAAGAGGCTGCAGTAACGTTACTTACCAGGCCTCCAGGTAAATGCGTTTGTCACGCCCCCAGCACACGGCCACAGCAGACGATCTTCTGATTAATGTACGACCCACATGGCATGAAGGGCGGAATGTAGCACACGCCCCCAGCGTTTCTCACGCCCCCAGCGTGCCCCTTGATGCGGCACAATTGCGTTCACATGGCATGAAGGCCGGACACATGCCCCCAACATTTCTCACGCCCCCAGCGTGTCACGCCCCCAGCGTGCCCCTTGATGCTGCGCAGCAAAGTAATTGGCGCTTGTATGTACGACTCACCTGGCATGAAGCGTTGACACACGCCCCCAGCGTTTGTCACGCCCCCAGTGTTTGTCACGCCCCCAGCACATGCCCACAGCCCACGATGTGATGGCCGTACCACACGTCCCCAGCATTAGTCACGCCCCCAGCCCACGCCCACAGCACAACGCAGACATGCCCAAAAGGGACTACTTTGCTGGCACTGTTCTTTTACCTTTTAAATGTATAGAGGAGTTGGCCTAACGGCTAAGGCGCTCGACCTCGGACCTGGGGATCTGGGTTTGAGTCTTGGTAACGACGCCAAACATCCTGTGATTCTGGGCAAATCACTTAATCTCCCTGTGCCTAACAAAAATGAATGTGTGTCCTCATGTAACGTAACTGGTGCTCTGTAAAGCGCTCTGATACCTGATTCAGTTTGGGTCAAATTCGCGCTATATAAAACTCTGCAAAAAAAAAAAATATATATGGTGGCCGTCTGCATAGCCTATGTCCTTCTGCTGCAACTGCCCTTTCCAACGCTGTATTGGGTGTTGTGATTGGTGCTGTGGTTACTGAGATTACCCGCCTCAAAGGTTTGGGCTCTCTCTTTATAATATTAGTTTGGATATGGATAAAAAGAGTAAGCTTTGGGTCAGTTCATTGTATGTGAATGGATGGCTTTGCTCTCAGCTCTCTGCTCCTGGTTCAATGGCTTTCTTCCATTTTGTTTGTCCTACCCTGAGGCATTTCATTCTCAAAATGCTCTGAATTAATGAGTCGCATCCACCAACCCTGTACGTGAATGGACTATTTCATAATCTGGTATGTAGAACTCCATCCGAGTGCATATGTTTTCTTCCTCTCTCATTTTTTATTTGTTATACTGTCACTCAAAAAGTATGCTTTCTTAGCCTTCTCACCGGCTCCCTCCCTACACCCCCCCCCCCTCCAATGTGCCTGAGCCACTCATTATCCTGATTGGGGTGTTATTTTCATTTATTTACTTATTTATTATTAAGGTCCCAGCACCTGCAAAGTGCTATCATGACAGTTACTTTATTTTGTATGTTTTCAATGCTTTTTTTCCCATAATTTAACATTTGAGATCACCATTGTAATGAGGCAAAGTGCCAATTAAAATGTACATTCAATGTGGCCTTAAATATCATGAAGGCTGCCCATGCATAAATCAGGACAAACCTGTGTGCATGCAACTCAACACATTCCCCATGAAGGTACGCCTCACAATGCATTTTG
Organism: Lissotriton helveticus; assembly: GCF_964261635.1. Taxonomy (NCBI): domain Eukaryota; kingdom Metazoa; phylum Chordata; class Amphibia; order Caudata; family Salamandridae; genus Lissotriton; species Lissotriton helveticus. Next base: position 1,408,831,546 of record NC_136069.1, on the reverse strand, counting down.
TGTACACCAGCGTCCATATTAGAATGGGTTTCCTTAATTTTTTTAAAAAGTTGAATATTGGCAGTTAAGCGTACATGTGTGTTAGTGTAGACGATGGGTTTGGGTTAATGAACAGGAAGATCTGGCGCTCTAGCGTGTACGATTGTAAGTAAGACTTATGATTCCAAGATGCACTGTGCCAACAGGTCAGGGGCAACGAACCCAGACAACAAACAACCCCTGCAGAGGTGTGGGACAAGCCTCACACCATACAAATAAGTCCAAATCCTGTGCACACGTATCAGAGTAATTGGCCCTAGTGTCAGAACCAAACAATTGAAACAATGTTCATGAAAACAAAAGTAATGAAGGTCGAACTCCAGAATTGCGTAAAGATAAGATTTATAATTCAATCTTGATCAGTATATATGGGAGTGATCTGCTACCTGGATCTTCCAGATTAGATCGCCGCACCGACCCATGCTGTCAAGTGTAACTATAGACACTCGCAAATTTGACTTGGGACGCATCCGTCCTCAGTCTCTCCCTTGCTGGTACCTACCATCTAGCAGGGACTCGTTACCCACAGTTGCTTTCTACATCATCCTACACTCGTCTCAGCCGGGTTGGAATTAAAACCGGTCCTGCGACTCACCATTCTACATTAGAAACGTACAGCCCTGAAGAGTCACATCTTTTACACGGTGTGACGAAACACGTCTCGGCTGGTTTATGTCATATGTACTGATCAAGATTGAATTATAAATCGTGTCTTTACGCAATTCTGGAGTTCGACCTTCATTACTTTTGTTTTCATGAACATTGTCTCATTTGTTTGGTTCTTACACTAGGGCCAATTACTCTGATACGTGTGCACAGGATTTGGACTTAAGCGTACACGTGTGTCTTGCTGCATGCTTTTACCTGCCAGTAGCACCAAAAATTGGCAAGGCCAATAGTTCAGCCTTTCAATGCTAACATCTAATATTAGGACTTCCTATCGGTGTAAATCAGTAACCATTTTGAATAAAAGACTTTGCAGTAAAATGACTACTTCTTCCCATATTTACAGCAAAGCAAAGCTTAAGATACTGAGGGTGTGTTTTCAACTGCTGCTTGAGATAATCAAACTAATATGAAGGAAAGGATTCAAACAGTTAAATATGAATTGTTCTATATGAAGTTTTTCTCTTCACATGTCGGGCACACATGTCTAGATAATGGTAAGAACTGTAGCCTTCATTTCAATAAATAAAATGATGCAATTATCTATTTGTTTATAGAGTGTTCATAAATTATTTTCCTCTTGTCTATTTGAAATATTTCGATAACTTTGTTTATAGACTGCAACTTTTTTATGAACTAAACTTACGAGAGCAAGAGAGTGGTACTTAAATCGTGCAAGGCAAGACAGAGTAATATGCTACTCATACAGCACATAGTGGCTGCATAAAATGCAGAGTAGTGTTATTTATGCAGCATCTACGTTGCTGTCTGTACCTATATTCATTCTGGGTAAAATCCTCGCAAATTTATAAAAGGAATATAATGGAGGCTCACAAGGTGAGCTTCAGGTTGGGGAGAAGGTGCATAAGCTATCTGGCAAAAGGTCATTATTTTGTGACATAATTAACATCAGAAATGTCTAAGGGGCATATTATCAAGGGGGTTTATCTCCGCTTTTTGGCTTTAAAAGCCAAGAAAGCGGAGATAAAATTATCTCCCTATTACCTAGCTGTCGCTAACACCAGTTAGCGACAGCTAGTAGGAGATAGCGACCATCTTGGGCCCCACTTTGCATGTCATTGATATTTATCACTAATGACATGCAAAGTGGGCGTGCCAAGATGTTAGCGACTGGAAACAGTCGCTAACATCGCTATCTCCTATTACCAACTTTTGGAGATATTCGCGCTAAGCGCGAATATCTCCAAAAGCTAACACCTGCCCTGAGCAGTTCTTAGCCATGTTATCCAATGGGAGGTGGATAACATGGCTAAGAGCATTAGCTCAGTAATGCATGAATATCGCTGACTTTTCAGCGATATTCATTCATTGCGGCCGTTTTTTATCGCATTTGTCATAAACCTTGGTAATACCAAGGTTTATCTGCGATTAAAATCGCCGCAGTTCAGCGGTACATTTTTGTCTCTAACCAAGCAATAGCGATAATTATCGCTATTGCTTGGTAATATGCCCCTAAATCCCTAGCTAAATATCGCTAAATTAAACGCCCAAAAAAATCAAAAATCTTTTTCCTACAAAACCTTCCAGTTGTTTCGTGGCTTAGGGCAATGTTTGAGACGCCTCCTACTTCAAAGGCTATGCACCGTCTTCTTCGTCTGATAGTCAAGTTGTTTTTTTTAGCCTTTTTTACTGAGATTTTTTCTTTCTTCTTTTATAGGAATGGAAGTGTTACTGTCATATTCAACCTTTTCTTTGTGCAGTTGATTCCAGTTGGAAATATAAAGAATGCAATGATGTTAGGCATTGAAGCAAATAAAAGTGACCTTTTGCAGACATTTCAGATTGATACAAAGAGCATCGAGATCACAGGTAACGCAGACACTTTGGCTTCCTTTAATGTTAAAATGTATCTTCAATATCATTTCTGCAAGACCAAAGCAAATCTTATTTTTTTATTTTTATTTTTCTCTGACTGAATTCCTCAGCAAATGCACGAAACAAAATTGAAGTGTTAAACTTTAAAACTAGTGTCTTGGAATATGGAGTTATTGACCATATGTCTGCTCATGACTAGCTGAGTGTATTATGCTGAGGCTGACATCTGGACTTTCAGCAGACATAGGGGGTATTTGCTAACAATTCACGCAATGGAGCAGAGCAAGGCAAGTTGGTACGCAGCATGTATGAGCATAAGCTGAAAAGAAACATATTTACTAAGATATTGCACTCACCAGCTCCTTTCTTGCGCTGGCAAAATTGGGGTTCCCCAGCCCCTATGCATGCAACCACAAGGTGCAAGGGGACCTGCGTTAAAGGCAGGATGTATTTTATGCAGGAAGGGATACTTTCCGGCAGAAAGGCAATCCTTAGGGGAATTTCCCTCTTTCTATATGTGGTGTAGAATGCAGCAGGCATAGAAAGAGAAATTAACAAGGAGAAATAAAGATATTTTTCCTCATGATGCCTGGTTCAGGGAAGCAGAGCATTTTGACACATTCCAAGATTTAGAAGTCCTTGTAAATCTGGCAATGCACCAACATCCATTGGTGGATGCATGGGAACGCCTGTGCTTCACCCATGAAATGACTGCCTAATGCAAAGTAATGCAAACCTTCACTATGCACTGACTTGTGTTACTTTTTGGGAAAAATCCCACTCAAAGCCATACAAATCGGATTTGTGTGGCTTTGTTAATCAGAAATAACATTTTGTGTGGTGGCAGCACCAAAAAAGTGGCACATCCACCACACAAAATTTTGGAAAATAAAGCCTGTGGTCATTATCAGCCAGATGCATCAAGCTAAAAACCGGTCGCAAAGGGGCAGATTCTTAGAATCTGCCTCTTTGCGACCGGTATTTTTGCATTTGGGATGCATCATCCCAAATGCCAAAATCGCAAATAGTGAATTCGCTAAATTGCGATTGTTTGCATTTAAGGAATCTCAAATTGAGATTCCTTAAATGCAATGCATGAAAGTTTCAAAAATAGCGAATTCGCTAATAAGGCACGCAAATTACCACGAAGTACAACTTCATGGTAATTTGCAAAAACTTTGAAAAATGCACTCAAGTGCATTTTTCAAAGTTTCATGTTGCGCACACACATGCCCTAAGTGCATGTGTGTGCGCAACAAATGTGCACAATTCAATTTCAGGGGTGCAACAGGGTGTCCTTTGGACACCCCTGCACCCTTGAAATCGCAATCTCAATTTGCGAATCGCTAATTGCGATTCGCAAATTGAGATTGTCTTCCCATTCATTCCTATGGGCCTTTAGGCCCATAGGAATGAATGGGGAGGTATTCCTTAATTGCGACTCGCAATTTGCGAGTCGCAATTAAGGAATTCTAAGGAATAGCTATTTTTTAAGGGATTTCTTCATGCATAGCATTTTGCTATTCCTTATTAGCGAATCCTTATTTTTCGCTAATAAGGAATCGCAAAATGGATGCTTGATGCATCTGGCTGTATGTTCAGTTGACTGACCTCGTGTTGCAAGGTGCAAGGGACCTTTTTCCTAGAGTGCCCAGCTGCCCTGTAGCAACTGGGCATGTAATGGACAAAGCTGTTCACCTCTGCTTGACATCATGTGAGTTTCTTAATACATATCTTGAGGTCCTTGGGCCTTAGAAGTGTACTCCAGTGATGACAGTTCAGAAACATTTGAAAACATTTCATGCACACCTGTGGGCCCTTAAAATGTTTTGACTTTTTTTGACTTTCAGACTTCGAGTGATACTAATCCACTTCATGATTGTTCATTTGTGACATTCAATCTTAAAATTTGCTCCTCCATTAGAATATTTTACTTTGCGCAGCCAAGGTTTTAAGCTTATCTACAACCTCAAAGATTTTTTTTTAAGACAATGCTCCGCGTCAAATGTGTGTTGATGGATAGCTCTTGCATACATCACTTACCCTACATATGCTCCAACATGGACAAACGATAATTATTTGTATTATTTCTGCTGGCCTGCACAAATTCTAGGTCAGTTATACACTGAGATCCTGAATGTCCGAATGACATTGTACAATTGAATTTTTAGAAAATGATTACTCCCATAGTATATAAAATGTTTCAGGCCCCTGTGTCCTGTCTTCCTGGTGGTAACACATGGCTATAAGCTATGAATAGCCATTGTTTTTTATTATTGAGAGGTGCTGTAGGATGTGTATTTTTACATTATAATTTACTCCCTTCACATTTCAATCTCCAGCAAAATCTAGTTACAAGATGATCAGTTTCAGAGGTGATCTAGTTTTCTATGTGGTAGTGTTGCAATTTTCCTGGTTCAAATTCTTTTTCATTACTTTCATATTTGCACACCTTATGTTTTACACATGTATAGAATCCATTTATTGTACTGTACTAAGTTACTATGTTATGGTTTGTATCATCTGTGTTTCTTCCTGAAAATGTCAAGAAATTAATTTGCCTTCCATAGACGGAGCCGATTTTTAAGTTATCTGAGGAATGCATCCTTCTCAATTTTTCCATCTTGATCCAAAGTTAGTACTCTCCAATATTTATGGAGAATTGTTCCTGCATGATTACATTTAGAAATAAATCTAATTGGGTCTTCTTCTTTCACAGCTGTTTCTTCATGTGCCTTCCATTCTTTTCTTGTTTGAGATATTGAGCAGAGATTTTCTGCATGCAATTACAATGTTCTAGTATCAGAGACTTTGAGTAGCCCTTCTCTTGGAATTTCAAGAGCATGCTATGGATTTGTCTTTCATTGCCATCTTGCTCTGAACATTTATGTCTTGATGGCAGGAATTCCTGTAGATGGTACCTCTGTTTGGACGGACCCAGCTATATGCAAATCTGCTTTGACCCTGTTCCAGTGGGAACAGTCCAGCTCGAACTGCCAGACCAAGTTCTCCCTGAAACGAAACACAAGCAACCAAAGACGGGTTTTGCCCTTATTGCGGATCACCAGCCAAGTATAGCTTGGTTCCAGTGGCACAATGTGCACAGGACCCATGTCTTGGCATGCCCATCCACCTATGGCAACACATTCCGCCGCAGCGCTAAGGGGCGAGGGGGTGGGGCTGCGCGGCGCTCCGACGCTTATGACAAAACCGCTCCGTCACGCCCCTCGGGTGGGCTGTGCTTGTGACGGAGCGGTTCCGTAACGGCCCCGCCCGCTCAATAGAACGCGCCGCGCAGGCGCAAAATCAGCGCCGCGCAGGCACGTCGAGCGGGCCATGACTGAACCGCTCCGTCACCAGCACAGCCCACACCGAGGGGCGTGAAGGAGCGGTTCCGTCATAAGCGTGGGAGGCGTTAAATTATACACAAAGAGGGATGGATGAATGCGTGAATTAATCTCAGCCACTGGTAATCCCTCAGGCCGCACCCAGAAGCCTGAGATTAATTTAAACATCCAGTCCTTTGCTTTTTTGTGCACTTTGCTGAAAATATTCAGTAGTTTTTATCCCTAACCCATGCTCAGTTGTAATATACTGTGGAAACATCTTTTGTGATCATTTGTTTAAGTTTTTTCACAGTATTCCACCAAGTGTAAATCTGTGATGTGATAGTGCATGCAAATATAAAAATATGACAGTAATGCTGAATGTGTTCTTCAGAAGTGTTCCTATTGTAGACACTATTGGTCACATAGGACATTGAACGCTTCTATGAACTTTCGGTGTGAGGCAAATTGTGTGCATTGTTGGATGTTCTATTTTTCTCTGGCCCATTTCTTTTAGAATATTCTTGTTTTATGCTTTTTATAAGATTTGTTTCCAAGTCCTGATAACATGACCGTTCAATTTCCTCAATGCACCTGTAATACAGGCAGTTACCAATGGGCACCTGATTGACCCTTTGTCTGAACATTTTATGAATACGTTTTTATTGTCGCATAAATGTTTTATAGTTTCTATTTGAGCCTACATGATGTTAGATCTATGTGTTGCCTTTTAGTGTCTCGGCCACTTCAGGTCTTTTGTGACTAACTCAAAGTAATTGCCTACTGTTACTGCTGACAACATTCGGTGGAACCTTACTCCACTTTCTTGTCTGGCATATATTCAAATTTGTTTTATTGTCAGGGTGTGCGTAAGGTCATTGGTTTCCCTGCACAGCATAATGACGGCCACAATCGGAGACTGCCAGGAAATCAGGCTATTCAGACCCACAGATTTGGATATGTTGATATCAAAATGAATTGTAAAACAAATGAATTCCAATCTAGCCTGATTTAAATATTTGTAAGTGACAACTTAACAGTTAAAATAAACAAACAATTAACTCTTTGCCAGACACACCAAGAGCCTCTTCCGAGTAAAGTTCAACATGCATACCGAGATTGGTGTTATTTCACTCAGCTTTTTTTGCTATAGTTGCTGTAGCACAACGGAGACATTTCTATGAAAATTACTACTTTTACTCCCGTTAGAATACTTTTGTCTTACCTTACCATGAATCATGAAAAATGAAATAAGCTAGATGAATCTAGTCACTCAACAGTTTTCAGCAGGATCGTCAAAAAATGGCAAAATGATTGACACATCAGACCAAACATTTCCCGTGCAAACTACAACGTAACTATATCTATGGAGTTGTTAAAGCATGTCACCACATTGTTTCCTCTTCCAAATACAGGGGCATAGCTGTCAGTGGTCTGGCCAGTACAGTGGCACCGGAGCCTGGTGAGGAGAAGGCCCAACCTGCCCTGCACTCACTCAGATAATTATTTGACCGGAGCACCCTGTGGCCTGGCTCAGATTACTCTCCATAAAGGGGCGAATGTGGTCCCTAGGCTAGACTGCCGACGTTTGTGCTGGAAACGGGTTCGAGCCTCGGGGTCGCGTCCACATCCTGTGGTTCTGGGTAAATCACTTATTCTCCTCGTGGCTGAATTTATAACGTAACCGGTGCTCAGGTAAAGCGCTCCAATACCTTTGGGTCGAGTTCGCGCTATATAAAATCTAAGGGGGCATATTATCAAGGACGGGCGATACATTATTGCCGCTTTTATCGGCAGGAAACTGCCGATAAAAGCGGCTATAATGTATCGCCCGTCCTTGAGAATATGCCCCAATGTTTTTACACAAACCTCCGATGTCTTCCATTCTGGTTCACTTATTTCAGCTAAACGGTCTGCTGCGAAGTCAATGGAAATCTGAACATAACATGATTTTCAAAGCTATAAACGAACAAACTTGTATAAGTCGCAGGAAAACGGCAGTGCCCAGATCTTGATGTGTAGCCGTGCAGGGTGCTTCTTTACAATGTGTGATATGATCAGATTTTGATGCCTTCCCCAATTAGTTACTGATAATAAAGATTAGTAAAGAGTAAACAACAAATGAATGCACTCACAAACTTTTTGAATTTTGTTTTCATCTTCCACCAAGATACTTCTGATAAAGGCAGTTACAGAAAAATATATCAACAACACTACCTAAAAAGATTAAGGCCCTGATGTATGATCATGTTTTGTGCTCGCAAGCTGGTTATCGGCCTATTTGTGACCGCAAAATAGGTCTGCTCTATTTACAAATCACTGCCCGCTCTTAAACAATGAAACAGTAACATTTCATTTTTCTTTTTTAAATGCATCCTGTTTTTCTTAAATGTAAACGGGCTGCATTTAAAAAAAAAACTGCTTTATTTAAAAGCAGTCACAGACATGGTGGTCTGGTGACCCCAGCAGGCCACCATCCCTGGGAGTGGTAGCCATTCCTAATGGGGTCACAAATTGCACCTGCTTCATGAATATTGTTGAGGCTGGCAATTTGCGACCCCATTAGGAATCGCAAACAGTGTCTGAGACACTGTTGTACATTCCTATTTGTGAGTCGCAAATTGCTAGTCGCAAAACAATGTAATGTGTGACTTGGAAATTGTTAGGGTCATACACCTGGCCCCAAAAAAGCTAAGGCAAAATTCACAGTGTTGGTATTTTACCACTGATGCTATAACAACAAAAAGACTTAATCTCCTTTCACTTATCTACTCAAATGTATAGTGCAAAGAATTTATACCCGTACTAGAATTGCAAATCATGCACTGATCACTCCTGTTGGCTTCTTACGTGCCCATGTTTTTGTGCCTCATACTCCTTAGTAGACTGTTGATTCTTTATAAGTTTTAATTTATAAGACACACACTGTTTGTTGGAGTTGGCCCATTCTGCAGGGTTATCCCCAAACTTTTTGCCTTCCTCCTGTATTTTTTCTGATGTGTTTTTGTTGGCTTTAGGACTCTAGGCAATTTATCCCTGCTATTCAGTGCTAAAGTGTATGTGCTCTCTCCTTTAAACCTGGTAAGATTGGCTTACACATGTTTGGCATATTTAATTTACCTGTAAATCCTGTGTACAGCGGTATCCCATATCCCCAGGGCCTGTAAATTAAATGCTACTACAGGTCCTGCAGTGCTTATTGCGCCACTCAAATAATTAGCTTCTCAAACCTGTCTCAGGTCTGCCACTGCAGGGCCTGCGTGCACAGTTTACTTCCACAGACACTTGGCCTTTCAAGTTACTTGCCACACTTGAAACACCCCTTTCCCTTCATATAGGTCACCTCTAAGGTTGGCCCTGGTAGCCCTAAGGGCAGGGTGCTGTGTAGTTGAAAGGTAGGACATATGCCTTTATTGTGTAGCATGTCTTAGTAGTGACAAATAGCCTATTTGGTTTTCACTGCTGTGAGGCCTGCTCCTCTCATAGGTTTGCATTTGAAATTCCCTGATATGTTTTTCAGTGGTAATTCCTGATCTGAAAGGAGTAGCCTTGCCAAATTTGGTATGTTTGGAACAGTGGTGACAAATCCTGCTTATTGGTGAAGGTGAATATTTCATTACTATTTTAGAAATGCCACTTTTAGAAAGTGGGTATTTCTATGTGCTTATGACTCGTTGTTCTTTATAGCCTGATGACAATCCACATCTAGGGTAGAGTGACAGCTTGGCTTGTGCATACTTGTAATACAGCCATCACAAAGGAAGGGTTGAGTGTAACAGGGTTGCATTTGCATTCATCTGCATACTGCATGGTCTTCCTGACCTGGGAGAGATGGAGGTGGGGTGCAACATTTGTATAGGCTGTGTCCTGCCCTCACACAAAGAGCTTGTTTACCCCTTACTAATGTCTGAACCTAGAGCTGGGATTGAATGGGGGTGTTGTGCACTTCTAAAGTTGTTTTGAAGTTACTACCACATCAAAGACATTTTAAGTATAAGTACAGGGGCTCTAACTCCGATGATTTTCGACACTGCGTGGGACTTATAACAGGATGCTGATGGCTCTACAGTCTGCATCTTATCAGAAGGAACTGTTGTGATGCCAGGAGGAACCACCATTGGACTCCCTTGTTTGTGTGCAGACCTGTGGCCTGATAGGCTGCAAGAAAGACTGCCTGTCTACCTACAAGGACTCTGTGTGCTGGCCTGCTTCATACATTCTTACCTTGGTGCCTCTAGTTTTCTTCAGGGGCATGTGGGGTTGTCCCCCCGTTCTTGTGAGGGGTTCAGGAGTAAACCTTGCATTTTCCTGCAGTTGGAAAAACTCCATTTGAGGATTTGACCTGGCCCTCAGAAGCACCTGGTGAGCGCTTAATTCTGCGGTGTTCTTATCCCGTATATCAAAGGTTGGGTGCTGAATTTGTATTCCTAAGCTGATGAATCCTACCCCTTGTTGAGTCAGCAGTGGTGACGGAATGCTCCCAGTGGGTGTGCTAATCATCACAGGGCTGATCTCAGGAGAACTGCATCCCCTACTTCCAGAGGGCCAGAGTGCTCAGTATCCTCTGCCTCCGGCACGGTGCTACGCCTCCAGCACAGGTTGCCCGAGCCATGCACACCAGTAAAGTTTCCCTGTCAGTACCACTCAGCGCCGTCTAGCGCCGTGTGGCCTACCACCCAGGGCGAGTCTGGAATGCGTGGCTTGTCAGCCGGCCCTGGCCAGAGGGAAGAGTATGCGATGAGTCCCAAAAGGCTGGAATTGAAGAAGCAGTCTTCTTTGTTTTCACGAGACCACCCGACATGTCGGCGGCAGTCCCGGTGTTGAGGATTGCTGTGTGCTGGTCAGTGTCGGCTCAACAGCTTTGGAGGAGCTCTTTGGTATTTGTTGGCCTTGACACAGTTTGCTTGTGTGCTTCTGCAAACCGTAGTCTGCATGCTTGGGACCCATATAGGTCTCCCCACTGATGCTACATGTGGGTCAACCATGCTGGTACATACCTTGGGGGCATTTTTTTGATGACCCTATGGGTGAAATATTGACAGAGGCCTCTATTTCATGGAGTTCGAAAAGCACTGAAATTACCGTGTCCTCTGTAGTAGGAACGCTGGTGCTCCTGCGACCTACGTGTTACATCAGCAAGCCACCTGTTCTTTCGCAACCAGGCTCACAAGGATTACTGCCTTAACCCTGCTAATAGGAGTGCTGGGGTTGCGCCCTGTATGGTGCTATTGTTGCTGACATGATTATGGTGTTTATCAACAAAAAAGGGGAACCGTGAGCGGACGATATTTAACGGGGTCCAGTGTACAGGTCCAGGAGACTAGTAACACAAGAGGGGTACAAAGTTCCCCGAAGAGAATGTGAAAGACAAGAGTGCGTTCAGCGTAAGGGAAGGTAAAAAGGGAAAATGGCATTTCCCTTTTTGGAACTAAAACCCTCACACACCTAGGAAGCTAGATGTCATGCTTCATCATATGGGTTCTGCTCCTCGTCAGACTGGCGCTGCAATGTCTGACGGGCACCCGTAAAGCGGCTCTTTATCGGAGATCTTTTGTTCCGGCCATATGGTGCATGCGGGTGAGAGGGCGAGTGAAAGTGTAGTCGTGAAGAGGTGGTGGATTAAAAAAGGTGGGTCAGTCCACAGTGAGCTTTATTGGCGTGGCTGACACCCTTGGTTAAAACTAGTGTGAGGGGAGATATGTGCTGGGGAGGTTCTCAGCAGGACATCTACGACCCTCAGGTCAGGTCAACATGTTTCTTGCCTTCATGGCAATTCTTCAGGACCTAGGGGCTCAGTACTACACAGTAAACATAAAAGTGAAATACAACCTTATTCCTGGAGGTCAATAAGAAGGCAGACCAGCAGGTCCTGCTATTGTATGGCGACCCTAAGTGAATCCCTAAGGCGCCTCGCAGTCTACTCCCGTGGGACCTGCACCAATGTGTCAGATACCTAATGAGTGAGCGGTCTCTGCCGTAACAACCTACCCCCGGGCGCCTGGTCAGGGCATCCCTTTTTACCTTTCCTTACGCTGCACGCACTCTTGTCTTTCACATTCTCTTCGGGGAACTTTGTACCCCTCTTGTGTTACTATGATTATGGTGTTAACTAGTACTGATGGTGATATCTGGTGATTCATGGGTTTTCTCCCTGTAACCTGTTGCATTCCACGCTTTTGCCATCTACTATCAGGATAACGATTATTATTTTAGGATTTACCTTGTATGCGCAGTGAGGGTGTTTTTCATGATGCGTGCAACATATACGTCTTTATCTTCTTGCACTAACTGTGATGTTATGATAATTGCCTAGTTGCCAAATGAGTTATTGATTTATGTGGTTTTGGTCTATGTTTATATGCAATAAAGATATGTTTTTTATATACTTCTGTGTGTTGTCTCTATTGTGGTGGATTTATTGTGTCACTGGTGTGAGTGTGTTGCACACACACTTTACACATTGCCTCTAGGATAAGCCTGAGTTTTTGTTCCAAGCTACCAAGGTGGTGGACAGGGGTTATCTCGAAATGTGTAACTCCCTAACCCCGACTTGAATGGTGGGTTCTGCCTGGGTTAGGTGCATACGTAGCCAACCAGAAACCCGATTTCTAACACTGTTTCATTCATTCAGCAGTAGCACGGCAAATAATGAAGATAAGGTGATTTGCCAAAGACCACACAATTTGGTTAGGTGGCAATGCAGGATTTAGTTGCTGAAGTTATTAGGTACATCCTCCCACACTACAGAGTAATATCATGGCAGAGGAACAGGGCAACAGTGGCTTTTAGTCACCTAGAAAAGGTTGTTGATCAAATGAGGGGAAAAGGAGCGAAATGCACTTTCCCAAGTGTGTCCTCTTTTAATAATTTAAAGTCTGGAAGACACTAAATACATAGAAGCTAGTCCCAAAAGATACCATAGCTGGTGGGAGAAGAGCAGTTATGCGCTGCCTGAATGTGCTGTTTTCAAAGGATGCAAACTCTCCCCCACCAGCCTAAATCCATGCTTCATCATTAAGTTGCTTCTCATATGGACTCCACTACTGGCAAAACAGATTTGCTCAGTTGTCCTGAGTGCTCTGATGGAGATCTTATTGTAGTTTATGTACACAATTAATGTTGGGATTTGCTAGAGGGAAAGTTAAAATTACCTATTGGGCATACAGGCTTGCTATTTTCCGTCTGCCAATTATAATATGAAAACAAAAAATCTTTGGGACCTATAGAGGCTATCCACTGATCCCCAGTGTTATTGGTCTGCAAGTTTTCATCACATATTTTAAACCTTATACAAGGTCTACAATTTTCTCCAGGACATGGATCCTTATTCAGTATAGTTATGTGTCCTAGTGGCACTTATTTTATCCTACTAATCAGCTATATTCATGGTGGAATGCATTAAACATTCACACACAAAATATACAATATGTTTGCTTGTCTTTTGTTGATATGTTATATTATGTTACCTGTATCGCTACAGCGCACTGTCACCCATTAGGGTATCCTGGTGCTGTAGCAGATGTGTGTGACTTGCTTTGGGAGGGCTTATATAAAGAGCTATGTCTTCAGTTTCTTAAGGAATTCAAGAAGAGAGGATGAGGTGCAGATGAATTGTGGAGGTCATTCTAGGCTTTATGAGCAATGTATGAGAAGACACAACCTTCTGATCTGCTTTTGTATATGTCTTTGGTGTGTGCTAGTGAGAGTTTTGCAGAGTGAAGCTGTATTTATCAAGTACATATAAAGTGCATTGATCAGCATGTGACCTTTGAGCTGGGCATATCATCAAATTGGCTCATTTGTGAGGGGCAAATATAGTAGTCTATTGCTGTCATTACTAATGTTTGGACCATATGTGATCAATGGTGAATAAAGGGGAAGAACAATGATCATATATTAATCATAGTTTCTATATGTTATTGGTAAGCATGGGCTGAAAATTCGTTCCGCTCGCGGAATTTGCGGATTTTCCGCGATTTCGCGATCCGCGAATCTCGCGAAATCGCGGTAAAATCCGCAAATCAGCTGGGACGAATTTTCAGCCAAGCACTTACAGGGTTACAGCAGCAGGTGCAAAAGTTGAAGCTAATTTTTTGTAACCTTTTACAAAAGGGTTACAAAGAAATTAACTTCAACTTGGGCACCTGCTGCTGTAAGCCTGTAAGTGCTTCCTGGCGCCTCATTTCCTACTTGCAACTATTCTCAGACCCTGCTCTGACCCTTGAAGCAGGGTCAGAGAATAGTTACAAGTAGGCAATGAGGTGCCTGTCACGAAAATTAAACCTCAACAGGAAGCACTGACAGATATAAAAACAAGCATTTGCAACGCAATAGGTCTCGCATTAGGAAAGTTTGAGCTATTGGTCTTGTAATTGACAATTTTTTTTATTTATGTGTTGGTTTTGAAAATAGCTAAATTAATAGCTTTGTCATTTACAATGCCAATAGTTATAACTTTCGCAAATGTGACACCTATAGCATTTGTAATGCAACATGTTTTGTATTTACGTGACCTAGCTGTATTGATATTACAAATTACAATGGCTTTTAATTTTTTTTAAATAATTAATACTTAAATAAAAGTGATTTTAATTTATAATGGCATTAGCTTAAACTTTTGTAAATAACTTTTGTGAAGATTATGTTCAGTGTATTTTATTGTGACGGAAATCCAAGAACAGCAGTGAAATATTAACTTCTTTTTGTGACATTTGTAATAAAGTTTGAAACATTGAGAGAACATATTTGAACCAGTTGTTGTGGAATGGTTGCGCAGATTGATGCTGGGGTGGCGCTGAGTGGTGCTGTGGTGGTGCTGAGTGGTGCTGTGGTAATGCTGAGTGGTGCTGTGGTGGTGCTGAGTGATACTGGGATGGTGCTGAGTGATGCTGGGGTGGTGCTGAGTGGTGCTGTGGTGGTGCTGAGTGATGCTGTGGTGGTTCTGAGTGATGCTGTGGTGGTGCTGAGTGGTGCTGTAGTGGTGCTGAGTGATGCTGTGGTGGTGCTGAGTGATGCTGTGGTGGTGCTGAGTGGTGCTGTCGTGGTGCTGAGTGATGCTGTGGTGGCGCTGAGTGGTGCTGTGGTGGTGCTGATTGGTGCTGTGGTGGTGCTGAGCGAGGCTGTGGTGACGCTGAGTGGGGCTGTGGTGACGCTGAGTGGTGCTGTGGTGGTGCTGAGTGATGCTGTGGTGGTGCTGAGTGGTGCTGTGGTGGCGCTGAGTGATAATGTGGTGGCGCTGAGTGATGCTGTGGTGGCGCTGAGTGATGCTGTGGTGGCGCTGAGTGGTGCTGTGGTGGTGCTGAGTGATAATGTGGTGGTGCTGAGTGATAATGTGGTGGTGCTGAGTGATGCTGGGGTAGCGCTGAGTGATGATGTGGTGATGCAGAGGGCAGAAAGGCACAAAAAGCAGTCTAACAAAGGGCAGAAGGGCAGAAAAACAAGGGAAAAACGAGTCTAACAGAGGGCAGAAGGGCACAAAAAACCAGTCTAACAGAGGACAGAAGGGCAGAAAAACAAGGGAAAAACAAGTCTAACAGAGGGCAGAAGGGCACAAAAAACCAGTCTATCGGGGCAGAAAGGCACAAAAACGAGTCTAACAGAGGGCAGAAGGGCACAAAAAACGAGTCTAACAGAGGGCAGAAGGGCAGAAAAACAAGGGAAAAACGAGTCTAACAGAGGGCAGAAGGGCACAAAAAATGAGTCTAACAGGGGGCAGAATGAATCCCGCCCTGTGTGTTTGTCCATGAAGATGCCACCTTTTTGTGCAATACCTCTACTCAACTGGAGTACTTTCTACTGTCTAATCAGTAAGTGCTCCCTCGTTGGCTAAATGTATAGGGGCAGATTTACAATAACTGGCGCATCCCCAGGGATGCGGCAGTTATTGTGTGCCGCAGCTCCGCCACCCATGGTGCGCCGCATTTATAATGCGGCGCACCATGTGGCAAAAATGGCACAGATGCGTCACGCATCTGTGCCGTAAAAGCAGCGCATTGCTGGAGCTGCGTCGCGCTTGCAACGCAGCTCCAGCAATTCTCTGGGGGGCCCTATCTCCCCAATGCTGCATCAAGCCTGGCGCCTGCTTCAAGCAGGCGCCGGGTTTTGACGCAGCATTGGCCTAAAAGCGACTGAGTGAATTCTTGTAGATTTCACTCAGCCACTTCCATGAGGCGTTCCTGCGCAGGAACGCCCTCCCCTGCGCCGGAACGCCTCCTGATGGCGCTGGGCTTTACAACGTGACGCATCTCTCAGATGCGTCACATTGTTTATACCCAGCACCATGGCGCATCTTTTGTGCTGCCGCTGCGTCACAAAAGGTCTCGGTAGAGGGTGGCAGTGGTGAACCAAAGGGTGGCAGTGATGAACCAGAGGGTGACAGTGATGAACCAGAGAGTGGCAGTGGTGAACCAGAGGGTGACAGTGCTGAACCAGAGGGTGGCAGTGCTGAACCAGAGGGTGGCAGGGGTGAACCAGAGGGTGGCAGTGATGAACCAGATGGTGGCAGGGGTGAACCAGAGGGTGGCAGTGGTGAATCAGAGGGTGGCATGGGTGAACCAGAGGGTGGCAGTGGTGAACCAGAGAGTGGCAGTGGTGAACCAGAGGGTGGCAGTGCTGAACCAGAGGGGGACAGTGGTTAACCAGAGGGTGGCAGTGGTGAACCAGAGGTGCTGTGATGAACCAGAGGGTGGCAGTCGTGAACCAGAGGGTGGCAGTGGTGAACCAGAGGGTGACAGTGCTGTACCAGAGGGTGGCAGGGGTGAACCAGAGGGTGCTGTGATGAACCGGAGGGTGGCAGTGGTGAACCAGAGGGTGGCAGGGGTGAACCAGAGGGTGGCCGTGGTGAACCAGAGGGTGGCAGTGCTGAACCAGAGGGTGACAGTGGTTAATCAGAGGGTGGCAGTGGTGAACCAGAGGTGCTGTGATGAACCAGAGGGTGGCAGTCGTGAACCAGAGGGTGGCAGTGGTGAACCAGAGGGTGACAGTGCTGTACCAGAGGGTGGCAGGGGTGAACCAGAGGTGCTGTGATGAACCAGAGGGCGGCAGTCGTGAACCAGAGGGTGGCATTGGTGAACCAGAGGGTGACAGTGCTGTACCAGAGGGTGGCAGGGGTGAACCAGAGGGTGCTGTGATGAACCAGAGGGTGGCAGTGGTGAACCAGAGGGTGGCAGGGGTGAACCAGAAGGTGGCAGTGGTGAACCAGAGGGTGGCAGTGCTGAACCAGAGGGTGACAGTGGTTAACCAGAGGGTGGCAGTGGTGAACCAGAGGTGCTGTGATGAACCAGATGGTGGCAGTTTTTAACCAGAGGGTGGCAGTGGTGAACCAGAGGGTGACAGTGCTGAACCAGAGAGTGGCAGGGGTGAACCAGGGAGTGGCAGTGCTGAACCAGAGGGTGGCAGTGGTGAACCAGAGGGTGGCAGGGGTGAACCAGAGGGTGGCAGGGGTGAACCAGAGGGTGGCAGTGGTGAACCAGAGGGTGACAGTGATGAACCAGAGGGTGGCAGTGGTGAACCAGAGGGTGCTGTGCCCATACACGACCGCATGGGTAACTTTGCCATGCAAGCGGCCCGCGAACACGCAAAAAGCCCCGCAACAAAACAAAAATCCACAAATTCGCATGAATTCGCGGATTTTGCGGATTGGGAATTCGATTTCGCGCGAATTCGCGGAACGCGAATTCGCTAATTTCGCCCATACTTAGTTATTGGCCATTCAACAAGAAGATGCGACAGGCATTTGGCGCTTAGATGCAATATTACTATCCACTGAGGCAAAGTGTTGTGACAACATACCATGTCTGCAATATTATACCCAGTTCCATATTCGGATGGTATCATTTGAAGTTGCAAAATATGGAAATAGAGCTATACATCTGGATCAGACTAATGATGTATAATAATGCTATTCAACTCCTTAACAACATGCTTGGCATGATAAGAGAGTGATTAGAGAGTGTACTCAACTCAGATAAGCAATCTATACTAGTGAACTCCTTAATTTTAGAGGGTCCCATTGTTGTGTATCCATGAAAGTATTTAAATTAGCAACACAACTGCTCATAGTGGGGTCAAAACAACTGATCACTGGGGAAAAGTGAATCTTAGGATTTATTTTGATCCAAGTTGGATCCATGGAATGCTGTTATTAAGACCAGTGAAATTCATACAGAGTTTGCAAACCCATCTCTCTTTTTAAAGTGATAGTTGTTGTTGGGTTGCAAGGTGATCAATGAAGGTATTTTAAGTGGATTTGTAGGTTGCAAACATATCACCCGTGAGGATATCCAGATGCTAGAGCAGGAATGTAGGTTAGACAGAGCACCTAGATAAAACAGCCAGGCCTTCAGTTTCTTGCGGAGGTTGAGATGCGTTGGGGGGAAGCAGCCTTTACAACACAACTGTTACAACGCATGCAGTTACATTGCATGCAATTGCAACCAAAAAGTGTGCAGAAGTGGGTAAAAGGTGTTGAATTTAACTCCAATGCCTTTCCTACTGTTGCACACACTGGAGTTAGAATAGAAAATGGATCTATTCCAACTTCCAGCGCTCCCCCGACAGAAAGTCGGGGTAAAGTTTGGTGTTGCATATGCATGCAATGTAATGGTATGCGTTGTAATGTGACACATCCGCAATGGGGTGGTCCTTATGTGTAGCAAGTGATCATTCCACATCTTGGTGGCGGTATAGGAGATAGAGTGTCCTCCTGACTTGCTCCTGTGGATAAGGGGGCCGCATGCGAGTGAGGCTGAGCTTAGATGTATGTTTGGATGGTAGAGTTCAAGTCAGTCATTAAGGTATGCAGGTCCAGCATTGTGGAGGGCTTTGCATGTGTAGATGAGCAGCTTGAATTGGTATACTTCTGGATGGGTAACCACTGTAGTTCTACAATGTGGGGTGTGATCTGACCCCTTCAGCAGTTGTATAGGATGAGTCTGGCTCAGAGTTTTGGATGGTCTGGAGTCTTTGAGTGAGCTAGTTGGAGATGACAATTTAGAGTTTGTTGCTGTAATCCAGTCTGCTGGTTATGAGAGACTGGGCAACAGTACATCTCATGTACATGGGGAGCCATTTGAACATCTTGTGGAGCAGTCTGAGTGTGAGGAAGCAGGGTATGGTCACTGCACTTACTTGTTTAGTCATTGTGAGTTTGTCGTCCAGGATAATACAGAGGTTTCTGGCATGGTCTGTGGGAGTGGGGATGGGTCCCAGTTCCCCTGGCAACCAGGATGAGTAACATGGAGTGGTCTTGTTTCTGAATGGCCTCTGTTTTGTCCATTTTGAGTTTTAGGCAGCTCTCCCTTATCCAGTTGGCCATGTTGGTCATGCAGGTTGTGAAATTGTTGCTTGTGGTGTTTCAGTCAGTGAAGTAGACAATGAGTCATTGGCGTAAGATACACTGTTAATGCCGTGGGCTCTTATGATGCAGACGAAGGATGCCATTTACTCATTGAAGAGGTTTGGGCTGAGGGAGAATCCTTGGTGAACTCTGCAGTCAAGCTTCTTAGGTTCGTATAAGGGTGGCGTCTAGCTTGTTGTGTTCTGTAAGAGGGTAAGGAGGCGATCCATCTCAGGACAGGTCCTTGGATTCCTGAGTCATGAAGTATTGATTTGAGGGTGCCGTAGGATATGGTGTAGAAGGCCACTGAGAGGTCAAGGAGGAAGACAGTGCTGCCAAGAGGTTGGTTTCCATGCTGTGGCTGCTATGGAGCCTTGACTGAGTGATGTCCAAGAGGTGGTGCTCTTCTAGGTGGGAGGAGATTGGCTTGTTGATCTATTTCTCCATGACTTTGTACGGATTGGTAAGAGCGAGATGGTTTGTGGTTGTTGAATTCTGCCAAGGTCAGCTGAACCAAATAGTGATAGTGGGGAGGTTGAGGCTGCTCAGTGTTCCTCCCAATTTGTAGATATGGTGTGGACAGAGGTCAGTGGGTGCCCCTGATGGCTGGATAGTCTTCCATTTTCTGGCAGCACCTTCTGTATTCGTAATGTCAGTTAAATCTTTCAAGCACTACCCATTCTGTTTGTTTTCAATATGTCAGATTTCTTAAAAAATGGGTTATCATATATCTTTTACTAGGTTTACACCTAATACTGTTCCTGTGTTCTCTGATCCTGAGCCATACTTTTCCAGATGTCATGCCAATGCAGCATAGCCTAGAGGAATAGGTAATCATGTAGATTACGTTCTCTGTAATACAATTCAAGTGTGATCTACATTGCTGGGAGCTTTCATGTCCTACATCAATGGCTTTGGTGACATACACAGCACCTGCCACAAGGGTCCTGTCCTGTGAAAGGTGGCAGTCACCATTATGCTGTCTTTACTCTGGGTAAAGGTATTGTGTGCAAAAGGTCTTGTGGGATTTATCCCAGTTGTATAAATAATAATGATGCTTGCCAGTTCATTTTTCCTGTGTTCTGAATTTTCCAATTCTTATTAACAATATTTCTCTCCATGTTAGAACAAGTGAAATATTTAAACATACAAGTTAACCTCTCATTTGGTGGCCAAGTATGAGGCGTACAGCTGGTGTTACATGCTCTCTTGTTTGCCCTCCTGACGAATCCATAAGGGTATTGCGATTATAGATTTGAATATAATGTTTGGCCTTGTTGGTCAAACCTTTTGATCTCAGAGCAGTTTTATTGTTATTTAATGGTTTGGCAGTTGCTACTCTCGGTTAGTGCATGGGTAGTAGCTATCAATTCTTAGATGGACATTTATGTCAGTAGGTTTATGGTAGACCTATGTCAAGAGACAACCATCCTTCAGAAGGATTCTCACATCCAAAAAGACCAGCTTGAGTAAGTTCAAGTTCAAGTTCTGGAATTTGTATAGCGCACTACTCACCCAGAGGGTCTCAAGGCGCTTGAGGGATGGTGGGAGCATTATTTATCGAATAGCCAGGTTTTGAGCTGCTTTCTGAAGGAGGGGTGGTTTTGAGTAAGGCGAATGTGGGTGGGGAGAGAATTCCAGGTTTTGGCCGCTAAATAGGAGAAGGATCTTCCTCCCATGGTGGATCTGTGGATGCGCGGAATTGCAGCGAGGGCTTGACTGGAAGATCTTAATTGGCGGGTGGGTTTGTAGAAGGACAGTCGTGTGTTGAGGCATTCGGGTCCTAGGTCGTAGAGGGCCTTGTGTGCGTGGGTGAGGAGGCGGAACTTTATTCTCTTGTTGACGGGGAGCCAGTGGAGTTCCTTCAGGTGACCGGAAATCTGAGCTTGACTGGGGATGTCCAGTATGAGTCTGGCTGAGGCGTTTTGGATGCGTTGGAGTTTTTTCTGAAGTTTGGCTGTGGTTCCGGCGTAGAGGGTATTTCCATAATCCAGTCGGCTGGTGACCAGTGCGTGGGTGACTGTCTTTCTTGTTTCGGTGGGGATCCAACGGAAGATTTTTTTGAGCATGCGTAGGATGTTGAAGCATGAAGATGAGACTGCATTGACTTGTCTGGTCATTGAGAGGGAGGAGTCTAGGATGAAGCCCAGGTTACGTGCGTGATCTGTGGGTATGGGTGCTGTACCCAGGGCCGGTGGCCACCATGAGTCGTCCCAGGCAGAGGGGGAAGATCCTAAGATGAGGGCTTCCGTTTTGTCGGAGTTTAGTTTTAAACAGCTGTTCTTCATCCATTCGGCTACTTCTTTCATTCCTTCGTGTAGATTGGTTTTGGCGGTGTTTGGGTCTTTGGTGAGGGAGAGGATCAGCTGGGTGTCGTCTGCGTAGGAGATGATGTTGTCGCGCGATGGATGCGAGGGGGCTCATGTAAACGTTGAAGAGGGTGGGACTGAGAGATGATCCTTGTGGTACGCCGCAGATGACTTCGTGGCCTTTGATTTGAATGGGGGGAGGCGGACTCTCTGGGTTCTTCTGGCGAGGAACGAGATGATCCAGTCCAAAGCTTTTCCTTGTATTCCGACGTTGCTGAGGCGTTGTATGAGGGTGCTATGACAGACTGTGTCGAAGGCGGCGGAGAGGTCAAGTAGGATAAGGGCAGCTGTTTCTCCGTGGTCCAATAGCGTTCAGATGTCGTCTGTAGCTGCGATGAGGGCGGTTTCGGTGCTGTGTTTGGCTCGGAAGCTGGACTGTGAGGAGTCGAGGGAATTGTTGGATTCGAGGAAGGCGGCGAGCTGATTATTGACGGCTTTCTCAATGACTTTGGCGGGGAATGGGAGGAGTGAGATGGGGCGGTAGTTCTTAAGTTCAGAGGGGTCTGCTGTGGGTTTCTTCAGAAGGGCGCTGAGTTCGGCATGTTTCCAGCTTTCCGGGAAGGTACCGGAGTTGAAGGAACAGTTGATGACATCGCGGAGATGGGGTGCGATGATGGAGTCTGCTTTGTTGAAGATGGGGAGGGGACCTGGGTCGTTTGGGGAACCTGAGTGGATGGAGTTCATCAGGCGGATGGTGTCTTCAGTAGTGATTGGGTTCCAGGCGCAAAGGTTGTGAGAGTGTTGTTTTGGTTCGGATGTGGGTGGAGTGGACTGTTCTTCGGACTGGTTTTCAAAGTTGTTATGTATGTCGGCGATTTTGTTGTGGAAGAAAGAGGATAGAGAGTCGCATAGGTCTTGGGAGGGAGTAATGTCGTTGGTGCCGGCGGTGGGGTTGGTAAATTCTTTGACGATGTTGAATAGTTCCTTGCTGTTGTGGGCGTTGTTGTCGAGTCGATCCTTGAATGCTGATTTCTTGGTGGATCGGATCAATTGGTGGTGTTTGCGGGTGGCGTCCTTGAAGGTGGTCAGGTTGTCAGTGGTTGGGTTTTTTCTCCAGGTTTTCTCGAGGGTGCGACATAGCTTCTTGGATTTTTTAAGGTCATCGTTGAACCATGGGGCCTTTTTGCTACCTTGTTTAATTTGGTGGTTTTTCAAGGGTGCTAGTTAGTCAGCGCTGTGGGTGATCCATTGTGTGAGTTTTGTGGCGGCTTGGTTTGGGTCCGATGAAATGGAAGGAGGGTTTTGGTTAAGCGATGTGGTGAGTTGGTCGGTGGTCATTTTATTCCAGTTTCTTCGAGGAATAGGTTGTAGGGGGTTGTGGGTCGTGGTCTTTTTGTAGCTGAAGTGGACGCAACTGTGGTCCGTCCAATGAAGAGCTGAGGTGTGATCGAAGGAGATGTATTTGCTGGAGGTGAAGATAGGGTCGAGCGTGTGTCCGGCTAAGTGGGTGGGGGAGTCAACATGTTGTTTGAGTCCGAGATTGGACAGGTTGTCCAGAAGGGTGGTGGTGTTGCTGTCATTTTTCTTTTCCAGGTGGAAGTTGAGGTCTCCCAGTAGGATGTAGTTCTCGTAAGTGAGGGCATGTGGGCTGATGAAGTCAGTGATGTCTTCGTTGAATTGTGTGCGGGTTCCTGGTGGTGTGTGGATGAGGGTGCCTCTCAATGTGGTCCTGGGGTCGGTGTGGATCTGGAAGTGAAGGTGTTCGGCGGGCGCGAGGTTGTCGTCGGAGCTGGTTGTGATTCGGATGGTGTTCTTGTGGACGATGGCTATGCCTCCTCCTGTTTGGACGGTGCGGTCTTTTCGGATGATCTTGTAATTGTCCGGGATGGCTATGGCGATGTCGGGTGCTGATGAGGCATTCATCCATGTTTCAGTAAGGAAGGCGACATCCTGCGATGTAGTGTCGATAGATCCCAGAGTTCAGTGGCGTGTCTGTGCACCGAGCGGGTTTTCAGCAGGATGCATTTCAGGTGGTTAGAGTCGGAGCTGTGTTTGGGGGAAGTGGGTTTGGTGTGGGTTCTGATGCAGGCGAACTTGCAGGAGTGACAGGCGAATGGTTTATGGGTGTATCCTGGGGTAGCTGTGCAGCATTGTGGTGTGCGTCCGGGGTTGAGGGTAAGGATGAAGGCGGCGTCGTACGTTATGCGTGTGGAGGGTGTTTTGCGAGGACCAGGGGGTGTGGCACTGGGCGCGGTCCAGGCGCGGACGGGCGTAGACGGGCTTACCTTTGGTACGCGCCTTCGGCGCTCATAGGGCGCGACCGCTGCGTGTGAACGATGCGCGCAGGTGCATCTGTCATATGTGGATAGTGGAAGGGGAGGGGCGAGGGGGGATCAGCTGGGAGTCGGGAGCGGGGCGGAGACCCGGGCAGGGAGGCACACAACAACAACAACAAAAAAAAATGGCAGGCAGACTAAAACGAAATAGTGAGCCAATGCGAAGCAAATGGCAGTGGCACCGGTATAGTCAGGCGCACCTTCAAATCTACAGGCAGGCAAATGAAGTTGTACTAACAGCACACTTTGACAATCTAGCCACACGATGTCTGAATGAATAAAAAATAAAACAGGCAGTCAAGGCAGTCTAGCGCTACGATGTTACCATGAATAAAAGGAAAGGCAATTAAGGCAGTCTGGCGCTACGATATCACTGTGAATAAAATGAAAGGCAATTAAGGCAGTCTAGCGCAACGATATGACTATGAATAAAATGAAAGGCAATTAAGGCAGTCTAGCGCTACTGTGTCCAGCAAATCAAATGAGCAGATTAATACAGCAAGAGCCGCAGCGATGCGCTACGACACCAGGCTGCAAGGCAGGCAGGGCGGGGAGCAGCGTGGGGAGCGACCGCGCCTGCAGGATACAGGACGGTCACAGCGCTAATGCGTGAGAGCGGGCCTAATAGTATCAGTGGGAGGGGGATCAGCTGGGAGGCGGGAGCGGGGCGGAGACCCGGGCAGGGGGGCACCGAACAACAACAACAAAAACAAAATTACAGGCAGCCTAAAACGAAATAGTGAGCCAATGCGAAGCAAATGGCAGTGGCACCGGTATAGTCAGGCGCACCTTCAAATCTACAGGCAGGCAAATGAAGTTGTACTAACAGCGCATTTTGACAATCTAGCCACACGATGTCTGAATGAATAAAAAATAAAACAGGCAGTCAAGGCAGTCTAGCGCTACGATGTTACCATGAATGAAATGAAAGGCAATTAAGGCAGTCTAGCGCAATGATATGACTATGAATAAAATGAAAGGCAATTAAGGCAGTCTAGCGCTACTGTGTCCAGCAAATCAAATGAGCGACCGCGTCTGCAGGATACAGGACGGTCACTGAATCAACTGAATATGTTTGAATATAAAGAACTGTTTCTGTCTCTTCAGCCCTTGGAGAATAACAAAGCCCTTTCATCATCTTCAGTCAAAGTGATGCGAACATCATCTAGCTAGCAGTGCTATAATTTTAGCTTGGATATCTATTGATTATTCACTATATAAATGCGCTTTAATTTACAATACTATACATATAAGAAGGCTAAGATTGGGGCAAAGGTATTGACCATTGAAGATCTGTGGATTTTATGAAATAATTGATCTTCAAATTCAAAGCCGTTGGTGATGGCCAGCCTTGCACGATAAAGGACACACTTGCTGTTATCATGTAACGCCAGTCATTCTCATAAATAACTCTTCAATAACACGTAGTCTCTTCCTGAGATGTACTTGTTTATTACCCTTCTATATAGAGTCTGTTAATGATCTTCTTGTTTTGTCCAAGTGAGGTCCTGAATAAGATTCAGGGCTCCTTAGTGTCTTTAATATATGAAGTCATGGTAGTCACTATTGGTCATAGGAACCAGTCACAGGATTTTGATAGATGTTCTAGAACCAAACCTATTACTGATATAATAGGGTGGATGGTGTGGGTCTCTGTGGTTTATGGATCCTAGAGAAAGTGTAGAAATTGGAAGTCTTAGGTTATTTTGCAATCAGAAAGTGAGTTTGTGTTTCGTAATTCTATCTAGGCCCTCTGCTTCTTCCACCATCGTTTTGATTTGTGATGGTAAATCAGTAGTTGGTTCTTCTGCAATGATTTTGTAGCTGGTTTGGTCTGACAAAAGCCTCAAGCATTCATTATGGCTCCTGTCTGTTGTGCGTATGACAATCACTTCTGCTTTATCAGATAGTTCAATCACTAATTTGGGATTGAAACATATGTTCCAAGGGCTCTCTTTCTTTCTTAGACATATTTTAATGGTTTGTGGAATAGGCGTGGCTATGAATTCAACCTCTGAAATTAATGCCTGCTCAAAAATGAGTAATTTTCCGAGGCTTAGTCTTGTTTGGAGGCCGAAAGGTGAATCTGTTTCTAAGACCTGTGTTGACACTCCTGACTGGTAATAGTGATCTCATCGAATAAAACTTCAAGTCATGTTTTCGGGAACAATTCTGACAGTTCACACCTGAGATTGAACAGGTCTAATTTAAGGGTTGGGACAAAATCTTCACCTTTATTAAAGACTCGTGCTTGAAAGTCAGTTAAGGGAATGTAATTTAAGGTTCTCAGTTATAAGTCTTGCTCGTATTCAGTTGTTATTTACTGCCTTTACTTCGTGCAGGTATCTGATTCTCATATATCTATTGGACCTTGGAGTTGTTTTTTATTTGACCTGACCTTATCTATGTTTCTGCCTAGAAAAGGTGGTTAGTACATGGAAAAGATTTCTTGCGTAGTAAATTTGGGCATTTTTAATAAACAATGGTTATAGTGGCAGGGGAGGCAAATTATCCAATCCTCTGAGAAAATCTTAATTTCTGCTACTTCCTTCATCAGACCTAAATGACCAGTTATTTTATTTGGGTTCGTTTCTTTTGGAGGTAGAGTATAATATTTGTCCATCTCAGAAGTCTTGTCTTGTGAGATAATTTTTTGATGTGTTTTTCTAATTTGGTAATTTTGGATTGAGTGATAAACTCTTATCTTGATGTTTTTGCAGTTCATTAATTATTTCATGCAGACGTTTTTTGTAACTTGCTAAAAAAAGTCTCCTTGCTGTGACATGGTAAGGGTAACCCAAATCTCTTAGGAAGTAACTCAGTAGGTTTGAATACTGTCCAGATGATTTGTAAGTATTGTCCCATAAGCCATCGTACTGTAGAGATCCGTGTGTTGGAAAATATGCATGTTTGTGCTTCTACAGTGCCCACTCCTGCATAATACACATTTTCACAAGTGCAGAGACAAAATTACCTCTTGGCAAACAGAACTCATGTAGTGACCTACATTACTGGGACAGATTCTCCCCATGCCAGACTTAGCCAGGCAATAATGGGCTTGCATGGGCATGTAGAAAAGTCAGCCCATACCGCACCCGATGCCCAGGCTGCTGGTGCAGGGCGACTCTTCGATTTCATCTTGAATAATTACCAAATGAAGAGACGGGCACTGGAAGTAGGAAAACAAGAACAGAGTTTATTACTCATGAGGAGAGCCTGTCATTTGGGACACTCGCATAGTGTCTTCGGGAGGTGCTCTAACAAGTTCTCTGAGGCTTCGTCTTTTATACACAGGTTGGTGGCACACAGGCATCCTTTATTACAATCAACACATTGTATAGTATGGAGGTATTCCAACACGTGGCTACAGTAGGGCCCTTATCCTCCATGCAATAGGAGGGGGCTGTCATGCGGCTGAGTGTTCTGCTGATTCCATTGGAATGTGTGTGCCTGATCGAATCTCAGGGGGTGGGGCGGTCATGATCAATAGTGGCTCCTTTCAAGAGAGACGAGTGCATACAGTAGCGGGCAATAAACTGTATCCTCAGGCTAAGGGATGACCAGTGGTCCGTGCCGACGTTCAGGCTCAGAGGAAGGGGTCATCAAAGGAGGGGTATTCATGGACGGAAAGGAGGTGTTGGTCAGGCGCGGGGTGCGATTCTTAGGGACAGAGTCATGCGGGAGGGGTGGGCTCATGACTCGCGCATGTGGGAGAGGGGCAGCCAGGGTGCATGGGGGAGGCTTGCAGGGTCAGGGAAGGGGCGCTGGCGATCGTGAACAGGGAGACCATGGTACCTAAAATGGCTGTCGTGTACGTGTGTGCATGGGTCTATGCTAGTGGGACAACACAGTCAGAGTTTTAGCGATATCCATTCTGTTTACACCAAGGGGTACTGTGAACACAAATGAACGCCGCTTATGTACATACACATTGCTATTTTTAACAGTCGCCGCTTTTTACATAAGCACGTTCAATTTCTACACGGTCGATGTGCTAGGCAGGATACAATACATGTTAATTTACATCTGTTGGTTCTTCATACAAGTCTGGAAATCGGCATAATATTTAGTCGGTGTAGAATCAAGAAAAATGTTCCGATACATAAAAATCAAGTTCACATTTTCTCTCTAGTGACATCACATACAGAAAGAACGCTCTGATACCTTCCGGCTTGTCAGTACTTTAGGGGGTTTTGAAAAACTAACCACATGAGTGACCGATGAAACACTTCTTGAAGGCAATACAAAATGGCTGAGGTAGGTATTCAATTCGATACAAGTAATTAGTCAAGGGGCAAGTAGAAAGTTCTGGAAAGGGGGAGGGTCTTTGTCGCAATGTCTTTTAACAGAGTCCGTCTTCTTTTGTTGGCGCTGCTGAGCACCGGCGGTGGAGCTATAAGTCCAGCTCGGAATCATCCTTACGCGTTGCAGGGTGCGATCAGTCCTCTGCTGTTAGATCACAGTCCTGTTTCCTAACTCATTTTCTTAGGGGTGCCTCATGCTGGGCACCTGCGTGTCTTTCTTTTTCCGTGGCAAAATCCCAGTCCATAGTCAAAGTTTATATGAAAAAAGTTTGTTGAATAACCGAGGGAAGAGAGGGCGGAGTAGGGCCAGATCTTTGAACACACCAAGAGACCAAGGGAGCAAAGGACAATGAGCAGGCAGGCCCATTAGTCGGACTCAAAAGGGGGCGGGGGACTTCAGGCACGAATGGGTCAGCGAGTCGAGGGCTTCAAGGCAGCCCTTCATTCCTCCATCTGCTGAGTTTGAAAGTCATGCCTCGTCCCGCGTCTCGTTGCTCTGCGGCTCCACCTTTGGTCGTCACACGTGCTCCATGATCTGTGGCCAGGCTGTGCGTCACGTCCAGCTCCTCTCCTCCGGTGATTATATCTTTGAATGGGTAGAAAACAAGTTTTAGAAAAACTGGTTGAGAGAATAGATATACATCTCAATCCATCCCCATTCCTGAGTAGGTGGGGGATAGGTTCATCGGTCATAGTCAAAGGTCGTCACTTATGGAGTCTGGAGAAGGGTATTGCATATTGAATTCTTAGACTTGTTTGGCATTCATTCGCGACATATGATAAGAGAAATTGGATTTTTGTACACAATGTATTATGTTACATTAAAAATCGAGTCCTTATGTAGAGACTCGTTCTTCCCTTTAACCCAAGTATCGACGATACTGCATCTCCCTTCAGGGTCGGCTAATTCTCGCAAGCAGGGGCGTTATCATCATGAAGAAGGGGGGGGCAGATGTAAAACATGGCTTTCCTGGGGGATTACCGTTAATCAAGGTCATCAATTA
Source organism: Lissotriton helveticus (assembly GCF_964261635.1). Lineage (NCBI taxonomy): Eukaryota > Metazoa > Chordata > Amphibia > Caudata > Salamandridae > Lissotriton > Lissotriton helveticus. The sequence continues at coordinate 1,408,802,390 of NC_136069.1, read as the reverse complement.
TGTGACATGCGGCTAGGGTTGCTCGGGGGTGCATGGGTGCTTTGGACAGGGAGCTGGGGTCGGTTGGAAGAAGTGGGGTACTCTGGACATCCGCACTTAGGTGCAAGGGGGTGGGCAATCGGGGCATTGGGGATCGTATTTCTAACGAGCTGAGAAACAGAAGGCCATTGACGTTATAGTCCCCCCATAGAAGGCCAGATTAGGGGACATCCGTCGTCTTACCTGTCCTTTCCTTCATTACCAGTTCGTGTTCTATCGTTTTGCAGAAAGGAGAGGTAGTAATATGGCAAGTTACGATCGTTTTGGTTTTGGTCAATTTTGCTGAACACCTTTGCGTTCGAGGAAAATCCGATAATGTTTTGTGCCGGAGGGGCACAATGTCCTTGCATAGGGGGGGGCCTTAGAGAGAGAGAGAGAGAGAGAGAGAGAGAGAGAGAGAGAGAGAGAGAGAGAAGAGAGAGAGAGAGAGAGAGAGAGAGAGAGAGAGAGAGAGAGCTCGCACTCTAAACGAACCATTCGGTACACGTACGTCATGGAGAGAGAGAGAGAGAGAGACGTGTACAATAATGGGCCATTCAGTGCGCGCACAACACAGAACAACAGGGTTTAAGTTACACAAAAACACAGGCGGAGGGACGACGTAGATCCATACATGACGTACACACAAACTCAGACGGAGGAGACAGTACATGTATTACATACAAAGATCCAAGACAAAACATAAAACAGTTATTGGCCATAATTATCCTTTTCTGTATGCTGAGCATCTTTATCGTCCTAAGCTCTTTTTACCTTTTTCTTATCTTTTATTCGTTGGCTGCCTCTTACTGGTGGCTTTGATTGTACACACTTACGCCTTTGGCAACTGGTCATGAACTAACCTGGTCGGGCTAATGCTCACGGAGGTTTATTCGAGTCATTTTTAGCAAGTGCGTTTCCAGGCTGAGACAACGGTTGGTGTCAGTTGGAGAGCAATGGGGCAGCTTGAAGTTACATGTCTAGGAGGGTGCGAAGAAGGATGCAGTAGACTTTAAATGTACGCTTTACCTCAAAATATTCCTTAACCTTTCCCTATTCCCTATAGGATGCTTGTTCATTCGCGCACGTCATTTTAGTTGTACTATTCGGGGTGCCAAGCGAAGCTATATTTTGGGGTTTTCCCTTCAGGCTGCCCTCTCAGGCGCTAAGTTCAGAGTGAGAAAATAGTCATGGTTTGCTTGTTGCGGTCAGGTACCATAATCAAACCCTTTTTCCCGTCTCTTCATCCGCTAGATCACCGTTTTCCTTTTCTTATCTTTAGTCGATGTTCCAAGGTGACCTGCAGAAAGAGGGAAAAAGAAGGGGGGGGGGCGGGCTATTTGATAGACACATTTAGCGTGCATAAACCCAGAAAGGCTTTTACTTACTGCATACTCGGCCTATCTCCACGGGATGCAGTCACTGCCAACTGGGGCGTTTAAGCCCAGGTGGACCGTTAGTGTGATTTTTCTTATACAGGTAGCATATAAAGTATGGGCTGAATACCTGGGTCCTTAGAGGTTGCTTTTGGCTGTATAAAAAGGAAAAATACACAACTAAAATTCGACCCTTCATATTTGCAATATTTCTACGTGCTATACCTTTTCAACCCTTTATCTAATCGAGCTTAGTCATTCCACCTACATTTTAGTTATATCGAAAATAGTGATCATTCATTCAAGACTTATCAATTTTACGCGGACAACTATAGTTGCTTTCTCAAAAAATCTTTAATAAGAATGTCGGTGCATAAATACGGGCCTACAACCCCGTGGACCGGCCACGGAGCAGGCTGGAGCGGTAGATGTGGGGATACTTTTATTAGTGAAAACTTAATGGAGTCAGTGGTCGTTCATTTCATAATAAAAGTGCGAAAAGCGCAATAAAATCATGTCGAAACTTCAGTGTGAGCGAGTGTCATAAGTGTTGGGCTTCCACCTTTCAATAATCATGATGTGCAAAATTTAAACAACAATTCATTGTCCGAATGTTCAATCGGTGCCCATCTTATGCCAATTCATTGTCCTTCATTGTCCGAACACCTAATCAGTACCCATCTCATATCAATTTGTTGTTCGAGCTGACAGTATACATCCTATATCAATCCATTGTTCGAACTCACAATCAGTACACATCCTATATCAATTCATGCGGTTAAAAAAACCTTCATACATAACTCATGACACCAGGGCTGAACAATCGGGGTATAACAAGGAGTTGAAAGTTTCATTTGCATCGGCGCCATTTTGGATGCAGTCAGGCAGAACCAGGCATAGTCTAAATGTCTATTAACTCGTGGTTGGCCCAGAGCTTCCTTTGGCAGTCCAAAAGTTCCGTTAAAGGGCAAAAGAAAGGATCGGTGGTTTGAACCATCAGTCAAAAAAAAAGGGGGGGGGGAGGCAACAATGTTCCTACCGGGTCATACTGTGCTTTCACCGGAACTGATCCGAACTGTGGTCTATAGGACTCTAGTCATTCAAGCTGAGTCTGGCGCCAGCATGGGAGCGCCGACGTCCTGCGGCTACATTTCCATCGTTCCGTGGGCAATCATTCCCCATCGGGGGTATCTGCGGGAGTCGGGGACTCCCGCGGCTCCTCTAGAATCTTCAAGGTTGTGGAGAACTATGACGGTGGAGTCAACAGGTGACCGGGCCATTCCTTCATGCTGGGCCCACTCTTGCCAGGTCGATCGCCATTTTGAGAGTTCGGCAGCTACCGGCGATCGCGGGGTCAAATGAGCGGACGGGCTCCCACCTGCCGGGCGAGGCGTTGCAGCATCGCCACAGTGGAAGAACCCTTTTCCGGGCGCCTGGAGCGCTGAGGGTGCAGTTAGGAAGCCTCCACCTGGGGAGGCGGGAGAGGCCTGTTCGCACCGTCTCTCCCTCCCAGTGCACCCCACGGTGTCTTGCTTGACATTTGTTATGGCCGGACCAGGCGATGAGGACGGGGGGGGGGGGTCGGAGGCATGTGCAAGACATCCCCCCCCAGAGTTGTCGCAGCAATTATAGAGGAAAGAAGTGGTGTCTGGCGTGTTGTCGCTGCCATTACGAAGGAGAAAAGAAAAATGTCCTGTCCGTCCTTGGGCCGGGCTTCCGGTGGATGTCGGCCGGACGCCCCTTGCTCTGGCCCCATGAACGGGTTCCTTGGCTCATCGGCTGCAGCCGGATCCCATCGGCCCCAGCCTCCGGCCGTTGGTGACCGGACCGGGAGAGAGTGGGGGGACTACCTGCAACTCTCAAGTGCCACCGCGGCCGGACTGGGAGAGAGAGGGGAGGGTCGAGGACATAGACATTCCCCCCCTGCAACTCTCCAGCGTTGTCAAGGCAATCCCCTGGCCGGGTCCCGCTGGCCTCGGCCTCTCCCCCGGCTACACCCTACGTTACGATCTCCTGGCCGACTGTTGGCAGCAGGACCCGCCTTATATGGGTTGCTTCCGGCTGGGCGTGACCGCAACCCTGCTCCACTTTGGAAGTTTCCAGAGTGGGGGCGGATGTTCTGCTGACTTGCATTTTCCCCAGTTTATCGTTCTTATTATTTTCAGGTTTCTTATTACGGGTTACTAAATAGGTTTTACCATTAAGTATTGTTATTGTTTTCCTTGTTCGTTATTTAATAAAAAGTTCATGTTCATCAGTGGCCTACTGATTTCGTTTTCCTATTCCTTTCTTTCCAGGTTGTTTCATGCTAAATTTTTCTGTTAACAGGTTACAATGATCACTTTGTTATTAGTGTATGTGTCCTTTTCACTAGGGGTGTTCTCTGGTCGGGCCAGATGATCTTCCTCTAGTAAATGGTCCGGGTGAAACTGGCGTATCAACCAGTGGGGAGTAGATAGGTATGGCAGATTACAACGGGGGACAAAAGGTCCGCATTACCTACCCTTCACTACTTGCAAAGTTTTTCCTACGTTTCTTTGCAAACAGGGAATACCTCCAAAAAGAACCAATTCCCAAACAGTCAATGTTCGGGCAAACAATCAATCAATGAGGAACGAAATAGGTACGACGTGTTAACGGTTTGCGTTACCTACCCTTCACTCTCTGCAAAGGGAGAGAGAATATTCCTATTCTTCCCCGTTTGCAGGCAGAGAAGATTCCTAAGAGAACCAACTTCGAACAATTCAATGCTCGATTCAATCAATCAATCAATGGGGAGAAAAAAAATAGGCACGACGTGTTAAAGTTTTGCGTTGCCTACCCTTCACTATCTGCAAAGACTAAACAGAGTATGGCGATTCTGTGTTTGTTTGCAAATAGAGAATCTCCCAGAAGCAATCAATAGGTAATACTAGTATTTTCAAACAATCAATCAATCAATCAATTTCGCAATTTGTCGTGTGTCACGACCTTACCCGGACCGGACCATATGGACAGTTCTTTGCCTTTCCTTTTTCCAGCGCCCAATCGGTCTCTTTTCTCCATGTTTTTACCGCAGCATTCCTGTGGGATTCCAGTCAGGACAACAGGTCACTTGAGAGAGGTCCATTCGGAATCGGTGAAGTTCATTCAATCGGCAGCCGGACGAGGGCCCTCTCAAGGCAGGTATACTCCAATCATTTACATGTTCACCCCATTGTCTGGACCTCTCTTACCGGACCTTATGTCGCTGATGGACCCCGCGTTGGGACGCCAATTGTAGAAAAGTCAGCCCATACGCACCCGATGCCCAGGCTGCTGGTGCAGGGCGACTCTTCGATTTCATCTTGAATAATTACCAAATGAAGAGACGGGCACTGGAAGTAGGAAAACAAGAACAGAGTTTATTACTCATGAGGAGAGCCTGTCATTTGGGACACTCGCATAGTGTCTTCGGGAGGTGCTCTAACAAGTTCTCTGAGGCTTCGTCTTTTATACACAGGTTGGTGGCACACAGGCATCCTTTATTACAATCAACACATTGTATAGTATGGAGGTATTCCAACACGTGGCTACAGTAGGGCCCTTATCCTCCATGCAATAGGAGGGGGCTGTCATGCGGCTGAGTGTTCTGCTGATTCCATTGGAATGTGTGTGCCTGATCGAATCTCAGGGGGTGGGGCGGTCATGATCAATAGTGGCTCCTTTCAAGAGAGACGAGTGCATACAGTAGTGGGCAATAAACTGTATCCTCAGGCTAAGGGATGACCAGTGGTCCGTGCCGACGTTCAGGCTCAGAGGAAGGGGTCATCAAAGGAGGGGTATTCATGGACGGAAAGGAGGTGTTGGTCAGGCGCGGGGTGCGATTCTTAGGGACAGAGTCATGCGGGAGGGGTGGGCTCATGACTCGCGCATGTGGGAGAGGGGCAGCCAGGGTGCATGGGGGAGGCTTGCAGGGTCAGGGAAGGGGCGCTGGCGATCGTGAGCAGGGAGACCATGGTACCTAAAATGGCTGTCGTGTACGTGTGTGCATGGGTCTATGCTAGTGGGACAACACAGTCAGAGTTTTAGCGATATCCATTCTGTTTACACCAAGGGGTACTGTGAACACAAATGAACGCCGCTTATGTACATACACATTGCTATTTTTAACAGGCAGCAGTTTGATAGTAGAGAATTGAGAAATTTCAGTCATATAAATGTGTTTTAGCTCTTTTGGCAAGTGTTGTGAACCCTGCCAAGAGTGGGGCAAGCTGTGCTGTCTGGCTGTTCTGCAGGGCACCGGATGCTTGTGACAGTGTGGTATGGCTCTACGGAGCTGGGTAGATCCCCCGCATTTCCACAGTGGCTGGGGCATTGTTTATAGGTTTGAGGACATACCTCTTGATATTAAATTGGCAGTTCTCATTCCCATGGGTGAACAGTGGTGGTAAATTTTTGTTTGGGACACAATTTAATATAGTTTTAGCAGTTGGTCCAAAACACCTAGCTGTGATGCAGGGAGTTGAACTTTTGCTCAAATAGAGAGCGACCGTTCGAGTGCCTCCAAAACAACAAGGCAAGTCTATACATTCAATTTTCTCTTGATCCAAAAAGTGTCAGGTGCATAGAGACTGATTTTGTTTTAAAAGTGGTTTATTGCTTGTATTTGGACCCTTCACTTTCTCTTGGTAACTCTGCAGGCCACCGTCTCTCTAATAAGACCTGGGCATTGTTTGGCATCCATAGATCTGGACGATGCGAACATACCTGTGCCCATCAGGAGCTCGTACCGAAGATATTTGCAGTTTGCTCCTGAGGCAATCCCGTACTTTTGGGCTCCAGCTGTCTAGAAAGGATTTCATCACATTTCTGGCTCTCTTTGTAGCCCTGCTTCACATCACAAGAATTTTGTGTCCATCATAACGCGACGATTGGTTGATCCAGGTTCCTTTGGAGGGCTTGCTGTTATCCTACACAAACAGGGCACAGGAGGTTCTTCAAACTCATAGTGTTCTCATGGTTTTCTCATAAATTGGAAGAAGTCCTAATTGAAGCCTGTGCAAGATTTCATCTTCATTGGGGCATGGTTTCTCATTCTCCATTAAAGTGTTCTGCTGCCACCTGCTTGGACTGCCAAATTTCACAGGCACAACATTGTCCTGATGGCATACAATCAGCTAAAGGTGGTTTGTGGCTCGGGTTTCAGGGAGACATGGCCTCTACAATTTCCACGGTGCCTTAGGTTCTCTCCCATCTCTACAAGCTGGTTGCTTGGCTTCTTCTCAAGTGGAATCCAAGTTCACAAGACTTAACACATTCTATTCCACTCCCCCAGCTAGTGAAAGAAGATCTGGTGTGATGGTTGTATGCAGACAATTTGCTAAAAGGGGTGCGGTTAGATCTGCCAGATCTAGTGATTGTCACCATGGATGTCATTCTGTCAGGGTGGGAGCATGGGGAGAAGTGGTGCAGGCACAAAGTTTCTGGCCCTTCAGTGAAGCACTAAGGTCCTTGAATTGGAGGAAGCTTGAGGCATTGAGACCGACTCTTCTTGTCGTCATCTCTCATCTACAGGGAAAGGCTGTTTTAGTGAGGATGGACAATGTCATGGCAAGGCTTAAGTGAACAGGCGGGGGGGAATGTTCCAGAAGTCTGAGCAGGATAACTCATAGGATGTACTTTTGGGCCCAGACTTCCCTTCTGTCTCTGAGGGTCAGTCACATTCAAGTGTCCTTCAATGTGGAACCAAATTCCCTCAGCAAGGAGATTCCTTCTTTCCTGTAATTTCCTCTAGATCCAGATGTGTTCTCTCTCTTGATTCATCTATGGTGTCTCCTAGTGGTGGATCTGTTGTCTCAAGTCCCATTGCCAAGGTTAAGAGATTCTGTGCAAGGAAGAATGTCTCTCAGGCTTGGGCAATAGATGCACTATCATGTCAGTGGCCATGGGGGCTCTTGTATGCCTTTCCTGCGTTTCATCTCTTCATGCTCCCTTCTTACGTTCCTAATATCAATTCATCTTTTCACAAACAACAAGAGGTGAATTAACTGGAGGTCTTTTCTTTTCCTACATCAGAGGAGGAGGGTAGGTTGCACTTATTGTATGTGAAGAAGGCTCTCCTCATCTATTTTTAAAGTGTTTGATCCTTTCGCAAAGTGGAGTCTTCAGTTTTTAGCCTTTGTTTCAGAAAGAAAGGGAAGATGCCGGCTACAGCTAATTTTAGCAGGTGGATCACGTCCCTGATTGCCAAGGTCTATGAAATTCAAGGTCAGGTTCTGCCATCGACAATTCATGGTAGATCAACTTGCAGCATGTCTTCTACTGTAGCAGAGCTGCAAGATGCTTCTGTTGCTGAGATTTGCCATGAAGCTACATGGTCTGATTCCTTGCCCTTTTATAAGCATTATAGACTTTAGGAGATTTCATGAATTCATAATGTCTTTGGGTACATGGGTCTAACTCCTACAAAGAAGTAGAAGATTTTTGAGTTTCTATTTTTCTAATAGAGCTTTATCTTTGTGCAGCAGGCATTGTCAGTTGTCCTGGTTCTTTACTTGCTACTTCTCAGTAGTTATGGATTCCAGCAAGGGAGGAAAGAAAGGGTAATGCCTAAATTACTCACTGGTAACAGCATTACTCTGCGTTGAACTTCCCTGCTTGAAGCCATAGTCTCTTCCATCTTCCCTACACATACAGCTGACAATTGAGTTGGTTGGAGCTTGTTTACTGTCTGGAGGAGTAGCAGAATCAGAGTTTTTATTCTTCAAGAAAGCGTGGAAGTGGTGTCTGGGGAGGCAGGAAGACGTCAGTGGTTATGGCTTCAAGAAAGAGGGTTGGACTCAGAGTAATGCCACTGCCGGTAAGGAATTTAAGCAGTAAATATGAATGGCATAGCAGAGAAATATGGAGGGGCGGTTCACCAATTAAAATGTTTCAATGATGGTGAGGCTCAGATTTGGAGAGGGTCACTAAACACTCTAGGTGTGGTAAGTGCACACTTTGGAAAGCTTATGGGAACATATTAGCGTCCAGACTTCGGGGAACACCTGAACAGAAAGGGCTAAGACTAAACATCTGTTGTTGGTCTTTCCATTTGTTCACCTGCTTCACGCAGGAGAGAGATGTGGTCTGCGTCTGTCTTCCTCTATGCGACTGAGGTCCTTGGATCATTCTGTGCCCCCTCTGATATGATGCCCTGGGGCAACACACTCACTGTGTGCCACCCACTGGATCGTTCACAGTTAGTACATCGCCTATTAGTTTTTTTTGCCCATGCAGGTATAACACAGCACGTGTGCACCTGTGAGAAAGTGCCCTCTACACACTTAAAATTGATAAATTGGTGCAAATAGCCGCTGCCTTCCAAACTGCAGCTCCTCGTATTTTATATAGAAATATTTTTTATTAAAATGCATTTTATATAGCCGAAACTGGCAATAAACTTTAATTTCCTACAAATGTAAAGTGTTAATAAACCATGATAGAAAATTGTAATTGTAACATGATCAAATTAAGAAGAGCACATCCAGTTTAATAATTTAAGAACCTAAAACAATTTCGAAATTTCAGACTATAAAATATGCTTTCGCTATTAAGCAGATTGTGGCTCTAAAATATGCAAAGCCACCTTAAATATCGCTCTAGCTCATCTGGGGAAATTAACAACCTCAGGCAACCAATACCTCACTGGACGTCAGGTCATCTCTAGACTGGAAACATAAAACTGCAAAAATAGAAAGCCAGAAGACATGCCTTCCCCGTCTCCGCTGAATCGGAAACAACATCCAAAACAACATCAGCACAGCTCTATCCCTCTTGCCATTAAGAAAGGAGCGGACACTTGCCTCTTCAAAGAACATCACATACAGTAGGGATTCACGGGAACCTACCCAGGTAAAGCGCTCCTTTCTAGCTGCTGGGGTGGCCTTAGGCATGTGCAAGCTGTGCACCTGCACAGGGCCACCAAACCCCAGGGGCCACCACTCCAATATGTATCCTTAATATAATAATCCTCTGAGGATGGATACATATTTGCGTGGCGGCCTCTGGCAGGGATTTGGCGGCCTCCGGCTCTGTTCCACTTCCAAACACCCTGACCCCCCTCTTCACTGGCCTCCGCCCCGCCCGAACCCCTCTTCAGGGGCCCCCTATCTATGCTCCCTGCCCAGGGCTGCCATGAGCCTAGAGCCGTCCCTGCTAGCTGGGCTTGATCTATGCAAAAACATATATTTGCATTTTAAAGGGAGCATACCCATTGACAGAATGTAGTGGTAAAGTCTATTAAGTGAATAAATAGATTTCCATTTTCAATAGCTTTATTATCAATTCCAGGAGCAAATGTACAATATTTAGAAACGGCACCTCTCCCTTTTATAAGTGTACAAGTGAAATGCACTGTCATCAAGCAAAGTATGTCTATATATATTTTTTAAAAGGCCGTTTTATACAGCATTTACATCAAGCTTTCAGTTTCTGGTGTAGGGTCGAGTTTGAGTCCAATATATTTAAAACTGCTCTATATAATGTGACCTATGTGTCAGTTGCCAACTGAAGGCGTTTTTCTGGAGCAGTCCCACAAATAATGCCTTAGGATTTATTAAACTAATATTCACAATCAAATATTTTGATGAAGAGGGACAGATAGAGCGAAGTTATGTGTCAATTTTCACAACATTTGTGAAAGAGTAACATTCCAAATCGAATTGTTTGGCAAAGGAGCTTCGTATATCAGATGTACACATCACGGTCTACTACGAATAAAGAAACAGTAGGATTTTTGTCTTTTATATCAGGGTTGATGACTTCAATATTTGCAAAGTCTCTCTTCTTAAGTGGTAGTGTTTAATGCCAATGTTTCAAAAGAAAATGTGCTGCTTAATAGCAATCTCACACCCAACTCTTTAACACCAAATTTAAGGGACACTTATAGGGACACAATTAAGCTGAAACTTTTCAGATGTCACCCCCAGTCACAGATGTGGGTTGAATCCATCATCATTCATTAGCTCACTTCGCCATCCCAGTTCAGACCCAGACGTATGCAAATCAGTCTTGACCCTGTTCCTTGTGGGAGCAGTCCAGCCCGAACTTCCAAGCCAGGTCTTCCCTGGACCGGAAACAAGCATCCTGGGACCGGTTTTGAGTTACTCAGCAACTGATATCTCTTTCTGTGCCTTTCTGTGCCTTGGGCCACAGCAGAACAATACTTTGTGTCCCAGTCAAACTCTAAATACAATAGCAAAAAAAGTCGACATCCGTGATATGCAGTGGCCTGTTCTAAAATGGGAATGAAAGACCATTCATTCAGCACCTAATTTGGGCTCATCTCAGCAAACCGATGGCAGAGTGAGCTCATATATAGCTTCTTTCTGTATGGGGGGTGTGTGTGTGTGGGTGTGTGTGCACCTGTGCTTGTCTGTGTCTAAGTGTGCTGTGTTATTTACATAAGATTTTCCTACACAATTAAAGCTGACTGTAGGGAGACCGAAAATGCCATAAAATTAAACAGATATAAACTCAGGACATTGAGCATTTCACTCAGAATATTTTGTATTTAGTGTAGTCACACACCTTCTACTCAATGCCATAGTATTTAAATTCAAATCCGGATATGGCTTTGATAACAGGGATACTACATTGCTAATGAACAGTGCGAGCCTACAATCAGTGTAGCAGAGCACGCTTCTGTGGCATTGTTTCCGATGGAAAATGAGCCGAGTGTTCCTCAACACAGACTTTGTAAAGAAGAAAATTAGAAGACAGAGTTTGTTTTATAGCAACCTATTTTTTTTTATTTTTATTTATTGGGAAAACGACAAAAAAGCATATTCAGAAGATAAAGACAAAAGAATACCAACATACATTACATCTTTGTCATTCCCCACATTTTTAGCAAATTTTCTCCACCACCCCCCATCCTTCCCACCCCCACCCGTAGCTGTAGGATTTATCATTGCAAAGATACACAAAAAAAATTTGTGAATCCAAAAGGAGAGCAAGCACACCCGTTGTATCTTGAAAATTAACAATCTTCACCCATCTTTAACTCTCTGAATTCAACCAGTTTGTAAGAGGCTCCAAAATCCGTTCCCCCTCCCTCCGAGCCCTCTGGCCTCTCCTTGTAAAGATCAGCAATTCCCACTTCATTATATTTATACATTTACTAAACCCCTCGCAAAATCTCGGAGGAGCAGGATCCAACCATACCGTTGCTATGCACAATCTAAGTATAGCCATCGCAATAAATAATAACTTTCTTTCTTGTACATTCTTATCCATATCTTATCCATATCCCCGATTCCCAACATTACCACCTGTGGTGAAAATTTAATCATGTAACCTAACATCTGTCCAAGCCGTTGCTCAACCGCATCCAACAATGAGGACAGACTGGGGCATATAGCAAACATGTGAACACTATCTACAGCAAATTCCCCGCATCTAGGACAATTAACTCCACTCACCCCACCCCATTGTTGTATACGGTGTGGCGTAACATACAAATTGAACCACGTCTTGAAGCATTGAACTTGGAGGTTTGCTGATATGGTTGCTGTTTGACTGAAGCCTAATGCCTCTTCACATATTTCTTGACCTGCCTGTATGTCAATCAACCAGCGACCGAAATGTTTATCCAGATCATCGCTTCTGGTTTCATTCACCATTTTATACAGCGTGGAGATAGTTCATTCACCGCAATGGATCGTATCCACCAATGGGATATGGACCCAACTAACCCTTTTGCGGCTTAGAAAATCACTTATCTGTAAAAATTTAAAGAAATGCCGATTGCCTATGCCGAATTTCTGTCTAATACATTCAAAGGACATAACCCCTGTTTCCGTAACAATATCCCCTATTGCCAAAACTCCTTGCATATGCCATTCTCTAAAATAGCCATCCCTGAAAACCTCCGGTAGCAAAGTATTACCAATAACAGGGGTGTATATATGTAATCTTCCAATTTTAAATAATTTTCTCTCGGGTGTCCAAACCTTAAAGGCTGCCAACAGAGTCTTAAACCTTACCCTTTTAAAATAGGCAAAATCAATATGTCTGAAAAGCAGCCCCTTTGCTTCCTCGCCATAGATTAACCGATAAATAGAAATGTCAGCACCAGCAAGTTCCTCCCCATCTAATAATAAACCTAAATGCCTCAACATGATTGCTCAGTAATAACATTGAAAATTTGGTAGTGCCCAACCTCCCCTCTCCCTAGATAGCGTCATATATTTCATAGCCCGTTTGGGTCTTTTACCAGCCCATACAAACCAAGAAATAATACGCTCAATTTTCTTAAACCATATCAAATCAACTAGCAAAGGAGTAGCTCTAAAAAAATACAGAATCTTTGGTAAAAAAATCATTTTACCTACATTACATCTCCCCATAAGGGTTAAATGTAAATTATTAATCCGTCGTGCCTCAGAGTTAATTTTACTTAATAGAGGGGCTAAATTAATCTCTACAATCTCCTCGGGTTTGGCACTTATCTCAATCTCCAGGTATCTTGCCTTGCCAATCACCCGAGAGTCTGTCAAGTTAATTTTCTCATTACAAATTATTTGTGTTTTGGGGTCATTAAGATGATAACCTAAGATCTTGCCAAATTTAGTTGTCAATCTCTGAATTTCTGCTAAGGCAATCTGTGGGGAATCAGTCAATATGGCAAGGTCATCCGCATACCCAAGGATTTTAGTATCCCCTCCTTTGGCTCTAACCGGTTGAATCAATATATTAGAAAGAAATGTTTTAATTAGAGGATCGATATAGATGGCAAATAATAAGGGGGAGCAAGGGCAGCCCTGCCGAGTACCTCTTAAAATGGTAATTATACCGGACTGATTACCCATGACAGAAATTTGAGCAGTAGGCTGTTGATACATGCTCCGAATAGCACGGATATAATTGTCGCTTAGACCATAATGTAGCAAAAATGCCCATAAAATGGGCAGGAGACCCTATTGAAAGCTTTCTCCGCATCCAGCAGAATTAGAGCCATAGGGTCTCCTGAAACCTTGGTAAAATCAAAAAGAGCAATAGTGCGGCATATATGGTCAATTGTTTCTCTTCCGGGGACAAACCCATGTTGTTGTGGGGATACTAGCTTCTTAATCACACCGGAGAGCCGATTAGCAAAAATCTTAGCATACATTTTTATGTCACTATTTATAAGCGTGATGGGCCGATAAGATCCTGTGTCGGTAGGATTCGGTAGGATTCTTGCCCTTCTTTAAAAAGGCAACAATTCTGGCTCTTTGCCATGATTCTGGGAGCTTCTCCCCCCTTTGCACCCTGCGAAACAGCTCCAACATGACAGGAGTAAGCTGTTGCTGAAAAGTTTTGTACAACTCACCCGGTATAAAGTCCGGACCTACCGCTTTGCCCACCGGAACAGAATCGATCGCTTGCCAGAGCTCATCTATTCTAATTTCAGCATCCAAAATTCCCATCTCCTCTGTAGAGATGGCATCAACCTCTATTTCTTTTAAATATTCCTGTATCTCAGTCTGTAAAATCTCGTTATCAAGAATATCCTCGTGATATAATTTTTGATAGTATTTTTGAAAAGCTAAGGCGATGGCCCCCTCCTCTGTCACTAACCCCGCATACGGATCCAGGATAGCATTAATCCGAGTGGCAGATTCTCTTTCTCTGATTCTAGCAGCTAGTACCTGTCCCGTTCTTTCACTATTTTCAAACATTTTGGAGTGCCACGCCATAAATTTCCCTGCCGCTTTTGCCTGTGACACTTCTGTAATGGCTGACTTGGCTATAGTGGTCTGAGTTTGAGCCCTATCGCTATCTCCACCCCGTGATAATGCATGGACTAATGATAACTCTGCCTCTTCTAGGTCTTTATACAGTCTCTGCATTTTCACCTTCTCTTCTCTCTGACTTTCCCACCCATAACGAGTTGTCTCCCTCCTAATCCCAGCCTTACGCGAATCCCATACATTTTGAATACCAGTACTATTTAAATTTTCATCTAAAAATGTCGAAATCCAAGGAGCCATAACTTCAATAAATTTAATGTCCGTAAAAAAACCTCGATTGAAGGTCCAAGTATCCGGATTATTTCTACAGATTGGCATCGTGACCTCTAGCACGAGCGGATTATGATCCGACATAACTCTCGGGAACCTGAAGATACTAGAACCAGCCAAAAGAACAGAGGAAATGAAAAAATAATCAAGCCTAGAACAAGTCTTGTGAGGGGCTCAAAAAAAAGCATACCCCGGGTCCTTCTGCTTCAATGCTGCCCATACATCAATCAACCCATGTAACTCCATAAAATATCTCATGGCCTGATAAACTTTGGGTTTTCTTCCTACATAAGGCACCCTAGAATGATTCAGCCATTCACAACCCAAATTTATATTAAAATCCCCACATACAATAAGTGGTGATGGCCAGCCAACGAGCTCCAAACTCAGCCACTTATATAATTCTGGGTCATCAAGTATAGGGCCATAGATTGAACATAAAGTGACATTTTGATCTAAAAATCTACCGGGTACTATAACCCATCGGCCGAGACTATCCACCGAAGATCGAATGACACTCATCTTCCCCCTTCGTGCCAAGATTGCCACTCCTTTAGTTTTAGCCTCCAATCTAGTCCAAGAAACTAATTGATACCCGTCAAAACCCAGAAGTTTATGCCGGCTAGCCTCGATGTGCGTTTCCTGAAGACAGATAATATCTGCCCGCAGGAAGCGCAGATCTTCTCTACCCCGACGCCGTTTTACAGGGTCATTTAATCCACATATATTATTGGTGGCTATTCGGATATTAGCCATACTTTCTCCCACATGTTCCTAGCAAGAAAAAACCGACTAGAAAAAAGAAAAAGGGCAAAAAAACATCCAAACTCTTACAGCAATCTAGATTCATTTTTGTTGTTTCCAAAGGTAGCACAAACCCTAAACGTGCCTCTTCCCACAGCTCCTCCCCCACCCTAGTACACCCTCCCCCCACCCTAGCCTAAACCCATCCCCCAACCCAAAAACAGGCAAAATAGGTCACCAGACCCATATGATGCCTCCCACTTCTCGAGTGCCCGAAGGTCACTCCCTGTCTAAAGGTCCAACCTAGAAAAAAAATGGAGTAAAAAGGAGAGCCAAAAGGAGTAAATAAACACTTAAACATAGGCATATAGTGGATACACCAAACCATATACTCAAAACAAAATCTCAGAACACACTTGCCACCCTAACCAAGCCCAAAAAAACACCACAGGCCATCAAACATCAATTATCTGGAAGTTCGTTGAGGTACTGCTCGCCCTGTATTTCTGAAGTGAACACCCGGATCTTGCCCTTAAAGATGACCTTTAATTGTGCAGGATTCATTAAAAACACCTCACAGCCCTTCTTTTGCAATGGAGTTATCAGGAGGTGCAATCGCCACCTGCGTTCCACAGTTACGTGGCAAAAATCCGGGCGGACAAAAAATACATGTCCCTCTGCCGATCGCTTAGCCTCAGGACGGGCTTTCTCGAAGATGGCTTGACGTAACAAAAAATTACCAAAAAAAATCAAAATGGCCCTTGGTTTGGCTCCGGGGTCAGGGTTTTTTTTCAGCATAAGAGGAAAGCGGTGAACTCTTTGGATCTCGGTTTCCCAGAATCTATGAGAGAGCTCAGGGAATGCGGCTTGAAACAGCTTAATAACAAAGCCTCTAATATCCTGGCCCTCTACTTTTTCCTCGATCCCGAGGAGGCGGAGATTGTTCCGTCGTAGCCTATTTTCAGAGTCCTCGAGCTTCCACATTATATCAGCTAACTTATCATCATTAGCTGTTGTTTTGTTGACAGTATTCTGAAGCCCAGACTCAAGCTCAACAATCCTCTCTTCCAAGGCCACAGTTCTGGCGATAACTTCTGAACAAGCCTTAGTGTTCTTCCTTATGGCCCCCTGTATCTTCATCGTCGCCAATTGTGCCCTCTTGTGCTCTTGTCTTGCCTCGCTTTGGATAGATTTGAGCATATCGTATATCAGGCTATTGGATCGGGGTGAATGAGATTCCGCCCCAGATCCCTTCCGATCTGCTCCTCGTGACCTTAAGCCCCCTGAGTCGGTTAAGCCTATCGCAGCCTGCGAATAGTCCCATTGGAGGTTATTGCTGGTCTCAGACCCATCACTATGCGAGAGAGTTAGCCTAGCCTTAATACAGCTATGTCGGAATGTGTTTCTTTTTAGAGTGTCGGCTGTTTTAGGGGGGCTACCATCCTCCTTATCTGAGGTGAAGCTACCGTTCTCGGAGTTTGCCGTAAATTCGATATCGATATCCGAGTCCTCATCCGGGGAAAAGAAGCTATCCCCATCAAGGAGATCCGCTGACCTGGTAGCTCCTTTACCCTTATTCTCCTCCACTAGCGTGATACATGAGGGAATAGTACCCTGATGTGGTTGCCCACAGAAAAAGTTTATAGCCGCAGCCCCAATAATGGACCCCTCCGTCTCCTCAGCATTCAAAGTCTCTTTTACCTCAAGTCCAGAGTTCAAGTTCCCCCCAGCCTCTATTTTCTGTAGCCCGGTTGCACACTGATCCCTGATGAAATCCTTAGAGCCACCACTGCCATGGGAATTTAACACCGTCACTCGAATAGGGGATTTACCAACAGGTATCTTCGTTTCGATCTTGCCAGAAAACATAGCAGGGACAGTAACTGCTTTCACCAGTCCTGCCCCCTCCTAAACGGTTGAAATATCCCCTGATACAACAGCCATAGTCTCTGCTTTCCCCTGATCTTTAACGCCTGCAATGTCATTCTCCTTGGAGCCGGAGGGAGGAAGCTTCCCTTTCATTAGCCCTGCTTTCTTTGCACTCACCGCCATAGCACGGGGGCCAGTCTTTTCAAGTTTCTCCTGTTTCCCCGGCCTCTCCGTTTTCTCTCCCGCGGGTGGTTGTTTTTATTTAATCCGATAGCTGGAGTTTCCCCCACGGATTTTACCACAGTGACGGGGCCGTTCCCGTTTCCATTTTTCCTCGGCGGCATCGGGGCGTACAGGGAGACGGCTGCCTCGGTACAATTCCTCTGGGCTTTTTCCGCTAGCCATGCCTGCCAAGCTCCCAGTTGCCCGCGGCTTCGAAGAATGGTGAGTGCGAGCCGGGCCGACTGCAACCACAGCCTCTGAATCTCCCACTCCCACAGCATTAACTTAATCTCCTTTTGCAGACCGTCTGACTGTCCTGGGTCTCGTTTTCCGACTACCGCTTCTGCCGTAGCAGCCTTTGACCACCAGCGACTCCTTGACAACTCCTTAACCGCTCCAAACCATCTGCACTCTCAGGTAAGACAGGGACAGATGCTTACTCGATTCAAGCGGCTGCCATCTTGCCCCCTGAGCAACCTATTTCGACTGCTATAAGAAGTGGTCTACTAGCATTTACCTTCTAAAAAATTTTTTTTTTTTTTAAATAGCAACCTATTTTTAGAAGGTAAATGCTAGTAGACCACTTCTTATAGCAGTCAAAGACACAGTCCTAAAATTAGCAAAATTCAATGGCATGATTACTCAGAAACAAATATTGCAAGCAGCTATACAGGAGTTGCAGATCCATTTCGTGTCTAAACCTAAATGACACACCTGGTGTGGTTGCAATATTATGTGCCACACTTTTGTCAGCTGTGGTCACTCATCTTACTAAGAAATGTAAATATGCTTCTCTGCTATTTTAACGATTACATTTTTTGCACATTTTAGAAAATACGTTAGGGCTTTTTCGTCAAGGTAATTTTTACAGAGATCTCGCTGTAAAAATTTCCTTGGCGAAAAAAGAACAAGGAGTGATTGGTTGGGAGCTAGGCGGTCATGGCCGCGGGCGCCATCGGGGGAAAAGTATTATCAGGAGAGAGCCGTAATGTCAGAGCTACCACAACCAAAAAAACAAATAGTTAAAACTTACGGAATGCCACAGATACACGAGGCAGGTGGGCTATCAGGAGCCAGAGGGCGATTTCTGGAGCCCCAGGGACGCGATGGAAGGAGGCAGCAACGGAGCTTAGACGTTCCTGGGAGACTGGCGTCAGGGCTGGGGGCAGAAACAGAACAAGTCAAGCCTGCCAGCTGCCCTCTGAGGATGCGAAGAAGACAACTGGGGACTGGAGAACCACATTGGGAGTGTGGAAGAGGGGAGAGCTGGGTTAGAGAGTGGGGCCCCTGTCGCAAATGGAGACAGGTACTGCCAAGGAATGTCCACCACAGGTACACTTTGGGGACCAGGTACACTGAAGATAAGACAAATTTTGCACCTATTTCATCAGACTTTCTCCCAGGATAAGCGCAAGGAGCTAAAATTACTGTTAAGGCAAGGAGAGGTCGGCAAGGAGTAGGGAGCCTCCAGAGTAGGGGAGCAGAAAAATCACCAGGAAAAACTAGTGAGGGCAAAAATAAAGATAAAACTGTAAACGTGCCCAGGAAAATAAAAATTACTCTCTCAATTAAATCATTTTTTCGCGTGCATCCAACTGTGCAGAAAGATGGTGCAGGCCCTAATATAGGTGTAGCCACTCCAGGTATCAGTGCTACCTCAGAGGAAACTACCATAAGCACAACAATGGGTGAAAAAGGTGTCAACGGTTCCCCAGAGTTGAATGAGCCTAGCTGTAATGTCATGGCACCCCAAGAAGAAGTTATTACAATCCCCGTGAGCAACAGGTTTGCTGTGTTCGCATCGTCTGAGCTCCTGTACAAGCTCAGAATTAAAATAGGCAGAACAGTTGAAATGCAGGAATGTCGAAAGTGACCCAGGGAAACTCAGAAGATTTGCTGGCAATCATTCTACTGAGTCTGAAAAGTGAAAACAAGCACTGATTTGAGGTCTCAGAATCAAATCAGTCAGGTATACAAGCATCCTGCCTGGAGTTAGCCCAAAATTGGATGACGTAACCCTCTGTACAAAGATGTTAGAGGAAGAGGTGGTCATAGTAAAGCAGGATGTGGTGAAGAATGCTTCTGATATCTCTAAGTTAGCCAGGCAAATCTAAACCTGAAGGGAAGACCTTGAGAGAGTGAAAAATCATTCTCGAAGGAATAATTTGAGATTTCCGAACATCCCGGAAGCAGAGGAAGGGTCGGATATAAAGGCTTTCATCATCAAGCTGCTACGGAATATGATCTTGAAGGGCAAGGAAGATATTAATCTTGAGTACGAAGTTCAAAAAGCGCATAGAGAGCCTTTTCGCTGCAACCCCCAAAGGGTCAAACCTAGGAAGATCCTTGTGAATTTTCTCTTCTATACAATCAAAGAGGAGATTCCTAGTGGGGCCCTAAAAAAGGGTCCATACTTAGTAGATGGCTATTCACTGGGAAGGCTGCTGGTTTAGATACTGTCCCCTTGTATACAATACTACTAGAGGAAGTAGTCCCTGTCTGGGAAAACCTGTTTTGTACGGTATATATGGGGGAGACACAGGTTCCAGAATTATGGAGAGAGGTATTCATAGTCTTGATTTTAAAACCAGCCAAGGACCCGGTGAAAGCAGAGTATACAATCTTTGTCAGCAGTTTAGCGGGTAGGCTGGCTAAACTTGCCCCTCAGCTCATTTATGAGGATCAGAAGGGTTTCATTCTTGGGAGGCAGATGCATGAATTGACCCAGCAGCTGATCGGTAGTATCGACTTAGCTACATCAAGGTTGGTACCCTTGGCGGTGGTTACACTGGATGCCGCCAAGGCCTTCGATCGTGTCTGCTGGGAGTATTTATGGGCAGTATTGGAGATCATGGGGTTTGGGCCTCGTTTTATAACAATACTAAAAGTTTTATATCATCGCTCTACAACTAGGATCCTCCTCAATGGCTCTCTCATTAGGAGTTTTTCGATTCTTAGAGGGATGAGACAGGGGTGCCTCATTTCCCGATTATTGTTTGATATATATATCGAACCATTACCTAGATGCTTTGCCAGGATGATCAGGTTATCGCTTTCTCTGCAGGTGCATATAAAAAGAAAATTGCATTATATGCTGATGACCTTATATTCTATACAGCAGATCCGATTGTTACAATCGTCAGGGCATAGCTATTAGCCAAAGAATTCAGAGAGTTTTCAGGGTATTCAGTAAATCATGAAAAAACAGGGCTAATGAGTTGGAATGTCCCAGACTGGGTGGGAGGTGACCAGAAAGAGATTAGGTACCTTGGAATAGGTATTATTAACTCATTAGAGGGAATCCCTCCGCTCAATTTAGAGAGGGTAGCAAAATAAATCGAGAAAACACTCGCTAAATGTAAGAGCTTGCCTCTGTCATTATATGGGAGAGTAAACTTCATAAAAATGATGCTACTTCCCAAGCTGACTTTTATCTTTAACTGTATCCCTCTTACTTTCCTCAAAGGCCTCATCAATAAAATACACTGTAAATTGGGCAGTTTCATTTGGGCAGCCAGGGGAGCACGGCTGTCCTGGAAAAAAATGAGGCGCAAACTGGGAGAAGGTGGGTTGGCCTTTCCGGATTTAAGACTATACTGTATGGCCTTTCAGTTCAAAAACTGAAAAATTCTCTTAGGTATACTGGGGCTCCTGGAGTGGGGTGGGCTATTGGAGGAAATGGTTAAGGAGTGGGGCTCAAAAGGGTTTCTCTATAAATTTGGTGCAAGGAAATTCTTTAAAAAAGTCAGTCTGAAGACGCTTAAGTTGCACTTAACCTGTGGGTAGGGATGAGGAACATACTTGAAATGGGGTACTTCTCGGACGGTGCACCAATATGGGATTCACCAGGTACACCAGAGTGCCTGCGAGATCAGTTAAGTCTCCCATTAAGGAGGGCCGGAATTGAACTATGGAGAGATCTTTTGGTGATGAAGGAGTGGGAGCCATGGGAAATCTTAATGGCAAAGACGGGGGGGTGCCCTCTCAAGGTCCAAATACCTGCAGTTGTTATCCTGGGGGAGGCAAACAGGAGAGAAATCGGCAGAATCTGGGAGTTCGAAAATAAACTATTGAATGAGGCCCCGAGAAGGAAAGAAGTAAGTGACTGGTACTGGACCCTGGTGCTCTCGGAAGACAAGAATTTGAAAGCAATTCAAAGGGATGGTGCTATTCAGATGACGGAGCCGCAGAGAATGTGGCAACTGTCTTTTAAACTACTCTATAGGGTGGTCAAGCTAGAAAATCTGAAGAGGAGCCATTTCTTTACAGTCAATAGGCTTTACTGGACACCCCTGAATTTGGCATCACTTGTAACAGCTATAGCCCCAAGATGCCATAGATGTGGCATGTTAAGTTCGGTTGATCGACATATATTTTTTGAATGTCCCCTGCTACAGGACTATTGGCTTTTGGTTGAGAAAGTATTCAATGAAATCCTGCGCACCAATATTAAAACAAGCTTAACGTTGATCTTGATAGGGCTGGAGGATCAGCCAACCTTGTCATTATCGGCGAATAGGCGGGCCTTACTTTTCTATTTGATCCTTGTCGCTAGGAGAGTGATTTGCAAAAAAATGGATAGATTCTGCACCACCTCATGCTTTGGATTTGCTCCAGGCTATCAAACCCATCTGCAAAATGGACATAGGAATCGAGGGTGGCCCATATACTAAGATCTGGGACGACTTTTTGATTCGGAACGGAATAGTAAGAACTTAATCCCTTGCGTCCTATGATTACACCTGCGTGGAACCAGCAACCAGGAAACTGGATGGGCTGGAGCGCAGGACTATCTGTTCAATTGCAAATAGCCTGGGGCGGTACAGGCCGGATGTCTGGCTTGTCTTTGCAAACAATGGTGGTATGAGGACAAAAAAAGGTAATTTTTACAGAGATGTCTGTAAACGTAAATTTCTTGCAACACAATCTCCACTCAATGGTAAGAGGACCTCTGCACTTTCTGACATGGTGGGATGAGTACAAGTATGACTGAAAATACAACCTGAACATTGGTGCTGACAATTTTATGGGTATTTTTAGTGGGCATATATGTGTGCGCTATTACTATCATTTTTTAATGAACCATAAGTGGAGATTTCAGCCTTTGCTTTGTAAAATTAGGGATTGGGAGAAAGAGGGAAACAACCATCACATGAGGAAAATCACACACTTAATATGACTGTTAGAAGACATACATCCACACCAGAGCTCTGCCTGCTCCCTCTCATACGTCAGGCCATTGTGGATACCAAAAACAGACTGCAACCACTAGGATGCAACCCATCCCACTCCAGAGGAACAGGAACATTATAGAGTCATAACTTCTGGTTAACTTTGTAGTGGTTCTTTAAAGGGATCTAAATGATCTGCCTTCACACTTCCTCAGCGGAGCAGATAAGACAGCAATATGTAAGGGGGATACCAACTTGGTTAATTCATTGGCAGTAGAGTTATTCTTCGTCTGTGTTAATTAAACAATTGACGTGCTTGGTTGCTTGGCACAGATCAGTCAGGCTTAACTTAAAGGCAATATGTATTTGTGCAACACTACAAACAGTACAACAGTAAACACACTAACCAAAACGTATCTAACAGTAGGTTAGAAAAAGAGAGCAAAATGTAATAAATAATGAACACTAAATTGACGAAAATCCCATCAGTAGAACCTGATTTACGAATTTAAAGAATACACTGCAGTATAGCAACTCAAATCAGAAAGCACCAACGGCGGCGATCTGGACGTGCTGAGCTGGGTCAAAATCAAAAGTTCAAGCTGACAGCGATAGAGCGCAGGTTGGAACAATCCCAGATTAGCCCTCTGAAGGTTTACTCTCTCAAGTTTTGTGCAAAGAGTACTGTACATGTGGAAGAAGGTCACAGGGAGCAAGGAGAGCATCACAGGTGGTGGTTGGAATGGCCCACGAGCAGGCATCACAGGCATTTGGGCTGGAGGTTCACGCTGGCGGTCCACATGGGTGGACAATGCTCCTTGTGCAAGGGTATGGGTTGGTGGTGGCTCACACTGAATTTCCGTGCAAGTGGCACAGTTTCAGTGCAAACAGTCCTGTTCATGTTTCTGACTATCCCAAAAGTTTGAATTAAGAGTGACTCCTGAGCCTCACCAAGTGTCCAGGAACTGAGGGCAACACTCGGGGTCAGAAACTCACTGAAGATGATTCCAGGAGCAGTTGGGAAGGATTTTATACCTCTGAGGCTCTGATCAGGAGGCAAGCAGCCTAGCACTTTGAGTCACTTTGGGGTCCTGGGTTCATGATGAAGTTGCAGGTCTAGGGCTTTCTCTCAGGCAAGAAGGTAGCAGGTCAGCACAGCAAGGCAGCAGCTCCTTCGGAGTAGCAGTCCTGCAGAGTGGCACTCCTTAAAGCAGCACAGCAGTCCTTCTTCCTGGCAAAGTATCCACAAGTCCAGAAGTGTACTGCAGGGGTGGTGTCTGAGGTCCTTATTTCATACATTGGTGTCCATGTTTTGGAAGGTGGGAGAAGCTTCTAGACAGTGTCTTTGAAATGCCTCTTCTGCCTGGCTCCAAGCTGGCTGACGTGACAATGCAGGGGTGTTAAGCCCTTTTTTTGAAAACAGGACATAGCCTATTCAAGTGTAAGTGAGGCTAGCACCAGCTCTTCCCTCGTATCCAGCCAGTGATGGCCCATCCAGGCACACCTAAGCTCCCATTGTTTGTGACTGTCTAGGAGAAATATGCAAAGCCCACATGCCAAATACACCAAGTCATGTGACCAGAGACAGACTGCAGGCACCAAATGGCCAATAGTAATTTTAAATCTGACTTCACCATAAGTTCTCATTTTAAATTGGGATTCCAGAGACATGAACCAGTCATCTCTTCACATTTGAAAATTACACTTATATGTAATACGGCAACTCCAATGTTATCCAATGGGAAAGATAGGCTTTGAAGTAGTAAAAAAACAAATGTAAGAGGTTTCCACTTCAAGGACATGTAAAACTTAAAAGTACATATCCGACTTCCTAAGTACATTGTACATTGTACAATGTTCTCTGGGCTGTCCATGGCCAGACCTAGGGGTGACTTAAATGAATTACAAATAAAGATTTGGGTCTGGCAAATGGTTTATTTTTGCCAGGTTAAAATGGCAGTTTAAACTGAACACACAGGCTCTGCAATGGCAGGCCTGAGACATGTATGAAAGACTTAAGTTTGTGGCACAATCAGTGTTGCACGCCTACTAGTAGCATTTCTTTTACTAGGGACTTACAAGTACATTAAATATGCCAATTGGGTATTAGCCAATTCTACCATGTGTTAAAGGAGAGAGAACAAGCACTTTAGCACTGAATAGCAGTGGTAAAGTGCACAGAGTTCTACAGCCCAAAAAAGTCAATTCAACAACAATAGAGGTGACAGCCAAAGGTTTGGGGATGACCTTGCAGGATGTTCCTTTTCCAATGGTTGACTATTACACAATGTAGTATTTGCGCATCTGGTTTGAGTTTTTATGTTTTTAATATTTTTGTGTTTTTTTCAGAATTTTAGATATTTTTTTTTAATTTAATGTTAAGGTTGGCATTGTTTCATTTAAAATGTTTATTTTACATTTGTTTAACTGTTTGTGTTTTATTTCCCCAAAATATTGGTTTAAGTCTTGTATTTTTGCTATTTGTTTTATTAAGTTATTATTATATTGGAAAAAATAATAAAACACATATATGATTTTATATAAATTGCATTATTTGTTTATGTTTATGAAATTCTATTTTAGTTTACTGATTCTATTTATTTGCTTACATATTATGTTTTCTACACCTTTTTGGCTCGTGAATTGTTTTCTTATAGTTATTTTTTTATTATTTCTAAGTTATAAAATTAATCTTTATATTTTCCTAATTATATTTATTTCTACATTTAACATTTTTTTTTTGCTCCTAACAAATTTTATTGAGTGTCTTGCCACAGCAGGTTCCGGAAGGACCAAGGTTATATACGGATACGTAAGCATACATCAATATGACTTCACATTTTAGTAATAGAAAACAAAACAATTCAACTCATTGCACTGTAACTTGTCTGTGTATACTTGCTCCATTCCCTTCTGCTCCCTATGCACGCAAATGTTAAGG
The DNA here is from genome assembly GCF_964261635.1 of Lissotriton helveticus. Lineage (NCBI taxonomy): Eukaryota > Metazoa > Chordata > Amphibia > Caudata > Salamandridae > Lissotriton > Lissotriton helveticus. The sequence continues at coordinate 1,408,777,042 of NC_136069.1, read as the reverse complement.
TAAACTGTATGTCAAGTAAACCGACCATATGACTGAACTTCTACATCAGTGGTTCGAGCCATCGTTGGCTGAGGCTCGAGGGTAAGGCCCAGATAATCTAACCACTGCTGCTAAATGCTTAAATGCTTCTGGAGGCACCCCTTGACTTGGAATATTGGCACCTCCATCCCCATGCAGAAATCCATACCCCTCTTTCAGACACCCATTAGGGATGGAGTATCCACCCTCCACAATCTAGTTATGTCACGTTTGGCAAGTGTCTGGCCTAAGAATGAGAGGTAGCACTAGTATCTGTTGCCCCAATCCCATCTGTGCTGTGTAATAGAGTCAACCTGGGAGATCTAGGTAGCTCCCACCCTAGGACCTCTGTAAGGCATGTGACTACCCCTTTCCAAAACCTGTCTAGGGCCACACTGATCCATATAGTGTGCAGGAAAGTGCCCTTGGCACTGCCACAATGGGGGCATACAGGGGGCGCAACCAATCCTACCCTCCAAAGCTTATGTCAGGTTTAATACCCTGAGTAGGTATTTAAATTGAATCAATCCAGGTGCGACAAGATCCTTGCTCGACTGGGGGGACTCCAAGGCCTCCGTCCAGTTGTCATTATCGATGGGACCCAAGGCTGCCTGCCATACAGTCCTAAGGGCTTCTAGGGTGATATTACTATTTGTAATAAGAGATTGATGTATATTCGAGAGTTTATGATCGCCTATATCCCCCATCAGGAGTTTGCCTTCTAATCGGTTAAAATCAGGGTGGACCGTGAGGTTGGTTACATACGCATTAAGGCATGGGAGAACTGAAGGTATTTTTTGAATTGGCAGTGGGGCATGGAGTATTCCAACGGTGGGATCTGAAATGACTTGAGGGTGTGGCCATGCATAACATCACCCACGGAGGATATCCCAATGTGACCCCAGCCTCAAAAGCCTTGGAGATCGACTAGCTGAGAGAGAAGCCTATTTTGACACAATGGGGTCTCATGTGTAATGTGACCCCACTATTCCATCGATGAAGAGATTGGCGCCACACTAGTATCATGACCCTTTTGGAAGGAGGAAGAGCCTGAACAGCTGATCTGCCATATAGTTATGTGTATATAGAGTGAAGCCTCATAACAGCCAATGCTCAAAGACATAGGCTGGTTCATACCCAGAGTCATTCCACCTGTCATTAGGAACTTTGAGTTGTGAAGCTGCATAATAGGGGTGAATATCAGCAGCTGCTATGCCCCTGCAGTATGCAGACTGAAAGAACGTTCACAAGGCCACCCGAGATGCTCCACCCCCCCACAAGAACTGCCCCAGCATAGTATTAGCCTTTCGGAACCATGACATAGGGATCGGGTAAGAGTGATTTTGTAGATGGTAGAGTAGGCGAAGGAGAGGCACCATCTTGAATATGGCGGACAGTGGTAATCCCCCCCGATCTAATCGCTACATTTAACATTTTAAAGTTAATTATCTTTTGGTAGTCTATACTTTGTATTTTGCAAAGAAATCAAGACAAGTATATTTTTATCCTCTTCGCTATATTGTTTAATTCTTTAATTTGATATATTAATTTGATATATTGATTTCATATTTGATATATTAATATATAACAATAGGTGTCCTTATATTGCAAATACACTTTTCCTTCCCATATTTTACTGTATTGTATTTAAATTGCAATCAAATCAGATTACAGCTGTGCTCCTGACAGCCATGTATTTTTAAGTTGAGAAGTGAGACTAGAGGTTCTCTAGAATCATCCCTTTACGGGCACACATTTTGTTGTCTTCCCTTGAAAAAGACTTCCACTCCGTTAATTGAATTGTTAGTATGTTTTTTATTTCATTAACACTTTGACTTGTTGATTTCAAGCATAGTTTGTTATCCTTTTACATTTTTCAAACATTTTTGTCCTTCAGGCAATGTCATTATAATGTTTCCAATGCATTTCGGGCATTTAGGTCATGCCCTTCATCAGGGAATCGACACTGCAAAACGTAATAGAGTACCATTACTGTGGAGTGAAACAATTTATGACATAAATAATATCATTGCAACGTACCATCTTGCAAAATAAACATTACAATATAAGCAAAAATGTGAACAGAAATACAAACGGGGTTCTGGAAATGTTCTACTAGAGAGTGTAACACGGGGTGATCAAGGTAATAAGAACGGAGCGTCACTTACATGCCTTTCTCTGTGTTGTTGCCAACGAAACCAAACACAACCGCAATGTAACAAATCCGCTGTGCATCTATCCAATTTCAATCATATTGTGCAAAGCCATGTATTTTTGCCATATATGTTGGTGGTGTAAACACCGTGCAATTCATATATAACATTTAAAATTTGCTTGCCATAAGTGCATCATTTTTGGCACCAACTTCAATGAATGCAATGCTCTTAGCTTTAATGAAGCATAATGCTTTATATATTTTAGTAGGGTTTGGATACTTAGTAACCCTTAGCTTTTAGCACTTGTCTAGGGATAGCGTTCATCGACTCACATCCAAGGAGCTGTTGGGTCAGGGTAGACCTTGTGAGAAACAACGCTATTTACATACTTACGCTTTTAAAGTTGCCTTCTCTTTCACACGCGATGACATTCGACATACATTTGCTTGCATGACAATGAAGGATAACATTCTCTGAATCTTCATTGCTTACATTTATACTTCGTAGGCACACTATCATGACACCTTTACCATTTGGTACAAGGAATAAAGTTTACTGCGCAAATGTCATCATGATTATTGCTTGTTGGGGAGATGAGCACTCAGTTGACGCTTTGATGTCACTATATGCCGGAATTCCAGCTAAGCAAAGTCCTGCTTACCAACTCAAGGGATATCCAGCTCTACACAAAGATGGTCAGCTAGACAGCACTTACTTGCACGTTATGTGGCACTAGACCACCTGGGTAAGGGATTTTGCAGATCACCCACCTTAGGCAAGACTAGGTTAGGAAGTGCTTGGTAGGAGTATACTATACACAGGACTTATATATACTCACTGTCATAACACAATGGTGAACATGTTAATCTTTTCCACCATTCTTATAATGTTAATTACTGTAATCTGTCTCATTCTATTGATTATTGCAACACATGTAGTTTACACAAGAATCACAATGCTTCAATATATAGTGAAATGTCTTGGAGAGTATTTTTTGTGTATTTCTTTGAGTATGCATGGTAGTCAAAATGAAAGGGTTCTAGATCATTTACCACGATGAGAGTTGTTGTATTCGGAGGTTTTACACACATTTGTTGCTCTGTAAGTTTAGGGGTGCAGATGGTACACTGCACTGTGGGCTAGCACCGATATAGACCAATATATCTTTATGATGTGCATTAAATCCGTCTGGCATAGTCCTGACATTTATGCTGTCCAACACATGCACAGTATTCCTGGAGAGGTACAAGCCACACAACAGAATAAGCATCTTTCATGAATGATACATAATCATCAGGAGGCTTTCTTAAAGCATACCAGGTGTGGCCTTGACAACCCACTGAGAAAGGTCTTACTCACTGAACAAACTTCCTTACTGTGATCCTCCTCTTCAAGTGGAAATACTTTCAGTTCAGTGTCAGGGACTATGGTGTAAGCACTTTATGAGGCAAGTTTAAGGAGACTTGGTGTGATGTCCTTAGGCACCATAAACCCAAGAAACACAGAAAATGGCACTCAAGAATCCTGCATGTGCCCTCTGTCACATACCATACTCCCAAAAAGAGACAAATACAAGTTTATGTTTTGACTGCATATTTGTCTTATTTTTATGTCCATGTCCTTCTGTATTTAATCATCTTGTAATTTGTTAAATAGAATTCTGATATGAAATGTATCTTACATTCAATATTTCTCATTCCGAAAGAAAGAAAGCTAAAGAAGAAAGTCATTGGTAATAACATATCAGTAAATAATTAAACAAAAATTGAAAAATGTATCGAAAGGAAGAAAGCATTGCAGTTCTCAACATAGTTCAAAATCAATAGCTTGGATCGCGGTGTAGAGTAATTACCCGTGGTGATAATTGATTTAACATTTCGTCCATCAACTTTTTCAAAAAGCCTCAACAAGGCTGTAAACTGTTTTGGGTAGCCTGTGATCCCATCTAGAGTGAACTTGGTCCTGTCGTTTGGTAAGTAATGCTCCTATTGGTGCAGGTTTAAGTCTAATTTGCATAGAACTGATATCGGGCTGGACAGTGGTTTGGAGGAAGGGAGAAAGGACAGGAAGCTCCTGGGATTAAGTCAAGCATTCCACTTATCATATTTTTCTTTTACGAAGTGAGATGCCATTAGTGTGATGGGTATGCCCAGATGTGATTCTCATGATCACAGAACTGAAGCTGCACCTCCAAAAGAGACCCAACAAGGCTGTAACTAGATAGGTGCTGCTTATGCACCAGCCTCAAAGGTATATGACCTGGTACTTCTAAGAGTATGAAGAAGGTTTTAATCTACTGTTCTTTCCTGAGATTTAGTTTGAACACAGCAGACAAGGTCAAACAAGAATGTTTCTTTTTATTTTGTTTTGGTCAGGCACTAACACCTAGACACCACACATGAGTGCAGCTGTTGTTTGTGAGCATATGTGCCTTGTCATTTAGAGAGAGAGAGAGATTTATGAGAGGAGATCACTGCAGCACCTGAGATGTAGAATGCTCATCTGTATAGTATGCTAAGGTAGGGAGTCCGCAACTAATTCCAGAGATCTTTGGTATATAAATATTCTGCTTCTATAGAAGGGGAGTTAGGTCTGGCTAATCTGTCTTATACTATGATAGGGATTTTCATAATTTATGGTTTGCTGACTATGCTGACTATTTTTTTATTGGGCATTTCTTTTCTAATAGTGGCACAAATACTGCATTCTAGAGCATAATAGTTTTAATAAACATTTTAAACTTCCTTTGTGTCTCTGTTATATCTTATTGTGGATGAGTACACGTATGATAGCGAAAGGGAGTGTCCTGTTACCACGATCCCTGAGATGGTCCGAAGTGTTATGATCAGTGGTATCATTTAACTTGTTTCTCTGGATATGGTTAGGATGGTAAGTGAGAAAACATAGCTAGTTGGATTCTGGCTCATGGTTACTGAGGTGGTATGTTGACTCAGTCCCTTCCTACTGATGTTCTATGGTCCCAAGCATAGTTCTGTTACTTTGCAGAATCCCTGAAACAACCCATTGTCCGTGGCAACTAGTGACATTTGAAAGTGGTGGGGCATGAAAGTGTGGGATGAGTGCCATGTGGCAAACGAGTGACCCTGACTGCCAAAAGGAGGGTTCAGGTTGGGGGGTTCTTTGCCCGGGAAAAAAGTGTGGGCAAATGTTGCATTTCAAGAAACTCTAAGAAAGCAAGCAGGCTAATAAAACAATTGTGAAAGTGTAGTTATGACATCATTAAAGAGCTTCCGGGTGTCATTACTTGAACAGCAGACACTGTGGCAAGCCTGGTGTTCTGGATGTGGAATCCAAAGGCCCCAGGGTCTTGTAGGTACCTGTACATCGATGAAGGTAGGGTTGTTGTATGGAGTAAAATGCTAAGCTAGAACATCTGAAGGCTAGTAGTGTTGGAGAAAATGGTGTACAGGCTTTCAAATCAATGAAAGTGTAGCAAAAGAAATACAAATATTGTATGGTACACTAGATTTGAAACTCATAAATCGGACAGAAGTACAAAAATTGCATATCTCAATAGCTGCAGAAAGATGAAAATTGAACTTAAGAAGTACACTGATGCTCAGTAAACTAGCGTCAGAAAGACAACAGTCTGACAGAAGAAGCTCAAAGATGGTAGAGGGATAGTACAGTATACTAACTTTCGGAAGGACAAGGGTCTGGCCAGTGTGAAAATGAGGTTTGGCACACTAGCTTTCCGAAGAACAAAGGTCTGAGTCGTGGCTTGTTTCTCTCTCCTTCAAGCTCTCGGACTGTCTCTATCATGTGATATTTTGTGCATCAACATCAACTTTCACTTTCGCATTCCTAGCTGTTCATCTCTCTGCAGATAACCCTCTGTCTTTTTTCAGTCTGACTCATCTCTCTCTCTCTCTCTTAAGCTAACCACTCTTCCTGTTGGTATCTCATCCATGCATTCCATTTCATTCCTTCTCTCTCTCTCTCTCTCTCTCTCTCTCACCCCTAACTCTATGTCCACATGTGTGTCCCTGCACTCCAACTGCCTCATATGAATCCTCTCTGGCCTCTTAACTAACTACCCATCCCTATTGTTGCACTCTATTTATCCTCTCTGTTCACTTTCTCTTTCCTGTCTCCTTTGCACTCTCTCTATCCTGTGTCTTTCTTAGTCACTCTACACCATTGCTGTACCCTCTCCATTCCCGTCCCATCATTACCACCCCTAGTTCCCTCAGTGACCCATCAATATACTCAGCTCTGTATATCTGTTAGCTGCCCCAGGCTCCCATTTCCTCTAGGCCTATCACTTCTGAACCTTCCTGCAACCTTTGCCATTCTGGACACTTGAAATCCGATCAGTGACATCTGTATGTTTCCCATCCCCTCTGTACCCCATGAACCTCATATACCTACCCTGTACTCTCTACATGTCCTCTGTGCTCTTTCCACTGTACCCTCTCCACACCCTGTGTGACTTCTCTTCTCAGGACTCCCTTCACTGCCCACTGGCCCATTAACTCGCATTCTATCATTCGAAATGCGTCTCTCCCCCTGCTTCCTTTGCATCCTCTCTTATCTTCTAATCCTTCCAACCCCTCTGTAGCCTTCAAAACCCCACTGTCTTTATACTACCCCTGTGCTTTTTCTTATCTCCTCAGGCACCTCCCTTCCTTGTCCTCTCTGTCAGGGATATCCTCCTCCCAATGTCCCTAACTAGCAAGTCCCTCTTTTATGGGTGAAAAATAATTAATTTGCCTTAAAAAAGTATGATGCCTTCAATAAAGGTTAGTGAACAGGGCTTTATAAGTTGGATATGAAGGTAACTCCCTCATCAAAATACGCTGCGAGCTCAATAGAAACCGCTGCGTGCCATCATTTCTCACTACAGTTCATAACCACTTCACTAACAGCAAAGAGTTAAATTAGCAGAGTTTTGCAAGTATTGTAAAAAACAAATTACCTCAGTGGAAATATACAACGCGTATAATGGGACTGGCGTGTGTCACGAGCCTCTATTAAGGTACGTGACTACTTGTCTAATAGCATTGACCCTCTAGATCAATTACAAAGGGTGTCAAAATAAGTCTAAAGTCACAAACATTTCTGTGACATCAAAGTCATTAGCTCAACATGTGGATCATACACTATCAACCTTATCAATATGTCCATCATTTGACCTAAACAAGGGGAATAGATTTGAAAACTAAGACTAAATATCCACCCTCTAAGCTCCTTACCTTCGTCCGAATTGGATAGACAGACTTTCCCTGTCAGCTGTGATAGATTTCGCTCTGTCAACCGTCCCTCGTAAATATTGGCATGGAATCTCTAATTGGATCCCTGAACCGGGGCACGCTCTCTAGCTGAGTACTGGATGTTTTAACGAGGCAGCCATTATGGAGAGTATAAAAATCGATCAATCTATATCGTAGTAAAACCTACTGCAGAAAAATAAGGTCTTTGGGGAGACGCTAGAGAAAACCAAGACCTGTAAAAAACTTCAAATTACATGGACCTGTAATAAGGTCCATTTGTGGTATTTACCACAAAGCAAAGGGTCCACCTCATCTGATCTGGGCATACTAACAGACAGCTCTGTATGTGCTGAATTAATTGCCTTTCATTTTTAACTTTGTGCACATTTGAAGGTTTATTTTGAAAGTCACCTCTTATATCGCACCACAAATTCATCCTGTTGCACCACCTGTGTCTCCTGAGCCAATCCAGATGCTTCTTCCTTGCTTGCTTTCTATGTTATCATGTAGCAAGAATGCGGCACCAGGATTGGCTGGCATGGGCAAACACATCTCACTTTAAGAGACCGGACTCACTAACGTCACACATATAGGAAAAGCCTAAAGTGTGCATGTGGAGTTGGCTGTAGAAAGGCACCTATCCAACCCAACATGTGCACTTTACTTCAAACCAAGCCTGCTGTAAATCCCCATGCCTGCCCACCCTGTGCTTTCATTCATAATGATTTGCCAGCACCTGGCCTGTAATAAAAGCATTGCGGCTGCCTGACAAAAAAAAAATACTTAAAGTAAATCTTAGATTTACTACTGGAGGAGATGCAGGGGCAAGAAATGGAGGGGGGAAATTCTCCAGCATCTAAATAGGGCTGCCGCCCCTGCCCATTGTTCTTGACCACTAATGAGAACATAGTAGTTATCTTAATGGTATAATTTAGATCAATTTTGTAAATTCTAAAATTGATATTTATTTATTTTAAAAGTTTTATAGAGCATCAACCAGACCCAAGCTAGGGTATCTGAGCGCTTTACATAAGGCGTAATGTGAAACATTCAAAGGGATAACATTGCATATAAGTAACAAGGAGTAACAGCATTGAGAAAACTTATTCTGAAAAACAGTAAAAGACCATTCAAGTTCGTGTGGGTCATCAGTTCTCGTGGCAGCAATGATAAGAGTGTTCTGAACCCAAAAATAAAAACAAAAACAAAAAAAACACAATTAAGTGCAAGAAGGTCTTAATTAAGCGGACTAAAGCATAGAGGTAGATTGGGGATTGCCGATCTTGTGACGTGGTTGTATTGATTTAAGGTAGGAATTTGCTCATCAGGAATGATTTTGTTTCCTATTTGAAGAGAGGGATAGAGGAGATTTTTCTGATGTGTGGGGGAAGGGAGTTCCAAATTCTTGGGGCTGCCCCACAGAATGCTCTGTTGGAGGTTTTCGACTTTTTGAAACGTGAGGGTTTCAGAAGTAGATTATTACCACTCCTAGAATGTCTGTTTCCTCCAGATAGGCTGAGTTTTTGGGCTAGGTACTGAGGGGTGTTGTGGTGCAGCGCCTTGTGTGTGATGCAAGCCATATTTAGGTGGATTCGAGCTTCGTAGGGTAGCCAGTTAAGTGCTTTTAGGTGTGGCGATATGTGGTCAAATTTCCCGGACCCTGTTATGAGTCTTGCTGCAGCATTGAGACAGGCTTTTAGAGGGGCGGTTGAGAGTTTGGGAAGCCCCGCGAGGGTGGTACATCCGTACTCAAGTCTAGAAATAACTAAGGACTGGACTGCAGCTTTGAGGTCCGCATTCTCAAGAAATGGTTTCATTTTCCTGAGATAGCTGAGATGGAAGCGGGCATTTTTAGCCAATAAGTTGACGTGGTTTTGCATGTTCAGGTTCTTATATGGAGGAGTCCACTACTGTTGGCGTGCAGTTCAAAGCCGTGATAGTTTTGATCCAATCCTTTGTCTCCATGGCGTTCTTAGCGGGGGAGATTAGGAGAAACTCTGGGGCATATTATCAAGGGGGTTTATCTCCGCTTTTTTGGCTTTAAAAGCCAAGAAAGCGAAGATAAAATTATCTCCCTATTACCTAGCTGTTGCTAACACCAGTTAGCGGCAGCTAGTAGGAGATAGCGACCATCTTGGGCCCCGCTTTGCATGTCAGTGAAATTTATCACTAATGACATGCAAAGTGGGCGTGCCAAGATGTTAGCGACTGGAAACAGTCGCTAACATCGCTATCTCCTATTACCAACTTTTGGAGATATTCGCGCTAAGCGTGAATATCTCCAAAAGCTAACACCTGCCCCTGGGCAGTTCTTAGCCATGTTATCCAATGGTAGGTGGATAACATGGCTAAGAGCATTAGCTCGGTAATGCATGAATATCGCTGACTTTTCAGCGATATTCATGCATTTCGGCCGATTTTTATCGCTTAGGAGATAAACCTTGATAATAGCAAGGTTCCTAAGCGATAAAAATCACAGCAGCACGGCGATAAAAATATTGCCGCTAAGCCAACATAACGATAATTATCACTAGTTGTTGGTAATATGCCCCATTGTTTTTTGCGAGCATAGCTTGAGGAAGTTGGTCGATAGCCATTGGACTGTCTTTTCAAGGGCTGTAATAAAAACTATACACCGATAGTATCCCTCTTGACCTATATTTCTTTTGCTTGAGACTAAATGCTCACATCTAGGGCATATCAAAGAATGTACTACTTCACAACTATTTCATTTGTATAAGTTTTATTAGATATATTTATTTTTTGGCAGAAAAAGTGTTTCTATTTATAGGCTCAAAAGCATTTGTCAGTCAGTCCATAGTTACTAGGAACATATTTTACAAAAAGATTAAATAGTGATTTTCATAGTACAGTTGTTATCATTTAGAAACACACATTTTGTTCATTTTTTTTGGACTTAAGACAATAATTTAGAACAATCCCGACTCACTCACCACACCAAACTACCATACCTCTCAATCTTCTACATACACATCACTTGCACTCACTACATACATACTCCACACCCCAGTCTCACACTACATACACAGTTTAAACTATAGGGGCGAAAAGACTCGACCCTCTACTGCTGTGCTGAAAAATGGGGTGTTGCCACATAGACTGGTCAACGTGCGTTTCGATGGCCTAATTTTCTTTCTTTGCCATCTTCTTCAGGACCTATAGTTTCAAGAATATATTGCGGGCTTGGTGTTCTGATGGGGGGCTGCTATAGTTGTAGCGCAGCAAATCGTTACGATGTCCTTATGCCTAGGGAGGGCTGTTGTACTCTTCCCAGGGTCACTATGTAGCTGCATATGCTGTGGGATGATCTGCGCGGGGCTTTTCAGATGCTCTAGTCATTAAAAAGCTCCCTGCCGACTATTACCATACATCCCTTGATTGCTGATATGGTTCAAGTGCCAGAATGGTATGGTACTCTTCCTATTTCATTCTCCGTATTTGTTGAAGGGTCCACACACCCACTGGTTCGTGCCTACTACTCAAATTGGTTTTCTTTGAGGGGGCTTAATGTCGCCGACCTTTCATTCAAACGTGCAACGGGTATCTCTGGCACCTACAGCATATTCCTATCAGCGAGTTTCAAGGGCTGTATTCATTGACCTTATATCTTCGATAGAGGAGATCTTGATGTACAGTTGGGTGTCATCCACGTACATGTGGAAGGATATGTTCTCAGCTGTAGTAACTCGGTGAGTGGTTCGACGTATAGGTTGAATAGCATGGGAGATAGTGTGGAGCCTTGGGGAACTCCCAGTAGGTTAGGGGAGGAAACTGAGACATTGTTGTTGATCAAGTAGGATTGCGTTCTGTTTTCCAGGAAGGATTTGAACCACTGAAGGACTTTACCAGAAAAAAACATCCTGTATTCTAGTCTTCTTAGTAGTTTGTCGTGGTTGACCGTATCAAAGGCTGAGGAGAGGTTGAGTAAAACTAGCAGGCAGGTTTTGTTGTGGTCAAGGGCTTGCAGGGCGTCATCTACTATATGTAGAATGCCTGTTTCTGTGCTATGCCCGGGTCTGAAACCCGATTGGTGAGTGTTCAGTAGATTGAAGTTCGAAATGTGTTGGTTTAGTTGCTGCTGAACACATTTTTCCAAGACCTTGGCTAGCATGGGAATATTGGTAATTGGTCGGAAGTTGTTGGGGTCAGAGTTATCTACAGTAGGTTTTTTAAGGATAGGGGTGACTTGTCCTGTTTTTAGGCAATCTGGGATGTGACCTTGTGCTAGTGAGGCATTCATGATATTGGTCCAAAGAGGAGAGATGATATGAAAGAGGTGGGGTAAACTGTTTGAGGGGACAGGGTTGTTGACGTGGTTGTTAAGTTTGGTCGTTGCAATAATATTGGTGATTTTATTGAGATTGTAGAGTTTAAAGTGGCCCAGAGAGAGTTATTTTTGGGCCATGGTAGCTCAAGCATTGCAGGCATATTGACTTGATTGCACTTAGGGGTGGCTGAGTTGAGTGCTGCTGCACTAAGTTCGAGTTGCCGAGAGTTAGTTTTAGCAGAGAATTCTACACTGCTCAACTGAGATTTCAATGTCAGTAGCGAAGTTTTAGCTAATTTGTGAGATTGTTGTTTCAGAATTTCAAAGAGTTTCTTTGGCCTTGTCTAGTTCTGATCTGAAAAAGTCTATTTTTGATTGTAGGATACTTTTATTGTAGTAGTTTCTCCATTTACAGAGAAGTTTGAGATGATTGGGGGAGGGGTGTTGCCTCCATTTCCTTTCCGCTGATCTGAGTATGCGTCTCTCTTCATTTAAGGCTTCGCTGAACCATGGGTCATTGTCTTTTTCACTAATTCTTTTGAGTTTTGGTGGAGCGGCTTGCTCGAAGACTTTGGTCATTACGGAGTTGTAGTGAGCTGTGAGGTCATTGACGTCTAATCCGTTATTGGGGAGAGTAAGAACCTTCTCACAGGAAGATTTTCTTGAAGGCGGATGGAATTTGGAAGGTGATAATGTGGTGGTCTGACCAGTCACATGGCATAACCTAGAGTGAGTCAATAGTATTTTGATTAGATATGATCCAATCAAGAGTGGCACCCTTTGAGTGAGTCGGCATTGAGATAACTTGGGTGAGGGAATCGTCTGCTAGGAAGGTTTTAAGGGTGTTATCCTGCTTGTCCAGGTGGTTGTCCCAGTGTAGATTGAAATCACCCCGGTAAATGTCTTTGGAGTGAGGGGAAAAGTTTGAGGTAATAATTTCCATAAGCTGTTCAGTGAATTCAGCATTCGACCCTGGTGGATGGTAAAGAATGTGTAGTTTGTAAGAGTGGGTACTCGAGGAATTAACAGAAATCCCAAAGTATTCACAGGAGACAAGGAGTTCCGAATGAAATTTCGAGATGGAGATGTCGGAGCGATGTATGCAGGCTAAACCTCCGCCTGTCTTGTGCGTTCTGTCTAATCAAATGATGTTGTAGTCGGGTGGGACAAGAAGATCTAGGCAAGGGGAGGATGACTCATTAAGCCAAGTTTCTGTGAGGAGGATTTTATCAATATTCTTGTTGAGGGCAAGGTCTGCGGTGTCCGATGCATTTTGGTGCTGACCGGCAGTTCAGTAGAAGACAGGAGAGCGCATTTGCGGCGCTCTTTACAATTGGCTCAGGGATCTCAATGTGTGCGGCTAATGATTGAAGATTATTCAGGTTTATTCCTCTAGGTCTTGGATGAGAAGTGCGACTTGGGTCGCTAGGGACTGGGAGTATAGCATATTCATCTTTGTTAGAAGTTGGACTAGCCGCGGTTTCATATTGCTGAAGAAGTGATAGGATATCACTGTCAATTATGTTATTGTAGGGTCTGCATGTGCGCAAGATTTGATCCGATAGAGCTAGTGGGATAGTTTTTATCCCCTTCTCGCCTGTTGCCAGGGATTTTTCAAGATGTTTAAGTGTGGAAAGGGCGTTTTCAGCGAGGTGTAGGATGTTTCTAGTTTTTAGGATAACGTTTTTTAAGTTTCGGACGGTGACGCCAGTCTGTGTTTTAAGAGAATCTTGATAGGGCGGGGGGGAACTGAAGTAGGGTGTTGATAGGGGGGGCATTAATGGGGTTGTTCTTGCTAGTTCTGGACGAGGGAGGTGGTATGGTGTGTGCGATGTGCGGGGAGTTGCTGCCGCTACTTTCAGCAAATGTAGGAGGAGGCACGGACCGAAGCTTCTCCGAAGGCACTGATAGGGTGGGGGGGGGGAGTTAGGTTCAGAGGTAATCTGTGTGGATTGACGGGCTGGCTTTTTAAAGCACCGTGCTGATGGGAAATGTTAATGATATTTACAACAGTTTTGGGTGGGGTAGTCGGATGCTGGTCTTCAGGGTGATCTGAGGGGGTGGAGGTTAGGCCCTGAAGAGCAAACAGTGGGTTGCTGGCCTGGCTTTTTAAAACACTGCGCTGATGATGGTTGCTAATGCTAATGCTAATAGCCACAGTTCTGAGTGGTGTAGGAGGTCGTTGATCATCCGGGGATGAAGTCGTGGTAATAGTGGTAAGGTCCTGCGAGATGCTAAGTGTGGTGATGGTGTGAGTTTTGAGGGTGAGTAAGTAATTATCAAAGAGTTCTAGATCCTTGTTAGCTGCTTGGATGAGCACAGTGCCATATTTGTAGGACGTAATGTTCAGTGTGGCTCTGAGGTTTTGCGAGGAAGTCGTAGTAATCCTATTGGGACCTCAATGCAGTCACAAAAAACAGATGCACAGCCCATCCCAAGAGCTGACGTGTGTTATGTTGTCTTGTAAAGCGCATGGCTACCCCAGCAATGGGGCGTCCCAGCGCTGTAGACCACTGGGGAACCCGTCCTGGCTTTCCCTGTGAGATGATCCCTGCTGGGTATCTCCAAGGTGAAACCAGTCATCCCCGGTGTATGTGGGGGGCCGTTGTGGAGATGAGGCAAGCTAATGCCCAGAGTTGCCGAGTGTGATCCCTGGTTAGAGTAGGCACCGAAGTGAGAATTATCGAGTCCGCTGACCCTGGTCCACGACCCTGCCGCGTCGGGAATTGAACCCTGGTCCCAGGCCGTCCTCTGCTTTCGGGTCTGCCGCCTCTAACCAGTGAGCCACACCACTCCTCATTGACAGATTAGCAACATATCTGAGTAGCTTTGATCCCACATCAGGGTCTGACCCCTGGAGCTGAAGAAAAATCTGCATTTTCAACTCAAGGTGGCACTTCCAGTACACTGTGATGCCCTGTGGTTTGAAGAATGCCCCTGCCACCTACCAGAGGTTGGGGAACAAAGTCCTTGCTAGATTGGAGGCCTTTAGTGCAGCCTATTTTGATGTTGTTGTCTTTAGCTCCACCTAGCAAGATCACCCGATCCACCTCCAAAAGGTTCTGGAGTCTCTGTGGCGAGCCAGCCTCACTATCATAGCAAGTAAGTGTCAGATAGGGCAGAGCAAGGTTGAATACTTGGGCCACCTTGTAGGTAAAAACCTACAACATTCTGGATTGAGTAGCTCCAACAACCCAGAACTAAGTCAGGGCATTCCTTGGCGTGACATTACACTACAGGAGGTTTGTGCAGGGAACTGGGTCCATTGTGGCCTGCCTGACAGAATTGACCTCTAGGAAAAGGCCCAAAAAGGTAAACTGGACACTGTGCTGTCAAAATGCTGTTGATGCCTTGATAGAAGCTGTTCAGAGCATCCAATAAGAAAGCTTCAGATTGTGGGCAGCGTACAAAGTGTGGAAAGCAATAAGGAGCTTGTGTGGTTTCGAGAAAATCTCGTGTTACACACCATTGGTATCTACAACTTTTTTGCCACTAGATTTGTGGGATCGTGTGGCTCACTACTGGAGAGCAAAAGAAATAAGGATGGTGGGAGATCTGTATTCAGAAAGGGGTCTCAAATCATTTGAACAACTTAGGGAACAGTATCAGCTGCCGAGGGAGAATTTTGCTAAGTACTTACAAATTAGGTACCACTTGGTGAATAACTGCTGTATTATCCAATCCAAACCTTTAATAGAAGGAAACATGGTAGGACCATGGATAGGCACTCTATACGGTCTTATGTTGAGTACTAAGGCTAATGATCTGGAGGAACAAAATCGAAAATGGGGGATTAAATTGGGGAGACAGGATATACAAATAGAGGCTTCTATTGACTTGGCCAGTCAATTATTCTTGTCCGCAAAACTGTCAGCCCAACATTTTAAATCACTCTTTAATCTATACTATACCCCAGACAAGGTGTCTAAATGGATTGGTGATCAAATAGGGAAATGTTTTCGCTGTGGACACCCATCTGCTGATGATGTGCATATTTTCTTTGCTTGTCCATCTGTAGCTGGTTTATTAACACAGTTGGAGAAATTTCTAACAGAGACTCTTGGTGTCCCTATACAATTATCTGCCACTCAGATTCTTTAAGGGGTAGAGATGAGTTCGGCTGCTGCAGTAATCAAAAAACATCAGGCTTTTTAAATATTTTTAGCTTCTGCTGTATAAAGATTGAGTATAGCTTCATTTTGGCTTCAACAGGATCCGCCTACATTTGAGGCCTGGAGGGCACGTTTCTTCTCTGTATATAACATGGAGCACAGTGTATATGCCCTCAAAGGCCATCGTAAAAAGAAGCTTGGCCGGTTAGTCTGGGGCACGATTTTGCAATATTTGGATTGTGAAATATGAAATCCGGGGCAGGTAGAGTTTCTTGATCCTTGTACAATAGGGCTACAGGTTCTCACCTTAATTAATTAAGGATTGCAACATCGGTATTCTTTCTTCTATCTATTGGTTAATATAGAGGCTGTCATTGTTGTTTTCTGTTTTTTGCTTTGCCTCTTTGTTAATCGGAAAGCCCGCTGCGTATATTGTATGTATGATGTTGATTTGATCCTTCTGACTCATGTATTTTCAATTAAAAAAAATGAAAGCTTCAGATTACTCCAAGCAGTTCATAGTGCAAACAGATGCTTCTGGGCATGGGACAGGAGCGAACAATGATGATGGCTATGACTAACCTGTTTCTTTTATAAGCAGGAGGCTTCTCTCAAGAGAGCAGGATTGCAGTGTCTTCAAGAGGGAAGCCTTAGCTGTTGTTTGGTCCCTGAAAACGCTGAGATCATACCTGTTTGGTTCTTACATCCTTGTCTAAAGAGACCACAGACCTCTCCGATGGCTCATGCAAATGAAAGGCCAAATCCACAAACTGTTAAGGTGGTCCATATCCCTACAGGGAATGGACTTTCCAGTGGAACTCTGACTTGGGACTGACCATGCCAACGCAGAAGGCCTTTCCAGGTTCTTGCACTTAGACAATGAAGACTCTCTAGGGAAAGTTTTTTCTCCTCCTATTTTGTTTGGGACGGGTCATGTAGGAAATGGCCTCTTGTTAAATTGTTAGCCCCACTTTTTTCTCGTTGCCTGTTGTAATTTCAACTGTACGTGCACTGGGCATCTCTTTCCCAAAACACTGTACCACATTTTGCACAACTTCAGCTTCGCCTGTAAGTTCCTAGTAAAAGGTAGCATGGGGGAATGGGTACTGAATAGAGTCCTTTGGGCTGCAGCACTGGCTGTGCCACCCCAGGGACCACTCACCAGGTCTAGCTGCATGTCTTGGTGCAGGAAAATACAAATAGTCGGCATGGCACACGACCCTGTGTGCCATGACCCCCCTATACCGCATAAGATATAGGTCAGCCATCCCTACTGCAGGCCTTAGCCCTATGGCAGGGTGCACAATGCCGTATGTGCAGGCATATTAGCATGAGCAGTTATGCCCATACAATGTCCAGTCCATTCTGTGACGTTATAAGTAAACAGAAATTCCATAAAGAATGTATGGGCTGGATACTCAACAGCATGAGGTTCCTAGCTCCTTGACGGCTTCACTGATTTCTAAGATATTTGGGACCAAATGTCTTGACAATAAATAATCACAAATGCCATTGGTGGATTTATTAATACAATCACACAGGAGACCCCTTTAGAGGGTTACCTGAAACCTAACCAAACACTAGTGGAGTCTCTGGCCTGTTTTAACCAGCCTGCCAGTACTAGACCTGTTTCTGACCTCATGAGGAGAGAGTCAGCACTCTCAGAGGACAGAAACAATACCTAGGGCATGGGTGTTTCACACCTCCTCCAGGAAAGGATGGTGTTCCCAGGGGGGAAACTTCAAAGGTGAAGCTGCCTCCTTTGAAATCCAACCCAGGAACCCCCAGATATTAGGGGAAGTCAAGCACTCTTTCCTGCTCCACATTTGGTGGGAGTGAGGGAGGGAGCATTAGTTAGATGAGGAGAAGGGTCACCTCTCAGTCTGCACTACCCCTAGAGTGGGGAAGATGATGTGAACCCTTCTGATGAAATTGCACTATCTTGAGATGGTGAGAAAACCTTCAATCAGGTTCAGGGTAGTGCCTCCTCTCACCTCGCTGGAAGAACACAGAGAGTCCGCCTCCCCCCGTTTCGTTCCGAGGCCACCGAAGTCATCTGCGGCGTCCCGCAAGGATCATCACTCAGCCCCACCCTCTTCAACGTCTACATGAGACCTCTCGCAGCCATCGCACGACAACACAACCTCAACATCATCTCCTACGCCGACGACACCCAGCTGATCCTCTCCCTCACCAGAGACCCCGACACCGCCAGAACCAGCCTCCACGAAGGGATGAAAAACGTCGCCGAGTGGATGAAGAACAGCCGCTTGAAACTGAACTCAGACAAGACGGAAGTCCTCATCCTTGGACCATCACCCTCCGCCTGGGACGACTCCTGGTGGCCCCCAGCACTGGGCATCGCCCCCAAGCCGACAGACCACGCACGCAACCTGGGCTTCATCCTGGACTTCTCCCTCTCGATGACCGGACAAGTCAACGCCGTCTCCTCTTCATGCTTTCACACCCTCCGCATGCTCCGCAAGATCTTCCGATGGATCCCGATCGAAACCAGGAAAACGGTCACCGAGGCCCTCGTCACCAGCCGGCTGGACTACGGAAACACCCTCTACGCCGGAACAACAGCCAAGCTACAGAAAAGACTACAACGCATCCAGAACGTCTCCGCCCGACTCATCCTGGACATCCCTCGATGCAGCCACATCTCCGGCCACCTGAGGAACCTGCACTGGCTCCCCGTCAGCAAGAGGATCACGTTCAGGCTCCTCACCCACGCACACAAGTCTCTCCACGACCTGGGCCCCAAGTACCTCAACAACCGCCTGACCTTCTACACGCCCACCCGCCAGCTTCGGTCCGCTAGCCTCGCCGCCGTACCACGCATCCGAAGAGCCACCGCCGGAGGCAGATCCTTCTTCTACCTGGCGGCCAAGACATGGAACTCCCTCCCCATCCACCTTCGGCTTACCCAGGACCACCTCGCCTTCAGGAGACAACTCAAGACCTGGCTGTTCGAGCAGTAGCAGCCCCCTTCCCCCAAGCGCCTTGAGACCCTTCCGGGTGAGTAGCGCGCTCTACAAGTGTTATGATTGATTGATTGACTGGAAGTAGTCACTATAGGTAGTGGACTCCCAAAGTTAAGTAGTCCATTGGCTACTGCCTATCTCCCTTTGTAATGGCCCATAATTCAGTATTTACGTGGCTCGCTAAAATCTTGACTTGATATTCCACGGACCAAAAGAAAACACAGGAAGAAGACATGCTGCTGAACTAGGAACTGACTAAACCCTGCCAACTGCAAAATGACTCTACAACTGTTACCTGCTGTCTCTACCTGAAACCTGTGCATCCTCTGAGTAACTTAGTAAGTAATATTGTTTTCTAAAGCATACGAATGCCATGGCATCTTAGCGCTAACATGCTGCCAAATGATCAAGTAAGAAAGGAAACCTACTTAACACTAGAAGCCCAGAGCCAGGTCTTCAAGGATTTCCTAAAACACAGCATATTTGTTTGAAACCTCGGAAAAAAAGGCATGAAGTTCCATAGCTTACAAGCCAAGTCGAAAAAACATCTAAAACCCCAATTAGCCTTCTTTATCCTAGAAATAAGCTCCAACCTAGTAGTAGATGATCTTAAGTCACATCGAGGGATGTGCCATGCAAAGGTCTATTAAAACACAAGTTGTCGGAATCCATGCAGTGCCTTGTGTACAATACACAAGGCCTTAAATTTGACCCTATCCTTAATGGGCAGCCAGTGGAGTCCTTGGAGTTCACGAAACCCAGAGCCCTATCAGCCTTCGCCAAATGCCTGGGACCTCTCTTTGGATTAATGGTACTAGTCCCCAGCACACCGCTGGTATTGACAGCTGGGGTAAAGACCGGCATTGACAGTGTTTATGCGATTCACCCCGCCAGCCAAGGCTTTTTTGCTACCAGGCGGGTAGCCAACCCTTTCAACATATCCAACAACCTGAGGGACCCTCACAGTACCTGCTACCAATGCTGCCAACAGCCCTGCTCCTGTGACCCTGTACCTTCTTTCTGGTTGCATCGACAGCATGGATGTAGCAACTTGGGCATGACCTCGATGGACTGCCCTCACCGCACCTGTAGCTGAACGCAACTGGTGAAGAACCCATTCTGCATCCCAAGACCTCCGGCACTGATGACCCAGGTCGCCCAGAACTGACTGCTGTGCCCGAGCCCTGTGACGTCCAAAACTCTGACTCCACTGGAGGAGAAAGTCCCCTGAACTGTGGGAGACCTTTGTCCCACAAAACTCCATGGCGGGGCAGTGCTTCCATCAACTACGATGGTAAATGGGTTGTCGATACTCCGCTATCTAACCTGTCTAACCCTATGCTTTTTTCATCTTGACCGCGACGGTCTCTACCTGATGGTATTGACCACTTTTGCTGAAAACCTGTAAGCAATTGTGTCTTGAACTGCATTTGGTTAACAATCAACTTACAAAGCAATTACTAACTGTTGAATGAAGTTCTTTATTTCTAAAAATATATATATAAATACAACTTTATTTTCCTAATTAGTTCTAGATTTATTCTTGAGTGTGTGTGTCTCAGTTATTGCCTCTGTGCATAACAACAAACACTTGGTTAAGCTTGACTCTTGACCCATACTACCACAAAAAGGAGCAATAGAATTATCTGCACACCTATTGCATGTTCACTGGACTCTCTGCAAAGTGTACTTCTTTTTGGTGCGGTATACAGAGAGCCAGTGTCCTACAGGTACATCCTATTAACCAATATGTACATTGCAATGATATGAACTGGAAAAGCTTGCTCAGTGACGACAGAAACGAAAATTACTGAATGTTGGCGCATATTAGAATTACATGAAGCTTCTCAATGTTTTTATTAGATTACCTTAACAGGCTTGCAGTACAAAAGCATGTTATGATAAAATGTTAGAAGTCACCCATTTGTAATCTAGTCTGACTTAATTCCAGATTTAAAAAATATTTTTCACTTATGTTGTGGTTTCTTGCAGTTCTTGAGGTTATGACAACGACGACAGCATTCACAACGTCAGGTATGTCTTCTTAGAAATGTATCAACATCAAGTAGTCATTACCCCTCCCATCAATGTCCCCCTGCATGTCTTCTCTCCCCACGGTTTTTGCAGAGCACAGGACACTGTAAGGCAAGTGGTTATTTTCCTTAAAAGAAGTATATTGGAACATTTCCTCTACCTTCAAAATGGGTTAGTCTTATAAACATTAGTGTGACGATCGTTTTAAATTAAATGGGTTATTCTTATAAACATTAGTGTGATGATTGTCCCAAATTGCCCATGTGTGTTATTGCTAGTCATGCCATGCAGAATTTTCAGTTTTTCGCTTATTGCTTAAGTGCAAGGTGCGTATAAAAACCCTGTATTTTGGGTGGTTAGGCCAGAGACTTTTCTTTATTCTCACATGACTGTCCAATTGTTCAGAGACTTCCCCTTTTTCCTAGAGTTACTGTCAGTTTTCCTTGTAAATCTGACAGTTAGAGCTTAGACGACATTCTCCTTTCTCAAAGACATGTTGTCCATTCTTTTTATGATTTTTGTTGCTCAGAGTGATTCTGATTTCTGACTTTCTACTCTGTTTCTGTGCTGTCTAAACTGAGCCTTTGGATGAGCTCTACAAGGATTGTTTTCACATCCATGGGTGACACAGGTGAAATTAGTTCAATGCACCAACTCTTCAATGTAAATGAGAGGTTTTGATAATCCTGCAGAACCCACCCAACACATCTGAGAAGTGGCATCAATGCTTCTGGATTACTAGCAGGGAGCAGTGGTAATCCAAATGATCATTCGTTAATGATTTACACACATATGATCACTAGAAACGAAATATGAATTTCAACATATTGATTTTAAGACAGTTGTTTTAAAATCTCTGGGATCTAGTGCACATGACTGTAGCTTTTTATTTACTTCCTCATTTTCTTTACTCATTATATCTGTCACATTAAAATCAGTGCCCAACACTCCATCTGGTAACTACTTTAGAAGTGTTCCTAACTAATTCAGAGTCATCCCTTGGAGCTTAGGTGGAAAAGCACTTTTTCTTCACAACATGTCCCTGTTACTACTCCATAGCACCCCTGTGGTTCTAGTCAGGTCTGATCAACAACAAACTAAACTCATTCTTTCACAAGTATGGCCACCCTCTGCAGTGTGATGTGTATCCTGCATAAGCCAGTAATCTATAGCTTCCTCCATGAATGCTGTGTACCTTTTAAATATGTCACGTTCGAAAGTATCACGGTTCGCCAACCAGCTTGATGTTATTTCTTCTGGACCTGCCATCAATCTCTCCCAGTCTGATTTGGATCACTGTGTTTTCTTCCCGAAGTCTCACAACTGTAGATTGGAACTTTATAGCTTCATCTTTAACAATACTGAATGCCACTTCAGCTTGTTTCACTCTATTATGCATTATTTCAACAGACCGGACCAAATAAACTTCAATTAACTCAATGTCTATTTGAGATTCAAGCATAGACTTAGTATCTGTCACTGCCTTCAGCTCAGCTCATCATCCATCCGGGGTGAGGAATTCCCTTTGTTGTAGGGAGCTGTGGTTCAGTTACGCCTCCCGCATCCTAGCCTCTGCAGTTTTGTTTGAAGGAAATATTAGTTGTCAAACTTCTTTGCTGGGTTGGTTTAGTGCTTCTCTCATGACCCATTGTCTCTTCATTAGAGATTGTATTGAGCCGTATCTTCTGCAGTTTAGGTATCAGGAGCGTTTAGAGCAGTTCCCTTACGCCATGTGTGGTCTGAAGCTGTCCGGCCCTTACTTTTCCATGTAAGGCAATAGGGAGATCCTTTCTAGGGAGCAAGGCACAGATGACTCAAGCCTGAAAGGGTATTGTCAATATATTTAGAAAAGAAGGAGAGGGAGAGATAGCAAAAGAGAGAGAGGCATTTGTGATTCAGCACATGCAGTTGAACACAAGGGAGAAGGTAGAAAATGTTCTGTGATGGATTTTGGTTGGAAGAGAGAGTTCTAGGGCCCCTTTTCTAATTCATATTAAATCTATTTTTGTATGGCAAATTTGAAAGTTCCATATTTTAAAGTTCCATATAAATGTGGCTTGCCAGATTCCAACTGTTCTTTTTCTCTTTTGCAGAATCTACCGAGTTCACTTCAAAGAGTGCTTTAACAACTTCAGGTAAGAATGTACATTGTTGTTAATGTGTGTGTGTGTGTGTGTGTGTGTGTGTATATATTCAATACATAATAATAAAATACAGACATTTTATTTTAAGGGCTATATATTTTAATACATCTTTAAAAATTGTTTATTTACTTTAATACATTTATATTAATTCAATGTTCCATGGGCTTGCCCCTATAATGTGGGTCAGAGATCCAATATTTCTACAACTCCTCAAACAGTATTCCAGATAGCAGATGTTGCACCTTTACTCCATCAACTCCATTGGCTCAAGGTGAACAAACGTGTTAAGTTCAAGGCTTTAAGCTACATGTTTCTAGCTAAACATGGTTTGGAGACCCCTACATACAAAGCCTGGTCAAACCCAACTTACCCACTCGACAGCAGAGATCAGCCAGCCTCTCTCTATTTTTTGTTCCCGGAGTCTGGCTCTCTCGTATGAGACGTCGCTTGTACTCTTACCATGGCTCCAAACTGTGAAATTCTCTCCCTCTGGAACTTAGGATGTGTCAGTCGCTTTCAGCTTTTCATAAGAAACGAAAGAACTTCTTTTAAAAACCAAGTCTAACCCTCCCTGTACTATTATCGGCAACATTGGCTTGCGCACTGTCCTGCTCACCGCTGAGAAACCCTATTGGTTAGCTGCACTCTTTATAAATCTTTATAAATTAAATTAAACGTATAATTCCTTCACGATAATACCTTGACTAATGTTTCCTTCCCTCCTATGTGACTTGCAACTGGGTAGGCTCTGGTCAAGATATCATCCCATTGGTGTATCTCTAGCTTTATGTTCAGCTCACTTTCATAGTCTACTAATTCATTCTTTTTTATTTTCCTAAATAAAGTCCATGCAACTCCTCAATGAGTTTCCTTTTTACATATCTGACATATATAATGTATTTTAGGTGATATTTTGATCTTTACACTTGCTATCTGCCCTAGCCAGGAGTGTGATTTGTTCTTCCTATTATTTAATGCCACCTGTACAATGTGTTTCAAATTTCACCAGTTGGTTTTGTTGGTTACTACACGATGTTTTCCCATATCTAGAGTTAGGCCACCATAGTAGGGCCATTGCATTTAACATTAGGATTATTTTCTGTGGAGTATAATTATTTAGGCCTTTTGACCTGTATTCATTTATTTGAACTGAGACACTTTTTGGGTAGTCTGTGTCTTATTTCACAAATGGTGGTAGGGAGCTAATGTTGTCCAAAAAGGATATTAAAATACCCTTGGTGAGCATAGAGAGTTTAAATTCATTTCCCACTAAATGCAACAGTTTATTGATGTAATGATCCTAATTTTTTCTGACAGTGGTTCTAATGTGATGGTTAGTAAATGTGTTGATAGTTGGAAACCCTGCCTGGTTCCTCTCCTGATGTGTAGTCATTGGAATAGCCTGCCACTGACTCTGATCCTTGTTGTAAGGCTTTGTCTCAAGGGCTCAAGGGCCCGAAACGTGTCATGGCGCCGGTGGTGTTGCACGAATAAAACTTCACAAACTACCTGAACAGGTCCGGTTACGTTTTTTCCTGGAGACAGCAGAGGAAGCAACGAGGTTCTGTGGATATATATACATATTCGAACATCTTCGGGCAATCGAAAAGGTGGATACCGCTTATCCGGTTGCCCGGCACTTTGCCGAAGAACATAGCAAAGATCGCAGTAAACTCCAATCCTTTGGGCTGGACATTGTCCCAACCAACGTTAGAGGAGGCGATCGGCTGAGAAGACTTCGCAGGTTGGAATCAAGGTACATTATAGACCTCTCCACCAAGTACCCGAGAGGACTCAACAGCGGAGAGGAAATGTCATTCCATTTAGGAAAATGACATTAGAGTAACCACACGACCTCCGGGGAATGGTCTACCTC
Organism: Lissotriton helveticus; assembly: GCF_964261635.1. Classification (NCBI taxonomy): domain Eukaryota; kingdom Metazoa; phylum Chordata; class Amphibia; order Caudata; family Salamandridae; genus Lissotriton; species Lissotriton helveticus. Next base: position 1,408,752,193 of record NC_136069.1, on the reverse strand, counting down.
AAATAAAGGATAGGTACCCTCCAGTGTTATGCCATTATCATGTATATAATGAATACAAATTCCTAGGTTTTGGCACAGGGACGTGCCAGGTAGTCTAGCATACATAGGATTATAGAGATGATATATATGGGGGGGACAAAGAACATCGACATTCCTTTGGAACAGGATATCTTTTGCTCCCTTCTGCTGTCTTATGTTGTATATGATTTTGGAAAAGGGGGGTGGTGATGGACAGAGATTCTGAATGATGCAGAATACTCTTACCAAGTCAAGAGATCATGGTTTTAATCCATCGCCGTTTTTTAGCTCAATGCACCATCCCAGCTCAGAACCTGGCTATATGCAAATTAGTCTGGTCCTGTCCCAGTGCATGATGGGAACAGGGCAAACCAAACTACCAAGCCAATTCTTATACTGGGAAGGAAACAAGCGTCCGGGGACCGGTTTCTGGCATCACAGCCTTCTTCGGCCCGGCTTGCTTGAATCCTGATGGTGCAATGAGCAAGGGACTCACGTCTGAGCATACCCTCCCACACATCGTGTGGATAAAACCGTTTTTGGAAAAGGGGGGTGGTGATGGACAGAGTTTCTGAATGATGCAGAATACTCTTACCAAATCAAGAGATCATGGTTTTAATCCCTCACCGTTTTTTAGCTCAATGCACCATCCCAGCTCAGAACCTGGCTATATGCAAATTAGTCTGTTCCTGTCCCAGTGCATGATGGGAACAGGGCAAACCAAACTACCAAGCCAATTCTTATACTGGGAAGGAAACAAGCGTCTGGGGACCGGTTTCTGGCATCACAGCCTTCTTCGGCCCGGCTTGCTTGAATCCTGATGGTGCAATGAGCAAGGGACTCACGTCTGAGCATACCCTCCCACACATAGTGTGGATAAAACCGATTTTGGAAAAGGGGGGTGGTGATGGATAGAGTTTCTGAATGATGCAGAATACTCTTACCAAGTCAAGAGATCATGGTTTTAATCCATCACCGTTTTTTAGCTCAATGCACCATCCCAGCTCAGAACCTGGCTATATGCAAATTAGTCTGTTCCTGTCCCAGTGCACGATGGGAACAAAGCAAACCAAACTACCAAGCCAATTCTTCTGGCATCACAGCCTTCTTCGGCCCGGCTTGCTTGAATCCTGATGGTGCAATGAGCAAGGGACTCACGTCTGAGCATACCCTCCCACACATAGTGTGGATAAAACCGATTTTGGAAAAGGGGGTTGGTGATGGACAGAGTTTCTGAATGATGCAGAATACTCTTACCAAGTCAAGAGATCATGGTTTGAATCCATCGCCGTTTTTTAGCTCAATGCACCATCCCAGATCAGAACCTGGCTATATGCAAATTAGTCTGTTCCTGTCCCAGTGCATGATGGGAACAGGGCAAACCAAACTACCAAGCCAATTCTTCTGGCATCACAGCCTTCTTCGGCCCGGCTTGCTTGAATCCTGATGATGCAATGAGCAAGGGACTCACGTCTGAGCATACCCTCCCACACATAGTGTGGATAAAACGGATTTTGGAAAAGGGGGTGGTGATGGACAGAGTTTCTGAATGATGCAGAATACTCTTACCAAGTCAAGAGATCATGGTTTTAATCCATCACCGTTTTTTAGCTCAATGCACCATCCCAGCTCAGAACCTGGCTATATGCAAATTAGTCTGTTCCTGTCCCAGTGCATGATGGGAACAGGGCAAACCAAACTACCAAGCCAATTCTTATACTGGGAAGGAAACAAGCGTCCGGGGACAGGTTTCTGGCATCACAGCCTTCTTCGGCCCGGCTTGCTTGAATCCTGATGGTGCAATGAGCAAGGGACTCACGTCTGAGCATACCCTCCCACACATAGTGTGGATAAAACCGATTTTGGAAAAGGGGGGTGGTGATGGACAGAGTTTCTGAATGATGCAGAATACTCTTACCAAGTCAAGAGATCATGGTTTTAATCCATCACCGTTTTTTAGCTCAATGCACCATCCCAGCTCAGAACCTGGCTATATGCAATCATGAACTGTGCGACTGTACTGTATGAATTATGCATTTCTCCTTGCTTGGTTGGATTTTGTGCCCTGTACTTATTTATCATCTATGCAGTTATTACAGGGCTTATGATATGATGTGTGTGTATATATACATAATTTTGTAAAGGCAAAGCTATGATGTTCTTGAACTATATCTGATGCAGAAAAGAAGAATCATATAATTTCAATTTACTTCTTTCACCAGAGCAGACTGGAATTTACCAATAGAATCAATGCAAGTAGATTTTATAATGTGTTTTGGGTATTTGGAATTTTCAATCATAGTTGAGCTTGATGAATTCTGATATTTTGATGATTTATGTTGCGACACACTTTTTGATGAACTGTGGTATTATTTTCAGTGTATGTTTATTGTAAGAATCATGATAAGACATTTTGTACATAGGACACTAGCCGATCCACGGCTCTATTGAATGTCATAATCAAGTGACACTTCATAAATAACATACCCTCTCAATGGATATAACACCATTCCAAGATGGCGCCCATAGTGGTGCATGAGGGTTCAGTCCTATGTCACTGTCAATGATTGCAAAGAAACTTTATTAACTTGCTGTTTGCATGTCACGAGTGACACACTGACGAAGGCTCACGCCGAAACGTGTCTTGGGCTTTTTTCCCTACAATAAACCCCCTTGAAATCCTCAAACTCCTTGAGTGCTGCATCTTTTTCTTACAAGTTGAGAAAGTTCGAGCGTCATATATATATATATATATATATATATGTATATATATATTCCAAGGATAATCCGGCATGGCTCAGGTTACCTCCAGGCTGCAAACACGGACACGGACCCAAAATACGTGCAAGTATATATTTTATTGTCTATCGGTGCTCCCAATCGTCACGACGCATTTCGTGCTACCCAGAGCGCTTGATCACATGACACAGTAATCACCAGGCATAGGTTTATATACCGTAAGAAGTCGTCCTCCAACCTTACTGTATGGATATACAGACGAGGCAAACCCAGATAGATGGTGGAAATTATTTATTTTGTTATGCCCAACAACACCACCGCCACGACGCGTTTCAGCCCGCGTAGGGCCTTGATCACATGACATGTAGGAGGGATTGTTTTATCAAAGTGGAGGGACAAAAGGGGGCTATTTAGGGATGGTCCAGCGTACATGCCCGGACAATTAACAACAAAGAAGGGTACGCAGTTCCCAAGGGAAGGATTACCCTGAGTGAGTGAACTAAAGAGAAGCAGGACCCAGGTGACAAGACTAAGAAGGACCCGAGGAAAGGGGGATGGGGATCCTCCCTGTCGGGACTTAAAACCCTCACACACCCAGCAAGCTAGGTGTCATGCTTCATCATATGGGTTTTTGCTCCTCGTCAAGCTGGCGGTGCAATGCCTGACGGGCACCCAGATGGGGCTCTTTGTCGGAGATCTTCTGTCCCTGCCAATTGGTGCATGTGGGTGTGAGGGCCTAATGTAAGGGGGTGTAGATGTGTGTGAGTGATAGTGAAAAGGATGAAAAAAAGGTTAGGCAATCCACTATGTAGTTTATTAGCGTGGCAGTCTACCTTGTTAAAAGAGATATGGTGAGGTGTACTTCCTGGTTCAATGATCCAGGGGAGTCTACTCTACCAAGAGGTCAGTTAGTGGTTGGTCGACATGTTTCATGCAGAAGTTCTTAGGGATACGGTGCAATTCATCAGGACCTACAGTGTTTCTAAAATACTATCTACACAGGGTGGACGGCATCACATATTACCTACTCCACACGGGGTCGGTAGGCTGTCGGTCCTACCGCTTCTTAGTGAAACCTGGGAAGGAAATAAAAATGTAACAATACAGTTTAAACAAGAAGCTGAAGGATTCACAACCCATAGTTCAGTAGTGCACTCAGAGAAACATACCTAAAGGAGGTGTGTTTTGGTGGTTAGTTCGCTCTATTTAAAAATGGCGCGAAAGGTTGCTGTTTAGCAAATGTTAAAAGGTGTGACATAAGGGAGTATGCTTACAGAGAACATAGGCTACATAACACAACATACTGAGTGGAGAGTAACGAGGGTAGGGGTCCTCACCCTAATATCGGTAGTATGAAGCTTCAACAGTCTCCTCCAATCATGACTTGCTAGTACAGCAGTGGTAGCCTGGTGGGGGAAATAGTGATAACAACAATAGTGGAGACATGTGGAACATGCGTTAACGCTAAAGTAGGTGTTGGTGCGTTGGAGCCACAGAGCCAAAGGCGTCTCCATATGCTAATACCACCTGATCCAATTGTCCGCTCAGATGCAATATTACCCATTACTAGTGGCACTGCCGTAGTGTTTCAGGGATCGCTCAAATGCAGAGATAGACTACAAGCAGTGGGGCACCCCGGGAAGCAGAGAGGGAAGCCAGTCACACGAACGTAGTACCGGAGACCAGTCACACATACCCCGGTGGCGTGCTTGCTCTTACATGATTCGGGGGGTCTCAGTGTGCAGGACCTGCCGATGGATCAGCAGTGGCTTCCCCCCAACGCCACACAAGGCAGCCCACTCAGCCCCTTCTATTGCAGAAGCGTGGTCCATGTTAGCCCAGCCAAGTACCCCGAGGTACTGGGGATACTCACGAGGGAGCAACCAGGTAGGCGGGCCAGCATGGAGAAGACGTAGCCATTGTCAGAGTTGATCCATATCGGCGGATCAACTTACCTCATCTCGTCGTGCGTTGCACTTGTCAACCTACCCGGACGAGCGGCGGACGGGAGGAGCTGGAGACTGAGTTGCGCTCTCGTTACCTCTTATATACCGACTTCGTATAGAGGTTGCTGTTCGGGCCTCCGCTTCCGCATACAGGGTGGAGAAACGCCGCGCACGTTGATCAGAGGAAGGGGAGGCACTCGTAAGTCACATGGTGTCCTAATGTGTCTGGGCAAGTATGGCGGGGGCCATCTTGGAATGGCAAACGCTATGGTGGTGGCTGCTTAGAAGTTGTGAGATGAAGTGCCCAAGGTGGCGCTTAATGGGGCAAGCTTACTACGGGGTGAGATGTTAGACTCGTACCTATACATACAGTGGAAATAGGTCGAAAAGCAAGTTGGTAAAGGTTGATACGGAAGTCTCCTGCGATTGCATGGAGGGATCGCCACAATCTAAAGTGCCAGTGCAAGTAAGTACTTCCTTTTTAATCATAGACATAACAAGATACTATGTTTAAAAAACTGCATAAATGCTTAAACTTCCTGTAAAATACATATTTGTTCAAATATTTTGCTAAAATTCATATTTGAGAATCTTAAGCATGGTTGAAAAACATGTTGTGTTAAACTATACAACACGTACAGAACACAATTTCATTATCCAGAGATATATATAAATATATAAATAAATAAATATTTAAATATTTCCTAGCTACATATATATAATATTATAATTATGATTGATTGATGCTTTATTTCGATATGCACATATCATAAAAGCGGTACAAAAAAATATAAAAACAGCATGTCGAAATAAGTAAGACTGTACAAATAGAGTGACAATTAAAACACGGTGTATCAGAATAAATTATCTAAAAAGAGAATTAAATTGATATGGACAGTCTTCTAAGTCTTATCAACCAAGCCCATTTTAAAAATTTTGCAACAGCGCAAACAATAGGAGGGGCTGTATTCGTTAAAAGAATCCGAAGGGCAACAGAGTGCTGACGAGTCCCCAATTCTCTGCAAATTGGGCCAAGCCAACGTGATCTGGGGCGACCATAGTCCGGGCATTCAAAAAGGAAGTGTGGCACCGTCTCTGGTTTATCCAAACAAGAGGCACAAAAGCGTGATGTGTGCTGGGCTTTGTTCCACCTTGAACAGAGATCCGCCAAGGGCAAGGTTCCTAGCCGAAATTTTATATACAGGGACCTATCCATGGCAACTGTAATGATATCCATATATGGCTCATACAAGACAGCGTCTTTGAACAACAGGAAAACTGCGGTGGCTTTGCAATGCTGCTGGCTACTAGAGCGCTTCACGTCAACCCACTCCCAGAAAAGTTTTTTTAGAGTCTTCTTTGGTGGGGCGGAGTGACTATGCCAGCAAGAGGCCAAACCTAGTTCCCCTAAAAGGTGTTTTATGTCCTTCAGCCATTTGATGTTACTCCAGCCATCAGCATGCATCACTTCTGCCAGCCCATTGGCGTAAGATTGTAGCTCCGGGACCCTCCACAAGCGTGCCCAGAGCAGAAGGGGGCGAAGCCGAGCCTGGTCCCTTATGGCTTTACAGCCAGTGTCCAGGAGCATTGGGATGGTCGGGCTGCTCGATGGAATAGCAAGAAGGTCCTTGATAAATTTATTTTCGGCCTTACTCAGTGAATCGACCTTTCCCAAACCCCACAGTTCCGATCCATAGAGAGAAGCAGGGACTGCACGGGCTTTGTAAATCTCGAGTATGGGAGCAACACAATGTTTAGAGGAGTTGTTATACTCCTTAAGAAGGGCGCCCCCCACCCTTTTGTGAGCCAGAGTCATTTTATCAATGTGGGCAGTCCAGCTCATTGCATCATTCAGGCGGATCCCCAGATAATCAAATTCCGCCACTCTTTCTAGGGGTATAGAGTTCAGGATTGGAGGGAGACCAAGTTTGCGGGGTGGGTGCATGACTAGGTACTTGGTCTTATCGATGTTTATGACTAGGCCTTTAGTGGTACAGAAATCCTGGAAGCGGTTCAGTAGGGACTGTAGACCTTGGGGGGTTTTGGAGATGAGGAGGGTGTCGTCGGCGAACAACAGAGTTGGAATTTTTACTCCACCCAAGCTAGGAGCGTCTGATGGTTCGCCCAGAAGATAATCTACCACCCCGTTAATGTAGAGGGAGAATAAGGTGGGGGCCAGGACACAGCCCTGTCTTACTCCCCTCTCGACCCTGATTTTATCGGTCTTTTCCCCGTTCAACCCCCATCTAACCTGGGCATAGGTGTTAGTGTGCAGGTTGATGAGGAGGTTCAGTAGGTACGGGGGCATCCCTAAACCATCAAGCACCCTCCAAAGTTCCTCCCTCGGTACCAGGTCAAAGGCAGTCTTAAGGTCAATAAAGGCCAAATAAAGACTGCCCTTGCCCAGCACCACCACCTTCCAGTGTATCAACAAAAGCCTAAAGGCCTGTTCAATAGTTCCTGTACCCGAACGGAACCCAGCCTGCATGTCGGACAGAATATGATTGTCGTCCACCCATTGGGTAATTCTCCCCAAGATGGTTTTCCCAGCCAATTTCTGGCTGGAGTCTATTAGGCTTATAGGCCTATAGTTCCCTGGTGAATCCCGACTGCCCTTTTTGAAGATGGGCACCACCTCCGCACCTCTCCAGGAGTCAGGCACAGGCCCTCCCCCCATGATTGCATTGAGGAGTGCAGAGATTAGAGCCCCCCATTCTTCCGGATAGGCACGGAGAATGTCACCCGGTAGGCCATCCGGGCCAGCAGCTTTCAAGGGAACCAGGGTTTTAATTTGCTTTATTACATCGAGGGGGGAAAACAATTCCTGATCTCGGTCTAGAGTAAAGGGTGGAATTTTAAAAGGATCATTAAGTGGGCCTTCAATAGCAGAATAAAGGTTTTGGAAATGGGAAAACCAAGTCTGGGCATTAATTGCACAAGTCCTCCGGGAATCGTCAGGACGATTCCTTTTACCCACCATATCCCAAAAACCTTTGGCGTCTTTCCCACGGCTGGCCGCCAGGAGGTCCTGCCAGAATTTATCCTCCCATTCCATCCTTGCATTTTTCTGGCAGAGTTTGTAGTGTCTCCTGGCCTCTCTAGTCCTGAGCGGTAACTTGGACTTAACTGCCTCAATAAGAAGTGATTTCGCCTCCCTACACTTTTGGTTGTACCAGCCCTGACCCGGACGTAGGTTAGGTTTCCTTCCGCCCGGGTGGGCTGGGACTACAAAGAGGTCACCAATGGCCTGGATTATGGCACAAAACCTAGGTGCCACCTCCATCTGTCCTTCCTCTTGACAATCGAGATTGGCCAGGGCTGAGGCCAGAAGCTGCCTGATGACAGACATTTTCTCCTCCGAAAGAGCCAGCCTCGCCCACTTCAGCCTGCGCCCACAGTTCGAGACCACTGACAGGTCTGGAGCGGGGTTACAAGGGGACCCACTCACGGTGCTATTGACGCACCTGTGTGACAGGGTGAGGGACAGCAGATTGTGGTCACTCTCCACAGAAGGTAAAACTACCATGTCCTCCACCATGCCCCACAGGTGTGTGTCAAGGAGAAAATAATCAATGCGTGACGTGTGTCCTGGCCTATTGTAGGTGTGCGCCCCTGCCCTGTCGGACCTGGTCCTACCATTGGCAGCTCTAAGCCCGAACTCCATAGCTAAGGAGTTGATCTGGAGGGCCACTTCCGTCCACTTTTTAACAGGGCCAAGCTCGAGGGGGGGAATCCCCCACCCATTATCGAGTTCCTCCTGGTCTGCTAAGATATCCAGATCAAGAGGCTCGAAAGTGCAGTTCAGATCACCTGCCAGCAGTGTACAAGACCCGTATGGAGATGATCGGAGTTGCACCTCCAAGCAAGCTATGACCGAGGATTCTCTTCCCCCCTTAGTGCCGCGGGCATAAATGTTAAAAATGTTTAAAATAACTCTGCCCTGGGAATTACGAAGCAGAATATTTAGGAGGTCAGGGCAATTAGTGTCCTTCTCCTCCACCCTACAATTAAGTTTGGTAGCTACCCAGATTAACAAACCGCCAGAGGGGCGGCCCCTACCAGTTGCACTTTCTGCTGCCGGCAAAAAGTGGGTGGAATACCCCGCCTTATGGAGGGGCACCCGGCTCCATGTTTCCTGGAACAGGCATATGGAGTATTGCTCCACACGCTCGTTCCAATCCGGCAATGCCAGCTTCCTCTCGAGGCCCGCAACATTCCAGCTGAAAACCCTAATCGGGGGGTCCGTTACAGCTGCAATGCTACAATCCTCGACAGGGGGTGACAAGTCCGCAAGACCCACAGCAGGGGGACCACGCGTAGAGTTATGGGGGGCCCTGGTCTCCCCCCTCCCCTCTACACACTCGGCCATAGCCAGAGTCTGCAGTGGAGAGGAGGGGCCAATGGATTTGGAGTATGGTGTTGACTCAGCGACAGAACCCGGGGCCACAACGACCTCCCCCGGATCGTAACCGAGTCAACAACTCCCAGGTCCCCAATTTTGCAACACTGGGGCTGTACGTGGCTGCTGGGAAGGAACTCCCGGGGTCAGAAGGCCGTGGGCAGTGTTTTCTACCGAAAATTGGCCCCCTAGGCTGCCAATGAAGGAGGGTTGACCAAGATGGGTGGAGGGGGTGGTCATAAGAGGCCGTGGATAAAAGAATGCCAAATCGACTATGTCGATTCCTGAACCAGCCGTGGGTTGACCTTGAGAGCATATAAATTTGGCAACCCTAGCATCTTGAAAATTTACAACCACACAGTCCCCTTCAAGCGACTTTTCCCCATGTCCAATCCAACCCACCCTGCGTACACCAAGAATAATTCCATCCACTCCCACAGGCAAAGGCCTGTTGGCTTTCAGCCAGTGGATGACCTTGTTCTTTAGTGCCTGATGGTTTTCACGCTGGGTACTCCCAAGAGGGGGAACTTTCAGGAGGATAACGACATACGGGTGGCACTCAGGGGGGAGGTTAACTGGGGGGCACTTACGTCTGCTAATCTGAGGAGGACCCAAAGGGGGCCGATATGTAGGAGGGACAGGAATAGATGAAACCTTAGGAGTTGATGCAACCCCACCAGTTGCATCAGGTATGGCAGCCCCAGGTTGCGAGATAGGGCCCATCACTCCCTTCCTGTGTTTCCTTGGTGCCTTGCCAGCCACCGGAGATATTACTGCTGGAGGAAGGGTAGCATGCACATGGGCAACACAAGTGGGAGCCTTCGGTTTTGTCTGGCTGGGACCACCCCTAGGAGCAGCCAAGATCGTATTCCCCGGTGTAGGGTGCTTAGGCGGCTGCGTCGACTGGTCTCCCAGGGGGGGTCTCACTGGGGCCTCTATCCTGTTAAGCTCCTCTAACCTATCTGACCTATCCTCACAGGGCTTCGGCTGGTGCTTGAGAAGGGTTTTTAGAGCAAAGAAATTGTCCCTAGTAGCCTGCTCAAAGCAATCAAGCCTTTCCCCCAACCTCTTGACCTGGTCTATAAGTGGCAGCACAAAAGATTTGACCATCTTCTCAAACGCCTCCATGGAATGACCCATGTTATCCTGAGCAGGCGTTGGAGGGGCCGACAAGAAAGGTGGCACTATTTCAGTACCAACTGGTGCGCAAGTAGCTGTCCCTGAGGTTACCGCGGATACCGATCCTGCAGTGCTCTGGGGGGAAGGACCCCTCAGGAGCGGGTACCTGGGGTGGTTAATAGACTTGAGTGGACAACCCTTTCGAGTGTGGTTTGCCCTTCTCCCCTTCCTTTTAATGGGCTCCTGGATGGGTTGCTTCTTTGACGGGGCTTGTGTAGCGAGAGTCAGCACCTCAGGGCAGTGTAGGGACTGGGTGCCAGGTGGGTCTGCTAAGGAGAGCTCATTACAAGGATCTATAAGCACGGCACATGGGCTGGTACCGTGGACACCAATCAGTGAGCTATCTAACCCCTCTAACCCCTCTAAACCACCCATTGGAGGTGCAATAGGGGGACCCCCAGGTGAATCTCCAAGCAAAAGTGCAGGGGACGAAGGATTTAAAGGGGACACCACTATTGCTGGCGAAGGGCTTTTAGCAGGAGGGAAGTCAAGTGAGAGGCGCCGTTCAGATATAGCAAGTTCATTGTCTATGACAGCCGCCACCCTTGTCAGAAATTTGTCCATTGAGCCAAACATAGCATCTCTGGGGGTACTCTCCCCACAACCCCTCAAGGCCTTACCGGAGCGTGTTGACATGCTGAGTTGTGGCTCCACAGGGAGTAGCCGGTACGGTAGATGAAAATGGGGTGGCCCTGCCCTGCCTCCTCCTGCCCCGGACGGCCACAGACGGTCCCGCCCTTGTCCCGGGCTTCTCCCGGCGCGCTCCCGCGCGCGACTCGCGGGGCGAGGGGGGTGTCAGCGTTTTGCTGGCGCCTCCTGGCGCTTCTGGCGCGTCACGGGCGCGCTGGCGCCCCAGGGGCTGCTGGGAGGTGTGGTCCGGTTACCCGCTACCGCCGTTTCCCTCACGGCTTGGCCCGTTGGCCTGGCGAGGCTGCGGTAAGTATGACTGGCTGTTGCCCGGTGGTCTGGTGTTCCCCCGGGTCTCGCGGGGGTCAGCGTTTTGCTGGCGCCTCCTGGCGCTTCTGGCGCGTCACGGGCGCGCTGGCGCCCCAGGGGCTGCTGGGAGGTGTGGTCCGGTTACCCGCTACCGCCGTTTCCCTCACGGCTTGGCCCGTTGGCCTGGCGAGGCTGCGGTAAGTATGACTGGCTGTTGCCCGGTGGTCTGGTGTTCCCCCGGGTCTCGCGGGGGTCAGCGTTTTGCTGGCGCCTCCTGGCGCTTCTGGCGCGTCACGGGCGCGCTGGCGCCCCAGGGGCTGCTGGGAGGTGTGGTCCGGTTACCCGCTACCGCCGTTTCCCTCACGGCTTGGCCCGTTGGCCTGGCGAGGCTGCGGTAAGTATGACTGGCTGTTGCCCGGTGGTCTGGTGTTCCCCCGGGTCTCGGGGGGTCAGCGTTTTGCTGGCGCCTCCTGGCGCTTCTGGCGCGTCACGGGCGCGCTGGCGCCCCAGGGGCTGCTGGGAGGTGTGGTCCGGTTACCCGCTACCGCCGTTTCCCTCACGGCTTGGCCCGTTGGCCTGGCGAGGCTGCGGTAAGTATGACTGGCTGTTGCCCGGTGGTCTGGTGTATTATAATTATAAGATCTTATTCATGTATATACAATTAAATATACACGCACATGTAAAATACCTGTATGTTAAAATGAATTACATTATCTCTGTTCATATTGACAACCACCAAAATAACATTGCACAAAATAAAAGCATTAATTGTCAATCGTTCAAACTCTATATGGTTGCAAAAAAACGCAGTTAAAAAGATAGGTTCTACATTATTCATATCATAAGGTTGAACCAGCTGCCTATAGATAATCTTTCGGGATCTACCAATGAATTGTCGATAGTCCCTAAATAATTCCACTCTTTGTAGACATATGGTCCTCTGACCAACCTAATTTCTGCAACCATATTATATCAGACTTCAGGGACTACTTAAAAAAGTGTCAAAAAAAAATTGTGCTCAACCTGTGTAAAATTATATTTATAAGAAAAATCTAATACAGAGATTAAAATCAGGAAATCTTCTTCTAGAGAAAGAGGTAACTATTCTGGATGTTATCAAATCATTTGTGTATTTCATCAATTCTAATGGAGATAGGTGTAAAAGTCCTCACTAGTGTTTAAACCATTAGGCACCTTACAATCTGACAGAACTATGTGTCTTGTTTCCAGCTTCCTCAGTTTGGCCTCACGGTTACCACCTCTTCTTTGTGGCGGAACCGTGTCATTGACAAAATATCTCAAGCCTGAGACATTGCCATCGTGTACTTCTCCAAAGTGCCTGGCCACCGGGTACATTGTATCACCGTTGTTGATGGCCCGTATGTGCTGGAGTACTCGCTTGTGCACCTGCAGCTTAGTGCTTCCCACATAGCGCAGGCCACAGGGGCACTCCAGCACATGTACCGCGTACTCGGTTTTGCAGGTCAACTTACTTTGTATAGTTATTGGATTGGTACTCAGACGAATTGTGTATTGAGTTCTGCTTTCTCCAAATTTGTATGCCTTACAAACTGAACATTTTATAAAGCCTTTGCTACTGTTCAACCAGTTCCTATTAACTCTCACCTCAGGACTACTGGAAACCAGGTGATCACCAAGTGATCTTGCTTTTTTGTAAGCAATACTGGGGGATGGTGTCATTACCTGCCCCAGTACTGGATCACTGGTGATTAAGCTCCAATGCTTAGTAATTGTTTTATATATGCTTTTATGCTGGTTGTTGAACGTCATGATTAAACGAGTCTCAGCTTTTATTGATTTGGTTTGGGTAGGCTGATTAGTTCTACTTGTAGATCTATTGAGGTCCTTGGATTTCCTTATGGCCTCATCCACCACTCCTCGTCAATAGCCCGTCCTCAATAGTCTTGCCTTACACTCAGCTTGAGCCTCTGCACAATCCACATCATCACTACTAATGCGTTTGATGCGAAGCATTTCCCCGTAGGGAATACTTCGAATCAAATGAGTAGGATGATGGCTTGTAGCATGCAATATCACATTACCCGAACTGGGCTTGCGATATAACCTGGTAAGCAGATCATTCTCATATATGTAAATCTCGACGTCCAAAAAGCATATTGAGCTACTGTTAATCTCACTGGTAAACTTGAGGTTGAGATCATTATTAGTCATGTTTGCAGTGAATTTTACAGCATCATCCATAGTCCCTTTCCAAATGATGAAATGGTCATCACTAAACCTGTACCACCTTATGATGCTATTTTGCATGACCTCTGGGAATGTTGGTATGAGGACCTGTTCCTCCCAGTAGCCCATATGCAAACAGGCATAACTAGGGGAGAAACAGGCCCCCATAGCAACACCCCTCACCTGCTGAAACACATGACTCGAAAACAGGATAAAGTTGTTTTCTAAGTACAATTTGATCATAGTTAGTAACATTTTGTTGTGCTCATAAAATTTTATAGGTCTTCTGTTTAAGAAGTACTCCACTGCCCGCAGACCATCCATATGGTTGATACTGGTATATAAGGCTGAGACGTCCAGAGAGATCGACAGATAGTCCGCTCTCCAGTGTATACCTTTCAATTTATGCAACAAATCACCTGTGTCCAAAATGAATGAGGAGAGGCCTCGAACATGCTCCTGCAGAAAAAAGTCTACATATTTACTAGTGTTCTCCATTACTGAGTTGCACACCGAGATTATGGGTCTGCCTGGGGGTTTCACACTGTCCTTATGGATTTTGGGGATAAAGTTTATTTGGGGCATCACTGGGTGTTAATTTTTTAGAAATGTATACTCCTCCGTAGTGATCAAGCCCTTACTCCTCCATCCCATCAAGTTGGTATACAATGTGTTCCAGGCACCCTTCGCCTCTCCACTGCTAGATCTTTTATAGCAGTTCCTATTGCTCAATTGTCCCAAAGCCTCTCCCGTTTCTCTGGGCCATAAAACAACATTTCCGCCTTTATCGGATTATCAAACTTTCACATTGGTGATGCTGCGAATTTTCATGATAAGCTGATGGTATGCCTGATCACGGTACTGATATTTCTTATGAACATTGATTTCTCTCAAATGCAATTGCTTCAGGTCAGATGCCACTTTTTCATGGAATGCATCTATGTTGTCTTTGAGCATTATTGGGCAAAAGGTTGATTTTGGTTTAAAATTGGTAGGCGCTGTAGCCATCATATTCTCATGATATAGATTGTCTGGTGTTTGCATGTTTTCAGCTTGTTTCTGCCACAAATCATTATACACTTCCATATCACCTGCTACCAAGGACGGAGGACTGGAGCTTGGTGGCTTACTTATCACTACAGCTTCCGGTCTGTTTGTTGTATGATCTTTCCGTAGCTTCAATTTACAGACATATTGATATACGTCTACACGTCTATATATATACTAAACACTTCTTGAATTGTATAGAAGGTGTTAATTGGTGTGATGGCTACACTATGTTGGTGATTGATATCACCAGTCTGTACACGTGTATTGGGCACGAAGAAGGGCTGATGGCCATTTCCTGGTTTCTGGAGAGTAGACCAGTGAAATATTTTGAACATAACAAGATGCTACTCGACTTCCTAAGATTCTGCCTAAACAACAACATTTTTCTCTTTGGAAAAGACCTGTTTAAACAGCTTACGGGCGTGGCGATGGGTACCTGCTCCGCACCCAGCTTCGCGAATTTATTCGTGGGGTGGTGGGAGGAGCAGGTGGCCTGGTCCCCAATGAATAAGAAATGGAATGAACTTGTAAAATGTTGGTACCGATATATCGACGACCTCTTTATTATTATAGAGGGTTCGGTCGATATGGCTAAAGAATACATAGAGGTACTTAATACCAACAACAACAATTTGAGGTTCTCCGGTGAAATTAGCCAGATTGAGGTTAACTATCTTGATTTGACAGTATTTGTTGAGAATGGCAGGTTACACACTAAGCTCTTTCGTAAGGTGACTGCAGGTAATTCCACCTTATTTGCGACCAGCAGTCACCCAAAGAGCCTGGTAAATAGTATACCGTATGGTGAACTATTACGGATAAAGAGGAATAACACCAAAGAATAAGATTTTCGGAAAGCGGCGAGTAGCAGTATACAAAGATTCAAAACTAGAGGGTACAAAGATGGGGTACTCAGGCAGGCTTTGAGTAAGGTTTGCAACTTAGAGAGGACAGGACTGCTCAAAAAAGATGACAACATTGATAACAAAAAAACTGCTGGGGGTACGTTTAGATTGATAACGACCTATTCCAGCAATGCCACTGACCTGAAACGTATTATGCGGAAACATTGGAACATTCTGATGACAGATACTGTCATCAAGCAAGATCTACCCTCCTATCCTCTAGTGACCTTTAGGAAGGCGAGAGCACTAAAAGACCATTTAGTCCACAGCCATTATGAAGAATTCACACCTAAATCCAAGTCCGAACCCTTGAAAGGCTTCTTTCCTTGTGGTAGATGTAAGGCGTGTAAGGGGAGTAGATGCACTGCACAATACAATGTGCCAGGGGTGAAACAACCTAGAAAAATATTAAAGTTTCTCACATGTACAACACCCTACGTTGTGTATTGTTTAACATGTCCTTGTGGCAGAAGGTATGTGGGCAGCACAACGAATCCGGTAAAATTGAGAATTTTGGAACACCAAAGAGCGATCCAAAATGCAGATGTGAATTATCCGGTAGCTAGACATTTTGACAAAGAACATGCACGGAACAGGGATCTGTTAATGTACTTCTGTCTAGATTCTGTCCCCTTTAACGTGAGGGGGGGGAAAGGTTACACAAACTCAGACGACTTGAGTCGCGCTACATAATTGACCCACAAAGCAAGATGTCGATGGGATTAAACATGCATGAAGACTTGGCTGTCCACTTGATATAAGATAATGAAATTTAGAAATGTATGGCGGATGACTAACCCTTATCTTTGCTTCTTTTCTTTCAATTTCATGAACTATTGCCTGTATTATTTTAACATCATGTTATCTCGATTAGAATGAATATAGGGCGGTATAACTGTATCATGAATGTGAAGTCATTTATAATTGAGCGCATATTCGATAAGCCCATTTGTGGGCATAATAGCAATGGTGTATGCATCATGACATTGTATGATCGATTTCGATCTTATTTGCTCAGCAGACACCTATATATTGTTTGGACCTTAATGTATTCATCACACATGACACGTTACTTTACTAGCTATGGACCCATTCAAAGATGGCGGTTATGTTTCCATCATTGTGTCCTACCTCTATGTCGAGTTATACTCACACGTGATGGTTTAAAATGCAATGTGACTTTGCGGTACTTTGTTTCATTACTGACGAAGGCCGAGTGCCGAAAGCGCGTTTTTGAATTAATAAACTGAACCGTGGATTTACCCTGGAGTGCTGCTTCCTGATTCCCGCTTGATTGCGGGGAAGGACCTTTTGGAGCTGATATTGTTGTCGGGTGCACCCCGACTAGCAGGCACCAGCCAAGGAGTGCGACAGGCAGGTGCAAGTGGAGCTTATATATTAATTCCAGTCGCACCGCAACTTCGACGAAAAACTTTGGATTTTGGAACGGAGTCTCTCACGGTGCCCATCGCCTACCGGAAGGATTGGTATAGTGCGGCGTTTGTAGGCAATACCGGGTAAGGAGACCTCCTTTAATTACCAAGTAATATATTTCGAATTGTTGCTGGCGTCAGGGTACACGATACGGATTTAATGGTCACGGCTGTGACCAGAAGCAGCAATGTTTTGTGAAACGGAGCGGCGCAAAGCCGAACAAGGCATGTTTAAAAACAAAAATAAGACTGCTGGGGCAAAACAGGACGAAGCACCGGAAAGCTTGAATAAAAATACGGCTGATTTAAATGCAAAATTAACAACGTTGGAGCATTTATATGAGAGAGAATGCAGGAAGTGGTGGGAAGCCACCTCTCTCCAGAATTACATCGACGTGGATCGTGTGCCGAGAGGGCTTAGAATATATACCATCCCGGCATACGAAAACCCCGACCCTCTATTACTGGATGCATGGGCGGAACACACTGCCCAATCCTGTAAGGGGAGCCTAATAATATTGGTACGCTTCGCCTGGAGTGACAGAGACAAAGCTCTGACACAAATTAAAGATATGGAACATGACCTGGCTAAGGAAGAAGATCAACAGAAATTGGAAGAAAATCGGGAAGCAATGAAAAAACGTCTAAAAAAATACGAAGAAAAAATCAAACAAAGAAAGGAAGAAAAATTTGAAAGAGATGAGAAAGACTACAGCAATGGAAGAGTTCTGACCTTCTCGAAAAAATATGATAAACTGAGAAAGGAATTAAAAAAGAAACAACCAACAGTAACTGTAACTGTTCCTGAAACCTCAGAATCATCAGTTACGGGTGACGAGGTATCGAGTGAGGATGGTCAAGATGGTCTACCTACCCTACCTGAGTCGTCGGATTTTCACAAGGAATATCATGTGATGCGAAAACAACAACTCCAAGGGGGAAGGGGCAAACCCCCGGAAAAAAGAGGAGCAAGAGGAAGACGAGGAGGGGGGGCTGGAGCCGCAAACACCGTAGGCTTGCCACCCTTAACCAGGAGCAGGAAGAACTTTTACAAGAAGTAGAGAAAGAAGACGCAGACAATTTAACAATTGTTAACTTGACACCTAAGATTCTAACGAATGAAGAACAAAGTATCCTCAAACTTGGGCTCTCGTTTTGTCCACAGAAAAACATTGAGTTCACACAGACACGGATAGACCTTTTTAAGTTCACCCGTAAACTGAAATTGTATAAATACTTTAAAACCAAACCTCCACTGGATAAACCAACGGCTGTTGGAAGCACAGAGGTTGATATCTTGACCTGTAGAGATCTGGCTGGCATCAGGTCTCTGGAAGAACTTAGGACGGAGCGGTTTGATGATGAGACCTCTAATTTGGGGAACACTCAGTTGGTCACGGACATGGGAGTGCAGCAGAGTGGTGGTGCCACGAACTTTAAACCCACTTCTACCTTCATGCCCGTGATGGGGACAGATGCCATAGATACTTTTTCTGAGGCTGTAATTCAGGATTTACGTAACTTGAGGAGTACTATGAAATTTAAGTATGAACAGCAGAACTTTACGAATAAACAACACTTGGCACTCAAAAAACTATGTGAGGATTCTTCTTTGGTGTGCAAACCCTCAGACAAGGGAGGTAATATCGTCTTACTCACCAAAGTACAATATGAGAAGGAAGCATTACGCCAGTTAAATGATCCTAACACATACATAAAAGTCAATGCATCTGTATACAACAACAGCATTAAGGAATATCACGATATGATTTTAAGGTGGTATAACAGTGATATGCTGAGCTGTGACGAACATTTATTTTTGAGATGCCTCAATCCAGTTACTCCCACATTCTATTATTTACCAAAGATACACAAGGACTTATTGAATCCTCCTGGTAGGCCCATTGTAGCCTCCCAAGGCAGTCTCACTGAACATTTATCGATGTATATAGACTCTTTTCTCTTTCCGAATGTGGTTGGTCTGAAATCGTATCTGAAGGATACTAAACACTTCTTGAATTGTATAGAAGGTGTTAATTGGTGTGATGGCTACACTATGTTGGTGATTGATATCACCAGTCTGTACACGTGTATTGGGCACGAAGAAGGGCTGATGGCCATTTCCTGGTTTCTGGAGAGTAGACCAGTGAAATATTTTGAACATAACAAGATGCTACTCGACTTCCTAAGATTCTGCCTAAACAACAACATTTTTCTCTTTGGAAAAGACCTGTTTAAACAGCTTACGGGCGTGGCGATGGGTACCTGCTCCGCCCCCAGCTTCGCGAATTTGTTCGTGGGGTGGTGGGAGGAGCAGGTGGCCTGGTCCCCAATGAATAAGAAATGGAATGAACTTGTAAAATGTTGGTACCGATATATCGACGACCTCTTTATTATTATAGAGGGTTCGGTCGATATGGCTAAAGAATACATAGAGGTACTTAATACCAACAACAACAATTTGAGGTTCTCCGGTGAAATTAGCCAGATTGAGGTTAACTATCTTGATTTGACAGTATTTGTTGAGAATGGCAGGTTACACACTAAGCTCTTTCGTAAGGTGACTGCAGGTAATTCCACCTTATTTGCGACCAGCAGTCACCCAAAGAGCCTGGTAAATAGTGGACCGTATGGTGAACTATTACGGATAAAGAGGAATAACACCAAAGAACAAGATTTTCGGAAAGCGGCGAGTAGCAGTATACAAAGATTCAAAACTAGAGGGTACAAAGATGGGGTACTCAGGCAGGCTTTGAGTAAGGTTTGCAACTTAGAGAGGACAGGACTGCTCAAAAAAGATGACAACATTGATAACAAAAAAACTGCTGGGGGTACGTTTAGATTGATAACGACCTATTCCAGCAATGCCACTGACCTGAAACGTATTATGCGGAAACATTGGAACATTCTGATGACAGATACTGTCATCAAGCAAGATCTACCCTCCTATCCTCAGTGACCTTTAGGAAGGCAAGAGCACTAAAAGACCATTTAGTCCACAGCCATTATGAAGAATTCACACCTAAATCCAAGTCCGAACCCTTGAAAGGCTTCTTTCCTTGTGGTAGATGCAAGGCGTGTAAGGGGAGTAGACGCACTGCACAATACAATGTGCCAGGGGTAAAACAACCTAGAAAAATATTAAAGTTTCTCACATGTACAACACCCTACGTTGTGTATTGTTTAACATGTCCTTGTGGCAGAAGGTATGTGGGCAGCACAACGAATCCGGTAAAATTGAGAATTTTGGAACACCAAAGAGCGATCCAAAATGCAGATGTGAATTATCCGGTAGCTAGACATTTTGACAAAAAACATGCACGGAACAGGGATCTGTTAACGTACTTCTGTCTAGATTCTGTCCCCTTTAACGTGAGAGGGGGGGACAGGTTACACAAACTCAGACGACTTGAGTCGCGCTACATAATTGACCTACAAAGCAAGATGCCGATGGGATTAAACATGCATGAAGACTTGGCTGTCCACTTGATATAAGATAATGAAATTTTGAAATGTATGGTGGATGACTAACCCTTATCTTTGCTTCTTTTCTTTCAATTTCATGAACTATCTCGATTAGAATGAATATTAGCCCATATAGGGCGGTATAACTGTATCATGAATGTGAAGTCATTTATAATTGAGCGCATATTCGATAAGCCCATTTGTGGGCATAATAGCAATGGTGTATGCATCATGACATTGTATGATCGATTTCGATCTTATTTGCTCAGCAGACACTTATATATTGTTTGGACCTTAATGTATTCATCACACATGACACGTTATTTTACTAGCTATGGACCCATTCAAAGATGGCGATTATGTTTCCATCATTGTGTCCTACCTCTATGTCGAGTTATACTCACACGTGATGGTTTAAAATGCAATGTGACTTTGCGGTACTTTGTTTCATTACTGACGAAGGCCGAGTGCCGAAAGCGCGTTTTTGAATTAATAAACTGAACCGTGGATTTACCCTGGAGTGCTGCTTCCTGATTCCCGCTTGATTGCGGGGAAGGACCTTTTGGAGCTGATATTGTTGTCGGGTGCACCCCCGACTAGCAGGCACCAGCCAAGGAGTGCGACAGGCAGGTGCAAGTGGAGCTTATATATATATATATATATATATATATATATATATTACCTACTGGCGGTCGCCAGTAGGTATATATAGTTAGGATTTTTTCTCTATGGGTTTTTTGAAAATTCTATGTCTAATAACTTTGGCGTTTGTGGACGGAATCGGCTGAAATTTTCAGGAAAATGGCACATTTTGTTTCTGAGCAGCCCTTGAAAATTTGGGGGGGGTTCGTCCAGTGGGGGCCGAGAAAAAAGGGGGGTCCCAAAACGTGTTTTTAACATTGAGTTTTCCATAGGGCGGTTGGCCTCACTTTTAGCCCGAACGGCTGAATGGATTTGCACGAAACTTGGCAAAATTGTAGGGACTGGTAGCCCGATGTGCCTTTTGTAGGTCTGAATATATGTGCTCCAGTGGATTTTGAGAAATTAACGTTTAAAAAAAGATATATATCTGTAACAGCGGACCGGTTAGCGCTCTGGTTCGCGGACTTTTCGCGCAACGGAGCTTTGTGAAGCGAAGCTGATTGGTTCTCCGGCGTCTGTCAACATTCCAAACAGTCCGTAGCGGCCGCCATCTTGTCTCTCGGTAGGATCGAGAGACAAGAGGAGGTCAAAACAAAGGGGGAAATAACTATAAGGGGGCATAGTAGATCCTCGCTGACCCCCTAGGTTTGATGTGGAGGTTTTAAAAGGGCCCCGCGGGGCAAAAAAAAATAATAAAAATAATAATTGAACGGCTGAATGGATTTGCACGAAACTTGGCAAAATATTAGGGACTGGTAGCCCGATGTGCCTTTGCTAGGTCTCAATATATGTGCTCCAGTGGATTTTGAGAAATTAACGTTCAAAAAAAGATATATATCTGTAACAGCGCTCCGCTTCGCGTAACGGAGGTTTGCGAAGCTGATTGGTCATTCTGTCACTGGGCTATAGTTGGGCTACATCTGGCTGATATTTGGGCTACATTTGTTTTTTTGTGTGTCTGGCGGCCATCTTTGGGCTACATTGGGCTACATTGGGCTTCATTGGGCTACATTCGGCTAATTAGCAAATAGCTCATCGCAAACTAGGAATGGTAAAGAATCGCTATTTATTCCTTAAAGTTCGCTATTTAGGAAATGCAAATAACTTTTATGATACATATGGCGGTTCATCTCTAACAAGATAAGAAGCATAGGGATAGATTTATGATGACTGGCGCATCACCAGGGATGTGTTAGTCATTCTGTGCCGCTGTTCCGTCACCTATGGTGTGCTGCATTTACAATGCGGCGCATCATGGGGCAAAAACAGCACAGATGCGTGATGTATCTGTGCCGTAAAGGTGGCGCATTGCTGGAGTTGTATCGCAAGTGTGATGAAGCTCCAGCAAGGGTCGGGGGTGCCCCTGTCGCAGGGTTTCTGTTCTCACACAGAACTGTGGACAGAGGATTGGAACCTCGGCGAATTAGGGTGTCCCAAAACTCACGTTAGTAATCAAAAACTATTTAGCAAGCTAGGTACAGTGTCACATTGGATATAACAAACTCTCAATGTTTAGACAATCCAGAATATGAACTTATAGTACCTCAGGATACGTGGAACTCATGAACAGTCGGTCGTTATATATTTCTTAGAAACCAGAACATGGAGTTAAGAAGAACACATGTGTATTTGAAATGTTTATTTACTAATGCCGTCTTCTCAGGCGTAGTACCTTAGATAATAAAAGTACACATATTATCAGTAGCAAAATTACCAGCATAGTTACTAGTACATAAAAAGTGAATGGTGATAGTATGTTAACATGCTGTAAATGAATAAGAGTTAGCAACACTTATAAGCAGCCGCGGGCCGTGGAGGGAGTTACGGTGAGGCAGGGAGGCGGGGAGGGGGAGAAGCAGGGTGGAGAATACAAGTACACATATTATCAGTAGCAAAATTACCAGCATAGTTACTAGTACATAAAAAGCGAATGGTGACAGTATGTTAACATGCTGTAAATGAATAAGAGTTAGCAACACTTATAAGCAGCCGCGGGCCGTGGAGGGAGTTACGGTGGGGCAGGGAGGCGGGGAGGGGGAGGGGCAAGGTAGAGAGGGCTCCACCCTGCTTCTCCCCCTCCCCGCCTCCCTGCCCCATCGTAACTCCCTCCACGGCCCGCGGCTGCTTATATCTCACCCTCCCTAATACACATATTATATTATTTGCTAAGAAGGTCTCTTTGTGTTGGTTTAGGGCGTGTCCATACTTTAGTGTCTTAGATTTGAAGGAATCACATCAGCATACACCAGCTCTCTCTTCATGTGAACCGCATCAACTGTTGTGTATGTGTGTTCGGCAAAGCAATATAAAACCCGCCTCATGCCCAGAATTGGCAGAAGTTGCACTTATGTTATGAGTATGAAGTCGTGGAGATCAGACCTCATAACAATTCTGTATCGTGTTGTTCTTGAAACTTTAGCACTCGCTGTACAGATATAGTTTAACAAGTAAAGCAGATAGTAGACCAATAACATATTATTCTCATGTAAACCACGATGAACTACTAGGTGGAAAGCTAAAGCAACAACTAAGTGTCGTGTGCAGAAGTTGCAAAAAAGGAAAAATGGCGTTTAAACCGGTAATGAGCCCATGCTAACTTAACACGGTGTAAAGATATCCAGGACCTAGATGACACCTCCTCATGATCCGGAAACGAACTGAATAAGATAATAGAAGTGCCATCTCATGAGAGCAGATTGCAAGTTTATATGTGGACGGTCCGCAAGGTAAAGCATTAAAAACTAGGAAAATTCAATGCTAAAGAAAAATAAAACAGCCAAGTACTTTATCGAGTCTTAAGCCAATAGGCAAGGTAAATAATAAAAACTTGACAAATAAGTCAATGAATTGTCAATGAAATGCTAGTACTCAGCATATCAAACATGAAAAAGGTCTATGACATAACTGTGTATGCAAAATAAGCTGCAACAGCCTCCAATAGGAAGTCACCGTCTTCATCCGAAAACAGTTCAGCCATCCAATTTAAAAGCGGAAAAGAACATACGTGCTCTCCCAGCACCGGATCCTCTATCACCATCAGAGGACAGCTCGGTGGGTTTTCAAGAAAGCTGTGTTCCAAGAAAGACTGTGCTGCCGCCAGTAAATTCCAGGGACCAAGTAGTCCATGCATCAATGCCACAGCCATAATCCTTTCGCCAGGACAAATCAACTCGTGAGTAATGATAGGAGTCATCAGCTGATTAAAGTCGACGTCAGGAGAAACCGGTCCGCAGAGACACAAATCAATGGCCCAATCGAAATCACAGGTCAGGCAGTGAAATACAGGCTGGACACAGGTGAAGTAGGAGAACCGAAAAGATAATCCATATGCCGTGCTTAATATCGCCAACGGCATTGTGCCATAATATTCTAGCATGCGATTGCGGAACAGTGTCAGCAGCTGCAGGGTCGGAGGTTGCATAGGAGGGACATCCATATTTAAAAATGTAAAAAAGCACAAGAGCGTCCGCTGGTAATGCAAGTAAAAATGCAATCCACGAACCAGAGTGGAGAAAATGGAATGAAAGGGAGCAGGGATGACTCCAAAGATTTTCTCAAATGAAGTCACGAGACCACTGGTAACAACTTTAAAAAAGTGTGCCAGGGATTTTGTGGAGGATGCGTTAAAGATAGTCGGAAACATGTTGCTGAAATTGAAAGGCAAACCTGTGTACGGGTGTTCGCTATGTGAAGTACGAAAGTTTCACGGGCCGAACTCAAGGCCACCTCTCTCTGAGACAAAAGAGCTCTTATTCTTGTCATGCCGTTGAAACGTGTCCCAAGGTTGGTATTTGTGGCCAGATTGAAAACTCCCTATGTTCATGTGTGGGAGGAAATAGAACATTTCTGCAGCAAATAACCCGTTCACTTACTGTTACGATAAAAGGAATACTTTTTAATTAACTCAGAACAATCTTCATTATTGAGCATCAAATAACTACCATTTTCCAACAACTTGAACGTGGGGATGATAGCAGGAACTGGCGTGCCTTGCAACACGCAAGCCATATTTGGTCGGTGTTTGTTGCATGAATCGTGTAACTGTATGTGCCTACACATTAGTGAATGATCTGGCGTCTCAGTGCATTCCTCTCCATTCAGATAAACTTCTTGATCATCTTTGAAACATCTGTATGTGTATGGAAGCGACCAGACCTCATGAACAAAAGCACTACCTAAAGGTTCATAAAGACCTATTGGTATATATTTCATACAATTTGAAAACTTATATAAAGCAAAAGGCAGCGTTATTAAACCGTGGATAAGGCATGTTGCCAAAAAACCCGCAATCCTCTGCTGATGATGTCACTGAGCATGTCATGAATGATGTAATATGTGACATCATCAGTAGTGGATTATGGGTAATAGTATCTCTAGTTTACTCCCCTATAGCTGTCTTTCTTTTAACATAAGTGTGTGTTTCCTTCCCTTATACTTACTGTTTTTGGTTCGCTTCCAGTTCGCGTACCAGCGAGCGAACTAGGAAGCGAACTAAGAGAAATAGAGGTTGGCACAGTTCCAAATATTGTACCAATTTTTTAATAACGGGGAGGTAGTTCTGAAAAGAACTTTTTTTTTTATTTTTCTGAACATTTTTTTACTGTTTTTGAATTTTTCGGAACAGTTTTATATTTTTTTGGGTTTTTCTTGGAGGGGGCAATGAAAACGATTCATTGTAAAGGGCTCAACAGGAGCAACAAAACAAAAAAAAGAAGTATTTATTATTTTGGGCGTTTCGGACAAACTTGCATATGATAGTCAATAGCTCTGTTGATCAGAGTGATGCTTCTTTCTCCGTAGGAAATGAATCCATCGCAAAATACGCAGGTGTGTTTTACTTCACCAAATCTCATTTGTATATTTGGCACCATCTCCCTGCCCTCTGGTCCCGTTACTTCCGGTACAACAGATCTTCTGGCCATAATAGGGAGATTATCTAGGTCGTTCCGAAACTGTGCAGCACTGTAGTTGTTAGGATGCCACCTAGTCATATGGCGATGCATTGTGTAGTTTCCGAAACTGTATTTTTTGTCGGTCCCTCTGGACAGTCTATCTTGACATATAAGGCAAGTTACGTATCTTGCATTTACTTTTTTCTGACCTTTGGGAATTTTAAAAAATTGCCAAATGAAGTTTTCTTTCCGGTGAGACGTCTTGGGCTGCTCAGGCAAAAACTGCCTCTCTTCGTGCTCGTCCTCCTGTTCCTCTTCTTCTTCTTCTTGTTGAATTACAACTTGAGCAGGTGGTCCACTCTTCCTTGGATGTGGTGGAGGTGGTGGGGAAGCACCAGCTGAAGCTACTAAAGAAGCCATTGCTCAGTGATCACAAAGGGTCTTTCTCTCACAATGATGAAAGTCAGAGTGAGGAAAGAAGGAGGGATTTTCATCATTTGGGAAAAACAAGAGTTCTCAACCAATCAAAAGTGTTCATTTTAGATTATATGACCTAGTCTTACATCATTAGGAAACCAAAAGTGAAATGAACCAATGAAAAGTGTTATTACCAAGTCACATGACTTGCTGTGTTTACGTTAAGCGCTTTGCAGGGCCTCCCGGTTTGCTTCCAGAAACCTGCGCTTTGGCACTCGCTTCGCGTACCAGTTTGCTAACGTAGCACGTCATATGACGTATCAAGCGACAACGTGGAACGTCATGCGGACGGGAGGCGTCACGATGTTGTTTTCTAACGCGGCACTTGCGGTAAAGAAACGTTTACCGGCTCGCGGTCTATTTCGCGGCATCAAGGTCAGCTAACGGGAAGCTTCCCGATTCGCGAAGCGGGAACGAAGAAAAAAAAATATTTTAAAAAAAAATTATTCATAAACATATAAAATATATTTTTGGATTTAAAGAAGAATACATTTTACAGCTACAGATATTAGCTGTTAAAAAACCAATGAAATTCACAGAAAAAACCATAGGTTATAGACCATATATAGTTAGGAATTAGCATTTACAAAACCTTGAAAATTCACTGAAAAAACCATAGGTTATAGACCATATATAGTTAGGAAATAGCATTTAGAAAACCTTATTTTACTCACACAAAACCATTGAAATTCCATATATAGTTAGTTGCACTAACTATATATCGCGCACCTGCAATCCACTGCTGATGATGTCACATATTACATCATTCATGACATGGTCAGTGACATCACTGATGACATCACTGATGACATCTCAAATGACATCACTGATGACATCACTGATGACAACATCCAGTGACTGTATGCTTCTGTAAAGTTAAAATATGTCTTACATATTGAAGAATGAGTGGATGTATAAGTGTCTGGATGAAGGATTTAGTAGGTGCATGACTGACTGTATAAGTGAGTGATTAAATGTGTCTCACTGAGTGCATGGGTTAGTGACTAAACTGTTTTAAATTGTGCATCATTGTGTCTGTTGTTTTGTAATCTGATGCATGTGTTGATCATTAGCTATATGACTAACTATATGGGTTATTGATTAGTTGCCCAAGTATTTGTATGGGAGACTGAGTGTGTGTGTGGGTGTCTGGGAGGTGTATGACTCTGTGCATAGATGTGTGAGCAGTTGATTCACTAGATGTATGGGTTCAAAAGTGCATGTGGAAACATCTGTATGGGCGGTTGACTGTGTGCATGAGTGTATTGGTGAGTGAATGGATATCTCAGTGCTACATGTCAAAGTAAGTACATATGTAAAACACAGTACATGTGATAGTTGACATATATAAATAACTGTGCATAAGAGCCAGTGAATGTGTGAGTGGCTGTATGGATTATTGTGAACTTGTATCAGGGATTGTATAACAGAGTAAATATGTGTTATTATATGTTCCAATAAGTAAGGTGTGTATAACTATATAGTTGAGGAAATCGAGGTGTGATTGATTCTTTGCAAGACTGACTAGGTGTGTGAGTAACTCCATGGATGAGTGACAGTCTGTGAGTGTCTGTTTACACTGAGTGTATCTAAGGTTATATTAGAGTCTGAAGAGGTTCATTGTATCATCACATGAATGATGTCATCAGTGATGTGATCAGTAATGTCAAATGAGATGTCATCAGTGATGTCATCAGTGATGTCATTTGAGATGTCATCAGTGATGTCATCAGTGATGTCACTGACCATGTCATGAATGATGTAATATGTGACATCATCAGCAGTGGATTGCAGGTGTGCGATATATAGTTAGTGCAACTAACTATATATGGAATTTCAATGGTTTTGTGTGAGTAAAATAAGGTTTTCTAAATGCTATTTCCTAACTATATATGGTCTATAACCTATGGTTTTTTCAGTGAATATATATATATATATATGCGCACAAAACTCCTTCCACAAGAAAAGAAGAAACAGATTCCCAGGAGGACCAGGTAGGAGACGCCTCTTTATTGTAAACTTTGCGAATGCATTTCGGCAGCTTAACTGCCTTCCTCAGCGCCCAAAGCGTCCCGTGAATGAAGCAACACGCTGTAAATATATATTATTCCATTTCTTCTCACACCGTAATGACATTTGTTAATGATTTATTTAATGACAATTGTCAAAGATTATTTTGAAAAAATATGACGGTGTTGATCAGGGAAGTATTTCTACTATTTCAATTTAAATGAACCCACGCGCTTGCATTGAAATAACTGAAGATAGCAGCGCTCTTATCCGTTGAAAAAGGCTTTAAGGACATCCGAAAGGCGTCCTGAATTAAAGTTGCTACATTATAACAACAGTGAAAATCGTCTGATAATAAAAAAGGTGGCTTTTTTCATCTAGCTTGTACACCTATGACCCTAATTATTCTTGAAATCTAGTGTGTGGCTTCTTGTTTGCCTTGTCTAGACTAAGTTAGCAAGTAAGTGACTGAGGGGCATATTATCAAGGGGGTTTATCTCCGCTTTTTTGGCTTTAAAAGCCAAGAAAGCGGAGATAAAATTATCTCCCTATTACCAAGCTGTCGCTAACACCAGTTAGTGACAGCTAATAGGAGATAGCGACCATCTTGGGCCCCGCTTTGCATGTCAGTGATATTTATCACTAATGACATGCAAAGTGGGCGTGCCAAGATGTTAGCGACTGGAAACAGTCGCTAACATCGCTATCTCCTATTACCAACTTTTGGAGATATTCGCGCTAAGCGCGAATATCTCCTAAAGCTAACACCTGCCCTGAGCAGTTCTTCACCATGTTATCCAATGGGAGGTGGATAACATGGCTAAGAGCATTTGCTCGATAATGCATGAATATCGCTGACTTTTCAGCGATATTCATGCATTGCGGCCGTTTTTTATCGCATTTGCGATAAACCTTGCTAATAGCAAGGTTTATCTGCGATAAAAATCGGCGATGTGCGGCGATAATTTTTGTCTCTAAACAAGTTAGAGACAAAAATTATCGCTAGTTGTTGGTAATATGCCCCTGAGTGTATTACCTAGCTTGTAAAGGCAGTTGTATAGTTCTGCCAGTACATAATTCACTCTATCTCTTTTATGTTACTTGACTTGGCCCATAGGGCTAGCACCTTTTTTTTAATACTTTTTGGGATTGCGTACACTTATGAACTGAGGGGCATATTATCAAGGGGCTTTATCTCCGCTTTTTTGGCTTTAAGAGCCAAGAAAGCGGAGATAAAATTATCTCCCTATTACCAAGCTGTCGCTAACACCAGTTAGCGACAGCTAATAGGAGATAGTGACCATCTTGGGCCCCGCTTTGCATGTCAGTGATATTTATCA
This sequence comes from Lissotriton helveticus, assembly GCF_964261635.1. Taxonomy (NCBI): domain Eukaryota; kingdom Metazoa; phylum Chordata; class Amphibia; order Caudata; family Salamandridae; genus Lissotriton; species Lissotriton helveticus. The sequence goes on along the minus strand of NC_136069.1, from coordinate 1,408,722,554 downwards.
CTAATGACATGCAAAGTGGGCGTGCCAAGATGTTAGCGACTGAAAACAGTCGCTAACATCGCTATCTCCTATTACCAACTTTTGGAGATATTCGCGCTAAGCTCGAATATCTCCAAAAGCTAACACTTGCCTAGGAGCAGTTCTTAGCCATGTTATCCAATGGGAGGTGGATAACATGGCTAAGAGCATTTGCTCGATAATGCATGAATATCGCTGACTTTTCAGCGATATTCATGCATTGCGGCCGTTTTTTATCGCATTTGCGATAAACCTTGATAATAGCAAGGTTTATCTGCGATAAAAATCGCCGATTTGCGGCGATAATTTTTGTCTCTAAACAAGTTAGAGACAAAAATTATCTCTATTGGTTGGTAATATGCCCCTGAATCCTTCTCATTCATTTCAGTTCTCAGTTGGACTTTCCTATTATCTTATTATTTTCTTTCTTATTTTCGTTAGGCTAGCGTTTTCTGCAAATAAGTTTCATAGGAGTACCACCTTCATTGCATCACACATAGTAGCCTTGCTAATCTCTCCATTGTCATTAAAAACCGTAACTCATTAACATTTTAAAAAAATATTGTTTATAACTACTGAGGGACTGATTTACAGTTCAGCAGGTGGGTTACTCCCTGACAAAAGTGCTGGATATCCCATCCACTGTGTTACAAGTGCAATTGGTTATAATGCAACTATAATATGGCAGACAGCATATGATGGCATGACCACCAGTTTGTATACAAGCATGGCATATGGACGCATGATATGTGTAATAATGGGTAATGCACTCATGTCTGACACTACGTGTTACTGCACCTTACTCCATTTCAGGAAGATCACAATGTAGGCTGAAGATGACTAAATGTCTGAGTCTTACTTGTGATTGTATTGAATTTAGTCCTTTTATCTTTTAGGTAATAGCCATTGAGAAGACCCAATTTACGGTCAGTCCTTTTTGGCATATATAGTTTTCCTTACCGTGAACACTAAAAATGCCCTATCACTGTTACCACACACTTTCACTTTACTCACGTCAATTGAGAGGTCCTGAAGAAAGCCCCATCTATTTTTTCAGCGGGCTGAAACATGTTGCCCATCATTGGATAGCAATTGGCTAATCATAGTATCCTTTATCCATTCTCTAGTTTTTAAACATAGCCAAGATCACCAAGAATAAATTAACAGGTAGAATCCGGAGGTATTTTAACATTCACTTTCACTTCATCACATTCACCTACATCTCAAACCTGCTCCACTGTAAACAATTGTTGTAGCACAGCTAAGTGTCATTCGGTGATGACGATGATGCATGACACCAATCAGGTTGGTGTGTGGTTTTTTTTTTTTAAAACCAATGAGGTGCCAGACATTACCGTGTCAGACAGTCATTTAATGTGGCCATCTTAGTTGGTTTATAATTGAATCTAGGGACAAGGACGGCTGTCCACACGTGCTTGCTCTCTCTCTTGTTTTTTGAAAGACAGGATATTTTTCATGTTTGTGATAAATGACCCATTCACTGAACTCTAAAACAGGCCCTAAGTCATCTTACAATGCATCTTACAGATGCCAAGAGCAGCCCCTCTATTGACATCTGGACGATGTCACGAGAGAGGATGGTACTTGATCCCCTGACTGAGACAGTAGTGAGATGCAAGTCTGATAGGACTTCTTCTGAAGAGTCCCTTCAATGCCAGCAACTTAAATTTTGTGTCTTTCAAAAACTCTCTTGCCTTAAAAGCACATCTTCTAATAATTGGGATTCCTACTTCTGCTTCTGTTTTCTTTTTCTGGAGGAGGTCAAATGACCGGTGGGGGTAGCGTCTAGATTTAAAGCAGGTTAGATCAGAATGTAGGAGATGAGTATCTTGCAAAAGGCCCTTTTCTGTGATAAACAATTAAAGCTTGTGAAGGAGACATCTTGTCTTTGTAGACCTATTCAGGCCTCCGATATTATAAGTTGCGATTGTGAAACATGAGATTGATACAGATTAACATGTTGGTATTGAGATGACGATATGAGCTCATAGGTGTTTCCCTGGTGGTAAAGGTCTTGTGTGTTTGTTGTTTCCCATAACACTAAAAAGTCAGTGCTTTTCTTAACAGGAACAATCAAACATCAGTGGGACATAAAAACCTGTAACAGTGGGCTCTTAAATAACAAATACTAGCTGGTGTTTTCTTTGGTATTTTCTTTGGTGTTTTCTTAGTATCTATATCGAGATGACCTTCATAGGGTTAGTCATGTATGTCACATCTTTTTCTGAAACTAGTCAGGGCGCCCCTGTATAAGGCTGACATATATTACCATTGCATGCTAATCTTGGGGTGGTTACCTGCCTTCTCCTCTCCCCTGCCTCTTCAGACCTCTCACAATGTCCTTATTTTCACGAAGACATGCTGGTGTCGCCGCTCCTCTGATTCCTGATGTCTTAGATGGAGTTCTGTTGCTACTCTCTGACCTTCCATTGTTTTTCCTCTTCTCAGGGTTCTCAGTGAGTTTCTTAATAGAAAATGTCCCCATTTGAGACACATTGACGGGGGAACCTGGTAGACATCTATGCAGACTTCTCTCGGTAGACAGAGACCTAGAAATGTGCAGGCTTCCATGAGAAATTACAATGCTCTAGATTTTTCTATAAATCTAAATAGAATGCAAAATGGCAGACCTCATTTATATCTAGCACCTTGGTTCTCTAGGAATGTTGTTAATACTCTGCAGGATCTTCTCTTTTGCAGCATAAAGTAAGTTCACAGAAAATGTGCAATTAATTTCCATTCTATGATATTAGTCCTCTTTTCTCGTGGCTCCCATTACTTTCTCCTTAACTTCAAAATAATGGAGACAGACCAAAATGTCGAGCAGGCCCCTTAAGCCTTGGACTTCGGATGCTGTTCTGTGGGTTTAATCCATTCGAATGGTATCAGAGTCAGTTTTTTTCTAATATTGTGTCAAGTAGACCCTAGACAGAGGCCTTCAAGTATTTCACAAATGCTGCTTTAAGCACAGGCTGTGTGTGCAGATTGCACTTTCTGTACCAGTTTTCCAGAAGTCTTGCTTTAGTTGTAGGATGATCATCTCTTCATTCAGCAGAAACCGATGGGCTCCATAGTCTTCCAGATCTAAGATTCTTTCTTTTTGTGTGTGCTCCAGTTCATCCACCCTCTTGCTCAATGTACCCACCTGTTTGAACACTTTTTTGAGGCCTTTCTATAGACCAGTCCGGGCAGCATTAATTTGATCCATGATCTGTTGAAGAAATGTGTTCACAAACCTCTTTGCACCAGTTCCATCTAGCTCATAAGCAGCTTCATCTTCCTGCTAGCCCTGGCCTATGTAGTATCTGATCTCTTACTGGAGCGTCTAACCTTTTATCCTAATTGATTCTTAGATTAGAAAATGTTCTCACTACCATCGTTTAACAGTTTTTAGAGATGATGTTGTTATTATTTTCTAATAATGACAGTGGAAAACATATTTACCGTATATACCTGAAGGAGCTTTTTCACAAGTGTGTAGCCAACATATCTCACATTTTTGTTGACAGCTTCATTAGCCAGGGATGGTACCAAGTGTATATTCATTGATGTTTAAGCTGCCATTTCAAGGAATAAAAATCACACTTTTGATGAGTTAAGTTGAAACCAACTTGTTTCATCGAAAACTCAACATCCATTCAGATTCTTCTGTTGATCATGGTTTCCTGTGAGCTCAGTAAAAACTTGAATGTCGTGTTTATGTGGTTAAAACACTTAAACTGTCTAATATGGATGAATACAGTATAATTTAAACCATGGGGTGGACTGAGGTGAGTATTGGGGCACACAACTAGAAAAAATTACATGAGGGGAAACGCATTAAAAAACTTTAACCATGTGCTCATGCTAAGCTACAAAGCATGTAAACCTGTAGGCTGGGTTGTGATTCAATGCGCCAGCAGCTTGACCTATTTTCTGAGTAAGTCAGCTAGTCTCCAGCATAGGTACTCACCAACATATTCCCAGGTTCCTGTGGCGTGAGGGCTACACTGATGCTAGTAGGATGTGATATAGGGGGAGAGTGTAAGATGAAGGTTGGGAAAACAAAGCATCTCCATGGTGTGGAGAGCGTGTTGTGTAATAATTTTGAGAGTAACACACTATAATGCCCTCTGAAGTAAGCACCTAATGCATGGCAGTGTTAGATTTGACAATACTCTATTATGCTGTATCTGAGTGACTTTCCTTTTACCACACCCTTGGGTAAGCCTTTTCTGCTTACAATAGCTACAGTTGTTGAGTCAACTGTACAAAGGAGGTAACCTAATTATTGAATTCGAATGAAATCGAATCTTAGTGTAGGAAATTGGGTTATTAGTTGTGCAGGATGTGAGGACTGCGGAAGTAATAGGTTCACAATTTTGCCTTACTGGGAAAGAAGCAACCACTGTAGCGCTTGACTCTCACATTGTAGCGAAGCAAAGCAGTCCAGGACCTACTCAAGGGAGGTGGTAAGTGTTGGTTCAAGTTCAAGTTCGAAAATGTGTATAGCGCACTACTCACCCAGAGGGTCTCAAGGCGCTTGGGGGAGGAGGGGGGGAACTTTACTGATCGAATATCCAGGTTTTTAGTTGCTTTCTGAAGGAGAGGCTGTTCTGTGTAAGGCGGAGGTGGGTGGGGATAGAGTTCCAGGTCTTGGACGCTAAGTAGGAGAAGGATCTTCCCCCCATGGTGGATCTATGGATGCGCGGAATTGCGGTGAGGGCTTGATTGGACGATCGTAGTTGGCGGGTGGGGGTGTAGAAGGACAGTCGCGTGTTGAGGCATTCGGGTCCTAGGTCTTAGAGGGCTTTGTGTGCATGGGTGAGGAGACGGAACGTTATTCTCTTGTTGACGGGGAGCCAGTGGAGGTCTTTCAGGTGACCGGAAATGTGAGCTTGACGAGGGATGTCTAGTATGAGTCTGGCTGAGGCGTTTTGGATCCGTTGGAGTTTTTTCTGTAGTTTGGCTGTCGTTCCGGCGTAAAGGGTGTTTCCGTAATCCAGTCGGCTTGTGACCAGTGCGTGGGGGACCGTCTTTCTTGTTTCGGTGGGGATCCAGTGGAAGATTTTTTTGAGCATGCGTAGGATGTTGAAGCATGATGATGAGACAGCGTTGACTTGTCTGGTCATCGAGAGGGAGGAGTCCAGGATGAAGCCCAGGTTTCGTTCGTGGTCCGTAGGTATGGGTGCGGTTCCCAGGGCCGGTGGCCACCATGAGTCGTCCCAGGCAGCGGGGGATGGACCTAAGATGAGGACTTCCGTTTTGTCCGAGTTCAGTTTTAAACGGCTGTTCTTCATCCACTCGGCAACTTCTTTCATTCCTTCGTGTAAGTTGCTTTTGGCGGTGTTTGGGTCTTTGGTGAGGGAGAGGATCAGCTGGGTGTAGTCTGCGTAGGAGATGATGTTGAGGTTGTGTTGGCGTGCGATGGATGCGAGGGGACTCATGTATATGTTGAAGAGGGTGGGACTGAGTGAAGATTCTTGTGGTACGCTGCAGATGACTTCGGTGGCCTCTGATCTGAAAGGGAGAGGCGGACTCTCTGGGTTCTTCCGGCGAGGAACGAGATGATCCAGTCCAATGCTTTTCCTTGTATTCCGACGTTGCTGAGGCGTTGTATGAGGGTGCTATGACAGACTGTGTCGAAGACTGCAGAGAGGTCAAGTAGGATGAGGGCAGCTGTTTCTCCGTTGTCCAGTAGAGTTTGAATGTCGTCTGTTGCAGCGAAGAGGGCGGTTTCGGTGCTGTGTTTGGCTCGGAAGCCGGACTGTGAGGGGTCGAGGGATTTGTTGGATTCGAGGAAGGCGGCGAGCTGACTGTTGACGGCTTTCTCAATGACTTTGGCAGGGAATGGGAGGAGCGAGATGGGACGGTAGTTCTTAAGTTCAGTGGGGTCTGCTGTGGGTTTCTTTAGAAGGGCGCTGAGTTCGGCCTGTTTCCAGCTTTCCGGGAAGGTAGCGGAGTTGAGGGAGCAGTTAATGACGTCCCGGAGATGGGGTGCGATAATGGAGTCTGCGCTTTGTTGAAAATGTGGTGGGGGCATGGGTCGGTTGGCGATCCCGAGTGGATGGAGTTCATCAGGCGGATGGTGTCTTCAGTGGTGATTGGGTTCCAGTCGCAAAGGATGTTAGAGGTCGGTTTTCGTTCGGAGTTGGGTGGAGTGGACTGGTCTTCGGACTGGTTTCCAAAGCTGTTATGTATGTCGGCGATTTTGTTGTGGAAGAACGAGGCTAGGGAGTCGCAGAGGTCTTGGGAGGGAGTGATGTCGTTGGTGCCGGCGGTGGGGTTGGTAAATTCTTTGACGATGTTGAATAGTTCCTTGCTGTTTTGGGCGTTGTTGTCAAGACGATCCTTGAATGCTGATTTCTTGGTGGATCAGATCAGTTGGCGGTGTTTGCAGGTGGCGTTCTTGAAGGTGGTCAGGTTGTCGGAGGTTGGGTTTTTTCTCCAGGCTTTCTCGAGGTTGCGACAGAACTTCTTGGATTTCTTAAGGTCATCGTTGAACCAGGGGGCTTTTTTGTTACCTTGCTTGATTTGGTGGTTTTTCAAGGGTGCTAGTTCATCGGCGCTGTGGGTGATCCATTGTGTGAGGTTGGTGGCTGCTTGGTTTGGGTCCGATGATTTTGCAGGATGGTTTTGGTGAAGCGATGTGAAGAGCTGGTCGGTGGTAATTTTGTTCCAGTTTCTTTGGGGAATAGGTTGTGGGGGGTTGTGGGTCGTGGTCTTTATGTAGTTGAAGTGAACGCAGCTGTGATCAGTCCAGTGGAGAGCTGTGGTGTGATTGAAGGAGATGTGCTAGCTGGAGGTGAAGATTGGGTCGAGCGTGTGTCCGGCATAGTGGGTGGAGGTATTGACAAGTTGTTTGAGTCCGAGGTTGTCCAGGTTGTCCAGAAGGGTGGTAGTGTTGCTGTCGTTTTTCTTTTCCAGGTGGAAGTTGAGGTCCCCAAGGAGGATGTAGTCCTCGGAGGGGAGGGCGTGTGGGCTGATGAAATCGGTGATGTCTTCGCTGAATTGTGTGCGGGGTCCTGGTGGTCTGTAGATGAGGGTGCCTCTGAGTGTGGTCTTGGGGTCGGTGTGGATCTGGAAGTGAAGGTGTTCGGCGGTAGCGAGGTTATCGTCGGAACTAGTCCTAATGCGGATGGTGTTCTTATGGACGATGGCGATGCCTCCTCCTGTTTGGTTGGTGCGGTCCTTTCGGATGATCTTGTAACCGTCCGGGATGGCTATGGTGATGTCGGGAGCTGATGAGGCGTTCATCCAGGTTTCAGTGAGGAAGGCGACATCCGGCGATGTAGTGTCGAGTAGGTTCCAGAGTTCAGTGGCGTGTCTGTGGACCGAGCGGGTGTTGAGCAGGATGCACTTTAGGTGGTTAGTTTCGGTGCTCTGTTTGGAGTTAGTGGATTTGGTGTGGGTCCTGATGCAGTCGAACTTGCAGGATTGGCAGGTGAAGGGTCCATGGGTGTGCCCTGGGGCGGCTTGGTGGCAGTTTGGGATTCGGCCGGGGTTAAGTGCTGAAAGGGTAGCGGAGTCGTACGTTATGCGGGTGGAGTGGATTTTGCGGGGACCAGGGGTTCTGGTGCTGGGCGCGGTCCAGGCGCGGATGGGCGTAGACGGGCTTACCTTTGGCGCGCCTTCGGCGCGCATGGGGTGCGATCGCTGCGCGTGACCACTGCGCATAAAGGCATCTGTCATATGTAGATAGTGGAGGGGGGAGGGGCGAGGGAGGAGTAGCTGGGAGGCGGGAGAGGGGCGGAGAACCGGGCAGGGAGGCACAATAACAAACAACAAAATGGCTGCAAGCCAAAAGCGAAACAGGATTGGGGCACTATGTGAATAAACGCGATGAAAACGGCAGTGGCACCGGCACAGTCAGGCACAGATGATAAATTCAGGCAAGGCAGCACAGCACAATGGAAATATCGTCAAAGCGCTCTTAGGCAATATAGCGCTACAATACAAATATACTAAGCGAACTGGCACTAATAATTGGCAATATAGCGCTACAATATAAATATGCAAGCGATCAGGCACTAATATTTGTGGGAGCAATGCGAGCAAGCACACAGCAATGTTGGCAGTATAGCGCTACGATACCACAAGCACCAAGCAGAGCAGGGAACAGCGTGAGGAGCAGCCGCCTCTGAAGGGATCAGGACGGTCACAGCGCTACAATTGGAGAGCGGAGGCTCAACTATCAGTGGGAGGGAGGAGCAGCTGGGAGGCGGGAGCGGGGCGGAGAGCCGGGCAGGGAGGCACAATAACAAACAACAAAATGGCTGCAAGCCAAAAGCGAAACAGGATTGGGGCATTATGTGAATAAACGCGATGAAAATGGCAGTGGCACCGACACAGTCAGGCACAGATGATTAATTCAGGCAAGGCAGCACAGCACAATGGAAATATCGTCAAAGCGCTCTTAGGCAATATAGCGCTACAATACAAATATACTAAGCGAACTGGCACTAATAAATGGCAATATAGCGCTACAATATAAATATGCAAGCGATCAGGCACTAATATTTGTGGGAGCAATGCGAGCAAGCACACAGCAATTTTGGCAGTATAGCGCTACGATACCACAAGCGCCAAGCAGAGCAGGGAACAGCGTGAGGAGCAGCCGCCTCTGAAGGGATCAGGACGGTCACAGCGCTACAATTGGAGAGCGGAGGCTCAACTATCAGTGGGAGGGAGGAGCAGCTGGGAGGCGGGAGCGGGGCGGAGAGCCGGGCAGGGAGGCACAATAACAAACAACAAAATGGCTGCAAGCCAAAAGCGAAATAGGATTGGGGCACTATGTGAATAAACGCGATGAAAACGGCAGTGGCACCGGCACAGTCAGGCACAGATGATTAATTCAGGCAAGGCAGCACAGCACAATGGAAATATCGTCAAAGCGCTCTTAGGCAATATAGCGCTACAATACAAATATACTAAGCAAACTGGCACTAATAATTGGCAATATAGCGCTACAATATAAATATGCAAGTGATCAGGCACTAATATTTGTGGGAGCAATGCGAGCAAGCACACAGCAATTTTGGCAGTATAGCGCTACGATACCACAAGCGCCAAGCAGAGCAGGGAACAGCGTGAGGAGCAGCCGCCTCTGAAGGGATCAGGACGGTCACAGCGCTACAATTGGAGAGCGGAGGCTCAACTATTAGTGGGAGGGAGGAGCAGCTGGGAGCGGGGCGGAGAGCCGAGCAGGGAGGCACAATAACAAACAACAAAATGGCTGCAAGCCAAAAGTGAAACAGGATTGGGGCACTATGTGAATAAACGCGATGAAAATGGCAGTGGCACCGGCACAGTCAGGCACAGATGATTAATTCAGGCAAGGCAGCACAGCACAATGGAAATATCGTCAAAGCGCTCTTAGGCAATATAGCGCTACAATACAAATATACTCAGCGAACTGGCACTAATAATTGGCAATATAGCGCTACAATATAAATATGCAAGCGATCAGGCACTAATATTTGTGGGAGCAATGCGAGCAAGCACACAGCAATTTTGGCAGTATAGCGCTACGATACCACAAGCGCCAAGCAGAGCAGGGAACAGCGTGAGGAGCAGCCGCCCCTGAAGGGATCAGGACGGTCACCATGCACTAGCATGCAATAATAACACTCATTACATGATTGTCAAGTCAGTGCTTTTTCTTTAGAAAAGGGAAAGTACATTTATTACACAGACACTACTAAATACTAAACATTACCTTATAAATACATACATAAGGCAGATAAAAAATACATTAGATGATATTTCGCATCATATTTGAACCTTGAAGGGCCATGACGCACAAGATCTCAGCACCTTCCTCCCACAACCACCAGACAGCACATCATAATATATGGGGTATCACCTTAATGCCACAAGCATGTTGCCTTTATCAAGGGTCATCACAGGATATAAGATAAGTCTATTGGCTTTATCAACGGTGCACCACATTAAAAGGCAAACAAACTACATGGTTAACACCATCAAACTTTAACTGCAGTCATTAACCATGTCTAAATGACAAACCTCATTGTCAAAAACGCATTTTAACTTTGAGTGTGAACATAAAGGATTAATAATGCATTCAAATGTAACATGTCTGTGTCTTTTTTATACACTTTCGGCCCAAATAAAATGCAGGCATAGAACTAACTCCTAGAGGGTGCTGCACTCCTAGATGTAGAGCAAAAACCGCAACCAGAGGAGTGTTTGAAACAAAGATGAAATCCTGGAAGGGTCATAAACTCCTGTACCCCACAAACATTGCCAAATCTGTAAAGTTAACATGAGGACTGCTGGACCAACTTAAGCCCCTAAACAACATCAGTGGTGGTGCCCCTGTCTGTTTTGGGGTCACCACAAAGCATCATTTTGAGCTCAAAACGAAGCCCTGCGGGGCACTACTGGGTGCTCCCTTGAGGAATAATTAATAAGCTGCTCTGGTTGTCTTTCTTTACACCTTGTGTCCTTGCACAGCACAGATTCCTGTTGCTTTTCTTTTATGGGGTACCCAGCCCCACCCAGGCACCTTGCATGTGAAAACATTGAGGGCTGCTGGGTCTCTGCATGGCCTGCTTTTTCCTGCCCAACCTGTGCAGGGAGGGTGTCATGTATGTGGTGGTTACCTCAGCTCCCCTCAAACACAGTTACAGGTAGTGATAGTGAGCCAGCCATTGTTGGGGAGAGCCCCATGGTGTTTTTCCTGCTTCTACCTTTGCTACAGCCCAGAGATGGGGCGCTGGATCAATTTTCCTTCTCAAGGGAGTGCAATGGCGCCCCCCTTCCTCTTTTTCTGTGTTGGTACCCAGGGATATGGAGGCAAGAATTTGCCTAGGTAGGGGATTCCCACCCATGCCTCCTCCACTGGGTAAAGTAGGACTTTTACTAATTTCGCCGAAGTCCAGACCCTGGCCCACCCCTGGGGGAATGACTCATTTCAAGCAGATGCGATGAAGCCTCACGCTCTTGGGTCCTTGCTGGGTGTTAAAGGTCCCCAACTTTATAAAGGCTATACTCGGGCCCTGTTGATCCTTTCTGGGTGGTCAAAGGTCACCAACTTTAAAAAGGCCATACTCAGGTCCTGTTTGACGATCCTGGGACCATTTTACTCCTGGTGGCGAGCACTAGCCACATGGGCCAGTTCTAGCAGGGCTTCTGGCTCCAAGGTGGTGTGCTTTAGAGGGATGCTGGATTCACAAGCTCCGTAAACAAGCTTTTTTCCCGGTCTTTGTTCGTTGGTGGTCCTCTTCTCTTGGTTGGGTACAGAGGTCCAGATCTTTTGCCCAACTGCTCCTCAGATTTTGTAAGGGGCCAGTCACTGGGGCAAAGACTGTAGTCCCTTAGGGCAGTGTCCACAGTCCAACAGCAAAAAGCACTCTTGCTGCCTTCTGCAATAGTTTTAAAATAGGGTGGAAAGTTCTAGATGTCAGGTAACCCTGGCCAGTAGTGAGTATCACATCAGCTCTTCCCCACTCCCCAACCCTTGTGCACACCATGCTGGGACAATCCAACATGACGCTGTTCAGAAATGACTAGTCACAAGCATCAACTCTGTCCCTCACTGACATCACTGCCAGGGTCCTTCCCACCAAAACCAAAGCGGATCCCCCCCTGTGTTGGCTCCAGTTGTCTGGACGTCCTCTTTTGTTCAGTGGGCCTGGGCTATTGCTAGCCCTGGTACAGTGTGACAAATAATTGACAGATGCAGATTTGATTTTCTAACCCACCCATGCTTCCTCAGGAACTGGGGGAAGCAATGTTATTTACTCTTTTTGTGTGGGGAGGTCTTTGTTCACTCTGCTGATGAGGGGTCTGAACAAATTACCAAGTAAAAAATATGGTGTGGACAAAATATTGTGTCAAGAATATCGCAAACTTACAGAGGTTTCTATGGGTATGGAAATTTTCACAATATTTAACTCCACATGTATATATATACCTTGACAAAAAATATATTTTCAAGGTAAATAGATCTGAAATTAGTAATAGTAAATCTATACTTACCTATTTGCAACTACCTTCTTGATATTTTGCTCCTCAATACTTTTGACACAATATTCTGTCCACACAATATTTTTAGCAGCGATATTCTATCAGACAACCTGCTGGAGAGCAGAGTAGTTAACTTGGCCCAGCAGGGTGACAAAAGGCAGAAACAAAGAAATATGAAAATTACAGAAGATTGATAGAATGTACATATATCTGGTTGAAAATTGCATATTTGAACTGGGTGTATATGTTCCACTCCAGTTTCATACTCTTTGGCACTTTGTAGGTCTGAGGGAAGTAATACTGTACTCTAATACAGATTTTCCTCTATATATATATAAACACAGCACATCACACCATACTGACTTTACCTATTAGTGCCCAGTAATATAATTAGGCCTATCCCAGGTCAATATCTGAATGAATCAAAAAAAGTATTTATTTTTTGATTAGCTAAAAATCTCATAAAACCTGTGCGAAGAAATTATTCAAATCGAGTATCAATGGTGAAAAGTGAACTGAATAAATGAAGTAGAGAAAGTGCATTAGAAGATTATTATGATAAGTACAAATCCAAAATTGGCAGACTCCTCTTTGGATTTAGCTGACAAATATAATTTCCACAACTAGAATAAAGAAAGTTCATTAGAGGATTGTTGTGATGAGTACAAACCCAAAGCTGGCTGATTCCTATACAGAAGTAAGCTAACATTTATGACATCCACAACTACATTCTCAAAGAGCATGTGTAAAGGTATTCAAGTGATATCAGGATCAAGCTAACAAAAGAGAAGCAGCAATACATTTAGGACTACCACAACTACATTTTCAAAGTGCGTATGCAAAGTTAATAAAGTTATCTGAGGATAATGCTAGCAATAGAAAAGCTGCAATAATGTTTAGGAGAGACAGAGTTCATATATACAACTAGTCAATTAAAAGCAATATTTATTTGTCCCCATAGTACATCAAACCATAGTATAATCAAATGACCCTGAAAAGTCTGGGCCAAAGTTTCAGCCCTGCAACTGCCCTGAACCCAGCAAGGGCATGAACATTTAAATAGTGTCTTATGGGGGCAAAGCATAGCCACCGACAAAGATGCCATCTAACGTCAGAGCTTCAGACCATCACAGATCATCGGTGAGCTTGCTCCATCATCTGGGTGGCCTCCAGCCCAGTCTCTGGGCCCACTGGTGGGGCCCAGCTCCTTTGGCACAGGAGTGGCCTCCCTGGATGCAGGGACTGCTCCCTGTCTTCACTTGACAGCGCCTGTGGAAACTCCCCTGGTGACCACTCTCGGAGAACCAACCCGATGCCTGCTGTATGTTGTGAGGACCCACCAGCCCAGTCCATTTCGCATACCAGCTTCACCCACCGAGGCTGCACCGAGCAGCCACACATGACCTTCCACTATCGCTTTATCTCATGGAGGGGCTTGATTTCCGAGGGGGCCCCTCATGATCCCCCATCCTGCCTCATATCTGAACTGGTGGCTTACCTACCCCTTCCACAGCAGCTATGGTCTTACCACCCCTGGAGGGGGGAACCGATTGATTGAGGCTAACCCCCATGCCCCAAGAGTTTCTTGCACCTCTGTCTACGGGCCGCTCAACCTCATTGCACCTTTCTTTTGCAGCGCGGAATTCCCCAGTTGCATCTGGAGTCCACCCATAACCGCGAAGGCAAATACTTGTCTCTTAGGGCATGCACCCACACAGATGGGACCCAGAACGGAAGGCTGGAATGATCTGAGAACCAACATTTAGAAGGGTGGTCCACTAGGTCTGCCCATTCCAGTTCATTCACAAGCCTCCTCAGTGGCCTCATGTGATGTTGAGAGAGGGTGGACTCCTCAACCGGGCCTCTCATTATCTGTCTGCTGTCACCTGCTACCAACAACCTTCAGGCTGATCTGCCCTAACTTGTCACTGCTGAGCTAACTTTCTTTACACAATTGGCCAGTTACACCAGACATCTCATCTCATCTGTTCCACCAACTCTTGGCATGTCATCCACCCCTCCCCAACACCCAAGCCAGGTGGCAGAGCAGTGTAATCCCTACTCCATCACATAGGGTAAGCCATGCATGAGCCATGGGTTGTTTTTATGGACCACCCCTCCTGTTAGCCCCTTTTTCTCTCTTCTGGACTCTGCAACCTCTCTATGACTTGCTCTTCTGTCAACCTCCAACCTACCGGCCTGGGGAAGCTCTCCCTTTGCCTACCCTCTCATCCCAGAGGGCCCAGAATCGACTAGCAGACTTTCTTTGCCTACAAACTCCTGGGTCATGGCTTGCAGTTCCCTGGACTGCCGTATCTGGTTTACTGAGAGGAGCTTGACGGGAGCTGGAGCCTCAACCTTGCCTCCCATGCCTAGTGGTGTCCATGGCCTCAGGAAAGGCGTCTTGCCAGCTGCTCTTTCCCAGTGGGCCTTCATAAACCCACAACACCAACACCACCTGGATCCTTGGATAACCCAATGGACACATCCTATAGGAAATCCCAGCATATGCAACAGACTTGACCTAATGAATGCCAAGATCAGAGATCTCACTTCAGATACAAAATCCATCAGGACAGAAAATGGAGCATTCCAAGGATGCCTGGATGGCATGGAAACCCATCTCACCATGCTGGAGCCTGGCCTGGCATCTGTTGAGAGCTGGGATTCTGAACTTTGGCACCTCTGCAACAACATTGTAGACCCAGAAGAAAGGAGTCAGAGAGATAACAACTACTTTTTTCAGCTTCCCAGAGAAGGATAAACAGGTCTATGCGAGGTGCTTCCTGTGCAATCTCCTCCCATGCCTTCTGTGACTGTCTTTCACCCCACACATTCAGGTTCAATATGCCCGTTGCATCCTTACCTGCAGGCCAGTCAATGATGGCAAGCCTCATCCACTCAAAGCGTGCTATTTTAGGTACTCCAAGGTCCGGCCAATTTTGGCTCTAACCCATAATCATGGTCCTTACGAATATGAGGGTCACGATATCCGTGTGGCTGGAGATTTCTCGAAGGAGACTAGTAACAAACGACATGCTTTTCTAGCCCTCTGATTGGCTCTGTGAAAATTGGACATCAAATATGGACTGTTGGATCTGGCCCACATGTGGATTACTGTGGATGGCAAATCCAGAAACTCCCTAGAATTGGAGTTCCTCAGAGCCTTTTTGGACTTCCAACAGGGCACTACTATGCACATGATTACCCCCTGCGGCCAAAGGGGGCACCCTTGTTCCCAAGTGTACTGGACAATCACACCACATAGGCAGCTGCAGTAGAGGGGTTCTCACCCGCACTGCCACAGCAGGAAGGACTGGGCTATCAGGGTGGTGATGGAACTGAAGCAGGAGGTCCAGCTCACCACTGAAAACATCTGAGGTCACTGAACCTGCTAACGAAGGGCACAAGATGCCTCATAGACACTTTGTGCAGCCAACAGGATGAGTACCACTCCTTGCTTCTGACTTGTCCTGTCACTTCTTCTCTGTGCCCGTATCTGTAAGTGCTTCATGTTCTCTATTACCAGATGTGATCTGTTGTTCTACGCTGTTCCATGTTATTGTTATTATCATTGCCACCCTCATGTTGACATGATGAATGGACTTACCACCCATTCCCCTCACTTCCCTCTGGCTCCCCCCTTGATGATATGACCATGTGTCCATGTGACCATATGCACTTTCTATGGTGTTGTGGGCTCTCTGCTTGGTATGGCATTTGCCCCTCACCACAGACCGATGCTACCGTGATTGCTGAGTTCCCTTACCATGCCCCACTCCCCATCATCCCAACACCTCCCATTCTCCTAGCCCAGGGGCACCCATCCAGGAGGTGTCCTTGACTACATGGGGAGGGTTTGGCTCTTCTATGGCCAATTCCCTTTGAGCTCATGGTTACAGACCAGATTCAACCCCGGGGCCGGTCAGGCATTCTGGACCCCAATTTGTGAGTAAGTTTCAGCTACACAAACTAAAGAGACATCCCTCCCACCCTTTCCCCCACCTGCACCTTCATAGGAGAGGGGTGTACAACATCCAACCACCCACATATCCTTTCCCTCCTACCCCCATCCCTCTTCATTGCTCTCCCTGCTCCCAACCTGACTGGGTACTACTGGATCACCTATTCCACTCAATTATCCCAGCCCCTCTGCAGACCACCCACTAACCACGGCATTGTCACTCCAGATGATTCTATCTTGGAATGTTCAAGTCCTCACTCACTACAATAAGCCCCAGCATATCTGAACTCAAAGCGTGCAGATATTCCCCTATTGCAGGAAACATACCTTTTAGTCATGAGACAGTGACTGGGTAGGCAGGGCAATCCATAGCAGACAGACATCACAGCCAGGTACATGACCGTGCTGCGCAAATTCAGGGTGGTCATGTGCCTCCATAAGTCATTCTATTCTACCATTCCTAAGAGATGGACAGACAATACATCTTTGCTTGCCTCAAGGTCCTGGACAAGCTCATGTATTTGGGACAATATATGCTCCCATAGGGACCTAGTTGACCTTACTCCTCTACCTCAACTGCATCCTCACAGACTTGGTCTCCACACGAGTCCTACTGGGGACGACTGGAATATGGCCGTGGACCCTGTACTTGTCTGCACTGGCTCGCTGGATCAGGCTGCAAATGGTGACAGGGCAATCTTGCACGATCTCCAGGAGATCCAAGACCTCCGTGATATCAAGTGCTTTCTTTGTCAGACTGACATGACCTATGCATATCTATCACCGGTACATGGCATGCAGTCTAGTCTGGACTATTTCCTTATCTCCCACCATCTGATGCCGTTGATGTTGGATATCCATATCTTTGAGGACTTGCTTCAGGCCACTCTCTGATCAATATCCTACTGAAGCTAGGACTGATTTGGCCAATTCAGAAGCCTTGGAGGCTCAACACCGACTACTATAAGCTTACCAACAGGAAAGTGCATCTTTGGACTCATTTTACCAACTACTTTGCTGATAATAAGGGCTCTGCAGCTTCCGCATTGATGCTCTGTGCAGCGATGAAGGGTTCAGCTCATGCGAGCTGCAGCCATCCATACTGAGCAATGGGCAGTGTAAGAGGCCTCTCTGGAAGCGTTATTATGAAGCCTGACCTGACTTTATCCCTCACGTCTGACCAATTCCATCCTTCAGGCTGCAAGAAAAAACTAAAATGGACCGTAACAGCCTTTTCCCCCTTGAGGCAGAATATGCGCTTCATAAACGCAGCTATTACCATTACAAGCAGGGAGAGACTGTTGGTAGGCTTTTGGCAGCACAGCTCCTGCAATGCAAGGTACCTCAGCAATGCCAACTATTAAAGATCAAACCAGCCGTCTCAATACACACCCCAGGAAATAGCTGATACCTTTGCGAAATACTATGGCCACCTCTATACTCCAGAGGGGATTGCTGACGAGAGCCTCATTCACTGAGTTCTTACTTTGTTCCATCTACCTCAGTTGAATGCGGAAGGGCAAGCCCTCCTCTGTGGAACAATCGCTAGGGAGGAGGTCGGGCAGGCCATCTCAGCTTCTCCTTACTGCAAGGCACCCGGATCTAGGCTGACGTGGCAGAGTCCCTTGAGGCAGTTTGCAAGGAAGCGAAGATGATGGGTGGGTTAGGGACAGTCTTCAATAAGGCCCTCATATCAGTACTCCCCATACCAGGTAAGAACCCCCTGTCTTATGTTAGCCATAGGCCCATATAATTACTATGATAATGGCTAGCGTCTTGGTGACTCTGCTCAAGGAAGTCATACCAATGCTTGCGCACCCCACACAGGTCGGCTTTGTCCCAGGCCGGACATCTCAAAGTCACCTTAGGAGCTTGGCTCATGCTCTCTGACTAGCTAGTTATGAAGCATTTGCCCTATCACTCAATGAGTGGGGATACCTATTTGTGGTCCTTCACAAATTTGGTCTGGGAGATGATTTCATATCACATGTCCAATTGCTTTATGATAACCCCATGGCACAGGTGAACTGCAGTGGCTTTTTGTGTGACTCCTTCCCAATTCAGCGAGGTATGGGACCGGAATGCCAGCTCTCACTGTTCCTCTTCTTGCTAGCCCTACAGATAATGGACACAACCATACGCCAACCATCACAGAGTGTGTGCATCCCAATCCCTGGGGGTCTTTCCTCCATCGTCCTCTATGAGCATGACATCTTACTGACTTTCATGGACCTTCCTATATCCATCCCAGCCCTGATGGCCCTCATAAATAGATTTAAACAGATAGCGGGGTACAAGATCAATTGGGGGAAGACCAAGGTGCAACCCCTCTCTCTGTCCACAGAGGCTGCCACCATTCAGAGGTATCAGTTCCGTTGAACACCATCCCACCTCCAATATATTGGTGTCTATTTTAGCAGAGGATTGGACTGTATGGCAAAGGACAATACCTAACCTCTGCAGGCACAGACCTGAGCGGACTTCACTAAATGGACATACCTCTGTACGTTCTTAAGTAAATATACCACTGCTCGACCTGGCTCAATTCATTTAGGGTTCATGGAGTCAATCAAGGAAAACTATGACAGGTCCTGTTATCTATTGGGGGTGGACCATGACATCGTCCTCTTTTTAAGCAATCTGCATATGATTACCACAGCCTCAGGACACCACTCCAGCGATACTTAATTTTCTCGAAAAATCCATATCAAAAGGGGAGTTCATCAGGGTAATATCATGGCTCCATTTCTTTTTAACTTGTACATTAATAGACTGGAGCAGGCCCTGATTGACACCAAAGCATATTCTCTACTTGCGGGCCCTGTTTGTACCGCTGGTCTTATATGCAGGCAATGCTGTTCTCATGGCAACAAAACTGCAAGGGACTTACAGTCCTTGTTGAACTCTTTTGTTAACTTCATGGATGATTCAGATCTATTGTTTAACATAAAAAAAAATCATCCTATGTGATGTTGGTTGGCCATAACATGTTAGTTTACCGTGGAGACCAGTGTTCTCCCAAAGACAAGAGATATTTCTTACTTGGGCCTGTTATTTGACTCCTCACTGTTTTGGCACCCTCTCGTGAGCAGAAAGAAGGAGGAATTTACATGGGCAAATGTGACTGTTTTTAGTTTTGCTTGAAGACGAGGGAGAAGACCAAGTAAAGCCCTTCCACAGATCTATCAGGGAAAATATATTTCCAAGGCCATCTATTGGAGTGAGTTATGGGAGTTTGTTAATCAGGACGAATTGCAGGGAGTTGAAAGCTCTTTTTTAGGACACCTCATGTGTGTCTGCACAGCGCCTCCACATTCTCTGTGCATGAGGAATTGGGTGTAGGTGATATTACAGATCTCTCACCATTCCGTCCTTTCTCCTTATGGCTAGACATTTGGACAAGACCCTCAGCCAAATTCCACAAGCAGATTTTAAAAGACTGTATGTCCCTTGAACAGTCACTTCATATTCCCTGGCTCATGTACATTAAGGATTTTTCTCAGAACCTAGATAGGAGTGAGTTGTTTAGCTCTCCTGAGAGGATTGTTAGGACTGACTGTAAATAGGCACCGGCTCAGGTCTATTTCTAGAGTAGAGGTTGCCCTTTCAAAATGCTGAGTGCGTGCCCACCTCCTCCTGAAGTCCATTTCATCTATTGAGCCATATCTTCTAATTGTAAAAGTATGTACAAGCCTTTCTTGTTAAATAGAATTAGGTTTGATCTTTTTCACTTTTTGTTAGCATTTCCCCGGGGGAGGAACATGGGTCATTCACTTGAGTCCTGCGGTTGTGACACCCTGTCCCCTCAGGACACTCTGCACTTCACAATGTTCTGTAAATATATAAATTCTAAAAGTTTCCAAGGAAGGTGTTCATTATTCCACTGTTAAAAAGAATTAACTTTTTCTAAGTACAACCCACCCTCCTATATTTACAATTGTTCCCGCAATAAATTATTTTTAATGTGGTATGCTTCATGAAGGCTGCCATGAGATTGAGGAAAACTTGTGATTGACTATTTAACCTGTCTGGTAATGGATGTTTTCCTATGAGCTGTGTATGTTTTTTATGTGCAATTCTTTTTATACAATTTTATTTATATTAATGTAATTTATGTTCGATATTTCCTTGTATATGCCGGGCATATTTGTTTCTAGCTTTTGTGGTTTTGATACGAAGAACTGAATAAAGCGTACTTTGAATTTGAAATTGGACACACCTTAATCTTTCACTCTGGGGGCATGTGCAGACAGTTAAGATGGTCACCCTTCTGTGGTTCACATATGTCTTGGACATGCTACCACTTCAGGTCCTGCTCCCACTGCCCAAATCCATAGATAGACTCAGCAAGGATTTCATCTGGGACGTGACCAAACAGCGGTTGGGTGTCCAAGCTGTTCGCCTACATAGCGGCCTGGGGATCCTATGGATTGAACATTGTAGAAGCCTACTAAAGAAATACCAGTCTGTCAGCACATATGATAAAAGAGAGCATTTATTACATAACAAGATAGCCCGAAACCGGTCCTAGGGTGCTTGTTTCCAGTCCAGGGAGGACCTGGCCTGGCAGTTCGGGCTGGACTGTTCCCATTGGGCGGAGGGTCAAGACTGATTTGCATATGGCTGGGTCCAAACTGGAATGGCATGGTGTGCAAAAAAACGATGGATTTAGGCCTAGATCTCTGTACTGGATTGGATGTATGACATTGTTCTGCATTCTGTCCATCAATTCTTCTTTTTGCATAACAAGATACTAGTCAATAGTACGTGCAGCAGGGAGACAGACAGCAACGTGGCTGAATTTCCAACAAGGTTGAGTCTTCCAAAGCCTTTTATTGGTGCAAACCACAAGGGAAAGCGTCACTATTTATGCAAATATGTTCAGTAAAAGTACAGGATTGTGGTACTTCTTAGGGAATTAAGCAAAGGGGGCGGCTTCTGCCCATCAGTAGCTTCAGCAAGTTACACAAGTATAGAGCACTGGACCAATCATAAGAGGCCAACACTTCTTGATACCTGCATGATCTGAGGTGTTTTCACTGTTGGTACCCACATGCTTTCTGATCGTGACACTTTGATACTGGCCAAGCTAATGCAATGATTTATCGCCCACCCAGGAATGCCTCTAAGTTCCTTGACTCACTGAGCGACTCTCTGGGACACTTCATACTCAGATACCCACATTTCACCCTTCTCGGGGATTTCAACCTACATCTTGAGTCAAAATCCGATCCTCAAACTAACAACTTTCTACAGACCCTAGAAATATTCAACCTTCAACAAAATGTCATATCGCCTACCCATTTACTAGGACATACCCTCGATGGTGTCTGCACCAATTTCTCCCCCCTAACTTCCCTATCCCCTGTTCCCCAAATTTGGACTGATCACAGCCTGATCCCTTTTCTCATCAAATACATACGTCCACAAACCTCCAGTAAAAATAACCCTTATCGCGACAACCCCGTCAACTGGAAAAAGGTTCACGAAAACTTTACTCTTAATCCTATCCTCCAATCCCAAACCCCCTCCTTATCAGGGGATGTCGAACTTGACGCAAATTTTTTCCATAACTGGATTTCTCAAGAAATTAGAACTCGGAACCCCATCAAACGCCCCTGCAAAATTCATAAAAATACCAAAACCAATGCCCCTTGGTTCACCTCTGATCTAGCTACTTCTCATCTTCTGTGTAGAAAAGCAGAGCGTAAATGGCGTAGAACTTACGACATTAATGACCGCCTCTCATATATCCAACTAAGGAAAAACTACCTCTCCAACATTAAATCGGCCAAAAAAACCTTCTATGTCAACGCCATTAAGGAGTCTAGCCAGAAACAAAAAACTCTGTTCTCAATAGTAAAATCATTCACCCAGCCCAAAGCACTTCAACCCGAAATCCCCCCATCCGAAGATTTCTGCAATAAAATAGCAGATTATTTTGAGGAAAAAATCAGATCCATCCAAAAAAACTTCACCCCTGCACATACCAATCAAGGTGCACTCATCCCCTCCCAACCAGAATCCCGAGCCGGTAGCCTTAAGAATTTTTCCCCTGTCTCCTTGGCTCAAACCAGAGAAGTCATTCTGGCGTGCAGATCTGGTTCCCCTTCTGACCCCTTTCCTCCCAAAATCCTCCACCAACTCATCGACGTGGTGAACCCAATCATTAATGAGATAGTTAATTCGTCGCTTCGCACTGGATCTGTTCCCCGTATATGGAAAAAGGGTATAGTCAAGCCCCTCATGAAAAAAGCCAACAAATCCCCGTCTGACCTCACCAATCTGCGCCCGATCTCACTCCTCCCAGCACTGGGAAAAATAACTGAACAGATGGTGTATAGAGAACTCAAGCGATATTTGGAAGCCCATAATATACTCCATCCGCAACAATCTGGTTTTCGCCCCAAGCACTCGACAGAAACAGCTCTGATTGAACTATCAGACTCAATAAAGATGTTGCAAGACCAGAAGAAGAATGCAATTCTCATTCTCCTCGACCTCACCGCGGCGTTTGACACCATCTCCCACTCCATCCTGATCAGCAGATTGACGGACATAGGGATTTCGGAAACCGCCCTATTTTGGATAAAATCATTTCTAACTGACAGGTTCCAAACTGTCGCTCTTGGCCCTTTTCATCCATAGAGAAGAAGGTTTCCTCGGGGGTACCTCAGTGCTCCATCCTGAGTCCCCTTCTTTTTAATATCTACCTCATCCCACTCTTATCCTTGATCGTGTCATTCGGCATACCAGTAACATCGTATGCCGATGACACACAACTTATCGTACCCCTAGAGAATAACTCAACCAAGGCAGAGCTCAACCTCAAAAACTGCTTGACGGCGGTCTTCCAATGGATGGATACTAACCATCTCAAATGTAAATCCAGCAAAACAGAAATCCTCCCCATTGGAAAAAACACCATTTTCTGCCCAGCCCTCTGGTGGCCGGATGACTCTGCCCCCCCACCCCAGACCGTAACAACAGCAAGGAATCTTGGTGTTCTCTTCGACTCAGACTTATCATTCGACCATCACATCAGGACGGTAGCGGGCCAATGCTTCGGAATTATAAAATCTCTTAAAAAAATCTTTGACTTTCTTCCGCTGGAATCCAGGAAAACAGTAGCAGTGGCCCTTATAATCTCACGCTTGGACTACTGTAATGGTCTCCTTGTGGGATCAAAAAAGACTACTCTGAATAAGCTCCAAAGTGTTCTTCACACTGCTGCCCGACTGGTCCTAAAGCTGCCCAGAGATTCATCTATTTCCACAGCCTTAAGATCCCTGCATTGGCTCCCTCTTCATAAAAGAATATTTTTCAAAATGTTGATTATTGCCTTTCGGGCTTTTAACAAATCCGGTCCAAAATACCTAACCAGACGCTTCCCCCACTACAACCCGAGCCGATCCCTCCGCTCTTCTCAGGACAACCTCATCCTCCCCGCTAGGTGCAACCTGAAGACTAAGGGCGGAAAAACCGTAAGCTTCCTGGCCACTAAAGCCTGGAACATTATGCCCAAAAATCTGAGACAACAAACCCACGAAAAGCCCTTCAGAAAACTTCTAAAAACTTGGATTTTTAACCTTCCGGATGACTACACCAAGGCAGCCATCTAATCTCACACCGCCTCCCTGACTGGTTTTCGACCCTCTATCAGGAATTTCAGCGCCAAGATGCTCCTTCCGGAGCGAATGTTGCGCTTTAGAAATACCCCCACAAATATCACAAATATCACAAATGAACCTATAAAGGTATTTCTAAGGAAATGATTTGCAACATCAGTTCCAGTGAAGGACACGTAGATGTGCCGCTTCTAAATCTGGTGTGCCAAAGCAGTTGTTGGTTAAGCTAGCATCATGTACTGTCTGAATATGGTTCTTGAGCAAGCCTTGTTTTAAGACAGCAGCCTACGTTCAGCAAATGTAGAAACCGTTATTTATTTATTTTGTTCTACAGGCCTAAAAGAAGATATCTGGTATCAAAGTATAAAAGCGGCTTCCATATTACCCCCTTTGATACCAAATCATGACATCCTACTAGCAGTCCCCCCGTCATTATTTATGTACGTTAAGTTAACTCCTTAGTTACCAGGGTGTTGTAACTAGTACAGTTTCATTGTGCCCGGTGAATGGTATTGTCCTGCCCACAGTACAACCCTCCAGAAACCATTACTACTACTGTGCAGCGCTATCCTTGGTGCCATTTCACAATCTGTTCCCTTTCAATTGTATTCTGGGGAATTTGTGTCCTATAAAACCTACTCATTGGTTAGTTATATTCGTGCTGTGGACTTTCCTGAACCTTTCCTAATGCTATTCCTAAATGTTGGTAAAGGATTGGAACTTCCGGGTAGGTTCATCTTTTCTATAGTTGTAGATGATAAAAAAGTGATGTCCTACTACTCTACCGTGATTAGCACTAGGCACTGTTAGAGCAGGTGTGCACAAATACTTGATGATACAATACATGCATCTTTTCATAATTTTCCATCAACTCAGTCAATATAGTCAATTGCCCTCAACGCATTTTATACATTTTCATCATTCTCCATGACATTCCCAAATCAGTGGTAGAAGTCCAAAAGTCTCAATGTCATTCAATGTTCCCAGCGGAGGGTGAGTTGCTCTAGAAAGGACGCTCCAACACATTCTTTCAGGCAGAACCCCGGTCGATGAAGGTGATCAATTCTTGAAACTGCCTATCAAGTCCCTTACTCCTATTGAGGCGGGCGGCAGCAATTTCATTCCCAAAAAAAAGTTGCTGCCCCTCTTGTGTACTATCAGAGGTTGCCAGTCCTTTGTGGACACAGGCACTTGAAGAAAAGGTATTGAACCTTGAAATGAGGGTATCCGGAGGCTAGGCCCACTTGCACTCTTCTGATCCTATGATAGTGTGCAACAGGACCAACCCACATCAGCTCTGGTTTGCTGCTTTGTTGGAGTGAAGGTTGTATCTGCAGGGTGCCCCTGGAGCTGCTGTTGATGCTTTTTGTTCTCGTTCATGTCCTTATTCTTTCTTGGTGTGAGGGCCATGGGTCCAGGAGATCAGCCCCTCACACTTGGCAGCTGGACAGGTAGTGGAGTCTAATGTAGGTGTTGGCAGTGGCTTGACCAAGAACAGTGTGCAGCACCGGACGGTGAAGGCTCATTCATGACTGCTTCTGATGGACAAAAAGACAGTGGCATCTCATCATGCCTTCTTTGTCTGCCTTTATTGTGTAGGCATACTGCTTTTAATTAGTAGATATGAGTTGCTTTGCCTGCGCTGCCACACCCACTGGGGCTTCTTGTTGCTGTGGAGGGGCATAAACACACACCGGGGGCACTTGTGGTTTACTATCAACGTTGTCTTTGACTCTGCTATGCATTGCATACCGCTGCTGACCTTAGCAATGGCACGCGAGAAATATGTCTCAAGTTCATTGTAAGAGCCTCAGAAAGATGAACAAATCCAAACCACAGGATGATAAGTCTGTGACAAGGATCAAAAAGGGTAGACAACAACAGTCCTTGTCATATGAGAGAAATCAGCAGTTATATGAAGAGGAAATCAGTTACATTACTACACCCTTTTGGGCACACCAGATACACATGTCGTACCACGTGTGGTCTACTCCTCATCAAATATACCCTGTCTATTATCTGTTGCTAGGTGTGAAACCAGTAGTTGTGTAATTGTGCTAGCAGAATATACAGAAATATAAAGCACATATGCACCAGTGGAACTCTTAACCAGACATGAGGAGGTGGAAATGTGATCATCAAGCATATGTGTGCAAACATCTCAAAAACAGGATGCCTATTACACTGCATAGGGAGACGTAGGAAAGAATGCAAAAATGATAACGTCCATAGTGATGCAAAACCTCAAAAGATCTGTTAGCTCTGAAAGAAAAAGAAGAACCAACACATTGCTCCCAACAGCAAGGCACATATAAGAATCTCCGTAACAGTAACACATTTGGGAATCAAAAACATAGTGGTTGAACTATAAAATATGTGCAGCCACCTTAAAGTCTACACCGGCAGTCTAAAAGTCTTTTTAAATCTGTACACATTGTATTCTGAAAATATTGCAATACAAAGTATATTTATTCAATGTATATTGTCCTTCTTCCTTAGAATACACTGTTTCCTAGCTAAAACAGCAATATATAAACATAACATTACCACTCATTATCCACTCTTTGAAGTCCCTATCGAAAGCACTGTGTCAAAATGCATTTAAGCGTACCCTGCTTACAAACGATGATTCTAGAGGAATAGTATCTGCAAGCCTGGCAACCATTATAAAAGAAAATATTAATATGCCTACTCATAATTACATACATATACAAGTCAATCTGCCACATGCATCAAGCTAAGCAATTGCGATTCAAGGATAGCAATTATTAAGGAATCGCTATTAAGGAATCGCAATTGCCTATGCATGCAGGTTTCACAAAAAAAATAGCAATTTATACACATTTCCTAATAGCGAATCTCAAATGGCCCATAGGAATGAATGGGAAACCATTCGCAATTTGCGATTACCAAATAGGTAACCGTAGATTGTGAATGCAATTGTAAGGGTGCCAGAGGCCAAAACGCTACCCCGATGCACCCTCAAAATTGTCACATGTGGCCCACACACATGACCTAAGCGCATGTGTGTGCGCCACATGGCACTTTGAAAAATGCAATTATGGGCATTTTTCTAAGGAATTGCAAATGACCATCAACTTGAAAATGACAGTAATTTGCAATTCCTTAATGCAAAGTCACATTCTGAGAATGCTTCTTGCATTCCTAACTGCATTCACAAAATAGGTAATCACACATTTTGCAATTACCTATTTTGCGAATGGCTTTGGGCTTGATGCATTCCAAAAGGCTAATTACTGGTCGCAAAGGGGCCAATTCTGCTAATCGGACCATTTGCGACTGGTAATTTGCTTAATGCATGTGCCCCAAAATTCCTAGTACTATTCTTATAAATGCTTTGTTTTTTGTATGTGTAATTCTGCAATAATACACATTTAATGAAAAGTACCCTCTTTTGCCAAAAGCATTTACATGGTCACTGGTGTGTGTGTGGTGGAAGTCGGTGTGGTGGGTGTGGTGGCGGTCCATGGTAAGCTATACCTCTGGACCTCTGGTGGCTCATCGTTGTACCCTGTGTCACTGTTCCATGTATCGTATGCTGCACAGAACTGCACATATTCCACAATTATTCTCTCCCTCCTGCCACACAGCTGCACTCATTGTGGCCCTGTGTTAGGTAGGCCTCTTATGTGTCACAATTTAAAACAACAGTAAATCAATAAAGGGATGTCCCCCATCATGCACTTTGGACAAGACTCATCAAAGATCACAAAGTGGACCCTGTAATCGAATTGTAGTGAGGTCTAATTTGCACATCTGGGAAACTTAAGCCTATGAATAAAGTCCTGATGTGCTGCACAAGCAAGCAGAATGCTGTACCCACGCAGGTAGCCTGCAACAAATCCAGCACAGTCCCTTGAATTGATTCATAGACAACGAGAAATTGTCGGGAAGGGGGGTGTGTGTGGTACAGTGGGCATAGGGGAGGCAAAGCATATATATAGTCAGTCACTAAAGTGCACAATGTGAAACCATAAAACCTGTATTTAAATCCCAGCTTTCCCTTTTTTACTAAATTGTGTGATCCTAGGCAATTTATTTCTCTTTTTCTCCTTATCGTAGCTCAATATAAGATTTTCTTTCAAGGGGGGGGGGAGAATGAATATCTCCAAATTAATTCTTGAAAACATTTTCTTAAAACAAGAATATTTCTCAATGCACTGACATATTCTGATGTACACAGGAGAACCTGTTCTGCATGTTATTGAAATACACTTCTTGAATGTTGGAGATATCTGACATAGTGGACAGCAGTCGGCTGTTGACCAGGGGCCTCAAGTCCCCTACTATGTAATTAAGTAACTATTAGCGCAATACAATGCAGCCTCTCACTATTTAAAACAACCCATTTCTCCTGTTGTAATGTTCTCTGGGAGGTAGTTCGCTTTGGTGGGGGACATTTATCAGCTGACAACAAGCACATCACGAAACAAAACAAAAACAGACATGTACGAAAAACAAACATCTTCTCTCCCTTGGCCTTGCACTTGAAAATTAAAACGTTAGGAAGCAGACTTTTGCACCAAAATGTATACATAATTGCCCTCCTCTTATCATTAATTAACTCTATACAAACTACAAATTGTAAGATAATTAAATCCTATGTTATTAATACACATGCATCTCTTTGTATTATCCGCAACGAAGAATAAGTGTTTTAACGGACAAAATTAAGTATTATTTTCTGTTCTGTTCATAACCACGGGAAACATATTGGGCCTCATTTATGAGGCCGTGCGTCAGTTTTGCGCTTCCGATGCGTCACTTTTTGTGACGCATTTGTGGCGTAAAACATGCCTCCTGTTGCGCACTATTTACAAAGTGACGAATCTAAGCAGATGCGTCACTTTGTAAACCCCTGCGCTACATTATACCTGCGTCAGGTATAATGTATGCAGGGGGGGCGTTCCCCCGCAAAAAGCCTCGTAGAAGTGACGCAGTGAAATCTATGAGATTTCACTGGTCACTTCTAGGACGCCAATGCGTCAAAATCTTGCGCCTGCCTCACAGCAGGCGTAAGACTGACGCAGGTCCTTTCACATGGGGATTGCCCCATGTGAAAGGAAGCATTGCTGGAGTTGCGTCACTTTTGTGACACACTCCGCGAATGCGTCACTTTTGCGCTTACAGATACGTCAGAAATACTGACGTATCTGTAACTCCTTGCGACATGATGCGTCACACATTAAATATAACGCATCAGGTATGTCGCAAGGAGGGCGCACTGAGAAGTGACGCATCGCTGCTTTCACGCACCGATGCGTCTTTTCTCATAAATGAGGCCCCTTGCATTTTGTGCGTTTGGTCCCGGCTCAATTCCCAGAGTCTATGGCCAGCCATGAGCATTTATTCAATGGCAGCCCAAAAGAAAATTCTTTAACCCTTCAACACCTCGTAATATCAAAAAGCCTTGCTGTAAAGAACATTGCTCAATGACTATCGTCAGTGGCACCGTCTGACTTTCTCATCGGACTTTCCCAGTGTACGGAATTATCAGGAGAGCCAGGGGCCTCATTTATGAGGCCGTGCGTCAGTTTTATGCCGCCGGTGCGTCACTTTTTGTGACGCACCAGCAGCGTAAATAATGTGCCTTATTGCACCTTATTTACAAAGTGACGCATCTAGGTAGATGCGTCACTTTGTAAACCCCTGCGCCACATTATACCTGCGCCAGGTATAATGTATGCAAGGGGGGCGTATTGACGCAAGGAAGGGTCGTAGAAGTGACGCAGTGAAATCTATGAGATTTCACTGCGTCACTTTTAGGACGCCGCTGCGTCAAAATCTTGCGCCTGCCTCACAGCAGGCGTAAGACTGACGCATGCCCTTTCACATGGGACTTGCCCCATGTGAAAGGGAGCATTGCTGGAGTTGCGTCACTTTTGTGACACACTCCAGCAATGCGTCACTTTTGCGCTTACAGATACGTCAGAAATACTGACTTATCTGTAACTCCTTGCGACACGATGCGTCATACATTAAATATGACGCATCATTGGTGTCGCAAGGAGTGCGCAGTGAAAAGTGACGCATCGCTGTTTTCACGCAGCGATGCGTCACTTTTCATAAATGAGGCCCCAGGTGTCTCGGGAGATGTTAATACTTGTATTGTAAGCAAAATACGTAGCCATTAACCTCTTGAATAAACTTCTGAAATGTCCGTATTTAGACTATGACATGTCTAAGATTCCGCATTATTTGTTCTGAATCCCAATTGTACATTGTGCTAGCACCAAAAGAGCCTATCCTGTGATGCATTATATGCATCGTGCATATATGGTCTCCCATGCTAACCCCAAACAGTGAATTGCTCATAAAGGTCATAAAATAGACAGGAGTCCTCTGCCGCACGATCACATCCAAGGTGTAGTAGTTCTATTCTCGCTCCAAGCTTTGGAATTCCCTGCCCGCACATATTCGTGCTATTGACTGTTTACTTGTTTTTAGGAAGGCTATCAAGACCTTTCTTTTCCCTTCATTATAGTCGGTTATAGGTTCTATCGTTACTGTTCAGTCTGGTATTTGCTGTCTGTGCCCTCTTCGTGGCCAGCGCTGGGACGCCCCTTCGCTGGGGCAGCTGTGTGCTTTACAAAACTGTTAACATAACATAGCATATTAGCTGATGTTCTGAACCTACGCATTGTAGCCAGTCAGACACTTCAACTTGTATGGCTGTGAGCTTGTCAAAAAACATTGTAGGTGCAATTGTATCTGTTGCTGTGGGCAAATGTAATGTACCTGTTTTTTGAAGGGTATTCTGGTCCTGCCTGTTGGCCTGATATTTATCCAAAACTTTCATTAAACCATATTTGTAGGTACACCATTCTCGCACTTTAACAACCACTTCCAAGATTATACTGTTAAGTGTACAGGCCGTTGTTGTGGATAGGGGATATACGTCATCGAAGCTTTGAGGCCAGGAAATGTTATGTGTTATCCAAGACGGAATCTTTACCCCTTCCTGCGAAAACTGGAAATTAATATCATGGAGAGCTTGATAAGTGTTTGTCAGGCCACCTTGAACTGCCTGAAACACATTGTCCAGTATATCCTTATGCCTTAAAAAATGGTAATCGGATGTGACCGGCTCCAAGCGCGTTAATTGAGATACTATCACTTTTATATTTAAATCTAATGCCCTTGGTAAAAATGGGTGTAGTTAGTGTGCATTCCATTTCGCCTATTTGTCTCCTTTCTTGTCTCCTGGGTTCTGTGCACTTGAAATCGAGAGAGAGGAGCAGGCTTGTTGATGCAGTTTTAAAATCTCTCTTGTGTTATCTAACTGTAGGTGTATCTGAGGCAGAGGCATAGCATCGAAGACCTTTGTCTGAGGGGATGGTCATTGGTATGTTTCTACTCTGTATAATGTTTCCCAGCACATTTGTCTCGTCATAGTACACTTCCACAGGAAAACACCCTCACCCCTGCAGTTGTTTGAGTACTTGTGTATAGAACTAATACCTGTCACAAATATGACAACAGTGCTGTATCAATCGTATCCATCTGTAGATGGAAGCTGTAAGTATAGTCTTTTGGCTGTCAAAGCCTGCCATCAGAAGTTGAGCTGGGTGACTACTGTTTAAAATCCCTTCTGTCCCAATGGACTTCCCATGACGTTGTGTGTGAGCAGCTACAAACATTCAAACATAATTCATTACAGTGACACAAGAGGAAGGAGCTAAGCAGGGGTAAGGCAAAAGGAGAACAGACAACACATTCAGTATCACACTGTGCCTTCCAACAACCAGCCACCTATGTTATTTGGAGCAGAGAGTGATGTAGCAGGCATAATGACAATTCAGTTGGTATAAGTTCACCATGGGGCATTCACAAGTGAGAATGCTATAGAAATGGGGCTAAAGGAGCTAGTGCTGGCGTCCTTATGTAGCCAGGGGAAAGGAGACCGAAAACTGAGAAAGAAGACAGTATTTGAATCCCCTTGTGGGGTACCATTCAGAGTTTTAGTCTAATAGTGGTGAACGGCGCATGCAATCCATCCATACACATTAAACACAAACTGGGTGAATGCTATCCATGCACTGTGTTCTATAGTACACTTTACTCAAGGAACCTAGTATCAGGAGAGCAATATTGTTAACAGCAGAAGAACATTGTGGTGTCAAGTTTTATAAGTGGTATCACACAGGCGTATGGTGATGTACAACACAAAGGAAACGTCAGGAGGTCTGCTAGTCAGTCCATCATTGTGTATTAAAATAGCATTGTTACATTTTATAATACATTTGTAGTAATGCTGTTGGTGATCAGTCATTTTTGATGTAGCAGCATATGAAAAGTCAATCGCAAAATGCTTGTAATACCCCAAAATAATAATGGTCTCAATCAAATTTGAAAACACCAAGTAAGAATTGGAAAACAAGGCATCAAAAGAAAAACAGCACTCAAATCTACAGTCATGAAACAACACATCAAAATAACAGCAGCCCAATACAATACAAAAAAGGCAATGCAAACCCCCTCCTTGTTCTGATTAGGTGGACATCTAGTCACAGCTGGGGACCTCCCCTGGTGTCCAGCAGGAGGCAGTGTACCAGAGCCGAACGTCCTCTGCAACATTAAAGTGGGCTGCCTGCACCAACACCCGGGTAACCGCAAACTATCAACGGGCGTCTAGCTATCTGTTGCAAAAAAAAGGGGGAGCACTGCCTGCTACCACCCCCACAATATCGTCCGGCAATCAACACCAGTGTCAATCAAGGGGTGCAACTCTAACTACCACCCTTGAACCCACAGAGCAACACCTGCTATCGCCTGTCTCTGGGGAGCAATACCCAATACCTCTAAAACGAAGAGCATTAACTGCTACAAGCCACCCTGAGGAGGATGTTCCACCCTCATCACTCACCTAGTGATGTCCCATCCGGTAATGCGTACTGCCCTCTGTGTTTCTCACTGGTCAAAGCATTCTACCCCTGGCCGGGGAGTCTCCGCAGGCAAGACAGGGAACTGCAGAAATTCACCCTCCTTGACACACTGTCAGAAGATGCTGCTTAGTGTCAAGGAGTTACTGCTGGCAAAGGAAAATGCAGATGGAAGGGGTGAAGGCGAGAGCTCAGCAATTAAAATGCAAATTCAGATGCACTTCAGTGAGAAAAGCACAGTCAGGTAGCAAAGCCATTGAGATGAACCAATGGGCCTTGTGACTCAAGACAGGATGCCAGCCGCTCAGCGTCAACCACAGTGGAAAGAAAAGGGCAGCTCAGTCAGAGATTATACAGGAGAATGAACCCAAACCAGAGGCTCAAAACAAATCCTTACCCCCTTTCTGTAACTGGCCAACCAGGTAAAACGGAAGGGAGACACATAGAGAGACAGCAAGGGAGACCCTCAGGGGCCAAAGCCAACAAGACCCAGCATCAGAATCTGCCATCACCTAGAGGCAGCAAGCCAGAGCACAGAATACATGCAAGGGAGCCGTCAATGACAGCCTGGCGACAAACTGAAAAACACAAAACTGTAGTAACTACCAGGCAAAGGTAGTGACACTTTCATACTGTCCAAGCTAATGCAATGTACCAATAATGGTAATTTCTAAGGAAATAATTTGCAACATCAGTTCCAGGGAAGGACACGTAGACGGTGCCACCTCTAAATATGATGTGCTGAAGCGCCTGTTGCTTAAGTTAGCATCATGTACTGTCTGAATGTGGTTCTTGAGCAAGCTTACTTTCAGCAACTGGTGAAACATGTATCTAATTCTTTTGTGACAACGGTCTGCAGGCCTAAAAGTAGATATTTGGTATCAAATTATAAATGTGGCGCCCACAGCACTACTTTTAAGCGCTCCAACTTGCACAGCTCATTTTCCTGCAGCAGGGGACAACTCACCCCCCGGTCCTCATAGAACAGAACCTGTTTCACAGTCCACCTGGCCTCCACCTACTCTATACATACAGTGCCCTCAAAGCATGCTCTGCCAATCCTATGATCTGGGCTATGGCTATGGCCTTGAAGGAGCCCATGACCTTTTTTCACCTGATCCTGCTTGCATGATGAAGCCCCCCTCATTTTGACGGAATGCTGTCATCCATATTGAGGGAATTATGCACAATTGGGCTATATTGTGGAGGGCGGGCATAGAAACCATCTAAAATGTACTCAATAATGATTCTCTTAATCCTTATTGACCCTTAGGGACGAATTCCATTTTCTGCAGCATCAGCACTGCTGGTACCTACAACTACAGAACTTTCTTGAAAGTAGTCTGAGTGTGCCACCATGAACTGTGACATTATCTCCCATTGTTGCTTATCTGTGGGTGTGGGGCTGGCACTGTGGGGTGAAGTCAAGTCTGTACAACCTCATGATACAGCATACATACTCACTACCCTGGTCCACAAACTTCTTACACTAAGACAAGAGCACCTACAGGTAGACTATGATTACGAGGACCGGACTGAGGTCCTTGAAAACCTGGACCGTGGTGTGCAGGAGTCCATGATGAAATTTTGCCTCTTCAAAATGGTACAAATTGGCACTGAACAGCATCAATGTTAGAACATGCTGGCCTTTTAACTCACTTGCACTGTTGGTAATATCATCTCTAGTGATGCGATACGTTGCACAGCCTACAGTACTTTCTCTCGTGATGCGATACGTTGCACATCCTACAGTACTGTCCAAACTTCCTGGTACTATGGATGGCAGTGATGGCCAAGTTAGGCTCAGGTGATGCTCCTCCACTCTTACATCACGAGTGCCTTTTCTTGACCACAGCACCGTTAAATTGTGCATACTAGGACATTGGCATTCCCACAACATAACAAACATGTGGAAGAGCTCACCGAAACATTTAAGGCAGCCTCTTATGAGAAACTCATCTATACATTAGCTGATAGACAAGACACCTACTAGCAGATTTGGGTCCCATTCTTGTAAAAGACTCCTGATTGGGCAGGGGATGACTGTGGGTGCCTGTGGATCTCGCTATGGATCCCTTCTCCTGAAGGGACATTCATCACCTTGCTATTTTCTTTTGGATGACCATCAGAGCCTTTTGCACACGTTTTCTTGATTTCTTGTGGTGTCCTCCTCACCCCCTCACACACACCACACCCTTCCTCCCCCCTTGGAAGTCCCTGACAGTCCCCTCCAATGAGCTAAGTGTCCTTTTTACAAGGACTACCTCCGTATCTGTGAATGCCAGCTAGCTCCCCCTCATGTGACGGAAAATGTTCATATAGCCCCCATACCACCCTGGGTCTCCCGCCGCCTCTATTTCTTCTTCCACTTGTATTCCTGTAGCAGAGGGTTTGCTGGGGTGCCCCCTTCCCCCTCCCATTCTCCTACTGTCCCTTTCCTTTTCCCCGTTCTCTTTCTCTTTCTCTTTCTCCCCTGCCCTCCCTTCTCTAAGCCACTGCATTTTTTCTACTACATGGAAAACTTTTTGCAGTTTTCATCCTAGGGTATTGCCTAAATTGCTACTAGGACACTATTATCGTTGTGTTTTGCAATACACTGCAGTGCATTTCTGCTTTGCTGAGCTTGTATATTGTGTATCACACCTTTCAAACTAAAATAAAGACTACAATAAAATAAAGCCTTACAATAAATAGATCAAGTAAAGTGTCTGTTACTGAGAGGTTAACTGTTTTGTAATTGTTTTTTGCACTTTTTAATATCATGAAAAATTTGATGAACCGACATGTGAGCTAAATGTGAGCGCACTCCATATTTTTAAAAATGGCCTGCCAGGGGGATCTTATATGCAGAGTGTTGAAAGGTGGTTTTACTAGGCAAATTCTCTCTTCTTTAAATTCTGACTTGAGCATCAAATGTGAACGGCTGACCTTTGAAGGTCGTCACAAAAACAATATGACTTCACTGTAAATGTTTGTTCCCATGGCTGTGCACAGTCTTTTAAAGGCAAATATCCAAATCTGTAAAGGAGAAACCTCATTTATTTTTTAACAGTTAAAATGGCTGGTTAAGATATTGCTGAGGCCAAAGTAATTTATACAAATGTATCACAAACCAGGCATGTGAACGCAAGCTAAAGACAGTTTCATCCTCACGATATAATGCTTTATTTTGCCATTAAATTTGCCACTTTCTTCTAAAGAGTATTACTTATCGGGTCCTGTCAATGATCATTGAGCTCTAGCTGATTTATTGAATCAATAAGAAACTACATCCATCAATAGACCTTGGCCTGAGAACAAGTTGAGATTTCCTTTTAGGTGTAATGCATTAATGTAACTAGTTTCAAGGTTTTTTATTTTATGCATTAATTTGACATACTTCAATTTTCCTCATGGTAAGAAAGTTATAAAGTCCAAACTCCATCTTTATTTGGCTCTGAGCCAAGGATGATGGAAGGATGAAAATGTTCCTATAAACATTTGCTAGAAATCTGTTTAAATTCGATGCTAATCTGGTTGTGAGTAAAGTGGTAGCTTTTGAATATAGGGAGGTTTTGAGATCCTTAAATGATCCCCAGCAATCAAAAATGATGCCCCGATATATGTACCATGAGTTCAATGTTCCAGGAATTTTTAGAACCAGGTGGCTTTTTTCGTTCATGGGCCCACTATCATCATTTTTGTTTTGTCTAGATTGATTTCCAAGTTATTTGCTTTGGAATAAGAATCTAGGATATCCAATTGGTATTGCAGGCCTTTAGGGTGTGTACTTATCATCAGCATCTTGTCATCCTCATACTGCATAATTGGCAGATGTAATTGGCCTAGTTTGGAGATGTCAACAGTTGAGGAATTTAAAACATTTGCTAAATCCAACATACAAAGATTGAAAAAATGGAGGTTAAAACACAACCTTGTTTGAGCCTGTTAAATGTAGGAATGTTTTGCATAATATCCCCACAATTGCTGATGTTGATGCTGAGCCATTTATTTGACTATAGGACCTGGATGGCTTTCAGAATTTGCTCTAGACCCCTTGCTTAACACTGACACTAGCCTATCCCAATCTTCCAGGGTATGCTGATTTGTCTAGTTAAGCTGACCCCTAAGTCCAGGTCTGTAATTTGAAGATTGTGTTATGTTGCCAAAAAGGGTATACCCAATTAATGTTTCTGGGACCTGGGTTTGTAGTAGTACATTAAGAAGGGATCCCAGTTCATATGCATTAAAAACAAGAAACTAATGGAAAAGACATTTGAGAGAACATAAACAAAGTCAGGCAATCAAGCGGGTACACTGTTGTTTAATCACAATGGACCAGGTGGTTATGTCTTACATAAACATTGCATTATTGTTCAAAAACGACATAAGTGCCCCAAAAGTGAAAAGGGGAGGGAGGGGAAAGGTCAGTGTAAATGCGTGCAGGGATTAGAGGGTATTCGAAAAAGTGTTGGTCAAGAGACCCTTATCTATAAAGAGATAGAAATCACTGGCTTCCACAAGGAGCCACAGTCAGAACCTCGAATGGTTAACAATTTCTATAATGCCATCTACTGACAGCCATCGTGAACGTATTCGAACTGAGGCATGAGCTGGCAGGTTCAAAGGTTGTCGACGTTTCGACCCCAATAAATGCTAGGTGACATTTGAAAACCTTGACGGGGGTCTTCCTCAAGACAGGGGGATGCATGGGGGTTGGGGCCAAGTGCCTAAGGTATAAATAGATACTTGATATAAATTAAAAGAACATCATGAGAACACTGTAGAAAAGACTGCTTTAAAAAAGGGGGGTTTACTGTGACAAAGTGTATCACGGTGAGTAATTCATGGTGATGTGGGCGCGTGGGCTCCACCGTGAAGAGAACTGGTGCGGCAAAAGGATTCCCTGCACGTAACAAGGAAAAAGGGAAAACCGGGCTCAGCAACCTCGGTAAGCGCAATACATAAAGGGCTGTGTGACATCAGTAACCAGTAGTTACTTACTGGGAAAGCAGTAGGTCACTCGATCCTAGGTGGGTATTAATCGCTAAATGGCCGCCATAGTCGGTCAGCTCGGTTGAATAAAGTCTGGGAATACAAAAGAAAGGCCTAACCCATCGTTATAAAATCTAACTGCCTAATGGATCATAAAAACCAATATTAAATTACGCGCTTTTGGATTCACCATACTGCCGTGAGGGGAACGGCTATTCTAAGACTCCGCTGCGCCGTGAGGGGAACGGCTTCCAGCCCTGCAGCTGCCGTGAGGGGAACGGCTTTCAGCCCTGCAGTCGCACCGTGAGGGGAACGGCTTTCAGCTTTGCTCCCTACAGCTCCCAGCAGTCTCTGCAGGGGAGCCACGTCAGTCCTGCACCGGCACCAGCATTCAAAGCGCTCCCGCCCCCACGCATCGCGGGATGCGCTTTTGGATTCACCATACTGCCGTGAGGGGAATGGCTATTCTAAGACTCCGCTGCGCCACGCTGTGAGGGGAATGGCTTCCAGCCCTGCAGCCGCGCAGTGAGGGGAACGGCTTCCAGCCCTGCAGCCGCGCAGTGAGGGGAACAGCTTTCAGCTTTGCTGCCTACAGCTCCCAGCAGTCTCTGCAGGGGAGCCACATCAGTCCTGCGCCGGCACCAGCATTCAAAGCGCTCCCGCCCCCACGCATCGTGGGACACGCGCGGGCAGCGCCGGGCTAATCAGGGGCCGAAAGAGGCCGGGCCTGGCCCCCCCATTTGGTTCTTTGAACAGGAACTAAAGATTCACGGAACAAAAAGGTAATGTGCGACCTATACAAAATGTAATTGATAAACACATTTCTCCCAGAACAATAACGTACTGAGTGTCCAATAAGAAATCAACTGACCCCATTGCAAAAATGAGTAAACGGAGGGGGGTAGTCGGAACCCTAGACGATTTAATCATAAGGGCCGAATCGGTGCTTATACATGAGATACAGGCAACCGAGAGAAGACTGTCCTTAGATCATGTTCTGTTTCAACCACGTTTGTCACCTGGGGGTACTATGGACTTAATTTCTTCTGACATTTTAAGATCGCCCCCTGTGCCTTTAAGTCCTGGCATAGTAGTTACACATACATCATCTTTATCCCCTCCTGCCATCCAGGATCTAAGCGCTCTGGCTAGTAATACACGAGGGACCTTGAGCAAGACAGTACAAGGGCAGACACTGGCCACCTCAACTCTTAGGGGAAAGAAAAATGTAGCAAAATTAAACCAGTCAAAGTCCAGGCAAAAAACAAAAGTCTCTAATACAGGCGTCTCATGCACTAGTGAAGATGGTAGTGGCAGCGGGACAGTTGAAGTTCTGTCGACCAATTCAACTTCCACTCAGACTGAAGACCTCCTGGAAAATGGCCATAATGCAGTCGATATGGGAATTGAACTTTTGGACACTTTGATGGAGGGATTTGAGTCCAGACTGGATGATCTAATGAAGATTTTTGTTAAAAAACTTGATGTAATATGGAAGAAAATGCTTAAAACAAATACTGCGGTAGCTAGTACAATTGAAGGTGGGGGCAGGGGCGAGGAAATTGTTTTGCATCCAGTATTGAACGGGCAAACAAATGGTCAAATTAATTGTAATGGTGCATCCCAATTTGGTAGTGCAGTTGACCACATGGCGCCTTCCCAAGCTGTTCTTTGTGAATCACTCCAATAAGTGATGACCCTATCAATAGAAGCAATAGGTTGGTAATTGGGAAGGATGGTATGGGTAATCAGAAGGGGGGTATCAACCAAGATAGGCCGTCTGAGCAGGGCCTACTGCCAGTTACTGGCACCAATGATGTGAATAGAGATCTCAGTAAACCTGGTACTAATTTTAACTCGGACGTTTTACATCTCCCAGCAGCCTCCGCTGCATATGTGCTTGTCCTAACTGGCGTTCCTGCGCTTGGTGAGGGACAGAGAGAGTCCTGGTCTGATCTCCAAAATAAGTCAGTAGACTGGCTGCATAAACATAAGATTTTTGATCCGAGCAGGATGGAGGAAATAATTATGGCCAGGAGAGTAGGGTGGGTCGGACCATTAAATAAATGTATAGATGGGGATTGTATTGTTTTAAACGTTAGAAGACCCCAACAGGTCCAACGCCTACTATCTATTAGAGATCAATCATTTACCCCCCTGACTAATATTACCACACTTCCCCTTGGTTATTTTTATAAACCAACCTTTATCCCAAATAGGAGCATTGAAACAGCTATGCCCCAATCAAATGGATATCATGTCCTCTCTAGTCTGGATATACAAGATTGACCATTAGACATGGTATCTAATGTAGAAGTTGATGATATGCCAACCCCAAACTTACCAATTAGACCTAATTGCTCCCCAGTGAAGATAATTACATCAAAAAGTGGCAATGGAGCAACCTTGAGTGTTATGAGCTGGAATGTGGCAGGTCTATGTTCAAAACTTGACAATCTAGATTGGATAAATATGATTAGGGAATATGACATTGTCATGTTCCAAGAAACCTGGGCCACAGAAGAACTATACATCGAGGGGTTCCATTGTTTTAGTGTGACATCTCAAACACCCAGGATGGGGAGACCATCAGGAGGATTGTTTATAGGGATCAATGTGGCTGCTGGGGGAAGCTTCAAGGTAAGTCCATTTTGCAGTTTAGAGTATCAGGTAGTGCTTTATAAAAGAGGGATCCACTTCTATCTGATACATTTTTATAATATTGATTTTCAGTCAGTTCCAAATAAGAGTTTTATTTCAGACCTGGATACCCAGCCCAATAAGGGGACCTCTTGGGTATTTTACTGGGGGGCGATTTTAATGCCAAAATTCCCGACACACAATCTGAAAAGGGGCCGGCCTAATATGGCCAATCAATCAGTAGAGGCAGAGAACTCGGTCGGTTTATAAGATCCTATAATTTGTCCAACGTTATGGACCTGGCCGTAGGGTCAACCACGACTAATCATCCAACTTATAGGGAAATGGGCTGCAGTTCTATCATAGATTTTATCTTTGTATGCCCTCTGATAGAAAAGCAGTTATTATCTGCCGAAGTTGTTCCTTCTAACTTTGGAGACCATAACCCTATTAAGATATTAATACACACTGCCCATAGGCCGATTTTTGTGGGGCTACAAATCTAACGGTGTCAACAGACAACTTAAGATTGTGTTGGAAGGGAGTTGACAACTCTGAAATATTTAGGAAATTGGCAAGAGACAAAATGTCCCTTATTGATTCCTGCCTCTCATTACAATTACCATCGGCACAGATAATTGAGGATTTCGGTAAGCTTTGTCAGATGATTAAAATCCTCCTTTCCAGACCCTCCCCTCAAATGGCCCCTACCCCTAGTTGGTTCAACCATGAATGCACACAAGCAAACAGGAATTTACATAGGGTACTTTCAGCTATTCCGAGGTGTACAATAGAAGTTAAACTGGCCAGAAAGAAGTATAATGAGGTGATCAGAGATAGGGAGAAGGATCTCCTGAGTGAACGTTGGGACAAATTGTCTGAGGCTGCTATCCAAAAAAAGGGCAACATCTTTTGGGCAGCAGTAAGGGACCTTCGTTCTATGGGCCAGTCTTCGACGCCGATTAGCTGTAATATTTCCAGTGATGCATGGGTTGAAAATTTTTCAGGAATCTATGCCTCACCACTCTCAAGTG
This sequence comes from Lissotriton helveticus, assembly GCF_964261635.1. Classification (NCBI taxonomy): domain Eukaryota; kingdom Metazoa; phylum Chordata; class Amphibia; order Caudata; family Salamandridae; genus Lissotriton; species Lissotriton helveticus. The sequence continues at coordinate 1,408,681,402 of NC_136069.1, read as the reverse complement.
AGGCAACTTTTACTCCAGGTAGCCCGGTACCTATAGAAATAAGTATTTTAGAAGTTGTAGAAGCCATCAACCAGAGCCTAGGTAATAAGGCGCTGGGTCCAGACGGGCTGCCTATCGATTTAATTAAGTGGAACCCAGATTTCTGGGCCCCTTTGCTTTTGAATGTTTTTAATAATTTAACTTTGACAAAAGTACCCAAGACTTGGGCTAGAAGTATAATAGTCCCGATTTTTAAGAAGGGAGATGGATCTCTTCCATGCAATTATAGACCTATTTCCCTAATAAACAATGCTCTTAAAATGTTAGGAAGAGTCTTGTATAATAAACTTTTGGGATGGACAGAAGCGAATGCCATCTTAGATCCATGCCAGCTGGGTTTTAGGGGCAAGGTTGAAACCATCGAACAATGTCTCAACCTAAATCTAATTGTCGGGAAATATACTATTGCACGGAGGACCCCCATCTACATGACTTTTATGGATCTGTCCACAGCTTTTGACCTAGTGAATAGGTCAAAACTGTGGGCAATCCTTCTGGCAGGAGCGTTGGACGAAACATTAGTACATTTCTTAGCGTATTTACATAGAGACCTTCAGGCCCAAGTAAGGATTAGCATGGGAGGTGAGGTTTCAGGGACCATTGATATTGGCAGGGGGTCAGACAAGGCTGCGTGTTGCCCCCCCTGCTTTTTATTATATATATGAATGGGTTGAATAGCTCTTTGAAAATGGCTACTCGAGATGTCCCATACATTAATAAGAAGTTCATCCCCGTGCTCCGTTATGCAGATGACGCGGTTCCTATAGGCCGCACTCCAAATTCCCTGCATCTTCGTGTCCAAAATTGTAACAATTATATGAAGGAGTTAGATCTGCGGGTAAATTTTAGGAAATCTTTTTTAATGTGTAGTGGGCCAGGGAAGCGTGAAATAGGCTCGATCACAATAGATAGTAAAAAACTGACTACTGTAAGATCTTTTGTTTACTTAGGGCTGGGCTTTGCTGCGAATGGCTCCGGGAGTGAGCATTTAGCTCACGCCAGGAGCAAGTTCTCAAAGGCCACCAATTCGATCTTAAGCCTACCCCGCCCTAAGACCACTGGGGCTCTTCTAGCAGTTCAGAAAATATACAAACTCCAGTGCACCCCGGTGGCTACATACGGTGCCGAGATTTGGGGTACAGCTAATTCCTTAATTATCTCAGCAGGAAGAAAATAGGTTTTGCAGGAAATTACTGAGGATCCCAATCTCAACCCCTCAATATATATGTCACAAGGAGCTCAATATTAATTTTATAACTGATTTTATTTGTGAACGACCAGCACTTGTGTGGGTATCAGTGTGGAAGAACAAAGCGGCATCTCTGACACAGCAGATTATTATGGATTGTTTACATTGCGATAAAGGCTTAGAAATCCCATGGCTAAGTAGTGTGCTTCAAAGTTTGCGCAGTATAAAAAGAGAAAATGTTTTCCTGGACCCCATATCAGTAGAATCAGTTCCAAAAAAGGAACTGCGGAATGCTCTGTACTCCCTATATCACAACGAGTGGGATGTGATGGAGTCTAGGAAAACAATTGTGCGCAACTACATGACCATTGAACAGCACTGTTATCCGCTTCATATGTATTTGACCTTACAGATGAGTCGTTGGGAAAGGAGCCTTTTGTTTAGATTAAGAGCTGGCACAATCCGATTTGCACTTTGTTTCCCACTGGGTTATGCCCCAAATTTTAACCAACATTTGTGCTCCTGTGATGGGAGAAGTGAGCAATCTATTATGCACTTTATATTCTTCTGTAAATATTATCTGAAATACTCTAAGCAGTTTTTTTATCCATATTTTAATAAGAGAAGACCAATCACCTTGGATGTAGCGTATCGGCGCATATTAGATTTAGATGATGTTGAACTGATTTTCCGCACTGGCACTTTTCTTAAGACTGCGATAAGGGCGCGTAGGTCTATGATGGACCCTTGATTATATGTGACACAAATTGAGAACTGTTTTAACCATTATATGTTAAAATGATGGCTTGTCTCTGTACTAGGCACTTTGGATATATAAATATGGAATTTTAATTTTTGTACTACTTATTGTGATGTATTTATGTTTTTGTGCTTTTATGGGTACTATTGTATCCGAATAAAGTTGAACTGAACTAAACTGAAAATTAAATTAGATACTCAAACATAGCAAGAATGAAAACGGACACCTTGCGGTGGACGGACTGAAATAACTGAGGTTGTGAAAAGAATCACTCCGTATGCAAGGTCCCGAAAGCCGTATACTTGGTTGTTCTAGGAAACCGCGGACTGACAGGGCCGTATAAATGCAACCAGGAAGATGCTCCGCAAGTGCACGTTGGCACACGCTGGATACGTAATGATCAGGGGTAACCAGTGAGGAAAGACTCATCGGCGGGCAACGGTGGCTGGGTATAAGAATCTGGGTGTGGATGTATGTACAAATACAGTGACTTTTGAAAGGATGCAAATAAAACTTGATTTAACACAGTGAGACCGTTAGTGGGAAATTGAAGACACATTCAGGACTGTAGAAAAGGAATACAAGAGTGGTCATAACTTACACATGTGTGTACACAAATGCGTGAAGGTTCAGACATTTCTGACAGCGTTCATAGTGTTGAAATCAGTTGACAGGAGACGCGCGTACCTCTCGCACGGGAGGGTAAAGCGCATGTAGGTCTTACCTGACCATAAATGAACAAACATATCGTCCCTCTCACTAAGGAGAGGATGCCCTGTATGGTCCGTCCTCAGTGCCTGTGAATGTACATACTTCCTGGTATTTACAAAAGGTGCGAAATATAACTCTCAACCCAGATGGATGGAACGTCATTAGCGGGGTTGGTCTGTTGTGCATAAATGCCCATATGTGCACCTCTCACACAGGCGGGTGAAACAATGGACCCACCGGCGTGACCCTTACTGAATAAATGAATAAACTCAGGCAATATTGCAAGAATCAATTCCGATTAAAAACGTGTACCTCTCAACGCAGGAGGGTAAGACGTCTCTCAACACAGAAAGAAAAAGTTCTTAGAAAATGCAACATTCTTAAAGTATACTTAAGGATTAGAGGACACGTAACTCTCAACACAGGAGGGTAAAGTGTCCGGTGACACGTGCCTCTGTGACCAGGAGGGTAAAGAGTTGCAGAGTGAAAAATTCAAACTGTGAAGGTCTACAGCAATCTAGGGACAGAGTGTAGCTAATTGGGCATGGCTGCTGCCCACTTCATTGAGGCCGTTATTGATTGAGTCAAAAAGGGACAACCACTTAGAATCCCTAGTATTCAGTATTTGTCCAATATCGCCCCCTCTGGGACCCAGGTTTGCTTTTTCCAGATCTAGCCATTGGAGACTCTCAGGGGCGTGCCCTGTTCTTCTGAAATGAACTAATAGTGGTGCTCTGGGAACCTCACAGCGGATCCGACTACAATGTTGTAGTATCCTTACTTTGATCTTCTGCTGGGTCTGGCCGATATAAATCAGGTTGCATGGGCATACAATCCCGTAAATGACATTAATCATGTTGCAGTTAGTGTAGTTTTTCAGACCAATCTTATGTTGTTTGTACTCGAATTCCTTGGTCTGCATTGTCATGGCACATACGTTACATTGACCACAGCGATGATGGCCTTTTGCAATGCATGAAAGTGTTGGGGACGCGCAATTTAGGTAATCCTAAAATCTTGTGATTTGCTAAATTGTTATTGCATTTAAGGAATGGCATTTTGCTATTCCTTAAATGCATTGCAAGAAGCACTTTGAAATTGCGATTTTGCAATTTGGGGCTGCAAATTACAGAGAAATTTTACTGGTCGGTAATTTGTGCAAACTTTTTAAAAATGCACTAAAGTGCATTTTTATAACTTTCAGGTTACACACACACCTTTGGGGCATGTGTGTGCACAACATGGGTGCACACCACAATTTCTGGGGTGAAACAGGGTGTCCTTTTCATACCCTTGCACCATTAAAATTGCATGTGAAAATTGCGAATACCAATTTCCCATTCATTTCCATGGGCCTGTAGGCCCATAGGAATGAAATAGGAACCCATTTCCTAATTGCGACTCACAATTGGCAAGTCGCAATTAAGGAATGTTTAGGAAACTTTACTTTTATGATTCCTACATGCATAGGCTTTTGCGAGTCCTTAATTGTGATTCTTAATAATCGCAATTAAGGACACACAAAATCATACCTTGATATATCTCTATCATCTGCTCCATATTTGGTTCAACTATCAACAGAATTTGACCACAATTTACACTCAGTTGACTTGGTTGTTTCATATGAAAAATATTTCCTGCTGATGCTGATTGTAAAAATTATTTCATTCTGCTCTGATCGGTTGTCATTGAACTATGACCGAGCTGCGTGGTCAGTTCAGATATTGTAATAGAAGGGCTACAGGCTGTTTGATCATCTATGCCATGGCATATCTGACGTCCTATCACAACGTAGATCTTCAAAACTTAATTTCTCCTGGGATTTATTGTTATGTGTGTCATTATTTGCAAGCACAACTGTCTGCTTTGATGGCAAGGTATTTAGAGTAAATTTTAAATATGAGCCTGTTTTTACATCAGTATCAGCTGAAGCCCTGGAGAAGGAGATGCTTTGCTGACTAATGTGTGTGTCCATATTTAATGTAGCTTGAGTTACGTTTTGCTTCGAAAAAATGGGGAATAGCTTCTGAACCAGGGGTTGGGCAATAATTGGTTAAACTGAAGATTTGCCACTCTTTGTGGTGATAGATGGTGATCCCTTTTCCCGGGAATTGTTCTTTGGAGCTTTTCTTAATATTTTCCTTTGACTTTTAGTCAAAGGGTGAAGGGAAACATGGTCTTAGGGAGTTGAGATGGTATTTGAGCCAGATGATTGCTTACAAGAAGATGGGAGTGGATAATATGAGTACAAAGTTCCACCAGACTAAGGAAGATGCACACCCTGCTATATTTAGGGCATCAGCAAGGGGAGGTGAGGCTCCCGAATTATGTTTGGGTTTCGTAACTGCCAGGGATGAAAGCACCATTTTCACATGATAATGTTAAAATAAAGATAGGCCATATTACCAATTCCACTCGTTCAGGAGATAGTTTTGGTGGTGCTCCCCCATTGACAAAAAGGGATAGAAAATTGTTACATAAGGCTTGGAATAAAACTAATAAATACATAGTTTAAGCAGTCTCAGTTGCTAAAATAAGAGACTGCTTCCCCATTTTTAAACCTGCCAGTCAGAAATCTCAGAGCCAGGATAGTTTCAACCAGGGTTCGGAACCCCCCTCTGATTCTATTGAACAAAAATCGAATATTTCTGAATTGAAGAGTGAGGCATGACACCCTTTAAGGGGTAGGAAAAAAAGTTATTTGAATTCTGCCGATAAAACGGCTTCAGATATAGTCGGTAATAATAATAGAGAGAATTGAGTTTAAGCGAGTTAGTAGGTTTTTGAGCAGGAGTGGGAGAAAGTAGAGCCTTGGAAATGTTAGCAGATAAATAGTCTGTAACCCGTCGCCCAAGACTGAATTTACAGCTCATAATGAGGCTATGCACCTGATTCAAGATCATGTAACCCAGTTCAGGCATGGGGATTACCGAACCGACATGATAAAGACCTGTGTATCTTTGAGTCTGCAGCTTCCTGCAGAACTTCAAATTAATTTTTTAATGAATGAAAGCAAATCAGGTTCAAATATATCATTAAGGATGAGGTGGTGATAGGTTTAATGATTGATAAATGGAATTATATCACATCATCCTTAGTGTCAAAATTTCCAATACAAACTCGAAAAAAAACAAATTTTATATCAACCTCCCAGAACAAGTGGTATACCTTCCAGATATTCATATTAAAACGACCCCTTAACAGAGCCGTAAGGGGTGCCTTCTTACTTAGATACCAGGGGCCTCCTTTTTGTGACGCACCAGTGGTGTAAAAAATGCGCCTTGTTGCGCCATATTTAAAAAGTGACGCATCTAGGTAGATGCGTCACTTTTTAAACCCCTGCGCCACATTATACCTGCGGCAGGTATAATGTATGCAAGGGGGGCGTATTGACGCAAGGAAAGGTCGCAGAAGTGACGCAGTGAAATCTGAGATTTCACTGCGTCACTTGTAGGACACTGTTGCGTCAAAATCTTGCGCCTGCCTCACAGCAGGCGTAAGACTGACGCAGGCCCTTTCACATGGGGCTTGCCCCATGTGAAAGGGCGCATTGCTGGAGTTGCGTCACTTTTTTGACACACTCCAGCAATGCGTCACTTTTGCGCTTACAGATACGTCAGAAATACTGACTTATCTGTAACTCCTTGCGACATGATGCGTCATACATTAAATATGACGCATCAGGAATGTCGCAAGGAGTGCGCACTGAGAAGTGACGCATCGCTGCTTTCACGCAGCGATGCATCATTTCTCATAAATGAGGCCCCAGCAGTCTTATTATGTATATAAGGATAAAATGAGGGCACTAAGAAGTTCCTATAGACGAGAAGTGTGGTTAAATCAAGATACCAATCTGGACTTTGGCATAGATTGCTTCATGCTTCTAAACAAAATTTTGTTAAAACAAATTGGGAAATCATGAATGAACTTGAAAGGGGAGGCAATACGGCCTACAGTATTAACATTCTGGAAGCTGAATGGGTAAACTTTATTACTAACATGTGTGGCATGGGTAATCTACTTAAGCAAGACCTGAGTTTTAATGGTGATGAAATCAGCAAACCGAATTCAGTGATAGTGAGTGGCATGAGCCTTGGCATAAACAATGTTGTGAATCCTAGTGAGCCTCACACTGAGCAAGTCAACAGTTCTTATTTGAATAATGCTTTAGATTGTATAAGCATGAATGAAATAGCTTCCCTCCTATGTCGTCTTTGAGTAAATGGTGCTCCTGGTACAAATGGTGTTCCTAATGCTTTATTTCACGCCGATATTGATATGTGGGCTGATGTATTGACCCCAGTGTATAACGAGGAACTGGTGTTGCAAACCGTACTGGTTTCATGGCAAGGCAGCATCCTGCAGAGTATTTATAAAAGCGGCCCAGTTGACAACCTTCCTAATTATCTATTAATTGCTTTAACTGATGTTGATGCTTAGGTATTTGCTTCACGCCTACTAATTGACCTGGAAAACTTGGCAGCAGAGTTAGGTATAATTCCACTAAACTAAACAGGTTATCACAAGGGAAAATCAACTATTACCAATCGGTTGGGCCTCACATTATTAGCTGAAAGGGCAGTTCTGCAAAACAAAATGTGTATATTGCTTTTATCGATTCAAAGGCAGCCTTTGATTCAGTTCCTCGAGCCTTATTGTGGAAAAAACTGGTTGGCTGGCCCACTGCACGGAATTTGCTAGATGCTATTATTCTCCTCTATACAAATACTTTGGTCCAGGTTAAGTGGTTAAGTTAGGTGTTGGTGATACCCTATCACAAAAAAATTAAACCCATAATGGCCTAGAGCAAGGATGTGTCCTTGCTCCCTGCCTTTTTAATTTATTTTTGTCAGACCTTCCTCAGCATTTGGAATCTGTTACCGCCCATTCCTCAGAACTAGGTGAGGAGCAACTTAGCTATTTACAGATGATACTTTCTTGTTGAGTCAAACCCCATTAGGTTTGCAAAGACTTATAAATGCTTTTGATGATTATATCTTAATGAATGGCTTGGAACTGAATGTTCAAAAAAACTAAAATCATGAAGATCGGCACAGTTAAACCAAAGAAAATTTCATAGAGGGCCAATTGAAGTGGTTAACCCTTATAAATATTCAGGCATTCTTTTTGTTAACAGAGTTTCGTTTAAAATTCACTTTAAAGATTAAAGGGCAAAAACTGCAAATTTAGTTCATGCATTTAAATGTTTGCATAAATCTCTGAGATGCTAATCGTATTATTATCTTCTTAAAGTTATGAGAGCAAAACACCAGCCAACTATTACATATGGCTCGCCTGTCACCAGGGGGAAAGACTCAAAACTATTGGATCAAGGCCTATAAAATAATTTTTGGGATGCAAGGTCAGTTGGCCAAGCAGATATAAACTGGAGTTTGGTCTCCTAAGACAGTCTATGGTGTTGCAGGGGTCTTTTTTGAACTGCATGTATACCATGTCAACATCTGATCCTGTTTCTCCAGCGTACATTTGGTGGCATGAAATAATCAACTCTGCCTATATTGTTTCCTGGTGATCCTATATTTTCTTTTGCCTTCAGATTTTCGGTCTACAGATAGGGCCAACCCTGAAAATGCCCAACTTTAAACAAATCTTTAAAAAACAAACTAAAGTTAGCTCTCTTAATGCGGATAAAATAACCTTAGCGACAAATACCCATGCATGGTTAGTTATTAATTCACATCAGGCTCTTTGAATCCAGCCATACCAGAATGCTTATTTCTCGGCTCAAATAAAAAATAAATTTTTAAAAATTAGAATGGGTATAAATCCAACTACGAAATGTACCCCAACCTGGAGTCACCAATGGCCAACCACTAATTGTAAATTGTGTGGATAGACAAATGAAACCCTAGTGCACATAGTGTGTGTTTGTGTGCCCTAAACTGCTTAAAATACGAAGCACCTTTTTAAAACCCTTATTCCTTAAGGCCGAAGTAAGATCAGTTAGCCAGGGTCTTATTTTATGTCTATCGGGTCAGTCGATTCCCCTGCTGTGTCAATTGATAAAGTGTTTAGCTATTGCTGAAAAACACTTACTGGCAGATGCATAAAAATTCGGTATTCCTAGTCGGTATTAGCGAAAAATAAGGAATCGCTAATAAGGACATGCAAACCGCGATGCATCAATAAAATCACTAAATATTACCGAATCGGTAAAACTTTGCGAGATGACTGGGAGATACCGAATCCGCAAATACCGAAATAGCAAATACCGAATCGGTATTAGCGAAGTCGGTATTTGCGAAATCGGCAAAAACACGCGACGCTCCAGAAGCAGGCTGATGACGACACAACCAGGAAGCAGCGCAGCCCATGCTTCACTCGGTGCCCTGAGGAGCTCAGAGGAGGAGGCAGAGCACAGGAGCAGAGGAGCAATACACAGCCAGCAGTGACCAGGACCTGCACAGCAGTGCATCATGGAGAAAGAGGCACCCAAGGGAAAGGACAACAGCAGGAAGAGAAAACGCAAGTTTTCTGACAAGGAACTTGAGATACTGATAGAGGGTGTCAGCAGCAGGCATGAAAAACTGTTTGGCAGACTGTCCCTGAAGGTGCCAGAGGCGGAGAAGCGCAGGATGTGGCTGCGCATCAAGGACAGTGTGAATGCTGTGGGAGTCACCCACCGCAGCATCGAGGACCTTAAAAAACGGTGGTACGACCTCCGCAAAAGGGCTAAGCAGAAGATCGCGGAAAGGGTGAAGGATGCGGCTGGCACAGGTGGTGGGTCCCCAAATGTGACACCGAACACAGCCCTCGAGGACCTTGTGGAGTCGACCATCGAACCGGAAGCTGTTGTGGGGATCACCCAACTGGACACCTCAGGTGCTGCGGAAGGCAGACAAGGTAAGATGCATGCCAGCGCAGATATGCAGCATCTTGTCAACCCCTGCCCATATTCCCCAGCCAAACACAGTGCACAAGTAGCCGTGCCTAAAGCACAATCCCTCAACAGAGTGATGCCTCATGGGAGTTGTAGTCATAACATGAAAGGGTTCCTGTCTGACCCCTGAGGTGCATGACATGAAAACAGCAGTCAAGGTCCAAATATCAGTTCCCATATGTCCTTTATGTAGATGACTAAATCATAAATTTACAATATCCACAAATTCATAACACACAGATGCCTCCCCCATGGAATCAGATCATAGCGCCCGCCTAGTCATCTGTGAGACCCCAGTGGTGACTGATGCGGAGAACACGCAGGAACATGGAGGCAGTCCTTCCCCTTCACCACCTCCGCAAACATCACCACCACCACCAGCACCATGGACAAGAACACCACCACCAGCACCGCGGACAAGAACACCACCACCACCACCACCACCACGGTCGGCAACACCAACACCACCTCCACAAGTCCTGACAACCACACATAGCCGCAGAGCAAATGTCCCCTCCCTGCAGGAGATGGAGACGGAGCTGAGGCCAGCAGCCACAAATGTACAACAGCCGGCAGTCGTCACCCCAACCGCACGTACAGCAGCACGCCTGTGAGCTAGATGGCGGTCCGGATCCCTGGGTAGGGCTGCAGCGACAACAGCAGATCCTGCAGATGTGTATGGAATCGTGGAGAGCCGGATGCTGCGTGTTCAGCGCCTGCAGGCAAAACACATGGGTGCAATGAAAATCAGCATGGCAAGGATGTCCTACAGATTTACTGCAATGACTGACGCAGTGCGAGAGCTGACCACAGCTGTTGCAGAGGGCAATAATGACATTAAGGTATGCCTACAGGAACTAACATGCGCTGTTGTTGCAGGCCAACAGAGTGAGCGCAGGAGACATGAGCAGTACTCACTCAGTACCAATGCCACAATTAAGGCCATTAAGAAGCTGTGCAACAGCACAGCTGTGGTAGCCCGCAGATCGGTGTCCCTGCAGGTGGACATGAGCCATTATTGTGGGGATATGGCAAGGACCCTCGAGAGAATGACCACTGCAGTGGAGCACCTGCAGTCTGGAACTGCCAGTATCAGCAGTGCGGGAGGGGATGAGGTGAGTGAGGCAGCCTCAAGTGTGAGCAGCGTCACCATGCCTGAGACAAGCGAGAGGAGGCGCAGCGCGCGCAGTGCACCAGCCACTGTGAGTGGTCAAGGGGATGCTGAGGAGTCACGGGACAGGAGGCTGGGTGTCCGTGGCAAACGTAAATAGCCATGATGCAATGGCTCCCTGGCCACGGTGAGGTAACCATGGGCCAACTGTAGTGCCACATGCAGCACCTGTGTTGTCAATGGACATTTTCTCTTTTGATTTAATTTACGCTGCATCATGTTTCTGTTACATTCATCTGCACCAGTCAGGTGTTATTGGGCATTAAACCCTTGCAATGCATATCATCTTGTCATGGCTCTTTCTTACCTGTCTCAGAAGTGATGCCGTGTGATGTATGTCCGCCTCCTTTGCCCTTCTGCTGTGTTGGGCACATGTGCCTGTCGGTGTTGGGGGGGGGTTGCTGTGCACGTAGCTCGTCCTCACCGTACACCTCTATGGGTATCCCCCTTCTTGTTGCAATGTTATGCAGGATGGCACAGACAGCTATGATCGTGCAGTAGGTCACTGGGTCGTACTGCAAGTCACCTCCTGTCTTGTGCAATATTCTGAAGCGACTCTTGAGGATGCCGAATGTGCGCTCCACAACATTCCTTGTGCTGATGTGTGCTCTGTTGTAGCGCTTCTCTTGTGGTGTTGCTGGGTTCAGGTACGGAGTGAGTAGATACTCACGCAAGGCGTAAGCGTTGTCACCTGCAGGATGGGGAGAGAATGGTTAGCGGCATGAATGCTATGGTACATGTGGAGATGGATTAAATGGTGTTGCATCAATACGTGCCTAGTAGGTGTCCAACTCCAAATTCATCGTTGCTCAGGCGCCTGTGGATGCCACTGTGACGGAAGATGTATGCGTCGTGTGTGCTCCCTGGGAATTGGGCTACGAGGTCCGTAATGATGTGCTTGGCATTGCACACAACCTGCACATTAATGGAATGGTATGACTTCCGGTTGCGGTAGATGTATTCGGTGCCTGAGGGAGGACAGATGTGGACATGGGTGCAGTCCACACACCCTATCACGTGGGGGAATTGTGCCACCTGGTAGAACTCACGCTTGGTGCGGTTCAACTGTTGGGGTGTCGTGGGGAAGGTGATGTGGCGATGTATCGATGCTAGCATGGTGTCCAGGAACCTGTGGAAGAAGCGTGAAAGTGTGCTTTGCGAAATTCCTCCGGCTTCTGCTAGTACCCCCTGGAAGCTTCCAGACGCCAGCAGGTGCAGGCTGCATAGGACCTGGACATGGGCTGGTATTGCGTGGGTCCTAAGGGTCTGGTGCTGGAGTTGTGGTTCCAGATCTGCTATTACACGCATTATCATGGCAGGGCTGAGTCTGTACTTATCGTACACCTGCTCCTCTGTTTGCCCGAGCAATGTGATGCGCACCTTGAAGATCCTATCCTGGATCATCCTCCTTCGCTGCGCCAGGGCATTGATTCTCCTCCTCTGAGCAAGCACGTAGGGTGCAGCCATTTTGGTTGACTAACAGGGTTTCCAGGGTCATTTTGAAGGGTTACTGATTGTCAGCACCTGTCAGAATTTTTTTTTTTTTTTCATCATTTGTATAACTTTACCTCCAGGTTGAGATTCCCCTTAATTTGCTCATGCTAAATAGCGATTTCTGAGCTTTTCGGTATTTGCGATTTTTGATGCATTCCGTTGCGATTCCTTAATAGCGATTCGGTATTTCCGGGGCCTGCTTTGGTATTTGGTATTTCTGGATAGCGATTCGGTAAATCACCGAGGGGTATTTTTTAGCGATTCCTTATTTTTTACCGATTTGTGTTGATGCATTGCATTTAGGGGTTTTGCGGTGGGTATCGGCCTGTTTTACCGAATCGCTATTTTACCGGGAGGTATTTTGCTTGATGCATCTGCCTGATAGTATCTGCAATTTAAGTGTTTCTTCTGTGCATTAAGAATGAAGAAGTGTGTTCTAAGGTCACAGACATTCTGTATGACTTAGTGTCAATACTGTTATTATGGTGTTTAGTTCCAAATGTGATTGTGAAAACCCTGAAGTATTTTTTGCACAATGTGGATACCATAGGTTTGTACAATGGATTTTATTCTGCATAAATCTTACGAATTGGGTCAGACTCAGATAATACGTTTTTAGAATATACTGAAACCCCTCATTCATTCTGTATCATGCATCATTATTATACAGTAGGCGTTCATCTATTTTTTTGACCGTAAAAGTAAAATCTTGATGTATTTTCTATAGCATATTTGTACAATGTGGATATTTTGGACGAGTTAATGCCACGCCGCTATGATATTTTGAGTCAAGAGACATTTTTCAAAGTACTTTCATAGCTTGCTTACACAATGGAATTTATACTGCATATATTTTGAGAAATGGGTCAGCCTTAGAAAATAGGTGTCAATTCTGCTGTAATGGCAATTAGTTCTGAATGTGATCGTGAAAACCCTGTTGTTCTATCACAGATTGTTTGCACAATATGGATTTTATAGTTTTATCTGCACAATGGAATCTATCGTGTATAAAGTCTATAAATTGGGTTGGTTTTAGATAATAGGGGGCATATTATCAAGAACAGGCGATAAAATTATCGCCGCTTTATCGGCAGGAAACTGTCGCTAAAGCGGCGATAATGGGCTTGATAATATGCCCTTGTGAATTCCCATAGCAACCCAGGTTAACAACAGAAGCTGGGCTGCTATGTGAATTCACAAGGACATATTATCAAGCCCATTGTTGCCGCTTTAGCGGCAGTTTCCTGCCGATAAAGCGGCGATAATTTTATCGCCTGTTCTTGATAATATGGCCCTAGGTCTTTTAGAATATATAAAGACACCACTTTGCTCATTTGCACTTTGAATCATAATGATGTAGCTGGCGGTCATATGTTTTCTATTGCATATTTATTTGCACAGTGTTACTTAATTTTTTCGTTTATTTTTAAGGGCAATTATAATTTGTCAGTAGATGTTATTTCACTTGTCTTAAAAAGAGTATTTCAAGTGGTCCCAATGTAAAGATTTGGCAATTAACCTTATATTTATTCTTCTTTGAATAGGTGAGTATTGTCTAATGAAACTGGAATAGTGTTTCTTGTGTATAAGTTTTAAAAGTTTAATTGCAATGGTTTTTGTCAATCAAGCAATAAAGCAAAACTGAATTACTGGAAGTCCATGCACGAAGCTGGGAGTGATGTATTCAAGTTAGACTCCTTTTCACGTTAGGGCCTGAATAGGTGACACAGTTATTTGAGTTTTATGATCATCCTGTGCATGAGGACTTGAACTTGCATATTTTAGTTGGACTTTGATGCATGCTTTGATGAATGAACAGGCGCATTTATGTCCTCCGGCGTTGGCGTATATACGGTTGCTTTAATGTTTTTCAGCTCCAAGGTTTATATCCTGAGAATTTTATGGTAGATTAGCTAGTTCGTCAATTATAAACTGCCATTGGCAACGGTAATCCGCATCAGTATTAATGATTTCTAAGCACAATTTATGGAACCAATCACAAATGTACGATTAATTGTGAGCGACAATGAGTCTACCTTTTCATCAATTGCTGCAATTACTGAGGCCACTGTAAAAGGTCGATCTGAAGCTCTAGTTTAGTCTACTGGTAATTTAATACGTTTACTGTTTCATCAAGTGAATTTAATAAGCTCACCCAGGACAATGTAATGTCATCTTCCTCTTGAGAAAATTCCTAAGAAGTATTAGTGTCTGAATTAACACCCGCTAACCTCAGAGCAGAATGAGAGGAGAGCAGTGAGTTATTGGTTATTAATTTTGGAGGTCCATCCGAGTTGACTCATATCACAGCACTGATTCCCTTGTCCCCAGATGGTTAACTAGTCTCACTTCTATGGCTTAAGCCCAGATTCGAACCAATGGAAAAAGGCCCTCAATAATCTACCTGCATAGGGAGTTGCTAACTGAAAGTATTGGATAAGCGGCCATGAATTAACCATTAATTTGGAAATGATTAATTGTTTTTACATGGTTTACTAGCAGTGGGCTACAAGAATAACCATTTAATGTTTACCCTCTATTGCCCTTTCCGGCTGCTGGCATTTGATGTAGGGAGGGTCAGCATTATTTCTCAATTTTCAAGTTTTTGCTTCAACCCTAGGGAAAGGGGTGGCTCGTGCTCTTAACCATCCAAAGTTTATTTTTGCAATTTTAGGTGCAAAGCTGCATCATTTCCCAATGGATAGGCTGACTGATCTTGGGTGCTGAGTTTTTGCCCATGGATTTTGTTTTGCTTTTGTTTTTAGCACTTGGTTATGTCAATGGGGCCATGGGGGGATTCAAGACCATCCTGAGCCTAGTCTACAGGGGCTAAGGTGCTCAACTCATATGCAGTGAATTAGAACTGGGCACTAGCAAGGACATGCCAACACACCCACAACCTCTGTAATGCACCCACCTCTCAGGGACTGAGGGCTGCACCTGCTGGGGCCAAGGTTTTGCTGCGGCTCCCGTTTCGGCAACTTCTCTCACTGTTCTCAGCATGGCTTAGTACGATTGCCTCCCTCGTCTTCTCCCCTTCTTACTCAACGATTGGGCAGCCCTCCAACTTGCTACTTCAGCTGCCTCAGCAGGGAGCCACAAGCCACACTGGCGCAACTTTCTTCTTAGCTGCGTACCCATAGGAGTGGCCAACCCTAGTTGACTACACTAGACTATCACATAACCTAAATCTCCCACAAGATATCTTTTCGGGACCTATATTCGCAGAGTGGGAAATCAAGGGAATCACAACTATAGGGGACGTAAAGGGTGAACAGGGAATCCTTCAATTTTCAGATTTACAAGCTAGATTTAATCTAGAAACTAGGCAATTCTTTAAATATTTGCAAATCAGGAGTTTTTTGTTGACCAAAAAAGGGGGTGTTTTGGGATTTGGACGTAATGCAATTATGGATATAATTAAAGGGGGGCAAGATTGCACAATTAAAAGACTATATGCTGAGCTGATAAAAATAAAACGGGATGATTACCAAAAATGGAGCGAAAAATGGAAGGATTATCTTAATATTAGCCCCGAAAGTTTTGGTATCTCCCTAGAAAAGGGATATTCTTTATTATCTTCAGCACCACTGCAGGCGCAACATTATAAGACGATATATCATTTATATTTCACACCTGCTAAAATAGCACAATGGGGAGGCACAGTGGGTATTAAGTGTTATAGGTGCGGAAGCTTAAACGCCGATCTAAAACATGTATTCGCAATATGCCCTCATCTAGATTCATTAAAAAAAGATATTGAACGTTTCATAAATAATATTCTAGGAATTGATATTGCGTTAACTCCCGGAACTATGCTATTAGGAGTTAATGTTGAGGATGTACGACCATTCTGTGGGAGAGAATTCTTATTTGTTGCAATGTCTGTTTTGAGATTATGCATAGCCTCGGCATGGATT
This sequence comes from Lissotriton helveticus, assembly GCF_964261635.1. Taxonomy (NCBI): domain Eukaryota; kingdom Metazoa; phylum Chordata; class Amphibia; order Caudata; family Salamandridae; genus Lissotriton; species Lissotriton helveticus. The sequence goes on along the minus strand of NC_136069.1, from coordinate 1,408,665,217 downwards.
GACCCTATACCACCTACATTCCATAAATGGCTGGCTAAGCTTCTAATAACGTACAATGTGGAGAAAGAGATCTACGCAAGGAAAGGAAAAAGGGGAAGGAAGTTGGGTAAGAGTATTTGGGATTGTATAACGAGGTGGAGAGATGACTCCACAGTTTAAAGATGGAGGGTTGTATGAAATATGGTTAAACGAGGTTCATATGTGAGATATAATTGATAATTGATAATTGATTATGTAGGTTACAATGGAGAATATTTACTCGATTGTGTGGAAACATGAGGAAAGGAGTTTATGTTTGTTTACATGCAGGCAATATAATCTGGAATAATATTTTGGATCAAAGTACTTTAATTTAATGCCATAAAGTGAGGTTGATTTCTCTACCTCGCCTGTTGATGTTTTACTGCCTGTTTTTTTCTTTAATGTTTGCACTGATTTCTGTTGTTGTTTTCATTAATTTTGTCGTGCCCTGTATATATAATTGCAAAATATCTTAATAAAAACATTTAAAAAAAAAAAAAAAAAAGGAGTGGCCAACCCTGCCCAACACCTCCACTAAAGGCTCTCCAATGGTGGAAGGGATGGCAAGTCCTCCAGGAGACCACAATAGCTGGGGTCCAGCATGGGAGGGCATGAGCACAACAAGCCACTTCCACAGCATCTGCGGCATCCAAAAGCACTGCTTTTGACTGCTCGATTACTCGAGACTCAGGTGATTGAGTCTGTGATCAGGGTCAATATTTAACCCTGCAGAGTCCCCTCTTTTAAGGCTAGCTGTGCTCAGTTACCCGTCAGCGCACAATGGCAGTCTCACATGCTCAGCCGGCCCACGTCTACACATGTGTTCACCTGTGACCAGGTAAGTGCCCCTTACCCTTGCTGTGTTGCAGCAGTATTATCTTAAAAGGCAGACACTAGTGGTAAACATGTACAGTCCATTTCCCATGTGAATACTGTGATTGAAAAAATAATGAAAAAATAAAAAGGAGGCCCCCTAATCTGTCAACTTAGGGACAGGGGAGATATGTTGTAAACCAATTATTGTCCCACAGGTTTTGCCATTAGATTTTGTTGTTTTTTAAAAAAGCGAAATCAGAGTACCAAGTTGAAGGACGTCTAGCAATACCAATCACACAAATTGTATATGATGCAGGAAGCTGCGTTACAGAACATAGATCAAATGATATAATTGACAATCCACCTGAGATTTACAGTTTTAAACCATTATGACACATATATTTCAAATAGAGATCTAAAGGAGAGCCAAAAAAGTGGTTGTATATAAAAATATATATGCTTTATGCATTTATTCAAATAATAACATTTTGTACACAATAATGATAAATCGTTTAAAAAATATACATAAAGTACATTAAGCATTACATTAAAAACATTGAGAGTCACATAAAGAAAACATCAATTAAAAAGTTCAAAACGAACAAGGGTCGACGCGGCGTTTCGGTTACAGGCTAATAATAGGCAACCTTCTTCAGGACCAAGTTCTAAAAAGAAACAGAAAATTACTTTTTTGCCTTCACAATTTTAAAAAACAGAACGCTTTACTAGAACACCACTTTAACATTGACTAGAATTGTATGGTGAATTTTACTACACACATAGGTGGACCATCAGCATTATTGGTATTGCTAGAGAGAGATAACATCTTGACACTAATATCATTCTGGCACTTGTACCAAGCCACCAGTCAAAAATGACTGGGCTCATTTATCAAAGGCAAGACACTTAGTCTAAAATGTCTGAGGGTGAAGTTACCTGTGTTATTAAAGAATGAGGGAATTCCAGATGTATCTTGGAATACCGGGGGCCGGTTATAGAATCCGGTCGGGAGATGTTGTCAATTCATTCAATTGTGACAATCACTGTAGCAATATCTGTGGGTGATGATAGAATGGCGAACAATAATGTATGTGCTCTGTTAGCATCAAGTATTAGGTGTAGCCAATTATTATAGCACAGCCCTACCTTATATTGTTCTCAAAATAGGGATCGCTCTGGTAGTAGGAGCCACCGATATGTATCTTCAATTATACTGTAAATAAATACACCTCTTTTACTGTATTGTAATCAAAGGAGTGATTGTCAATTGTCTCATCACACTGTAATTACTTATGCTTACCCAGTTTATAATATCTGGAAGTTAAATGATAACACGAGCTTTTCAATGGGCTTCTGTGTCAGGTTAGGCATTCATTCCTTGGTGGGGATCATCCTGCCTATGTATAATTCAAAAAATGGGATATTTTCTTTTAAATAAACCACTGTTACTTTCGTATTGCAAAATTAATACTAACAGCCTCTCTGTTTCTTTAATATATATTCATATGTTACAGAATTGCTAGTGGTATTAACTTATTTTTTTAAAATTGTTGCCTATGTTACAGGTTACTGATATTAAAGCGGCCTATGTTTAATTCCCCGTGTTGTTCAAAATAGGCATTTTTGGCATTGGGGTCTATTAGTTTTATGAACACATCACCAGCATTTTGTGTTGATTAGACTACACTTCCGCTCTGTTTAACTTTTACCGCCCTCGAGGATGCTGGTGCTAAAACCAGAGCTCCGGTAAATCCTGTTCATTTGACATGAACGGGTACGTGTCTATTCATTTACCAATACCCCCTCAATCTAGTTAGATACGCTATTACAGCAGGTCGTGCAGCGAGCTGGTTTAAAGGAGCGCAAACCTGGCGTGCATCATAGTAGGTTAAAAGCGGCAAACCGACACTGCCATATGGAGCGTACTATTGTCCACCTATGTGTGTAGTAAAATTCACCATACAATTCTAGTCAATGTTAAAGTGGTGTTCTAGTAAAGCGTTCTGTTTTTTAAAATTGTGAAGGCAAAAAAGTAATTTTCTGTTTCTTTTTAGAACTTGGTCCTGAAGAAGGTTGCCTATTATTAGCCTGTAACCGAAACGCCGCGTCGACCCTTGTTCGTTTTGAACTTTTTAATTGATGTTTTCTTTATGTGACTCTCAATGTTTTTAATGTAATGCTTAATGTACTTTATGTATATTTTTTAAACGATTTATCATTATTGTGTACAAAATGTTATTATTTGAATAAATGCATAAAGCATATATATTTTTATATACAACCACTTTTTTGGCTCTCCTTTAGATCTCTATTTGAAATATATGTGTCATAATGGTTTAAAACTGTAAATCTCAGGTGGATTGTCAATTATATCATTTGATCTATGTTCTGTAACGCAGCTTCCTGCATCATATACAATTTGTGTGATTGGTATTGCTAGACGTCCTTCAACTTAATACTGTGATTGATACACATGTAGTGAGACTTACCCACAATAAAAAGTCAAAAACAGAGCAATGAAATAAAGCAAAAAATCTCAGAGTGCTAAATGGGCAAAATCCATTTTGCAACATGTATGATTTACAATCTCCCTATGAGGTATAGCTCATTTCTCCAAGCTTAGAAACAGGCACAGTTGAATTAGCAAGGGCTATAAAAATACTTGAGAAAGACCCACCAACAAGGTGTGCACTGCGCCGAGGTGGGCAAACCCAAACTCCAAACCTTCACTAAACATGGGACTGTGGGAAAGTCTTAGCTGTGGCACTGGAAGACTTGACATTTAACCCTGACTTTATCACTTTCCCAAAACATTCTGATTGTGAACTCCGTATTGAAAATCCGAGCAGGTTCAACTGCACAGTGACATATGTTAAGTGAGAGTAAACGCGGGGTTTCACCACCTCAATCACTCACATCTTAGTTGTAGTATCCAGAAGGCATGTTTTCTTATTCATCTCGTGTACAACCAAGAATCCAAAATATTGGGTTCCAAGACCTAGCTCATGTCGTGGTAACTGACCAGATTGATCAGTGGTACCTGCCAAGAAAGAAATATTTCTTTCTAGTGTCCCCTCACTCACCGGGGTTGCCCCACGGTGACATGCTTCATCATTGGGGCCATCCCAGTTCTCTACGAAAAGGGGCGTGCTGCGACTCACGAACTACGCAGAAGCACTTAAATGTGAGAGACTGTAAGAAAGCCTCCTGGTTCACCGACGAACTCAAAACATCCAAGAAAAACTGCTGCACCCTTGAAAAAGCCTGGTGCCACGACCAGACCACAGATAACATGAATGCCCTCAAGAACGCCACCCGCAAACACCACCAGCTAATCCGCACCACCAAAAGGACAACATTCAAAGAACGACTGGACAACAACATCCACAAAAGCAAGGAACTCTTCAGCATCATCAAAGAGTTCTCCAACCCTAACGCCGGAAACAACGACATCACACCCTCGCAAGACCTCTGCGACTCACTCGCCACCTTCTTCCACTGCAAGATCGCCGACATACACAACAGCTTCGGCGCACAAACCACGCACCCAACCACCGAACCAACGCCCCCCACCACCACCCTCTGCAACTGGACCCCGGTCAGCACCGAAGACACCACCCGCACGATGAACACCATCCACTCCGGATCTCCAACTGACCCCTGCCCCCACCACATCTTCAACAAGGCCGACTCCATCATCGCACCCCAACTCCGGGACATCATCAACGTCTCCTTCAACACCGCCACCTTCCCGGAGAGCTGGAAGCACGCCGAGCTCAGCGCCCTCCTGAAGAAACCAACAGCGGACCCCACCGACCTCAAGAACTACCGCCCCATCTCGCTCCTCCCCTTTCCTGCCACAGTCATCGAGAAGATCGTCAACAGACAGCTCGCCGCCTTCCTCGAGACAAACGGAGCCCTCGACCCTTCGCAGTCCGGCTTCCGAGCCAACCACAGCACCGAGACCGCCCTCATCGCAGCCACCGACGACATCAGATCCCTGCTTGACAACGGGGAAACAGCGACCCTCATCCTCCTGGACCTATCTGCGGCGTTCGACACTGTCTGCCACCGCACCCTAGTTCAGCGCCTCAGCAACATCGGGATCCAAGGGAAGGCTCTGGAGTGGATCATCTCGTTCCTCGACGGAAGAACCCAGAGAGTCCGCCTCCCCCCTTACAGGTCCGAGGCCACCGAGGTCATCTGCGGCGTACCACAAGGTTCCTCACTCAGCCCCACCCTCTTCAACGTCTACATGAGCCCCCTCGCAGCCATCCCACACCAACACAACCTCAACATCATCTCCTATGCCGACGACACCCAGCTGATCCTCTCCCTCACCAACTACCCCACCACCGCCAGAGCCAGCCTTCATGAAGGGATGGAAGACGTCGCCGAGTGGATGAAGAACAGCCGCCTGAAACTGAACTCAAACAAGACGGAAGTCCTCATCCTGGGATCATCGCCCTCCACCTGGGATGACTCCTGGTGGCCCCCTGCTCTGGGCACCACCCCCAAACCAACGGACCACGCACGAAACCTGGGCTTCCTCCTGGACTCCACCCTCTCGATGACCAGACAAGTCAACGCCGTATCATCATCGTGCTTCAACACCCTGCGCATGCTCCTTAAGATCTTCCGCTGGATCCCCACCGAAACCAGGAAGACAGTCACCCAGGCACTCGTCACCAGCCGACTGGACTACGGGAACACCCTCTAGGCGGGAACCACAACCAAACTACAGAAAAGACTCCAGCACATACAGAACGCCTCTGCACGACTCATCCTGGACATCCCTCGCCACAGCCACATCTCGACCCACCTGAGAGACCTGCACTGGCTACCAGTCAACAAGAGGATCACGTTCAGACTCCTCACCCACGCACACAAGGCTCTCCACGACATGGGCCCGAAGTACCTCAACAGTCGCCTCACCTTCTACACACCCACCCGCCAGCTACGATCGGCCAGCCTCGCCCTCGCCGCCGTACCACGCATTCGCAGAGCCACCACTGCAGGAAGATCCTTTTCCTACCTGGCGGCCAAGAGATGGAACTCCCTCCCCACCCACCTACGGCTGACCCAGGACCACCTCTCCTTCAGGAAGCAACTCAAGACCTGGCTTTTCGAGCAGTAGCGGACCCCTCCCCCCAGCGCCTTGAGACCCTACCGGGTGAGTAGCGCGCTTTACAAATTGTTGATTGATTGATTCTTGTAACAAGGAGTCCTGCATTGTGGTGTTCGTACCCCTACTTCACTTGAAGGTTTAATGATTGTCAAATCATATGCTTCCTATGCCTTTGTCCCCTTAATTGCCCTTATGTGATGAGCCACTGAAAGCTCGCTCCAGATACCTGCCTCTGGCTCAGCTCAAGGTTCTTTTGGAGCATCATGCCCAAAATGAACTTAGCCTTTAGGTGGCTTCTATCTGCCAGATGTTCTAACCTCAAGTGCCAACAAATAAAGACAAAGCATTAACTTTTGACTTAAAACAAGTGAGGGCAAGGGATACCCTTCTACTGGCTGAATTGCATGATGTGAAACCCTAAAGCCTCGGATCAGTCCTGGCTTCCCCACTTGACGAACTATTTGATACCAGGCACATGTCTGATTTTATTTTGCCTTCTTTTCCTTCATTATCCCATTTCAGAGGACCTTGAAATGAATTATTTCAAGACAGGCACTGTACAAAACCTTCTAGTTTAATAAATTAAAATGTCATTGCACATATAATAACAACTTAAGCCACCCAGAGGTTGAACATGACAAATTACATGCATCTTGATTCTCTAATGACATTGCTGTAAAGGCAGTTGGAGACGTGAATGTTTCTAAGTTCATGTTTCAAAACTATCACTTTTAATAAATGTCTCTCAATACAATCTGATATAGTGAGGTGAAACTTATGTGCATGTTAATGAAATGCATATTTTTAATTTTGAAGAGACATTATCAATTTTTTTAACGTTTTCTGCAAGATGTGTGTTAAAATTAAGGTTTTCCTAATAAGTGGTGCAGAGCACTTTCTTTGCTTCATTTTCTATACTTCAGTTAACAGTTAACCTGTAAATAAATGCTTGCTGTTGGTTTAACATCTTTCTAAATGTTAGTGCTCAATCAAACATACAATCCGAGTGCTTCTGTTCACCCTGGTGCTGCATATCAAGGTCTGGAGGGTCGCACTTTGAGTATCCATGGTCTACAGTATCAGAGGCAGCACAGAGGACAATGAAAGTTACTTTGCAAAGTAACCATCACCTTTTATTTTCCAGAAATCCAAAGAACATTCCTAACAGTATGCCTGTGATAACATGACAACCCAGAGTGTAAGGGGAATAGTTACAATAAACTGGGGGAGCACGGTGTTCCTCCAAAAATGGTAACGACGCACTCTGACAGTTTTAAAATACAGAAATGCACTGCATTTACAAAAATACAGCACACCTCTGCATTTCCACTGGCGCAAAAAAATCTGCCTAGTGGCAGCGCAGACACCTACCTCCATTTTGCTAGGAGGCCTGTGCTGCAGGGGCGGTTGTTTATGTGCAGGAAGCGAAACCATTCTGCACATAAACAATCTTAGCGGGTGATTTTCTCTTTGTATGTGTGCTGCAGAATGTAGCACAGATGGAGCACTATACGAGAAGAAATAAAACATTTCTCTTCGTACCACCTATTTAAAACAAGGTATTTCATGGTCTTATTTGTGGCTCTGCCCCACACCTTGTAAATATGGGGCAGCGTCAAATAGCAATCAGTGTTGTGGTGAAACGACCACTACAACACCCATTACCTGCCCGTTTTACACTAAGTGCTGCGTGAAGAGGGGCATTATTTGCAGGGCAGTGTTAAACTATGTTAATGCCGCGTTGTAAATAAGGTGGAGAACTTAACGCCACCAGAATGTCGCAAAAAGTGATGTTTTGGTGGGGTTAACTCCTTGTAAATATGCCCCATAGTGTCTAAAATATTTAATTTGTCCATGTATTTGTAGAACTGCGGTGTTATCAATTCTTTTACCTGTTAACATACAAGCCTAACAATAGGGTGATACTTAGTCAGACTGTTTTGGTAAAGGGAGCCTAGAACGAGGAGGCAAAATTGCACAGCACGTTTGTTCAGAGATGCATATGTGACATCATATATGTTTGCAACAGATAACTCGATAGCTCAGCTAAGAAACCATGCATTTAAAGCAACCAAATGGGGGGTCAACTGTTTTTACATTTTCAGTAAAAGCATGGTTTGCTTCAACGACATAAGTGCAGAACTAAGGATGGCTGTTTCAATTTCATGCTGGGATTTAACATTAAACATAGGGATTTTTTTCGCTAGAATTAGCTGGCCTGGCAATGAGATTAGCAACGCAATTAGTAATTACCAAAACTATGGTTCAATCTTTTAGATTGACTCTAGTCCCACAACATTGCGCAATATAAATTAAAAAGGCTTGTGTGGTGAGGACTAGTGGAAGGGCAGATGGGGAAGACAGGCTTGTGCTGTATTAAATTCTTCTGCAGCAGCATTTCTAGGAAAATACATAATTAATGACTACAAACATTGCGGTGAAATATTCTGAGAAAGGATTACAGCAATAGATCATATGTAATTTTTAGCCTTCTCTATATATTTTATATCGTACCTGACCTGCTGTTACCTGCATATTTGTTTCACACACAAATGTTTTCTGAATACTAAGAGAATGTATTTGCTAATCTCACGCTGTTGTTCAGAAGTGTAAGAGAATGTAGATCCATTGTATCGGTCCTAGAGAAATGTTTTACAAAGGGGGTCAGTGTAGGAGTTGCATGCTCTCCTGGAATCATCAGTGGACAGAAGGTGAAGGTATGTCTGCCCACAGTAGTAAAGTTCAACAAGAAGAGAGGCAGGGAGAGTCTTTTGACACTCTTAATCCCCGGTCATTCATTTATAAAGAAAAAAAGAGTGTCTAAAGAAATAGGTTTTGCCACAGTGGGGAGCAACAAACTCAAGCTTATGAGACGACCTCACTGGGACGATTGAAAAAAGCCCTCACTCACCACTTAGTGATGACATGCTTCATCATCGGGCTTCACCAAAGAGACCGAATGTCTCTTTGGTGTGCTGCAACGCCAGAATTACTGCGGAGCGGGATAGTGAGTTAAGGGCGTGTTGTGTGATACTAAGCTAGTGAGTGATGAGGGTATTAAAAAGTCAGTAGTGTATCACAAGGAAAATTTTATTCTATGATCACTAAAGACAGTAGTTAAAATAATGTGTATGGAAGCAGTCCACATTAAGTTGAGTGGAGGATTCCTATGCATCAGTCGACATGTTTCTTGCCATTGAAACAGTGTGATTTTACCTGGCAATTCTTCAGGACTAAAAAGTGTTCTATACCCTGGTGGTATGGACGCGCTAAGTCCCACCCTTACCTAGGGGCGTGAAAGTGAAAATTAAATAGTGAAAAGTGCAAAAAATTAGGAAGAGTAAATAGCTTCCTAATAACTCCTGGTTTAGGAGGCTTCGATTTAGCAATTTCTGCAACTGGAAAGAAAAAAGTGGGACATAGACATACATATAAGACATAACAAACATTTAGGGGGTCATTATGATGGCGGATTTTCCGCACACTCCGGGCCGGCGGAAGCCACCGCCGGCCCGGAGTATGCGGGAAATCCGCCGAGGAGGCCTGAAAGACCCACCACCAAATTAGGATGGCTGGTGGGTCTCACAATGTGTCCGCCGCTTTTCCGCCGCGGTCGGAAGGCGACCACGGCGGAAAAGCACTAACATGGCTGGCGGTGTCTATTAGACACCGCCAGCCATATTAGGATGTAGGAAAAGTAATGCTTTTCCGCGGCGGCTTTTCCGCCGTGGAAAAGCATACGGACAATCACTTTGGGGGCCCGTTGCGGGCCCCCTGGGTGAAGGTTGCGTGGGGGGTGCACATGGGGGGTACCTATGGTACCCCCCTGCCTTTGCGTGCACGAAGCGGCAGGCACCGCGCGGTGCCTGCCGCTTTGTGCATGTAAATGCACAGCTTTCGTTTTTTACATTGCGGCGGGTGCTGCTTCAAGCAGCACCCGCCGCAATGTAAAACATACACGATGTGACCGCCAGGGTGGCGGTCACATCCTAATTGCCATGGAGGGACCGCCACTGCCCATGCAGACGGTCCCTCCTACTCAGGGGTGGCGGACGGACGCAAGTCCGTCCGCCATCCTAATCGGCCCCTAAGTCTTGATCCTGAATGTTGCTGTAGGTCTATGGTGCTCCATTCAGTGGCAGAGAGACAGTAGTGGTAGAATAGCGTTATTTTTATCACCACCTATTGTCCCTGGGTACATAACTGTAAACATTGGGGAGTGCTGTGCACTATACGTGATCTGGGTGTGATTAAAAACAGGAAGGGAGACATCAAGACAAGCGATCAAATTAAATTGCATAGTTCGATCGCAAAATGTGAGTAAAATAGATTAAAATGTCTTACTTTTCTGGCGTTAAATTAAATCACCATGGATCTCAGGAGGGGGGTGGGAGGGTATTCGGCACACCCTGTTCGGTGTCAAAATCAGAGAAAAACAAAGACATGATATAACTGTAAATACGAGTGAACACTCGTAGCAAGGTCGGTACTTAGCTTTGTGCTAATGGTCACATGGATCTGGAGAATTTACTCACGCCATAGACGCTCGGCACCCTCAGTCTACCTGCATCGCCCTCGGACTGGATCCTGAAGATGTCCGGGCGGCGTTCGGTAGCCGTTTATGTTAGTGCAACAGCGAGGCAGCGATTACTTCCGGGTGGGCGTGGCCGCGAGCGATGCATCGTCACGGATAGTCTAAGCCTATCAGAATGCATTGAGGTTCGTGACGCTGATGTCACGTGAGCGGGACTCGCTACGGAGAGGTTGCTAGGTGACGGCAAGTAAATGAGACTGAGGTGCTGCTAAGTGAGCAACCAAGCACGGGAAGCACTCCTAGAAGATAAGGTCCCCGACAATGAAGACATACCACTTACGTGTGTAACCACATACAGCACCCTGTCAAATTACATGAAGAAGTCAATCAATAAAAATTGGAGGATTCTGTCCAGTACTAAAAAAGACTGGGAGAAGCCACTGTTCTCTTTCAAAAAAGGACGAAGCTTGAAAGACACTCTGGTACACACACGACCAAAATCCACAGCCCCAGTGATAGAAAGACCTGTTACCGATATTTGGGGATTACCGAGGGTGACTGGACACTTCCCCTGCACAAACTGCAGTGTCTGCCACCTCACATCACAGTCGAAAACATTGGTACTTGAGCCAGGTAAAATCTGGACGCAAATAGACCACACGAATTGTAACACACAAAACGTGGTATATCTCATTACGTGTTCCTGCGATCTCCGATATGTAGGAATGACTAGCCGCAAGGTGAAACACAGAATTTGCGAGCATCGTTCCAACATAAGATGTAAAAAGTTAACTACTAAAATGAGCAGACATTTCTTGGAACTGTACCATACCACCAACGATATGCACTGGACAATTATTGAACATGTGAATAGCGGCAGTGACATGATCAATCGCCTCTTTGAGAAAGAACAGAGGTGGGTCTACAGAATGGGGACACACCTCAACGGTTTGAACGACGATATCCCCTGGAATACTGTGATCAAATAAATTAGTCTGTCTGATATTGGTCAGTGGAGTTCTTCAATCACCCCTTAATCTGAAGTTAAGTATAGTGTATGCTCCATCTACCTATAACCTCACAGGATACCCGGTGGTCCTTATTGTATAAGCAGTAGTCCGCATGGATTACTTAAGGGCGACTGCGAGCATGATTAATACTTCGGTGCTCTTTTAATACAATTGCGCTGAACAGTTCTCATGATAAATCCCCTCTGGAGTGCTTAACGTAACCTCCAAGCTCACTCAGCAGCACCTTAGTCTCATTTACTTGCCGTCACCTAGCAACCTCTCCGTAGCGAGTCCCGCTCACGTGACATCAGCGTCACGAACCTCAATGCATTCTGATAGGCTTAGACTATCCGTGACGATGCATCGCTCGAGGCCACGCCCACCCGGAAGTAATCGCTGCCTCGCTGTTGCACTAACATAAACGGCTACCGAACGCCGCCCGGACATCTTCAGGATCCAGTCCGAGGGCGATGCAGGTAGACTGAGGGTGCCGAGCGTCTATGGCGTGAGTAAATTCTCCAGATCCATGTGACCATTAGCACAAAGCTAAGTACCGACCTTGCTACGAGTGTTCACTCGTATTTACAGTTATGTCATGTCTTTGTTTTTCTCTGATTTCGACACCGAACAGGGTGTGCCGAATACGCTCCCACCCCCCTCCTGAGATCCATGGTGATTTAATTTAACGCCAGAAAAGTGAGACATTTTAATCTATTTTACTCACCTTTTGCGATCGAACTATGCAATTTAATTTGATCGCTTGTCTTGATGTCTCCCTTCCTGTTTTTAATCACACCCAGATCACGTATAGTGCACAGCACTCCCCAATGTTTACAGTTATGTACCCAGGGACAATAGGTGGTGATAAAAATAACGCTATTCTACCACTACTGTCTCTCTGCCACTGAATGGAGCACCATAGACCTACAGCAACATTCAGGATCAAGACTAAATGTTTGTTATGTCTTATATGTATGTCTATGTCCCACTTTTTTCTTTCCAGGTGCAGAAATGGCTAAATCGAAGCCTCCTAAACAAGGAGTTATTAGGAAGCTATTTACTCTTCCTAATTTTTTGCACTTTTCACTATTTAATTTTCACTTTCACGCCCCTAGGTAAGGGTGGGCCTTAGCGCGTCCATACCACCAGGGTATAGACCACTTTTTAGTCCTGAAGAATTGCCGGGTAAAATCACACCGTTTCAATGGCAAGAAACATGTCGACTGATGCATAGGAATCCTCCACTCAACTTAATGTGGACTGCTTCCATACACATTATTTTAACTACTGTCTTTAGTGATCATAGAATAAAATTTTCCTTGTGATACACTACTGACTTTTTAATACCCTCATCACTCACTAGCTTAGTATCACACAACACGCCCTTAACTCACTATCCCGCTCCGCAGTAATTCTGGCGTTGCAGCACACCAAAGAGACATTCGGTCTCTTTGGTGAAGCCCGATGATGAAGCATGTCATCACTAGGTGGTGAGTGAGGGCTTTTTTCAATCGTCCCAGTGAGGTCGTCTCATAAGCTTGAGTTTGTTGCTCCCCACTGTGGCAAAACCTATTTCTTTAGACACTCTTTTTTTGTTTATAAATGAATGCCCGCAGTAGTATGTAACACACATAGAGATGGAACAGGGAATGTAAATTCAAAACGATCATTTGATTTACGGGAAAGGAGGTCAAATGAAGATTTAAAACATAACTTGTGAAAAACTTAAAGTTGCCGACATTATGGTTTGAAAGACTTTATTTAGTTCATGGAGTCCTGAGAAAAAAGAAAGTAAATGAAAGAGTGAGCAATGCCTGACTTATTTGGATTTAATGCCAGATGTGGGTGGCCAAATAGCGAGCTTAAACCTACTAGCAAAATAAGGTATCGTAAATTTGCGATTCCTTATTTTGCTTTTGCATTGAATGAATTGCAAATAAATGCAATGTTGGTGGTAATTAGCGATTTCCTTTAAAAAAGCACCTTTTTGCTTTTTTAAAGTGCCATGTGGCACACATTCATGCCCTTAGGGCATGTATGTGCGGCACAGGGGCACACAAGCACATTTAAGGGGTGCAACAGGGTGTTCTTGTGTCGGCGTCTCACAAGAATGTGCTCAGAAGACATCCAGATACCCATTTACTGGTTTTAACTTACAAGATCGACTGAACTAAGAGAATCGGATTTAGTCAACTAGAGGAGAATTTCCTTCTAGTTGCGATTCGGGTAAAAATGGTCGGGATATTTGGCCAGAATTGACGCGACGCTTACAAGATATTTTCTGATTGTCAATATCTAGGAATTCGCTATTTGGAACTTAATCTCTTTTATTATCAACTCTGAAATAAATACTATTGCCCTGACGAAGTCAATTGGCTGAAGAGCCAGACGAAACACGTGTTGGCAAGATCAGTTGGCTATTTGTATTACTGAAGAAACCCTTGATGATTTGTACCCAGTGATTGGACTGAAATTAAGAATTTACTTTGGAACAAATAAAGAAGACACGGAAAACCACATCAGTTTGAAAAGGCTATTATTGATATGGACACTTGTAATTCCTAGAGTTGCTCAGGTTGGGAAATTGTGTTGATGTTTGTTGGCAGATTTCGATCTGCCTATTGTTACAACCCGCGGAAGGGGTTGTATCTCCACCTTAGAGCATATTCTAGTCATATATACAAAGAGAAGATATTGATTTACACTATCTAGCGCATTGTTGCCTACTGCCAATTTGTTGTATAGTATCTGGAAAGTGTAGTTGTATAGGGGAGTTAATATTGCAGCCCAAAATTCGGGGACCTTTTGGAAAAGTGGCACTGGGCTGTTGCTACACTATGTGTGTCCACCGGCGATCTATTACCCTCGGACCGGTAGCAATGGCTGGCTTTCGTGCCTTCTGGCATGATGTCTGATTGCCAGTCTGGGCCATCAACTCAGCGGGCCCCATCTGAGCTATCTTTGTATGTGGGGATAGTTGTGTAAAGCTGATTAACATAGATCAGCCAGTCCTTTTCTGCTACTGCATTCTCTCTTGAGATTCCTCTGCTGCTCAGTTGGTTTATATATCTCCACAGCTGCGCTGGATTCTTCCATTTTAGCAGGGAGAAAACTTTGAGCCATTCCCTTTACCTGGGGGCATTTTTGTGTTCCCATATTTTCTTCCTTAGAACTGCCCTCAATGAGGCAACCAATGGTCCATCCGGTAAGCCACCCCCTCTTTTCTTGTTTGCGAGGGCCTTGCGCAGGAGCCGTTTGCTGTCCTGTATTTCTTTGTTTAGCCCTACCCTGCCCCTCCTTGGTTGCCCATTAAGCCTGGGGGGATGTGACTGGGGATTCCAGAGCTTAGCTTGTAGGTCCTCCACGATGTCTTCCCAGGCCTTTATGGGTGAGAGTGCCGAAGACAAATAGCCTTCCAGTTTTTCGTCGAGCCAAGTTTGTAGCGTGTTACCTATGTTGTCCAACCATTTGATCCTCCTGAGAGCGCTGTATTTTTCATCCCCTCTTGATGCTCCGATGGTTTGATGATAGAGAGCAGACGGAACTGTCATCTAGAAGACCGCTCTCAATGGCCTGTGGTTGCTTTCTGGCCTATCTTCTACTTCAAAGTCATCCAGTCTAGCTGCCAGTGCCTCGCTGACCATGATGTAGTCAATTATTGAGATGTCTCTGAAGGTAGGGAGAGGATCCCATGTGTTCGAGTGGGCCTTTTTCAGTGCGTGAGTTGAGGTCAGTTTATGGTTACTAATAAAATTGGACAGGGGGGCTGCCCTACCGGATCACAGGGTAGAGGGTTTGTTTGTGTCCAGATCTCTCAGGTTGAAATCCCCCGCTAGAATAACCTGGTGTGTTTCGTATTTGCACAGGAGGTCTTCAAGTTTATCCAGCAGTCCCTCCAGCTTCTCTTTCATGGTAGGCTGTGCCGGCTTGATGTAACAGTTGATTATTAAGAGAGGCATTGGATATGAAGTACGGTACAGGCCTCTGATGTGCAGGGCTTGCAGTCCAGGTGTGTTTAAGTCAATTGCTGTAGCTTCCAGGGTGCTTTCGTGCTTTATAAAAACTGATAGACCGCCGGCTGGTCAGCCAAATAAATTCTTTTTTATGGCTGGAATGAAGTGTTCGTAGCACCCTTCCAGTAGAGTACTGGACAAGGCCCACGTCGCTTGGAGGCTGAGTATATCGCCTGTTTCCAGATTCTGCTTCATATTTCATTGCCACTGATTTTTGTTATCCCTGCTATATTCCAGGAAATTATGGTTAGTTGCTGTTTGTAGGCTGCTCTTCACCTTGTCGCTACCCTGGCTAGCTGGAATTCTCTGCCGTTAGGGAGGCTGGTGCCCCCCACTTGGAATTCCTGATGGAATAGGAGAAAAGGGACCTGCACTAATGACCCGATAATTGTTTTGGCAAGAAATCCTGATGTCCATTGGGACACTTGGGGAGGTGCGAGTAATGCCCGAGCAACCCGCACTATTTGTCCCCTGCAGGGTCGACCAAGTGGCCTTTTCCCTGTTGTCTGGTGTCAGTACGTATGGGTATTTTGGATGTGGCACCATCTGAATGTTGATGCCCCACTCTGCAAGTTGTGTGCAGTGGTTCACAATGGTTATTTTTATGTGGTTTAATCCCACCACTGATGAGTCGCCATGTGTGTCCCCCTTTGTACTCAGGAAATTCACCCATTCTATGGCGCCTGTTTGTATTTGTTCTAGAGTGGCCAGGTGTTTAAAGAGGTGGAGTGTATTACTTCTGTTCAAGATGTCATGCTGTCCAGTGCTGTGATTCCTTGAGATGAGGAATACCTCATAGACCACTGTTGGTGGGCCGTGGATTTGGGCCACTCTGCCCATGTGAGGTAGGGTCTCTGCCGGCCTTGACCCTGTGCTTTGCCTTCCTAATTTGATCCTAGGCTATTTTGCTTGGGACCACTTGTTATGGCCTTGGTTGACCCCGGAGTCAGACTCTTGTCCAGATTCTGGTGGGAGGGGGAACGGATCCATCTGTTCTAGTGCTATTGTGGGCGTCTCTGCAGGGGGGCTTGCCTCACTTGCTGCAAAGCTTAGTCTGACTGCTGGATCATGGCCACTGGGGTGGTCAGGCCTTGTTAAGGGTTTTTGGGCCATCCCAGTGCGGGAGGTAAGGGAGGTCGGTTGTACTTGCTCTTCCACCAGAAGATGACAGGCCTGGGCCTTCTTTTTGCTCCAATTTTTGGCAATGAAAATTGGGTAAGTCTGAGATGGATTGGTATTTCCATGCGGGGCGGGGTTGTACTCTTCATCAACTGCTGTTGTCTCCCTCTTATCTTTGTTTTTATCCGTTGTTTTCTCAACTTCTTTTTTGCTCGCCTCGATAGAGTGGTATCTTGTGCTTCCACTGTACTGGGGATGTGTTCCTGGGAGTCTAGTGCGAGAGCCTCGTCCTCTCCGCAGTGCCCCTTAATTACGCTGGATATCCCTTTGGCCCTTTTGGAGCTGCCCTGATCGTCTGGAGTCTTTTAATCAGGGCCCGCTCGCCATCCTACTTGTTGACTTGCCTCCAGGTGGTTGCGGTTTGTTTGCACCATGTCATCTGCGGTGGATGTACTAAATGTCTCCCTACATCCTTTGACTGTTTCTACTATATTTATTAGGATCTCAAGGAGGGAGGCCCATTGCTCCATGATGGTTGAGCAACAGCAGGTGCAGTTGCCGAGACTAGAAGTCATGTACTGGAGGAGCTTGTTATCTAATTCATCCACTCTAGAACTTATGTTGACTAGCCAGACTGCGATGGCTTGAAGGAGGTCTATTTGAACTTCCATTTTGGATGACTGCCATAGCAGGGCATTGTTAGTGGTATAGCTCATCCCTGATGGGGGAGTTATCTCCCAGTCTGCATCCATACTTACGTTGCAGGGTTTGTTGCAAGTTTTTACATTGTCGCCCCCTGGGGGTGTCAAATCTATCAGCAGATTTGGGGTTAATTCAAGGGTTCTTTCAATCTTCTGGCCCAGATTTTGGAAAAATGAGGCTGTTAGATCCCCTCCCACTGGGGAGTCTGTTCCTCGATGACTGAGTGTATCCAGGTGCTTGTGTGGTTTGCTTCAGGTTCCATGCTCTGGGAGTCTGGAGCATAGGCTGTGGCCCGATGAATTTGCTCGTTCGTCATTAAAGTTGGTACGTCCTTGAATGGGACTGAATCGTGTGGCATGGTGGGTGTAACGTCTCCCTTCATGGCTGAGATTTGAGAAGGAATTGGGCACATGGTTGGATCTTTTTTTATTTGAAAAGTTTTATATAGCACTAGCTAGACCCGTAGGCATCAGAGCGCTTCACATACACACTATGAAAAACAGAAAGGTCTTACATTACATAGGAGGCTGTCAGTAAGTAAGCAAACCACGGATAACGAATACAGCATGAACAATAAATAACTGTGCAACGGAGGGTGGGAGAATAAAAACAAGGTGATTAGCATAGTCCGTTCACAAACAATCCCTAGGGCTGTGTTAGGTCGGGGAGGCCTTGGGCCGCACCCTCCCTTTCCTCCTGTCCACTGGGTTCATTGCTCAGGAATAGTCCCTCTCAGCAATAATGCTCCAGGGGTGATCTACTGAGCTCTTTGAAACTGCTGTTTTGTGCCATACTTAGGCCATGGGGTAGAGCATCAGGGGTTCCCCCCTGATCATGGTTAGTGTTGGAGGTATCCTTTTTCCTCAGAAAGTGCCTTATCGATCCCTTTTGTTCAGCGTCTTGCAGTGATTCCTTTCGGTCGTATGTAAGTGATTTACTCCTTGTGGTCCTCGTGGACTCCATTTTTTGGAGGTTAACATTGAGAGATTCCTCAGGAGTCATGGGCGCTCGTCCTTTTCTTTTGGGTCCCATGTCTAGGTGGAGCACTGGAATAGCTCCTCCTGCTGTGTCTCTGCTCACTTACAGATCTTGCCGGGCTGAGCAAGCGCTCCCTCGTTGGTACAAAGGAGATGCAGCAATGCTGGGAGAGGAATGGCTTTGAAAGATCTTAACGTGTCTGGCAGTATGCTCTGTGGGCCCCTTGCTGCCTACTAAAGGGCATCCGCGCTTGCCTCCAACAGACACACTGGTCTATTCCCAATTTTTCCAATTTTCTAGTTCCCTTTCCAGCAGGCAATTTTTCCCCAAAGCCCAAAGTCCAAAGTCCAAGGGTCAAGTGCCCACAGCACACAGTTTTCCCCATTTTTTGCCTCTCCAAGACCAGTGGTACGATGGTGTTTTAACTGACAGTTTTGGCAGGCAGTGCTGGGGGCTGGCTGGACTCCTTAAAGAGATGAGCAGCAAATATTGTTTTTACAAAAAAACTGCATGAGGTAGAGCAGGTGAGGTGGAGCGAGCTAGCAGGCAAAGTCAGTGGAGGGGGCCGAGGGGGGGGAGGAAGGAGGATGGGCAGGGGACGGCGGTGATAGTGGTGAGCGGCAGGCAATTTGCAGGCTAATTGCTTTTTGCTGTGATGGCTGCTTGCGTTAGATTCTGCCTGCTGCTGTTACCGCCACACACAATGCCCACACGCACTCACCTGGGCTCCACGATCCCCTTCCTTCGACGCAGCCTTGATTCCCGGGCTCCCGAACTGGTATTTTTCAGCAATTTTCAACCGTGAGTTTTGGCCGCGGTGCGCGGCTCTTCCTGCTCTGCTCTGCTCCGCTTCTGCTGCTTGCAGCTGGTTGCTGGCCGAACGTGGTTGAAAACCTGGACTAGACTTCCTCGAAAACCTGGACCGAGAGGGTGATCATTTATTATACAATCTTTAACCCTCTAGGTGAGAAATTCTGCAGTCCACTTTATCATTCCTTTTGAAATAATATCCTATGCATTTAATTGGACCCCCTCTTCCATTTCAGTCAAAATCGTTGAATCACGTTACGGCGTAGAACTTGCAGTGGCATGTTCTCTGATTTGATTTTGTTCAAATTATATTCCAAAATATCAGTATTGGAATATGCTTCAGTGCATTCTAAGGTGACACTTACTTTGAATGTTTTAAAGAAACAAGGCAATAACATCTACATAAACTGTTAACTTGTAGTGACTATTTCAGGCATCCAATGTCCCCCTTAATATTTGCTATCGTAATGGCGTCTCTGGCCAATTGTGCCCACACCAGTAATTTTTATCATGGGATGGAGCTCAATGGGCAAAACCATTTTGCAGCATTATATGCTGGTGTTTCTCTGAGATATTAGGATGGATTTACCTGGTTGTATAACTCATTAAACTGCTTTGGTGTAGTGTCTGGGCTAAAATCTCACTTGTTTCCACTTTGCCAAGATGCCGTCCTAAATATTTAGGTGTAAAAATATATCATAGCCAGCAAGATGTATTAGATGGGAATACTGGAGCAGCTGTTAGAACACTTAGAACTAGTATTCATTTTTGGACAAACTTACCATTATCTGTGGCTGGCAGAAAAGTGGTAGCTAAGATGGTGGGCTACCAAGATTGCTCTATTTCTTCAACACGCTGGCATTGGTGGTGCCTCACCAATTATTTAGGGAATTATTATTATTATTAATATGCATTCTTATATAGCGCTCGATTACCCAGAGGCATCTCGGCGCTTGCCTTGGGAACCCGTCCTAGCTTTTTTCCCTGTGAGATACCCGTACTGGGCATCCCCAAGGTGAAAGCCAGGCATCCCGTCGCGGGGGGGCCGTAGTGGAGATTAAGCAAGCTAATGCCCAGAGCTGCAGAGTGTGAACCCGTGATTCGAGTAGGCACCGAAACGAGAATTATCGAGTCCGTGGATATTTGGGCTCAAGACCCTGCCGCGTCGGGAATTGAACCCTGGTCCCAGGTCTGACCTCTGCTTCAGGGTCTGCCTCCTCTAACCAGTGAGCCACACTTCTCCCTGGGAATTGGAATCCCTACTTCGGAAATTGTTTTTGGGAACAGGTAGGTGTGGAGTATCATTAACAAAACTACAGCGCCCTGTTATGGAGGGAGGGTTGGCTGCTCCTGATCTTGAATCTTATTATTTGGTGACTCAACTGCAATGGTGAAATAAGTGGGTTTACTGTCATATGAAACCTAGGGATGGTGTTACTGGGTCACTGCCTGATTTGCCGGACTTATTGAAAGTCGTCTTGCACCCTTGGCGGAGACTGCCTGCAATTTCCCAAGAGCTGCTTATGATAGAGCAGTGTTTGCGATGTTGCCTGCAGCAAACCAGAGTTCAGGAACCCTATTCGCCTTATGTGCTATTAAAATGGATGAAAATAGTGGCCCAGGTAGGAGCATTAGCAGGGATTGAATGATGGACTACTTTTGGGGTTAACTGTGTTGGTGACCTATATCAGGATGTAGTATTGCTTAAGTTTGAAGACTGGGCTGAAGCTTTTAATATACCCAGAGGACAGTTTTTAGCACACAGGGCATCAGGTGTGTCAAAAGTTCTGTACAGCAACAGGCTGTGCAAAGCGGTCTCATATCTATATCATGTGGTTTGTGCAAATATTCTTTCTCCTCTTGCTGATTTGAAAATAAAATGGGAGATAAACTTAGAGCTCCAAATTCATGATTTGGACAGGGATATGGTTGAAGCACATATACCAGATGTTTCTAGAAATTCTAGGTTCAAATTAATTAATTTCTATTTCCTACATGGAGATTATCTTACACCTGGCAGTATTAACACGTTCTATGCAACTGCTGCTCAAAATTGCCCTAGATGTTGGAAGTTGGGGGTAGAAATGTTCGACATGGTATGGTCCTGCCCTTCATTAGTTGGGTCTGGAAGGAAGTAATTGAATATATTAATGGAATAACCTTGCAAGATATCACTTGTACACCCTTGTTCTACCTCCTAGGCGAATACCCTCCCCCTAAAAATAAGAAAACTACTACTAGATTTTCTGACTTAGGTTTGATTTTCGCAAAACGAGAATTGGTCCTCAAATTACTAGATGTGGTACAGAAATGGTTAAATGGGCAAGTTTGGAAAGTGCTATGTTTTTCTTGAGATAAAAAGAGGATGAGGGAAAATTGAAAGTGTTAAAGCATGAGAACACCTGGCGGATAGTTTATTGGCCCCAGAAGCAGACACAGACTTGTCGAATAGCTCCCCGCATCCTTGCGGTTATGCAAAGGAAATCTAGTTTAATACTGATAAATTGGGTGATAACGGGTACTACTGTGATATACTTGTCCATGTGGAATATTTTGTTTTATTGGACTAATTTGAGTAGACCTAAGATATGTATGAAATTTAATATAGTTGGAATATGATTAAATGCTTGTGTTTGCATGTCCTATGAGATGTATTGATCATCACTTTTAACCTCTAAATTATAGTTATCTGGGCATTTCTCCTTTTTACCTTATGTTTGAATCTAGTTATTATAATAATCTGTGTTCCTTATTAAAGCAAATTACTGTATATGTATACACTGTAGAGGTAGTGCAATGTGTACAGAAAGTGCATTTATGATCTGTATAATATGCCTGTCACTACTGCACTAAGGTCTATTTAATGGAACTAATAGAAATTATTTAAACAGTTTTTTTTTTAAATCGTGTAGTGATCATTTCCAAAACCTATGCTCTGCTTTTTGCTGACGACACATAGCAGTTGTCCCAGGGACATAATAAATGGGAGAAGCCAGAGAGGGTAACACTGCCTACTCCTATGGGTCAGAGTGAAATACGTTGATAAACTACCATTAGTTTAACCTACTGCTCGTTAAGTCTGGTCCAGATTTATAAGATCATAACCATGATCATATATAGGTCTCCTAAGTTTTAAAGGGTTCATTTAAGAAATCTCTGCGAACTGTATCAAATGTTTTTTTTCCTCATCAAATTTTATTGTTGCTGAAGAAGCAGGATTATAACATTTCAGAAGACTTGGGGAGAGGATGTCCCCTAATGGGTAGAGCGGTCGGCCTCAAGCTGGTGAACCGAGTTCGAGTGTCGTAAATGACGCTCAACATCCTGTGATTCTGGGCAAATCACGTAATCTCTCCATGCCTTAAAAAAAGAGAAAACATGTAATGTGCCCATCTGTAACGAAACTGATGCTCATGGAAAGCGCTCTGATATTTGAAATCTTCGGGTCGTGTTTGCGCTATGTAAAGCTTGTGTTTACACTTACTAAACTAGGTATAGATGTATTAAATTCCTTCACACCTCTAGTAAAATGATTTCTAACACTTTAGTGTAGATCTTGGACTCATTATTTTTTTTTTAAGTTTGAGTTTATTAAAAGTATAAGAAGCAAAGACAGAGAGAGAAGAAACAGTCAATGATTACAATCCAATAAAAACTTCTCATGTGAATAGGACAAAATAAAACATCATGAAGCAGCAAGAAAACAATCCAAGGCAGAATTCTACATAAAGAGAGAAACAATGAAAGCAAAATAACTGAAATCGATAAGAAATATATATTCAATATAAATATCAGTCCCAAAAGGCATTGGGGGAAATCATGGTGGTTTTCGAACTTCAGCATTTTCAGCATGGGATGGGTGTGTCGAGGAAGCAACTAGAGATAAATAAGTGGTTAGAGGGAGCCATAGAAGATCATGTTTGATAGCTAGGGAAATGGGAGTGACGAAATTAGTGTCAAGTCTATGATGAAAACAAACCACATTCACCAAGCACGAAAAGTGACGTCAGCAGCTTGCTTCCAATTGGAGGTAATGAGACAAAAAGCAATAGCTATCAAAATACCTAATAGAGTATAATGTTGTGTGGATTGGGGATAGATAGGGGATAGGGAACCTAGAAAAATATTGACAATGGAGATGGGGGAATTAAATTTAAAAATCTTTTGAAGCTGAGTCCATACTAGATTCCAGAAGCGGGAGATGGGTGGGCATTCAAAAAGCATATGTTTCAAATCTGCAGAAGGACATGGGCAGGACCAACAGGTGGAAGGAGTATCTGAGGAAAAGGTCGATAAAGCAAGAGGGGTTAATAAAATGCGATTGTAAATGAAATAAAGAGTTTGAGTCGTGCTAGCAGCTCTAGAGGTTCTATGAATTTTCGACCAAATCTTATCCCATAAGGGAATGAACCAATCTTGCAAGAAATCTTTTTCCCAAGCCAACTCAACTTTGGATTTAAGTCTATCCACTACACACTGAAAGGATTTATAAAGAAAGGAGGCAGATGGAAGGTTATCCAAAGCAGAAGAAATTGGACGAAAGGGAGTGGGAATGTCAGTAGAAGGGGGAAGCGAACGAAGATAATGAGTAAGAACAGGACATAATGAAATGTATTGAGAGCGAGAGGAGGAGGGGAGGGAGAAACGTGATTGTAGGTCAGAAAAAAAAGCGGTAGATTGGAGGAAACAAGTTGGGAAATCCATTTTATACCACGAGAGTGCCAAGACTTCCAATAAATGGACCGATTTCGAATTTTAATGAGTTTATTGTGCCAAATGGGTTGTGAATGAGTGGAAAGAGCAGAAGGGTAGGAGGAGGACAAATAAGGGATAAGAAGTTTACGAGAATGAGATATGATGGGATTACGCAGGGAGGTAATATTGGATGAAAAGGCTCGTATTTCATGGAACTCAAAAGGAGTAAGAAAGGAGGATTCTATTTGAAGCCATAGAGGAGGGTAGAAAGGAAGATCAGAAGAGAGCCATCGAGCAGCCTGTTTCAAGGAGATGGCTTAGGACTTAAAGTCAGGAAATTTAAGTCCACCAACAGACTTTTCTTTCTTCAAGGTAGCAATAGCAATACGAAAGCGTTTCCCCTTCCATAAAAATTTAGGAAGAATAGAGTCGATAGTTTTAAAATAATGGGAAGGAATGTGAATGGGGATCATAGAAATAGTATATAGTATAATTGGCGCTAGCATCATTTTAATAGAGTCGAGACAACCCCACCAAGAAACAAAGAGAGAGTTCCATCGTGTGATGGCAGTATTTAATTTTTTTTAAATGCATTCAAAATTAATTTTAAGAGTGTCCGAAAGACGAGGAGCAAACCAAATCCCTAAGTATTTATTTTCGATGGTTGCCAAGAGAATCCTGAATGTTCGAAAAGATGTTTTTGACAGAGAAAGTTCAACGGTAAAATTTCACACTTGTCAACATATAAACGGTATCCAGACACTTTAGAAACAGAGGAGACCTGTTGTAGAAAAAACTGAAGTGTAGATTGGGGTTCAGAGCAGTATAAAAGAATGTCATCGGCGTAAACCGAGAGTTTGACTTGTTGAGAACCGAATTTAAAGCCAGAAATGTTAGCATCATTTCTGATTTTAGTGAGAAACGGTTCTAAAGCTAAAACAAATAATAAAGGGGATAAAGGACACCCTTGTCTCACACCTCTTTGTAACGGAAAATAATCTGAGACCATACCATTTGCAAATATTGAAGCTTGAGGGCATGAATAGAGTGATGAGATAAGGGAGATCAATTTGGGAGGGAAGCCTGCCCATTTAAGGGCTTGAAACATACAATCCAGCCTATCCTATCAAATGCTTTTTCAGCATCTAAGGAGATGGCAGCCAAAGGGAGAGAAAGTGAAGGAGCTTTACTTAAAATATTAAAAAATACACGTGAATTATCGGAAGAAAGACGACCCTTAACAAAGCCATATTGTTCTGGGCCAATTAAGTCAGGGAGAAGAGGATCCATCCTAAGGGCTGGAATTGTAGCAAAAATGTTATAATCAGTTTTCACTAATGAGATAGGGCGATAGTTCTTGCAAAGAGTGTGATCTTTATCATCTTTAGGAATCAAGCAAATCAAAGCCTCCTGAAAGAATCCACGAGAAGAGCCCGAAGCAGAAAAAGACTGAAATAATGTAAGTAATTTTGGAAGGAGAAGAGAGGTAAAGGAGTTATAGAATTCAATAGTGAAGCCGTCAGGGCCAGGGGCCTTACCAAGCCTTAAGGACAAGACTGCGTGGGAAAGTTCTGTGAGAGAGATATCAGAGTCCGGATTTAGACCGGGTCAATGGCCTTCACCTCTCAATTATCGGAAGGGGCAACTTTCTTAAAATGAACGTGCTTCCTAGATGTTTATATCTGTTCCGCGCAATCCCCCTTGCTGTTGAGGCCAAGACTTTAAAAATACTCGACTCTCTTATGATCAAGTTCCTATGGTAGCAAGGTAAGATCAGGAGATCTCATAAACTACTGTCACTACCTAGAGATAGAGGTGGGCTTGCCATTCCGAATACTAGTATTTATCTTTGGCTAGCACTTCTTAAACAAATTTCACCGCTGGTTAGCTTCAGCCCAGAGGTGGCTATCTTAGGCGCTAATGTCTTACCATCAATATATGTGGTGGTTCTTGGGGAGGAAGCAAATGGGCTGTTCTTACAGCAAATTGAGGCAAAAGACATTAAAAAGAAATGTAAATTTGAAATTGTAAATAGTGCCTGGAAGGTATGGGATAAGGTTGCTAAGCATATGCATATCAGTAAACTTAATAGGTATACGTCGTTATGGCAATCGAAGCTTACATATGGATTTTCCCATGATGTTATAGCTAGGAAATGGCAAAGGTTTGGAATCTAGAGTAAAGGATTTCTTGTTAAATGATCTTGGAACTACGTTTGTAGAACTAAAAGATAAATACCAACTCTCTAATGGCGAATATATTAAATTTGTACAAATCTATGCCAACCTTAAAGCAAAAGGACCAGCCTTATGTCTACTGAGAGTGGATATTATTGAAGACCTTGCACTAGAATAGGGTTGCTTTATGATCTCCTTTTAGCTAATATTCAAGACGATCTAGAGAAAACGGAGACAAACTGGGCTATTAAACTTAGCAATCCCAATGTAGATATCTATAGAGTGTTAGAGTTGAGCGACTCACTCTTTATGGCCAGCAACCTTAAACCACAGACTTATAAAACCATTTTTAGCCTCTACTATACACCTGCCAAATTATTCGCATGGGGCAAAAGGGAAAATGATCTTTGTCCTAGATGTTTACAGGGTCCAGCGACATTAATACATATGCTGAGTAGTTGTTCCGAGCTCGACCTAATTAAAAGTATGATAGGTGATTACTGGGAGGAGTTATTTGGGCGTAAACTTCCTGAATCAGAAACACTTTTTATTGTTGGCTATGACTCCTCGATAGAACTTACAAAGACCGAGGAAAGACTTTTATTTATTGGTATGGCTGTACTTAGAATCATCCTGTCAGGTCGCTGGAAAGAATCAGAACCTCCTAGCTTCCAGATGTGGCTGGCCCGTTTTTTAGCAGTTTTCAGTTCTGAGACCGCTATTTATGCAACTAGGGGAATTAGAGCGAAGAAATTTGGGGAATTAATTTGGCTCCCAGTTACGAATTGGAAAGCAGGCATCAGTCCTACCGTACAAGTATTTGATATTGCTGATGTGTCGTAACTGTGATATAATTTGCTTGGTTAGGACATTTGATATTGCCGTTTTATAGTCCTGTGCTGTTTATCTCAATTGTTGTGTTGCTTTTGTTACTGATTTCTTATCATTGACTTATTATTTTCAAGGATTTGATTGATATATGCTTTCTTTGTTATTAGCTGTCTGTCCGGATTTGGTTCAATAAAAAAAAAAAAAAATAAAAAAAAAGAGATAGATATCAGAGTCTAGGTGATGAAAGTTAACGTGAGTAGAAGGGGGTGAGGGAATATTATGAAAATAAGAAAGAAGATCAGCCGAATCAGGAGGTGTTTCAGGAGTATATAGAGTTTTATAAAAAAGAAACAAATTTGTTTAAAATATCTTTATCTTTAAACAAAGACAAACCATTAGGGCCTTGAATAGAATCAATTTTCTGTCTGTTTTTCCGTATTTTAAGATAATTGGCTAGCAACTTCCCCATTTTATTTTGTCCGCCATAATAACGAGAATTACATTTTAATAAAGAGTTGGAAGCAGCGTTTTTGGTAAACTTATTGAAAGCAAATTTAGCATCGATGAGTTCCTTAAAGGAAGATTCAGTGTTAGACTGGTAATAGTTATATTCAAGTTTTTTAATGTTATCCAAAAGTTGAGCTGATTTAGTTTGTGCTTGTTTCTTCTTTTGAGACACAAAATTAATAATAAAACCTCTAGCAGCCGCATTAAAGGAGTCCCATACCATCACAAAAGGGGAATCGGGAAGATGATTAAGGTAAAACAATTCTGTATTTGGCACAAAAGGAAGGGTCTAGGAGAAGAGAGTTATTGAATCTCCAGCGTCCAGGGTTGGGGGAAAAGGGAAGGAGATCAATATCTACAAAAACAGGAGCGTGATCTGAAATTAAAATGGAACATATGAAGGGTAAGTTGAGCTAGGGGCTTACTTAGAAATAAATAATCAATGCGAGATTGGGAGTGATGAGAGGGAGAATAAAAACTGTATTCTCTAAGGTCAGGATTACATAGGCGCCAAACATCAACAAGAGCGTTATTGTGGATAGTAGCAGTGAATTGGGAATGCATTTTGGAAGCGGAAAATTTGACTTTAGAATTTCTGTCTAAAAAAGGTTCCAAGATTTGATTGCAATCACCACCAAAAATTATATAATCTTCAGTAATTGTAGCCAATTTTTCAGATATAGCAGGCCAAAACAATTTATCAATACCAGTAAGAGCATAAACATTATATATAACCACAGGAATCTTATCAATATTTAACTTAACCAAAACCCACCGACCCTCAACATCACAGTCTTGAGAAACAAGAGAAACATTTAACTTTTTGTGACACAGCAATATAACACCATTTTTCTTACCCATAGCTGGCCAATGAAAAACATTACCCACCCAGCAGCGTTTAAGTTTTAAGGCTTCAGCTTCAGAGATATGGGATTCTTGTAGAAGAGCTATATCCGCCTTAAGTCTAGCTAAGTGAGATAACACCCATTGCCTTTTAATAGGGTTATTCAACCCTTTAACGTTCCATGTGACAACTCGGAACTTGAATCAACAAAATTATATACAGAAAGATCATTAGATGTGAAGAAAGAGAAGGAGTGAGAATAATTAGAAGTAAAGAAGAAAAGAGCATAGATGGAGAGAAAAGGAAAATGACACAGATATGTGAGGATGAAGGAAGAAAAAGAGAGAGTAAGAGAAAGAGCGCAAAGAAGAGAAAAGGATAGAAGAGTGAGGAAAAGGAAATTGTTGGTGAAGTAGGTAAAGAATAGGAAAGTATAGAAAACAAGAAGACAGTACAAGTCCAAAACAGACAACTGAAAGACATACTTACGAGAACAAACGAGAAACGGGGGTGACAGCGCCAAAAGACGACGGTGTCCACAACGAGAACAGGCGTAGGACCTCCGCCATAATAATTCCAAAAATGCACAAAAACAATGTGACACATCGGGAAGAAAAAGGGAGGGAAGAAACGCCTATTAAAAAGGGAAGAAAAAGCATAATGTGAAACAATGAAAACATGAATTCAGAACATTCTGAACAAGAATTAAAAATAAAGCATATAGAGAAATAAAAACTATCCGAACAAGAAGAACAACAACAAGATCTATCTATTATGCGATGTAGGGTAAAATAAGATAGGAAAGAACAAAGAACAAAATCACTCATGAGAAAGGAACTCAAGGAAGGAACAAAATGAGGTCTATGAAAAGCAGTGTACGTAGGAACTAATCTACAAGGAAAACAATGCAATGGGACTAACTCTACGAGGAACCATTGAGACAATCAAAGGAACCAATCAAACATTTCTAGAGGTGTCCATAATATCAGCTCCATGGTGACGTAGGAATTCCTGCAGGGCCACTGGATCTTCAAAAGTGGTAGTCTTGTCTTTATAGGTAACCTTGAAGAGGCAAGGATGAAGGAGGCCATATCTAGCATTCAGAGCTCGTAGTTGAGGACGCATATCCAAGAACTTTTTCCGGCGGTCAGCTGTTGTTTTAGCCACATCTTGTGAAAGATATAGTCTATGACCTTCCCACATAATTAGCTTTTTAGTTTTAGCCGCTGATAGAACTTGTAGAAGGTCTGTGTATTGTAGAAATAGCATAATAACATATCAGGGTTTGTCGGACATTCTGGGACCAAGTCTGTGAGCTCTTTGAATGTTGATAGTAACTGAGGCAGGTAAGTCCAAAATATTTGGAAGAAAAGTTTGAAAAAGGGTAGTAGGGTTTGACCCTTCTGAAAGTTCCGGAAGGCCATAAAGACGAAGGTTGTTCCTACGATTGCGATTTTCCAAATCTTCTGCTTGACGTTTGAGTTGAAGTATATCAGCTTCCATTGCAGGGATACGAGAACAAGAGGTTTGAAGAGATTCCGTCGACTGTTCTACAATCAAGACTCAAGAGTCTAAGGAAGACAATTTGTCATGTAAAGTTTTTAAAGTTTCGGTGGTAACATCTATGAAAGGCCTCAGTGCACGTATTTCCTCGAGAATGAGATCCATAAGGGATGAGGCTGAGGTTGAGTTCGGAGAAGGATTCTTTAGGCGTTTAGAAGAAACAACCGTTGTCTGAAGTTTGCTAGTAGTTTGCATTTTGGAAGATGTATCAGGATGTAAAACTGGTCTGGAAGTGGTGTTTTCTTCCATATCCTGAATGGTGGAGTCAGAGTCTGAGTGGGTGGATGATTTATGCGCCGCAGAGAGCTTAAGATTGCGCAACTTCCCCATAAGAAGGAAGGGAAGAATGTAGCATGAGGCTCAAAGTAAGTATGCTGTGCTATAGGCCACAAAAGTAGTATTAATAAGTCAAAATGGCGGCAAGTTCAGGTCATGAAGCATGTTGAGGAAGATATAGGCATTCCATACAAAAAGTGGTTTTAAAATTGTCATATGGCCCAAAACTAGAGAGTTAAAATCAGGAAGAGCAGAAATATGAGGAAGTCTGAGCAGCAAAAACGCTTCAGAAAAAAGCTGAGAGGATTCTTGCAAATAGAAAACAAAATGGCGGCCAAAAACGGTAATACCGAGTTGCGCCAGAATGAGTGATGAAGAGTCCTCCAAATGCTGTCAGTGTTAGAGCGCAATGTTCACCTCAAATTCAAACATCAAAATGATCTCACGTGTCACATATTTGTGAGAAGAGGAGACATGCGTCATCAAAAGACCTGTGTCTGTAACAATAACGCAGATATCACAAGCATTGGTATATGCTGGATGTCCAAAATAGGGAGACAATGCCAAAAATAGACACCTTGTATGATGGTCTAAGAAATACAAAAGTCTTTGTGAGAAAATGAAAGACCCCAAGGAAGTCTGCTGCTTCTAAGAAAAAAGAGCGCAAGACAACCTAAAATGGCGGTCGCACTGTCCAAAGAAGAAATAGTCGCACTTCAGCCGAGACTTAGAGGCAGAGAAGATAGTCTTCGGGGTTGTTATGAAGTAGGAGGTTGAAATGCAGCAAATAATGTATACGGAGGCATACCGGCATTACTGGAGCAGCTGAGGAGTGGATGTGAGAATCACGGGCTCAGCGGCCATAAAATGGCGGCCGCCCGCGATTCAGTCCAGACGAGAACACCGGGAAACCAAAGTAACTGTATAGGGGAACAAACCCCGTCGAAAACCAAGTGGTCGAAGCAGCACATCTTCCGACGTGGATGTGTGGATGTTTTTCAGCTTCGTATATGTTGAAAAAAGCTTGGGAATATGAGAAGAGGTCCGCGGCACTGCAGAGCTCACGCAGGGTCCGCCATCTCTCGTCGGCGCGCTAGCCACGCCCCTTGGACTCATTATTTATCAGCAAAAATGAAGGTAACCTAGAACCTCGTGTAAGTCCTTATTCCCATTTGAAATGTACGTGAAATTAGCAACAGCTGCATGCCCAGATACTGACATTTGAACTACAAAAGAGTTAAAGAGCATACACCATAGATTAATTTGACTTAAACATTGTTTTTTAAAAAACAGGTTACATTGGTCCCCATGACTGAGACCTTAACTTCTGGTAAGTCTTTGATAGTAGCTGTAATGTCCTTGGGCTTAATTATTCTACGCATTAAGTCTTTGAGGGAACCTTATTGAATCACTGGGCCCTAGTTACAAAAGACATGGCAAAATAGTTTAGGCCTTTGCCCGGGTGAGCTTTACCTTTTGCTATTCTCACTTAAAGCCCAGGCTATATTTTGAGTTAGTGATGCTTATCAGATTTACAGAACCCTCACCATTTTAAATATACAACAAACCACTTAATACATTTAATATATCCTCTGAGGGAGGAGGTCTGCATTCTAAAACAATCATCCTAAGCATTTTAATCAGTACCTTATTCCATTTCAATCAAAGTTGTTCAAACAATAGTGTATGACCTGGAATGTGTGGAGGCATGCTCTCTGATTTGATTTCACTCAAACTATATTGCAAACATCAAAATATGGCTCTGTACATGCTAGCTAGGATCAAGCATTGAACTTTGAAGAAAAAAAAAATATATATGTTCTGCTGTTATTCACAATGATTTGCTAGACGTATGCCTGAAAGCTTCACTGGGAACGTTGTGCCCTTTGTGAAGACTCCTATTTCCCCTGTGCAGAGTTCTCAATAGAGGATAACTTCTTCAACGGGTGAATGGAGCTTCCTGGGCAAATGCACTTTTTCTCTTGAAGAAAGCTTGTCCCCAACACCCACACCAAAGCAAAAGCAATCCATTCCACTTTCCCACCCTGTAAATTTATTTACTCCACCCCTTAGCAGGATTACATTTTCTTCCATTTCCATGGTGGAAAGGAGATGTAGAGGAGTTTGTGAATGCCCACACACATACATGTCCGTGAGCATTCAAATACTTCCAAGTCAAGCCACTTTATTATGTGCAGGGCACGTGTGCAGCAGTAGCTTAAAATCATTCCCAACATGCATTGTCTTTCAATGACTGGAATGCAGTGCTGACCTTCCATTGGCAGTGACTTGAAGACTGACCCAGCTGCTGATAGGAGCTTCTGTGATTTTGATCGGCTTCCTTTAGGCTAAAATAAGCTTAAAGGAAGACATCCAGACTCCATCTGTGCCTTAATCATGACGCGCATCCATTAAATAGTATTTTCAACTGCTGATTTCTCTGCAATTGTGGAGGAGTAATCCTCTATAGAAAATGTATATGTGCCTACAGCAAATCACTTTGTGGATTCCTGGCTTGAGTATATTGGTAAATCCAGTCATAAACCTATGTTCACAACCAATTTTATCTTTGTTAATAGGGCCAGAACCTTCCATTTGTATTGCTCAGCTCAATAATCTTGTGTGGCATAAATAGGAATTTGTTAGAGCGCAGGAATCAGTTTCAATTAAAATCTCAGTTTACCATCATCCAGGCTAATTCTCACTGTCACAGAGGCAATTGATCTTTGCCGTTTTAGAGAAGATCAGGAGCTGTGCATCACATGGATTATAATGACATCACTAATCTATTTTTAGTCAATAAAGAGAGTTTGGAACGAGTTAAAGGGTTTTTAATATTCAAATCTTTAGTAACTTATCTTTATTAAGGTCACATGTTAATTTCATAAATCTGTTGTTAGAATATCATTAGAAATAAATAATCAATAAGTAATCAATAAATTGCAATAATGTGCGTTAAGTGTGTTCCATAAAGGAAATAATCCCTATTCTAAGGATGTAGGAGATAAAATGGTGTTAGTCAGAACCCATAAAGTGTTATAGATCGAGAGAGACTGTGAGTATATAAGCATAAAGCATTAGAATAAAACAATCAGCTCAATAAACCAAGAATCATCAAAGCAGAACTTCTCTTTGAAGGGATCAAGAAACTCAGTAGAGTCTCAAGCAGCGTGGAATAAGAATCAGATCAGAATCTTATTGTGTGAGAGTCTCAAGCTGCCGAGTGGCTGGGTTGCTGGGTCTGTGGTTTTGGTCGAAGAGCCAAGTCTTGAGGTCCTTCCTCAATTGTGGCAGTGATGGTGATTGCCTGAAGTGTGGAAGTAGGGAGTTCCAGGTCTTCGCAGTGAGGTAGGGTAGGGATCTTCTTCCAGCCATGGTCCTGTAGATCCGTGGGACAATGGCCAGGGCCAGTTGGGTAGAGCGGAGATGTCTGGTGGGAGTGTAGAAGGAGAAGCACTGGCTGAGGTATGCAGGTCTGGCGTTGTGGAGGGCTTTGTAGGCATGTGTGAGAAGCTTGAAGGTGATTCTCTTGTTGACAGGTAACCAGTGAAAGGCTCTCAGGTGGCCAGCAATGTGGTTGCAGTGTGGAATGTTTAGAATGGGTCTGGCAGAGGCATTCTGGACAGTATGCAGTTTTCTTTAAGTTTCTTGGTGGAGCCGGCATAGAGTGCATTGCCGTAGTTCAGCCTGCTGCTGACAAGTGCATGGGTGATTGTTTTCCTGGACTTGCTGGGGATCAACTTGAAGACCTTAAAAAGGAGACGGAGTGTATGGAAGCAGCATGATGCCAAAGTTTCGAGCATGGCTGTGGGAGTGGGGGGGTTTCCGAACGCTAGTGGCCACCAAGAGAGTCGTCCCAGGCAGAGGAGCCCAGGATGAGGACTTCAGTCTTGTCTGAGTAAAATTTGAGGCAGTTGTCCTTCATCCAGGTGGTGACTGCCTTCATCCCCCGTTGTGGAAGTTGCTCTTGGCGGCTGTGGGGTTATCTGTGAGGGAGAGAATCAGCTGGGTGTCGCTGGCATAGGGGACTATGTTGAGTCTATGCAGAGAGCAAGTGTAGCGATTGAGCCGGAATGAACTAAGGGAGGTTCGGGGGGTGGGTTCCCTCTCTGAGAACTTTGTGAGAAAGGAGTGGGCAAATGGTGCATTTTCAAGCAAATTATGACAAAGAAATGTAATGCATAAATCCTGCCAGTTCCACCAGTACTAGACACATTATGTCAATTTGTTTCATCACCACACAGAGGTTGAGATGATGTCCATGTCTCAGCCATGTACTAGACAAGATATCCTATGTATTTTAAGGCAATCACACACAAGGTTGAAGAAAACAATGTAATAATGGTGGGTAGGTGCAACCTGGTTAACCCTCCTAAGTATGAGGGCAAGTATTAACCACAAGACTTGTGTTATCCCCAACGGTGGCAACGTCCCCAGGGTGCATTCAAACGGAAAAGTTCATTAAAGTTCAAGCAAAAGTTCAAGCAAACGTCTTCTAAGTTTTCTTCAATTTTGTGTATTCAAATCTTTATCTTCAATGGCAATTATATATCCAACATATATTTCAATTGGGATGCCCAATGCATTTTGGGCTGTGCCCTTCTTCAGGGGTCCTTTTTTCTGTAATCTGTAGAATTCGGAAAAATTGTTAACTCGATTGTTCTATTGTTTTCTAATGCATGGCGTCAGTCTTTGTGGTGCTTTGGCTGCTTTTCACTAGTCTTTTCACTTCCGCTGTAGCTATGCACCTTGCACTATTTATTTGTTTTTTCATTGCACATCGTAGTCTACTTGCATGAATTCATGCACTCTTTATTATGTTTGAGTACCAAGGGAATTTTAAAAATCTTTCCAAATATACGTCTGGAATTCCAATCTTCGAACTTTATCGAGTCACAAACTCACTTACACGTTTTTATCAGGCCTTCGTGACCATTCACAACATTTAGCACTCGCTCAGGGGCTTGATATTTATGATCACATTGGGGACATAAGGTATTCCACCTTTTATTGAATGATGACCCATTCAGACAATCAAGTACATTATGATGGTACCAGTATAAGACTAAAAAGTTTTAGCTTTATGTTTCACGAAGAAAGAAATTAAGAACCCCTGAAGAAGGACACAGCCCGAAATGCATTGAGCATACCACTTGAAATATATGTTAGATATATAATTACCATTGAAGATAAAGATTTGAATAAACGAAATTGAAGAAAACTTAGGAGACGTTTGCTTGAACTTTAATTAACTTTTCCATTTGAGTGCACCCTGTGGACGTTTCCACAGAGGGGGATAACGCGTTTCTTGTGGTCATCCATTTACTAACCACACCTCACCCTATCCAGTTTTTCCCAATTGCTGCTTATTCAAATCTATACATCCTATGTACCGCGGTATTGTACTGCTGTTCATCAAAGTTAGTTGCTTATTCACATCCCACTGCAAATGTATATACCCTTTAAATGTCCTATAGTTAAACTGATGCCAAACCACAAATGTCTAAGCTCTCACTTGCTTTACTCCATATTCATGTCTAGCATCACCATATTAAAACTTTAAAATAAAAAATAAAATTAATTTGTAAATGGGCCCTGATGTACCAGTACATGAGACATAAATCACAATTGAAATGTTGATGGGTTTTTAGATTGCGGAGAGCTGACTTTTGATGAGGGATGACATAGTCACTCTGCCTTACCATAGCATGCCTGGATGTTTGTACACAAGTGCAGTTGGTAATCTTTAGCAGTGTAGCAGACAAATGGGTTCTCATTGCAAGTCTAATGTTCTGTTGTCTGGTAAGACGCAGTCCATACACACAGAGGTGGGAAGGTATGAGCTTGCAGCACTGCATAACAGTCCTGTGGCCCAAGCAGGGTCTCAAATGGGAAGAAGGGCTTGGGGGCTGAGTGACAGCATTTGCTCGTCCAAAAATGCAGCCACAAAGCAAGAAGGCACACTTAAATACTGAAATGCTTGTCAATGATGTGCTTGTATTGCTGAGGGGAAGGTACTTTTTTAAGCACTTGAGATGGCAGGGCCTAGCATCAGAAACATTTATGAGTGTCAGCAACTGTGCGCCAGTCTGCGTTCCCGCTATCTAAACATTAACACTCTTTGAAGTCAGAGTCACTCTGCACTTCAAAGACTGTTAATGTTTATATAGCGGAAACATGAACTGAACCCAATATATTAAGAGCTACAGGCAGCTGCAGCAGCTGGCTGCTTTACATCCTTGCGTGTGGACTTCGCAAAGTCCTTGATCAAACATCGAAGTATGAAAATACTTTTTAATCACTTAATACAATAAAAATCTTAATCTCCGCAGCTATGCCTAACAAAAAGTACTTTTTTGTTGGGCATGGCTGGAGATTAAGATTTTCGTTTTATTAAGTGATTTACCACGAATCACAGGATGTTGAGCCAATGACGCCAGTAGGACCCGATACTAACTCAAACCTGGCTGGTTTCCTTCAGGTGAACCAGGTGGTTCGAGTCTCGGTATTAATGACTCAACATTTTATTGTGCGATGTATTCTGCATCAGGGTTCATGGCCGATGAACAGCTGTGGCCCATGGATGGAGTTGCGGCATTTTGCGATGCAGGACACGCTAAGAAATTTGTTTTATTAAATAAATTGTTTACTTACCTCCAATTATCCATATGCCGGTTTTTAGCACCCCCCACCCTGCTCCTCCCCCGCCCCGCCTCTCTGCCCCACTGCAACTCCCTCCACGGGCCGCGGCTGCCCATGAACTCTGCTGCACACTAAGTCGCACAAGAAAATGTGTGTTGAGCCATCGGATCATGGGATCAATCATGGTCGTAATGCTGACCAGAGCAAGCACAGCTGAGCTGCCAACTTCGGAGGGGGTGTCGTGTGTGTGACGTGTGCACTGTAATAATGGCGGCCTTAGGTGCAGAGCAGAGCTGATGACTTTGGAAGCAGCAAAGTCGGCAGTTCTGCTCTTGCCATTACGGCCATGAGTGCAGTGCACACACTGACAAAAGAAATAATACATACTCTCTCAGAGTAAGTAGGCAGGTCTGACATCCATCCGACATTCACATTGCAGGCTGCCAATAAAGAAGTAGTGATTCACATACTCCAGTAATGTGCACGAGGCCTCAGAGTTAGGCCTGCCAGGGCAAAAAGGTCACGCATAAAGATGGGAGCAGGAGAGAGAGGCTGAGCTAAAGCAGCAAATAACCAATCACTGCACAGCTTTACAATAAAGCCAAGCAGTAATTGGTAAATATGCTCCCCATACTCGTAGCCAATGCCCTGTCACTGGCTCCTTGTTCTCTGTCTAGAGACGCTGAAGGAGCCAATCCAGGCGCTACTAAAGCAGCTCTTGGATTGGCCTGGGTAGGGCAACTCGCAGCTCCATAGGAGACCGGGGGCTGCAGCTCCGATCCCCCCTGGCTCCTTTATTTTACAGAGAGAGACTTCTGAAATTGTGCATGTCGTCCTGGCAACAGAAAGGCATCCGGCCAACCCAACATGCTCATTGCTGCCTCAGCCTGCTCGGAGCCTCTCGCTTAGTCTGACTCCATCTAACCCCACCCCCTAAACCTGCTACAGACAGGCAGGCAGACTAAATGACGTGTCATAATGCCTGCGGCTGAGACAGGTGGCTGCCTCGGGCTGAATTTTGTTTCAGTAAGTTGTAATTAATATGTTTGTTCCCTAACAAATGCATGGGTCGACGCCCAAACGCCCGTATGGAGGAACCACTCCTGGTTTGTAATTATTGATGTCTTTCGGGTCTGTAGAAGGTTTCTTTAGCAGGGGTTAATCTCTGCATGCTTCCAGTCTTGCAGGAATGTTGCAAACTTGAAGCACAAGTTGATGGTGCCGCAGAGTTTGGGTGCGATGAAGCTGCCAACAAGGTTGAAGATGTGGTGAGGGTAGGGATCCAAGGGGGCTCCGGAGTGGATGCTCTACATGATCCTGGCGGTGTCATCAGAGGTGAGGGTAGTCCTGTTGGTTAAAGTCTGCTGGGGGCTGAAGCCATTAGGTGCGGTGGTTGTTGGTGGAGTGGGTGGTTCTTGGGTTGTGGAGCTGTCGTAGATCTTCTTGATCTTGTGGTGGAAGAAGTTGACAAGGTTGTTGCAGAGGTCTTGGGACAGGGGATGTCTGCTTTCTCTGTGCTGGGTCTGGTGAATTCTTTGACTACGGCGAAGAGTTCTTTGCTGTGGTGTGCATTGGCAGTGATGTGTTCCTCCATGGCTGCTTTCTTCTGATGTTCTAATGAGGCGGTGTTGTACAGTGATGGTGGATTTGAATGCTGCATGGTCTGCCGGGATTTGCTGCTCCTCCATATTTTCTCAAACTGTCAGCAGGTGCGCCTGTACTCTTTGAGGGTTGCAGAGAACCAGCTGGCTTTCTTGGTGGGCTGCTTGCCTGAGGGTTTCTTGAGGGAGGCCCGTGTGTTGGTATAGTTGGAGATCAGCGGTGGAGGTTGCATGCTTAGGTGTTGGCGTCTGTGGATGTCTGTGGTTGGGTCTTGCTGAGGGAGCTAGTGAGCTGGGCTTGAATGACCGTGTTCCCGCTTCTGTGAGGATCGTGGTAGGTGGTTGGCTTACAGTGGGTTTGGTGAATGAGAAGTGGACGCAGGGGTGGTTGGTCCAGTGTGGCTCGGAGATGTTGTTGTTTGTGGAGAAGATAGAGTTGAGCATGTGTCCTGCTGAGTCGGTTGGTGTTGTAACCAGCTGTTTGAGTCTGATGGTGGCGAGGTTCTCCAGTAGGGATGAGGTGTTGCATTTCTCAAGCTTGTCCAGGTAAAAATCGAGATCGCTGAGGAGGATGTAATCTTTTGAGGCGAGAGCATGGTAAGCAGTGAAGTCTGCTATAGCTTCGCTAAAGGGGGTAGAGGGTGGCGTTTGGGTTGTTCTGGATTTAGAAGTGGATGTGCTCCATGTTGAGTGAGTGGTTGTCGCAGCTGATTTTGAGGTGGAGAGTGTATTGGTGTATGATGGTGATGCCTCCTCCAGGTCGGTTGAGGCGGTCCTTGTGGATGATTTTGTATCCATCAGGAATGGCGGTTGTGATGTCCAGGGCTGAGCTGGAGTTTATCCGGGTTTCTGTGAAGAAGACAATGTCAGCCGAGGTAGTGTCTAGCAGGTCCCAGATCTCCACAGAAAGTCTTTTGAGGTAGTGGGAGTTGAGTAGGATATATCTGAAGTGGTCGGGTCGGTTCTTGAGGGTCATGCCGTCGATAGGTCTGGTGTACAGAGGTCAGCAAAGGTACTGTTACAGGTGCATCAGGTGAACTGGCTTTGGGTGTTCTTTGGCAATGCAAGGTGGCAGGTGGAGTGGTGTCCGGTGTTGAGGGCAGGGAGAGTGCTGGTGTTGTAGCTGGGGATGGCCCGAGAAAAAGGGTCAGTGGCGCTGGGCAAGGTTCAGGCATGGACAGGTAGAGACGGGCTTGCCTTTGGTGCACGTTCAGCACGCCAGTTGCGCAGCCACACAGCAGCTGCCATTAAGTAGTGTGAGGGGGAGGGCTGGACAGCTGGCAGGTGAGAAAATGGAAAGGAGAAAAGCAGCGCTGGAGCGGGTGGGCCACCGAGTATGAGCAGTGGTAGGGACACTGAAGGAAAAAGGTGCAAAAAGTGAAAAGAAACAAAAGTAAAAGAAAAGTGACAAAAAAGAGAGAAAAACCAGAGAAGACAAAAGGAAGGAAAAAAGACATCAGAGCAGAAATAGGCAGAAAGCAGAGAGAGAGAGGACAGAGCATAGATGTTCTTCACCAGACCACCAGGCAGGTGCCTGCTAGTGGAGGAGTGCCTCAAACACACAGGGACAGGGGCAGCAGGTACCATTAGGAGCTGTCAGAAAGGGAAGCAGTTCACTGGCAGGCCTAGGTATTGTATTGCTACCATGGCTAACTTTTTTATCAGGAAACCAATTAAAGTTAAACGGACACAGACATTGCAGGATGGAAGGCTCCCTTCATGCGACTTCACAAAGCCCTCCATTCAGCCCACTGTTTTTAAGTGATAGCAATGATGCTAAAATGTGCTTTGAGGATGTTCTTGAAGGCCAACCAATGGAATCAAGTGTCCAGCTGTGTCTTTCCCCCGCATGTTAATTTTCTCATCCTCAGGGCAGTCTCTCCACAGGCACGCTATAACAGGACCTTTTAATAGTTACCAATCCCCCCTCCGCCTCAATCAATCCAGGATGCTTCAACTCTGGGTCGGCTTTGGTTCACCGAAGTACAGCTTGTGATTGTGACATAAACACTCCAGCAGTAAGTTTGACATATGCAGTTTCTCAAGAAGGTGACCACTTACACAAAGTGGAGATGAACTTGCTGGAGCCAAGCTCAGAATTAACTACAAAATGTCCATTTAGTCTTCTATTTGCTCGGTGGGACAAAGCAAAAGCGGGGAATATTGTTTTCTTATCTCTGACAAAATCTTCTCAGCCAGACCACACTGGTAACACCCAATCTAATACTGGATGTCTGGAACTGAATTATCAATCACTATTAGAGCTTTTACTCTATTTTGTCTGAAGAGCACCATAATTTTGGCAGTTACAGCAATGTTAGCTCCAATTCACTCCGGCCAGTGTTAGTCCCCACCTAGATACAATTCCTGCAGACTCTACAGTCTACATAGCCAATCGTAATTATCACTCAGACAAGTAGACCTCTTGAACACCCTGGTTGTTTTTAACGCTAGGATTGAAAACAAACTTGACTATCTAAAAAAATGTATAATCCGAGCTCAATCTAGCCCTATCCTGGTGCAAGCAGTTTGCTGCTTCTCTCCAAGCATTGACAATCTTTCATTTCTTCCTGCCTTCCTTAACGCCATACTATCTGAGAAAAAATACATCAGAGTAGGAATTGGGCATGGCTCAACTAAGTCCTCAATTTTCCAATGCCCCACAGTGGGATGTTCAATATCCAGTTGAACTCCCAGTAATCGTTCATGGAGCGGAGTGTGCAGGGTAGATCAGGTGGGGCAAGTTATAAATGGGACTTCTATTAAGAATACTGCAATGCATTTCAGGAAGCTGTATTCTTTGTGGAGAATTCATGACCTTCCAAAGGTCATTGACCTGAAACCTTTCTTCTACCAGAATTTGTTACTGATAGGCCACTAACCACAAGGTCAGCTAAGACCATCCCTGTAAAAGCCGGCCCTGCCTCAATTTTGTCCGTGTTCCCCCTAAGTAAGAGGGAAAGGAAGCATTGCCGGGAGCAACTAAAGAAATAAACTAAATAAATATCACGAGAGTGCCTCTTTAGAGCACCAACAACTGATGTATCCAATGTTTTACAAAAATTAGCACCACGAGTACCGTGCCCCTGGATAAAGGAAGTGGCATCCATTCCCTTACACTAAAACATAAAGGGACACTGCAACTTGCACGTCAGATGCAAATAGTCATCACAAAACGTGGGGGTGCTAAAAAGTCACCTACACAGACAATTTAAAGAGAAAAAAGTGAGAAAAAGGGGGGAAGAGGGCAGAGAGAGGAGCCTAGGTATAATCACCCGTCGTAACAAAGGCCAATATTGTCCTTCGTAGCCCTCACACACCCTTGGGATATCATGTGTCATCATACACCCATCGGATGTCATGTTTCATCATCAGGCCACAGCTCCACGTGGGGCCGGCGCTGCAATCCCCCACGGGCCCCAAGATGGGACACTTTGCTGGAGATCTTTTTTGGACAGCCGGATGGTGCATGTAGGTGTGCGGGGTAAAGGTGGTATGGGGTAAAATGAGGGAAAAACCAGTGCCTAGTGAAAAATTGGGGAGGGGGTTTGTACGCAACAATATGTCGTAGTGATAAACCTCAAGCTGTAGTAGCCATGAAAGACGTTCTAGTTCTAATAGGTATTTTCACCTAGTGAATCAAGGAATTAACGGTCAACATGTTTCATGCTCATAATCGCCCAGAGGTCAGTGGCATTTCGTCAGGACCAAAAGATTTGTAAGTGCACGTGATTTCTAAAATTAGAGGAAAATCTCTCAACTTAACTTAACAGGGCGGCCAGGGGGGGGTTAAGTATCCAATCTCAGGATACATCTTCTTAATGTGTCCCGCTCCTGTATAGTACCTAGGAGAAAGAGACAGACAGAAGAATATTTGTATATGCATCAGTAACAACTTGATGTCATAACGTGTGCCCACAATGGTGCACATCTTACACAAAAGACAAACGTGAGTTGCACACAAGAGACACACCGCAGGCATGTACATATACGAGTGCATAAATAAACAGGCAAAATCGCCCAAAAGAGGGGCTCAACAGTCACACGGGTGATAGTGAACTCAATGCCTCGTAGTTTATTAAAAGAAGATCCAGATCTAAAGAAACTACCTTACAGGCGTAAAAAATAAAAAGTTCAATTAATTACACAAACCCATCTCACTATTTAGGGAGAGTGCTTGACTAAACCAAAAAGGCGAACCACACATTGGTAACGAGTGGTAATTACAATCATGACAACAATAATAATAAGCAGGTTTACCTTGCTCATTCACGAGTGTCTGGTATGGCATAGGCATCCTGTATTAACTCGAGAGATTGGATACTTAACCCCCCCCTGGCCGCCCTGTTAAGTTAAGTTGAGAGATTTTCCTCTAATTTTAGAAATCACGTGCACTTACAAATCTTTTGGTCCTGACGAAATGCCACTGACCTCTGGGCGATTATGAGCATGAAACATGTTGACCGTTAATTCCTTGATTCACTAGGTGAAAATACCTATTAGAACTAGAACGTCTTTCATGGCTACTACAGCTTGAGGTTTATCACTACGACATATTGTTGCGTACAAACCCCCTCCCCAATTTTTCACTAGGCACTGGTTTTTCCCTCATTTTACCCCATACCACCTTTACCCCGCACACCTACATGCACCATCCGGCTGTCCAAAAAAGATCTCCAGCAAAGTGTCCCATCTTGGGGCCCGTGGGGGATTGCAGCGCCGGCCCCACGTGGAGCTGTGGCCTGATGATGAAGCATGACATCCGATGGGTGTATGATGACACATGATATCCCAAGGGTGTGTGAGGGCTACGAAGGACAATATTGGCCT
Source organism: Lissotriton helveticus (assembly GCF_964261635.1). Taxonomy (NCBI): domain Eukaryota; kingdom Metazoa; phylum Chordata; class Amphibia; order Caudata; family Salamandridae; genus Lissotriton; species Lissotriton helveticus. The sequence goes on along the minus strand of NC_136069.1, from coordinate 1,408,622,120 downwards.
TTGTTACGACGGGTGATTATACCTAGGCTCCTCTCTCTGCCCTCTTCCCCCCTTTTTCTCACTTTTTTCTCTTTAAATTGTCTGTGTAGGTGACTTTTTAGCACCCCCACGTTTTGTGATGACTATTTGCATCCGACGTGCAAGTTGCAGTGTCCCTTTATGTTTTAGTGATGTAGTTAGGAGCATGGACTCTGTATCTTTAATAGCTCTTGGGTCTCCTTTTGTTGTTGATCCATTCCCTTACAGACACACCTCGACTGGAATACAATGTCGCTAACGGCATTGATAACTCCAGTGCTCATGTAGGCTCCCCAGGCAGGGAAATAAATCAAGAAGAAAGCATTTCCCACAAAAGGATTTACAATTCCTAGATGGGATTAGGGGGTACAATCAGGAAAGGGTGAGGAGTGGTCCCTCTGTACTCCGGGTGATATAGAATCTGAGTAGCTTGGGTAGATCTTTAGGGCCTTTGGCACGTGTGAATCGGATGGGTATTTGAGTTTTGACACAGCAAGTAACTCCTTACCAGCTTATGTCGCCTGCAAAATAACAAGTGGGCATGCAATTCACAGATATTTGGTCCAAGAAGGGCCCCAAACCAGTCTCCATTTAAAGTGATATACTGGCGGAAGAAGTTTTGGAAATCCATAACATCCCGACTGCCACCCTCGCTCATCCCATAATAAATCCAAGTCAGGCATACTGTTTCACATCAGTCCAGCGTCACATTGTTACTCATCCCAGAATACCACTCTCTGGATCCCCATGACATATTGCACCAGGGTAATATTCAAAACCTAATGAAGGCCATTCCAGACCCTAATCATTTAGAATTAAAGGACATCATCTCAATAGAGTTTCTTACCTCAAGGAGTGCACAAATTTCCGAATCAACGCTGATGACATTCACCTCTCCTGAGCACATGCAAATGATTCTATCAAAAGTGGAGGTGTTTAACTCCTGGTGCAATGCAGGGGCATCAAACTCAGGGGCATATTTATGAGGAAGTGGCAGAGCGTGGGATTAGCCACTTCCAAAACGCACATGGCTGCACTGTATTTACAAGGATATGGTACAGCCCTGTGTTTCCCACTGTGTTGGCACTAATTTTAGCTGCCTAGCACCAACGCACCATAGTGCAAGGGTGTCTGCATTGTAGGGGGAGATTGTTTATGTGCACAAAGATGTCCCTTCCTGAAAATAAACAATCTGAGATGGCATTTTGAAACTTCTATGTGTGCTGCTTAATGCAGCACACATAGAAATTGCAAAACATAATTTGTTTAATTGATTGTTCATTTGCAGGAAGGATCATCTTCCTGCACATAAACAATCGATGGCCGGGGCGTGGCTTAGCCGGGGGCAAGATCACCGCACTTTAAGTGGGCTCTGCCTGCCAAGCCTGATATCCGTTAGATATCCTGCATACTCCCTCATCACACTGACCTGGTGCCAAGCCATCCTGATCCACCTTGCTCTGGGGTACCGCCTACTTCGTTCACAGTCCTCCCAAGCTGCTGCTGAGCCGAGATCCGCCACCAGGCCTAAACCCCGAGTCCAGGCCTATATTGGCACGGCTCGACCCTCCTGTTCCTCTGCACTGCGGCTTCCCGGCCTGAGGACTGCCATCGCCTCCTGTCAGCCAGAGCTGGTGAGTGCTGCCGCACTGGGGATAGCTCACGGCGAGATTGAGGGAGCGAGTGCCGCACCGTCCGGCCTGGGCCTTCCCTCTGCACGGGCGCCATTTTTACTACTACTGGCACCTGCTCCAGTGTCCCACCCATACAGGGCCTGATGACGTGGGAGGCACACCCCCACTATTCACCGTTGCCTGCTGCCCTACACTGGTGTGGCCTCCCGGCTCCCCACGGCTCATTGTTGTAACTGGCGGGGGCGTCCCTGCCCTCCCTGGGACTCAGCCTCCCGGCTGCCTCACCGCTACCTCCACACAGCAGCGGGCCCTCTACGGACGCTCTTCAGTCTGGTGCCTGACCCTCGGCCTCCTCATTGTGGTGAAGCCTTGCTGCCTGCCTGGACCTGAGGGCCGATCATGGCGTCTGCCGCAGCTCTCCTGTTGACTCTGGTGCTGGTTGGGCGCTGTCCTGGTTGGCTCCCCAGCCCTCTGCCAATTGTGAGTGTCTTCGGCAGCCAACTGAGACCCACGACCCTCCCCTGGTGTCATCTCTTCCGCCGTCCCGGGTGAGTGCTGTTCTGCGGGGGTTCCGCAGTGTGGTTGGGATTGTGCACGCCATACTGCGGGGCCTATTCTCCATCAAGGTCACTGAAATATCCCCTTTGCGCCCGCATTCGCTGGCCCCGCTGCTCTGGCCCCACGTCGAAGGCGGCATTTCCCCACTGCTACTGCCCCTGTGTTGCACCATCCTCTGCGGCGATTTCATCTGGACGGCCTCCAAAGACAAAGGCCGTCGGCTCCAGAGAGGAATCTTGGACTCAAACCAGTCCACAGCACGGCCAAAGTTAGCTCTCCAGAGTTCGTCCCTGTCCCTGCTCAGCCGGATACCTAAGTAACGAGTGGGGCCTGACGCCCACACAAAGGAGTAGTCAGGGGTTAAAGGCATTGTGGCATCACTGGGAGGGAAAAGCACAGACTTATTTCAATTCACTGTTATGCCTGGGTAGCCACCAAACCGTATAACCTTGCGTACCAGGAGGCTGAGGTTTTCCTGGGGGTTGAGGAAATATAGAGTGACATTGTCCACATACATGAAGACTAAAAGGGTGCAAGCCGCGAAGCCGATGCCTCTCTGGGTGTGATGTTGTTGGAGTCTAGCCGCAAGAGGTTCCATTGCGATGGCAAAAAGCATAGGTGACAGGCTTTGGTGGTCGGCTGCCTTTGTCTTTGGCTGGTCGAGTAGCAATCAGCAAGAAAGTTGCGCTCCCGAAATGTTTATATTTATTCGTCAATGTACGCATCCCCCTCACTGCCCACTTCTTCCGCAACGTCCGCTCATTGCTCATCTCTCTGGTCTTGGTTGGCAGACAGCCTGGGATGGCGTATAGTAATCTCACTCTTCTGATGTCGTGCGATGGTCTTGGCGCCCCAGATTTTAAACTCTACGCTCTCTGCGCTCAGGCCAGCTTTCTGCATTTTTGGCTCCATCCTACTCTTTTCCAGCCACATGTTGCAGTGGAAGCCGATCTTGCTGCCCCGTGGCCGCTTACCACTGCCTTGTTCGCCCAAGCGAAACTCCCACGCACTGAGATTGATACGGTCGAGACAATGCGCTGGGCCATGGGAGGTCCTCCGCCGATTTTCTGGTGCCGATATGCTTTCTGCGAATACGATGCCCATCGCTCATCACCCGGCTTTTCCTCCTCTCCAGACTTCTGGGATGGTTAAATACGCCATTCGCTTAGGGATGACCACAGTTGCGGATCTCTATCCGGGGAAGACATCCTTCTATCCCGCTACTGATTCTGGTCTTATGGACACCTTACTCTATTACCAACTCAGGGCTGTCTGCAGGGAGGTGCATCCCTCACTTCCCCAGCCCCCTTCTTCGATGGCCACTCTTGACTTCCTTTACTCGTCCACCTCCCCTCGGAAACTAGTGACTAAATTATATGCCAGGACACTGGCAGCCTCCCACATCTCCACTGACTAGGCGCACATGGCATGGGGCGAGGACCTTGGCTTGAAAATTTCTCAAGTTGACTGGCTTTATTGTTGCAATCAGATTAAGTGCCTCCCCCCAAATTATCGTCTGCGCCTTATTCACTTTAAATATTTACATAGGCTTTACCGGACTCTCATTCAACTGCACAAGATGGGACTTATTCCCAATGATAGATGCCTGCGATGCCTGCACCTGCGGCGGACTTCTCCCACCTTGTCTGGCTGTGCCCCCAGGTCTCTACTTACTGGCATGAGGTCTGTGCCGCTATTTATGTGATCACTTTGTCACCCATCCAGCCCGATCCTCCGCTTTGACTCTTAGGCTATCTTAAATTTTGCCCAGATGCCTCCCGCGGGTTGATCGCCATGCTTCTGGTCCTTGAGCGGCATAGGATTTCTATGTGCTGGGACCGCAAACCCACACCCAAGTTTGCCCTTTAACTTGAGGATGCCAGACCCGCCTAGCCGAATTCTGAGACCTCATGCCAGCTAGATCCCGTCCACTCGACACATGGGGCCCCCGTGTGTCTTACCTCCTAAGCCGTAATTCCCTTAGTCCAGTAACCTCTCCCGCACTCCCCACTGGCACTCTGCCCGCAGTGGCCGCCGGTGAAGGTCATTGAGTAGCTCGTCCCCTGCCCTTACTCCCCCCAGCTGGTTCTGTCTCTTCTCCTCATACACAGTGCCTCTCACTATCACTCGTCCCACTGTCCTGGTGCTCTTACACTATATCTGTTATGCTTTGCTCTTCAACTGTATGTACTCTAAGTTAACCTCGCTGAATTTGATTGTATTCATGTACATGGTGCTCTGATTTGGTGCAATTTTGTAACTTTTCTATGCAATTTTCTGCAATAAAGGTTTTTGAAAAAAAAAAAATCAATGGCCTTTTGCTATTTCTATGCGTGCTGCACCACTCAGCACACATAGAAACAGCAGAAATGTGGAAAAATTAAACATTTTCCTTGTTGTGCCTTTTTAAGACCAGATTTACCTGGTCTTCATTTTGGCACTGCCCCATATTTACGCTGCCCTTGTAAATATATGGTGCAGCATGAAAATCAATTGCTGTTGTAGTGGAGCGCCCAACACAACACCCATTGCCCACCCCTTTCACGCTAAGTATAGCGTGAAAGGGGGCCTTATTCACAAAGTGGTGTTAAGCCACTATAAGAGGCTTAAAGCTCCTCCTTCGCCTGATCCTAAAGCCGCTCAAGAGGAGACACTCGTCTCATTTAAGAATCTAACCATGGAGTCTGCTCTGACTTTGTTGCGCCGGTGCAAATCTGGGTCCCCCATCGACCCGACCCCAGCACAGGTTCTAGGGAGCCTTGCCCCCCTGGTGATTAGCCCGCTTCTCTCTATCTGGAATACCTCACTACTCATAGGGCAGTTCCCTTCCACATGGAAGCAGGCTAAGCTGATTCCAATCATTAAGAAGACAGACGCTGACCTGTCACTGTTCAGCAATTATCGGCCTATATCGCTCCTCCCTAAGCCAGCAAAAATCCTTGAGAAAGTGGTGCAGGAACAATTAGCTGATTATCTTGAATCCCAACAACTCCTTCATGACACCCAGTCCGGTTTTAGACCAGGATTTAGCACTGAGACCGCACTGCTTGAGGTGTCTGAGTCCATTCGGGAGTGCGTGGATGCTGGCGAGGAGGCCATGCTGGTCCTCCTCGACCTGTGCGCGGCTTCGATACTGTGTCTCATGACATCCTATTGGATTGTCTACGCAATATTGGTATTGGGGGTACTCCTCTGGCCTGGGTTAGATCTTTTCCTACGGGTAGATCTCATTGGGTCTTCCGCCGGTCTATTGTCTCTGAAGAGAAACCTCTGCCCTGCGGTGTCCCGCAGGGCTCTGCACTCAGCCCTTTGTTTTTTAATATCTACCTCACTCCTCTGGCGCAAGTGGTTTAATCCTGGGGGGTCAGAGTGATCTCCTGTGCTGATGACACTCAGCTTGTGTTTTTCTTTAGGGATCACTCTGATTGCAGCTTGACCAACTTTCGATGCTGCCTTATTAACATCTCCTCACGGATGACTTCCAACAATCTCAAACTTAATACGGACAAGACCGAAGTCTTATTTTTCAACCAGAATTCTCCACTTCCCTCTACACTATGGTGGCCTTCGGAGTTAAACCCCCCACCGGTGCCAGTTCAAGCAGCTCGTCATTTGGGCTTCCAATTTGACAACGCTTTACCTTGTAAAACCCAACTCAACAAAGTTACTGCAGCCTGCTTTGGTAAACTCCACATGATCAGGAAAATGTTCCCTTTCCTCCCCCTTGATTCTCGCAGGACCGTTATACACGCCTTAATCACTTCTCATCTTGATTATTCTAACAGCTTGTACGTAGGAGCTCCAGCCCACCTGATCAAGCAGCTGCAGATTGTGGAGAACGCTGCAGCCAGGCTGGTTTGCAACGTCCATTATCGCCATTCTATCACTCCGTATCTGGTGAAGCTACACTGGCTGCCAGTGACTTGTCGCATTCAATTCTAAGCATTGGTCTTTGCCTTCAGGGCCCTTAATGGCCTTGGCCCGGTCTACCTGAGAAACAGGCTTAAGCCTGTCCACTCTTCCAGAGCTCTCAGATCCAATCATCTCTGCCTTCTCTCTACCGTGTGCTTTCGCCGTTTTAGAATGGGGGGTAGAGCTTTTGCTGTGGTGACTGCAAAACTCTGGAACAGCCTCCCACTGGACGTTCGGCTCATTAAATTGAAAACTTGGCTGTTTTCCAATCTCTAGCTGCGTTTAATTCCTCTTGTTGCTTGTTGTCTGCAGCTCCGGGACACCCCAGCTGGGGTTAGCCGTGTGCTTAATAAGCTTCAAAATAATAATAATAATATTAATAATAATAATAAAAACGCTGCCCTATGAATAAGGCAAGGCCTCTAACTCCGCCACAAAGTCAGAATATGTGACGTTATGGTGGTGATAGGGGCTTTTAAATATGCCCTTCAGTGCTTTTAAAGAAAAGGGTTACCTTGTGGTCCTTTTGAAACAACAGGCAGCAGCGACATTGCTCAAACGGGACATACTCCATTTTGAAAAGTGCAATAGGTTGCACTCACTTGGCCTCTAGAGATCAGTGCACAGAGGCAAGGGCACCCCCAGGATGAATAGAGCCGGCTGCCGTCAATTCTAGTTCATATTCGCCCAGACTGAATCAAGGATTTCACCCAGTCACTCATTGAGGAGTCCTCGTCCATCTCTCTTTGCTCTTGGAATATTCATGGCCTCATTCAAAAAGAGAAACCAAAGGTGGTGATGGACGGAGCGTTGACAATACAAACACTCACCCCCAGTCAACTGATCTGGGTTTAATCCATCACCGTTCTTTAGCTCACTCCGCCACCCCAGTTCAGACATGGCCATATGCAAATCAGTCTGACCCTGTGCCTCATGGGACAGTCCAGCCCGAACTGCCATTCAAAAAGAGCACATCACAAACCACTTCAAAATCTGGAACAATTTAAAATCATCACTCTACATGAAACCTGGTCCACTGTTGATTCCCCCATAACTGGTTTACATCCAAAGAGCATAAAAACAGTAGGCCTAAAGGAGGCCTCTCTCTGTATATCTTGACAAAACTCATTGAAATTATAGCTATGCAACAGAATTGGCTACAAGCACTCAAACTGCTAAATTGGAGACATAAGCATTCGCCTTTGTACATTAACATCTACATCAATTCATGCTCAAGTGAAAGCTGAACTACCTCATCTCAGTTCTATGCGAACAGGGCGGAGATCATCCTACAATAGACTACATTATAACTGGGGATTTCAATGTGAACTTATTCAAAGACTTTCATGATGAGGGCAGGCTCTTGAGTGCTCGTGGTGCATTCTGGATCAAGTCAGGCCTTGGGTAAAGCAAAGGAGCCCACTGGGGGAATTGCTGATTACAGATCTTAACAACTTGGGTATCAACATTTCTAAACTGATGGTTTTTGCAGGAGGTCCTGCCCAACTGGACAAGACCAGACAGAAAAAACAAGGTCAAATCTTGGCTACAACTTATGTAATGTGGAAATGTTCAATCTTATGAACAGTTATGGTATAGTGCCTTGCTCAGAGAGCGACCATGTCCCCCAAGTCACACGACTGAACACCAGCATGGCACAACACACACTTTCTCGTGCCCCCAGCAAAGGAGGATATTTAGAGTATGTGCAGACCAAATAAGGTTGTTGATGTCTCAGCGGAAAATGTTTGATAACTGCCCAGGAGTGCCTACCCTTTGCCAGAGTATCCATATCTCCCTGGCGTGAAATAAATAGTACCTGCCTTCTGATGATTTGCTTGAAGACATTTTGGGACACATGTAAAGCCCAGATATCCCGGGTGTTCATGTGGTTACACCCACAGTGAGTGAGGTTGTCTAGCACCGTGGGTAGAACGTTGCACCTGTGTTACTCCTTTCAATGTTTTTTACAGTGGAACCTGTTCATGAAATTTACAATATAAAAGTCTAATTCGAACATTTATGTGTAGCATATTCTGAGTTTTTAGGTACGTATTTAAAGTACACTGAGACAAATTTTGCTTTAGCTTTAAAGGGAATAACAAGCTTTCGCAACCATCTACTGCTGGAAACATTTGCTGCCATTTTGCATCTTGCACTTTGTACTTTCTTTCCATTTTCTATTGAAAAAGTATGTTTCTATCTTGTACTTTGCACACTGTACCTTTGACAACACTGCCTCTACGAGGTAGTCATTTCCTTTTTCTTGTTACATTCCTTCCTTTCTTCAATCTAGCTGTTGACCTTGGAGTCGGCTGTAAGATGGCTTGGTACCTGAGCCTTATTGCAAAAGTAGAATAGTTTGATTTATTATGGTGCATTACTGATAAGTTTGAATGCCTTGAGGTTTTGTGAAATTTAAATACTTGATCATGTTGTGCAGTCATCCCTATCCCTACTCCGTCTTTTTCTAAATGTGTTATCCCTACTCTTCTACTTTAGCCTTGGTCCTAGGGAATATTATTTAAAAATATATATAAGTATATTTCAGTCTTTTGAACTCTCTTATTTCATTATGGCTCTCAAACTTTTGTTTCTGTTCAGAAATCTTTTTCAAGTAGCTTTATCCCAATTTGTTTCTAATGTGATGTCATGGGGACTAAACAAGTTCTGATTTCAGATCAACCAAGTCTTCCACTGGCACATGTAATAACTGATTTGTGTAGTATGTCCATTCGAGTGCAGAACATCTTTGACAAGGCACTCTTGCTCTTTTCGTCATTCTAGGTGTCTGTTGTCCTTCCCCTGTGTCATTTATACCACTTGACTCTGTTCCTTCAGGTGTCAGATTTCTTTGACCATAATTTTGTGGCCATTTAGCATTGTGGGTGACTCTTCTTGATCCAGTGCTTGTTCCTTCACCCAGACCATCTATTTGTTCTGCTGATTTCTCAGGTTTTCTCTTCTTCTTCCTCAAAAACTTCAATGCCACTTTGGGAAATCACAGAAACCTGGATTGGTGTGACTGTTTGTAGTTCTTCACCCCTTTTTCATTCTTACTGTTGTGCCTCTTGCAATATTGTGCTTTACAATTGTTCAGTTTGTGGTGGTTCTGTCACCAGTGCTCTTGGTTCAGGTTCAAAGAACAGTATCTCCACATATGGGGGCAGATTTACAAAAGCTGGCCCAACTCTGCAGGTTTGCAGAGATGCGCCAGTTCAATTGCGTGATGGAAAAATAGCCTTGCGGCGCACCGTGGCGCAAGGACAGACAGATGTGTGACGCATCTTCTGTCAGAAAGGCAACGCATTGCTGGAGTTGTGTCGTAAGCACGGCGCAACTCCAACAATGGTCAGGAATGCCTATTCCGACCATGCTGCGTCACCATCACTCCTTACACCTGCTTCAATCAGTCGCAAGGTTTTGACGCAGTGGCATCATAAAAGTCAGTCAGTGAAATCTTGTAGATTTCCCTAAGTCACTTTTACAAGGCTTCCTTGCGATAGAACGCCTACCCTGCATACAATATACCTAACGCAGATATAATGCAGTGCAGGGCTTTACAATGTGATGCATCTCCCTAGATGTGTCACATTGTAAATAAGTCGCATTATGGCACATTGTTTACGATGCCGCTGCCTCACCGAAGTGACGCAATGGTGGCATAAAGTTGGCGCAAGGGGCTGGTAAATCTGTCCCTGAACTTTTCACTCTCTGAGTCTGTGGTACAGGCACACAGATTGGTACTCCGGCAAACTTAACAGTGGTGTTCGTGATAAGACTCACCTGGAAGAGGCCTTTCCATTTCTGTTCCAAACAAGACTTAAGCACATACTTGTTGATCAACACCCAGTCAACAGGACTGAGGTTGTTGCACTGTTCTTGATGTGGATTTAAGGAAGCAACTTCAGCCGGGCGAGAGACAGAACACACCACATCAGTCAATCCTTTGGAGTAATCGAGTACTATGTCAACCTGAATTCTGTCTGAATAATCTCACCATTGCATCTCTTCTTAGATGTGTAGTCCATGGAAATGTCACATCCTAGGAAACAATAAACTGTCTAGCAACACTGGTCTTCTATCCTGAATTCCAAATGTCATTTGCATTTTTCCCACAACTTGCTGTGATCCAACCCTGCTGTTCTGCCTCTGCAACATTTTCCTGCAATCTCTAGAGTTCTCCCCATGTATCAGCTACTGACAACAACATTGAAAAACAGTGCCCTCTTCTGATTCAATTGTGTATGCCCTGCTAAATGTGCAGGCCACAAGTGCACAACACTGTGCAACTTTCAATCCCAAATCCTTTTCCAGCAGTGACATATCCATTGCCGCTACTTTGAGCTGCAAATTTAACAACTGCAAATTCTGTTGACATTTGCACTGTCTTAAGTAGTTTTCGCCATATTTCCTATATCTTTTGGGTGTGCCAAATGAGATAATTAAACCTCTTTGTGACCATAACTGCCCAAATTCATTGACCACACCAAACCCATATTAACTATCTGCAAATATAGTCACTCAATTGGGCTGATATACTGCAAGCTCTTGTAAGGGCAATTAATTCTGCAGCTTATACTGAGGCCATGAAGCTTCCACGACCTCTTGAATTCTACAGACAGCGTAAGCTGCTCTCAAGCTACCTTCATTATTTCTCAGACATGAGCCATCTACAAAGATTAAATAATCAAGCTCAATCAAAACTTTGTCTTTAATGTCTGGCATTGACATGGTCCATAAATCCGGACATCTAGGCAGTCATGTTCAACTTAATCTCCACTGGAGTCCTTAGTTACAGGTAATAAATCAGAAGGATTCAGAATGTGACATCATTTTAGAAATATATTGTCATTAGCAATGATCTGCTGCAGGTACTTTGTGAGTCTGCTGTTTGACATGTACTGGGGTTTTGTTTGAGTGAGTAATGTTTCTACAGAGTGTGCACCCATCACAGTTAAGGAATTTCTCATCACTATCTTCTCACTTCTCTCAATACTGACACCAACCGCCGCCACAGACTTAAGGCAGCCAGGCAGTCATGTGCTACAGGGTCAAAGGTAGTCGAAAAATAAGCCTACAGCTTCATCAATCTCTATGCATCTGAGTAGGCAGTGAGAAAGCGCAGCCCTCCCTTTCACTGCAAAGCAATGTAAACGTCTTATTGTAATCAGGTATTCCTACTGCTGGAGAATGACAAAGACTTTCTCTCAGCTCTGGGAAAACTTTCAAGCACTCTTTGTCCCATGGAAGTAGATCAGACCCATCTCTGTATGTCAGCCTCAGTAAATGCTTAGCCACTAGGAAAAAGTTAGGTATTCACTGTCTACAGTAACCAACCATTCCCGAGAATAGTCTGACTTGCCTCTGTGTTCTCGGTGGGTTCATCTGGAGGTTAGTCTCCACTGTCTCTTGTGACACTTTTCTTGTTCCTTTCTCAATAATATGTGCCTATTATTGGACTTCTTTTTTGGCAGTATTTTAGTTCACCTGGAGACAGTTTATTTCCATTCTCAGCCAGACAATTTAGCAATGCATTTGTATCTTGTTTACAAACTTCTCATGTATCTAATGCCACAAACAGGTCATCAATATATTGCAAGCGAAGCGATCTGTAAGACATCTGAAGAGATTCAAGATATGATTAAATATTGAAGGACTCTCAATATACCCTTGTTGAACTCAGCACCATGCCAAAGCTCTCTCTTGGAACAGGCTGTCCACTTGCAATGGGATTGAAAAAAAGGCTGGCAGAGATCTACAATGGTAACCTATCTGCAGTGCACAGAATTTGGAAAAGTATGGTTGCTGGTTTCGGTACCAGAGGACAACATGGAACAATAACGCTGTTAATTTTTCAAAGATCTTGCACAATCCAATATTTACCAATATGTGTCTGCAAACCCACGATCAGAGAGTTGCAAGGGCTTTCAAAAATGTCTTTTAGAATCCCTTTCCACAACGTGTCTTCAAGTAGAGGTGTTTTTCCTGCAACTGTTTCTGGAGTAAAATTATTTGATGGTATTCTCTGATACACAGCATTAGGTTTTTAATTTGGACTGCTTCTACACTATTTAATAGTCCAATATCTTTCTCTTTAAAGTCCCATACTTCTAAGTTCATGGTTTCTTTTAAATCATGAGGCAAGTCTTCAACTGTGTTCACTGGAAACAATCCCACAGCTGTTTTTTGCAAGGCATTTTAAATTCAACTTCTTCATCATGAGTTTGAAACTCAGCACCCTCCGGTGTACAGTAAATAGTCCAATTTAACTTGCACAACATATCTCACCGTAATAGATTTAGAGGACTAGAATCGCAAACAACAAATTAATGGCTTTCCTCATATTAACCCATTTTTGTAGGAACCTTTTCTAAAATTGAGTTAATTATCTGTTTATTTGTATGTCCTACAACTTGGATATTCCTTCTCGATAGGGGTAGGTCTAGGAATTCCACAGTTTTAACAGTGGAACGGTTAGCTCTGGTGTCGAACAAAAAATACACTTGGTGGCCATTAACTTCTCCTTCAACAAACGGTCCACTGTGGTCGAACTCTAGGACTGTGCCAGGTATGCAATCTTCCTGTCTCCTCAGACATTGTCATTGGGAATTGTTGGAATTGAAACTGTCACTGTCTAACATGGTGTATTTTTTTATGGATTCTATTTCTGGTTCTGAAATGGATTTCGTTTTTCCCTGGGTAACTGATTCACATTAAATCTAGGATTTTTCATATATTCCTTGAGACCATCCGGGCATATAGAATGTGTGTAATTGGATCCTGTCTCTGCTTTAGCACTTGGGTTTGCTGAACGTATCCATTCTACACTTTATTTCTTCCTTGCATTTGATCATTTTCGTTCATTCTATCAGGAATCATCCTATACTCCCTGTTCCAATGCCCAAATTAATTATAGAAATGACAAAGGGTTGTTTTCTTCAGAATTGCAACATCTACACCAGAATTTGGATCAATCGAAATACCTCTACCCTGTGAAACACTAATTCATCTTTAAAACTTTGAGTTTGCAAACAAACACAATGCATCCTACTCTGGTTTCCTGCACATGACTGAATCTGAAAACCTTTCTAAGCAAACCTAGTTTGGGCAAGCATACATGTGGTCTTGAGTTTTTTCTGCTTCATCTCTTATTTGTCACTACAATATTTAGCAAACCTTAGAAACTCATTTGACCGTTTTGTCTGCCAGTTAATACCACTCTTTTGTATTTTCAAACTGATTCAGAATTCCACTCTCTGCGACACCCGCATCTACAGACCCCCTGGATCCCACCCCCTTTCAGTAAATCAGTAGGCAACTTCATCGAACACCATGCCCTCACCTCAACAGCCTACATCCTCCTCTGCAACCTCAATTTCCACTTGGGCAACCTTAGTGACCTCAACACCTCATCCCTACTGGAGAACTTCACCACCATCAGGCTCAAAGAACTAGTCACCTCCCCAATGCACTCAACAGGACACATGCCGACCCCATCTTCTCCGTAAGCAACAACATCTCCATCAGCCACACCTTTGAACTCCATTAGACGGACTACTGCTGCATCCGCGTCTCCTTCACCAAACCCACCCAACACCACTGCACCCACAGCTGCCCGCACAGAAGCTGGAACAAAGTCCCTGAAGACCGACTCGCCACCGCCCTCCGCACGATACCACCACCGACCTCCGGGGACAACAACACATCAGCACTCAATCTTCACCTATGGATGTCCGACTGCGCCAACACCCTGCAATGACCCGCCTCAAGAAACCCTCTAGTAAACAGCCCACCGAGAAAGCCAGCTCGTTCTTCCTTCGCACTCCAATGGTCCAGGTGCACCTGCAGATGACTCGAGAGAAAATGGAGGAGCAGCAAGACCCCAGCAGACTACACAGCCTTAAAAACTGCCGTCACCATGCGCCACAAAGAAAACTGCTTTACTGGAATGTATCAACACCAACGCAAACAAAACAAAGAACTCTTCACCGTGATAAAATAATTCCCCAAACCCAGCATGCATGCTACTGACAATCACCTTTCCAAAGCCCTCAGCAACAACCTCGTCACTTTCCTACACAGCAAGATCACAGACATCTATGATAGCTTTACAGGACAGGACCCCCGCAACCACCTCACCCAAATGCTCCAGATCCCAGTCAATCCTGCTCAACTGGACACCATCACCACCAACGACTCCTTATGGATCATGAAGAACATCCCTTTAGAGCCCACCTCAGACCTCTACCCCACCCCATCTTCAACAGAGCCAGTGTCACCAACGCCCCCAAAACGTGCTGCACCATCAACTGCTCCATCAAATCTGCCTTAGCAAAGCGTTAGAATAGATTTTCTGCTTCTTCACCAGCTGAACCCAGGAGTCAAGCTCCCACGTTCTCCTCTGAACCTACAGAGATCTACTGTGGAGTCCCTTTGGGCTCCTCCCTGTGCACCAACCTCTTCAACTTCTACATGGCTCTGCTGACAGCCTCATCATAAACAATGCACTAAACATTGTCTCCTATGCCGACAACACCGAGCTGATATTCTCCCTCACCAACAAACCTTCATCTGCAAATAACAACTTCCACAATGGGATGAAGGCAGTCACCACATAGATAAAGGACAACTGCCTCAAACTCAACTCTGAAAAAACTGAAGTTCTCATCCTGGGAACTACCCCTGCCACCTGGGACAACTCCTGGTGGCCTGCAGCACTCGGAGCCTTCCCACACCCACTGACCACACTTGTAACCTCTGCATCATACTTGACTCCTAACTCTAAATGAACTGTAAAATCAATGCTGTCTCGTCCTCCTGCTTCCACGCACTCTGCCTGCTTTGAAAGATCTTTAAGTGGATCCTCACCGAGTCCAGAAGAACGGTCATCCAGGTGCTCGTTAGCAGCAAACTCGACTAAAGCAACACACTCTATGCCACCACCACACAGAAGCAAAGAAATTGCAAAGAATCCAAGATGCTGCTGCAAGACTTATCCTGGAGATCCCCCACCACAGCCACATCGCCGGTCACCCGAGAAACCTCCACTGGCTCCCAATCAACAAAAGAATCACCTTCAAGCTCCTCACGCACACCCTCTACAGCATCAGACCTGCATACCTCATCCACTGCCTCTCCTTCTACACTAATAGGAGTCACCTCCGCTCTGTCAACCTGGCCCTGGCCACAATCCCATGGATTCGCAAGACCAACGCCAGAAGAAAATCCTTCTCCTACCTCACCGTAAATACCTGAAGCTCTCTTCCTCTACATCTCAGGCAATCCACCTCACTGCCTCAATTCAGGAAGAACTCAAGGCACTGGGGGGAGGGGGAATTTGGGCAGCTCCAGCTTATCTAAAGAGCCAGGTGAGGCTGAATGCCTGCAGTGTAGGGGTTCGTCTGATGCTGACGGGGCTTGTTCGAGGTCTTGGCTGCGATATAGGGGAAGGATCTTCCTCCTGTTCTGGCTCTGCGTATGCAGGTGATTTCGGCCGGGGCAAACTCAGCGGAGAGGAGGTTTCTCTTTGGGGCGTAGAAGGAGATTCCTGCATTGAAGTATTGGGATCCGGTGTTATGAAGGGCTTTATAGGCATGTGTGAGCAGATTGAAAGTCACTCTTTTTTCAACGGGGAGCCAGTGGAGGTCTAGGAGGTGCTGGGTGGTGTGATCTTGTCATGGGATGCTGTGGACAAGTCTAGCTGTGGCATTCTGGGTTGGTCTAGAGTTTGTGAAGTAGAGATTTGTTGATTCTGGCATAGAGAGCATTCCTTTAGTCCAGTCTGCTGGTTATGAGTGTATGGGTGACGGTCTTTCTGGATTCAGGAGGGGATCCATTTGAAGGTATTGCAGAGGGTGTTGAAGCACATGGAGGATACGGCATTGAACTCTCGGCTCATGGAAGAGTTGAGTATGATGCCAAGGTTTTAGGTGTGGGCCATAGGAGGGTTGCTGAGGGTGGGGGGTCATCCCATGCAGAGGCGGTGGATATGAGGATGAGAACTTCTGTTTTCTCTAAGTTGAGCTTCAGGAAGCTGCTGCTCATGCAGGATTTGATGTCCTTCATTCCTTCCTGGAAACTGTGTCTTGTGATGTCGGGTTCCTTGGTGATGGAGAGGATGAGCTGGGTGTCGTCAACATAGTATGCTGAGTCTGTGTTGTCTGACGATAGTTGTGGAGGCCCCATGTAGATGTTGAAGAGCATGCGGCTGAGGGAGGATCATTGGGGTACTCCACATATGATCTCTGTAGGTTCAGAGAGGAAGGGCAGGAGTTTGATTCTTTGAGTTTTGCTGGCGAGGAAGGAGCGAATCCAGTTTAGGGCAGTGCAGTTTATGCCAGCATCGTGGAGTCTGGCAGCTAGAGTGCTGTGGGAGATGGTGCTGAAGGCTGCTGAGAGGTCTAGTAGAATGAGGGCTGCCGTGTGACATTGGTCAAGGAGAGTGCGGATATCATCCGTGGTGGCTAGGAGTTTAGTCTCAGTGCTGTGGTTGCTGCCGAATCCGATTGAGAAGTGTCAAGGATCGAGTTGGATTCTATAAAGCTTGTGAGCTGGTTGATGATGATCTTCTCTGTGACTTTGGTGGCGATGGGGAGGAGAGAGATGGGTCGGTAGTTCTTGATGTCCTTGGGGTCTGCGGAGGGCTTCTTGAGGAGGGGTTTGACTTCTGCACGTTTCCCGTCGCTGGGGAATGTGCCTACTTTGAGGGTGCATTTGATTGTACGTTGTAATTCAGGTGCTAGGGTGAAGGCGTCCTTGTGGACGAAGTGTGGGGGCAGGAGATGGTGGGAGCTCCAGAGTGTATGCTCTTCATGGTGTTTGTGGTGTCTTTTGTGGTGACAGTGGTCCAGGCATTGATGGTTGGCTGGGTGTCATTGCTGTTGGCCGGTGTTGGGTTGGTTCCTTGGTTCTGTTTGTCGAAGTTTCGTAGAGAGTCCTGATTGTGATGGAAGAAGGAGCCAAGTTTGTTGCAGAGCTCCTGGGAGGGGTGACGTCAGAGGTTTCACTGAGGCGTTTGGGGAAATTTTGAATGATGCGGAAAGGGTCCTTGGAGTTGTGGGAGTTGGAGAGGATTCTGTCCTGGATGACATTCCTCTTCATGGATCTGATGATTTGGTTGTGTTCTGTCATGGCTGTCCTGTAGGACAGTACATGCTTCCGAGGTTTTGCTGTTCCTCCATTCTTTCTCGAGTTGGCTGCACGTGCGCTTGGATTCTCTGAAGTCTGTGGTGAACGAGGTGGCTTTCATGGTGCAATATTTGTTGGAGTTCTGGAGGGGGGTGAGTGTGTTTGTGCAGTCAGCGATCCATCTGTGCAGGTCGTTGGCTGCAGAGTTGGCATCGGTCATGGTGAGTGGAGGAGTGTGGCTGAGGTTGGTGCTGAGGTGCTCTTCAGTGATCTTGCTCCAGTTTCTGTGTGGGGGCATGGTGTAGACTTGTGTGCAGTGTTTCGAGAAGAAGTGGACACAGTGATGATCTTTCCAGAGGGGCTGCATGGTGTGACTGAAGCAAATGTTGTTTCCTCCTGCGAAGATGGGGCTAAGTGTGTGTCCTGACTTGTGGGTGCGGTGGTGATGAGCTGCTTTAGTCCGATGTTGGTGAGGTTGTCCAGGAAGGCAGTGGAGTTGGGGTCGCTGAGGTTGTCAAGGTGGAAAATCAGGTCTCCAAGCAGTGTGTAGTCTGTGGAGATGAGGTCTGTGATGGTGGTAGTGAACGGGGTGCGGGGTTCGGGAAGTCTGTGGGTGATAGTTGCGCATAGACTCGTTCTGGGGTCGACCTGGAAGTGGATGTGTTACATGGGAGGCAAGGGTTCATATGAGATGGGTCCTGTGAGTAGGAGGGAGCTTTTGTGTATGATGGCAAAGCCACCTCCAGGTTGGTTGGGGCGGTCTTTCCTCTGGATCTTGAACCTGTCAGGGATGGCAGTTGTGATGTCAGGTGCGGAGCTGGCATTGGTCCAGGTCTCTGTGAGGAAAGCAACTTTTGGCATAAGTGTGTTGAGGAGGTCTCAAATTTCTACTGCGTGTCTGTGCAGGGAGCGTACATTGAGGAGGATGTAGCTCAGGGGTTTGGGTGAGCTGGCGTCTGATGGCTTGGCGGTAGCTCTCAGGGCCTGGAAGGGGATGAAATGGAGCAGCAGTGTCAGCAGGAGAACTGGCCTTGGGTGGTGTTCGGCTTTGACAGCTGGCAGTTGTTGTTTCTTCTGGGGTTGAGTGTGTGGTGGGTTGCTGAGTCTTAGCGGTGTGGGGTCAAAGGGCCAGGGTGCATGCCACTGGTCTCGGTCGGGTCACTGACGTGCGCAGATGGGCTTGTCTTTGGGAGGTAGCGACCGCCATTACGTAGGAGTCGGGGAGGGAGAGAAGCAGGGAGGTAGAGCTGGAACACGCAGGAAGGGAGGGGCTGCGGGGGCAGCAGTGGTGGGACAAGGAGCAAAAACAGCAACCGGGCAGCAGAGAAAACAGGCAAAAAAGGGCACAGAGACAAAAAGGCACAAAGAGACAACGAAGCACAAAGAGACAACAAGGCACAAAAGACAAAAAGGCACAAACTGCACAAACAGTCAACAAGACATAGACAGACAAACAAGGCACAGACAGAGGAAAGCAGGGAATACAAACAGAAAGGCTGGTAAAGCAAACTAGCAGAGTATCAAGGCCCTCCCACTGGACCACCAGGGATGAATCGCAGGCAGGAGTCTGTGGGTGTAGGAGGGCCTAGAACACCTTACTTGGAGACCAGATGGCACAGGGGGCAGAGGTGCTATGAAGGAGCTGTGTGAGGGGAGTGCTGTTACTCTGACCAGGAGGTCAGAGGTCTTGGTCTTCGACTGTACTGCAGAACCCCCAGTCCCAGTGACTTGAGACCCTTGCGGGTGATTAGCCACACTCTATAAGAATCTTTATTGATTGATTGATTGATTGATTGATCCTGCATCCTAACCCAAGAACAAATTCAATCATAAAAAACCCATATCATTCTTGTTGGGATGTTCCTGTCCAATGTGCTGAAGAAATTGCTCATAGTACTCATGCACTGAGTCTTTTGGCTATTTTGAGGTTCTTTTTATCTTTACACAATCACCATCTTTTGGAGGAACCCTGCCTTTCTGAAATGTAATCACCTCATTGTATTTATTCATTACCAAAGGAAATTAAGCAGAAGTACAGGCATCTCTTAGTGCTGCACGCAGCCATTGTACAGCAATTTTACACTCAGCCCACAAATCACTTGGCAATATAATTAAGCCCGGGCAGAAGTGACGGAGTGCCACTACGCTGAGTTCCATGGAGTTGGAAAAAAACGGTGGCGTCTCTGGGCTGCCCTCCTCCTCGCCGTGGTTTCTCTCTCTTACTCGTCCTTGCCATCCTCTCAAATCCCTGGGTGCAGCCCTCCCAAGACATCGTGGGAGTTTGCGTGGATGAGGATGAGTAGAGAGAAAGAGAACGGCGAGGTGGAGGACAACCTGGAGACGCCACAGGAGGTAAGTGCTTCTTTTTTACTGCTTTGGGCCTGGGCAAGAGCCGGCTGACTCCGCTCCACTGTGCTGTCAGAGTTTTGCCTGAGCTCTATGTTCTCAATGGAGCTCAGAGTTGTCAAAACACCACAGACTCCACTGGCGGAGCAGAGTATGATGTTAAAAAGATATTCAAATCGGTCCCCAGCTCTTTCAAAATTATAACAAATCTATCAACTTGTGTATACCACTAGACAGGTTTCTCTTTTAGTTTCTGAATATTATTTGTAAATGCTGCAAGATAACCTCTGCTGCAAGGTACATTAACATAATCACCACAGGGCAGGCTAATATTTACTTCAGCTGTCTATAATTATTTCTTTTTTTCTCATGCTTCTTTGCCCATTTGCCCTCTAATTTGCCAAAATCACATTTTACTAATTTCTTGGTACTCAAATGCTCAAGATCTAAACATCCTCTGATTATTTCTTCTAGCTCTATTTTTTTTATCTTGGGACATTTAAAGGTATTTCCATCTTTGTCTCTTGTGTAGGGAGAACCTAATTTTGTCATTTGCTGCCTTTTTATCTCTGTAGTTTCTTCAAATCTTGGGGGAAATATCCATTATCAAATAGGTTAGTCTCACCTTGTGTTATTGATATCATGAAGACAATTCTCTCTTTTCTCAGTGATTGAACAGTTTGTGGTGGTGTCAAGGCAACAATCTGCCTTGTCAGGATAAACTCTGTAACAGGTGCTCCTCCAACGGCTCCTTGAACTACAGCATTTGGAACAAAATTAATCGGAGCGGTCATTGTGTGCATTTCCAATGACTGTGCTGTTATTACACTAGTATCAGGTGCTGGTCCAGTTACAATAGAAGCAATACAACTTGAAGGCATCACTGTAGGAAAATTCTCAACTCTGACAGGCTCAATACAATACAATTTGGAATGCATGCAAACACTACTAAAGAAGCGTTCTGATGCTAGCGGCATGAGTGTGGAATGAACAAGAACTAACAAAGCCCCACTACAGAAAGCCTATGCATCAAAAAGAAAAGTTTTCAATAGTTTGCGAAAAGCAAGTTCAGAAGGAGCACAAAGCTAAGCCGATGGCAAGGAGTTCAAGAGTTTGGCAGTCACAAGTCAGAATGAATGGCCACCTCTTCTTGCTTTGCGAACCTTGGTAACGTGCAGAAGCTTTTGCATGTTGGATTGCAATGATATTCCCTGGTGGTAGGCTGACAAACTACTTCTTAGATATAAAAGGCCTTTTTGCTCAAAGGCTCTATAGGAAAATATTAGAGCTTTGAATGCAATGTGGTTGGCCATGGGCAGCCAATGTAGACTGCAGAAGGAGGCTGGCATAAATGAACGAGCCAGGATCTTCAAAATTGGACATGCTGCTGCATTTTAAATGATCTGCAATAGTTCATCAAGTTAGATTGTAGAACCAGGTAGAAGCTGTTTGTGTAGTCTAGCTTGTAAGTAATGAATGAATAATGGTCTTATGATTATCCTCCGGACCCAGATGAAGTATCTTACTGACAGCTTTTAATGTAAGGAAACAACTAGTAGAAACAGCTCTGACCTAAGATTCGAAAGTCGGATTAAAGTCGAATTTGGAGTCAAGAATTCTTACCACTAAAGATGGAGGGGTGGGAGGTGTCCAGCTATGAAGGCCATCAGATATAAGCTTTGGAATAATCATTAATGCCAAAGAAGAGTATTTCACAATATTTTAGATAACTGGTTGTACTGTATGCTGTGCCATCTGCAATGGTCTTTCAATTTGAATCGCATTCGGGTGAACAGGAGCTATAGCCACTGTCGCATTGGATGTCAAAGCACTCTCAGCATTTGCTACAGGGGCATCCAAAATGTCATACTCTGAATCACTATTGGTATATGATTTCTCTGCAGCTCTCTCATCACCTTTTTCCTGACACTTCTCAGTTTTTTCAGTAGTAATGGCTGGATACAGTCTAGTCCCCTCAACTATAGCGTTTCTCCACCTCTGTTGTTCTTCATCCAATTGAGCATCTGCTCTTTTAGTTCTATTTTGGTGTCTATCTCCCTCCTTAACATGTGATGTTTTCTTCCAAACATGTAATGGTTCATACTGTGTGGGTCTAGGTGGTGGCTTCTTTCATATAACTTTTCGCTTTCAATGATTCTCAATTCAAATGTGCCATATCTTGGAAAACTCCAAGGACTCTCATTTTCTGTGATATTTCACTACTGACAAAGCCACAAACATGTATGCAACCTCACATTCATTGCCATATAATGTTCGTGTGTTCATGTTCCTGTACAAAAATTGTTACACCACCTTTCACAAAACCCTTACATTTAATGGTGTTGGTTTATTCAACAAATAGCAAACAACATAATTCAGAATTGCAATGTTTTGAACCTATTCCATACACATCAAATTTCCTTTATCCAAACCTGTTATACCTTTAACATTTGAAGACTTGTTAACTAATCTCAATGCAGTACTTACAGAACAAGTGATCTATACCAGCCCAGCACTCTGTATCCCCAATAACAGTGTGACAGTACACCAACCAAACCAATCTCAGTGTGGCACACTATGATATATGATATCACTCTTTGCAGTGGATCACCCTCCTTTACAATTTTTTCTCATACACTCAATTCTACAAGTCTTAACGAACATAGATAAGCAATCTTTGTTTACTCCTCTAAAGAAACCATGAGCAATTCAACAGTTAGAATAATAAGGTTTTTATACCTTCCGATGAATTTACACAGAATGATTTTTCACACATATGAATGAAATCTCGACCACCGTGAAATTAATATAATCAATGTAGCTTCATATTTTGCACAGTATAGGTTCTGCCACCTTTAATCAATATTAGTACATTCACATCAATTTAATATAATCCCTACCTCAATTGTGTAGTCGACAGAGCCTCATGACCTACACCACAGATATTTGGCGTACCAGAAAACCTTAAATCAACTCTTATTTATTTAGCCTGGGATCTTAGATGACTTTGAAGTCTGATAACCTCTCAAACTTCTTCATAATAAGCACATAAACATCATCAATTCAACACGCAAACTTCAATACCTCATGAGTAAAAGACATCAAGAAAACAGTTCACAATGCATAACTCTATTGATACTCATGCCTTCAATTACGCTCACAAAAAAGAGCTGTAAATCTATCCTTACGGAGGCTTAGAGCAGCGCCCCAAAATGAACAACTCCGAGTCACATTGAAAAAACAAAGGGCGGAGCTCAAAACATACAAAATGGGAAATAAAGAAAGACGCAGAAAACGAAGGCTGGGCTAAACTTTTATATGACTCC
Organism: Lissotriton helveticus; assembly: GCF_964261635.1. Lineage (NCBI taxonomy): Eukaryota > Metazoa > Chordata > Amphibia > Caudata > Salamandridae > Lissotriton > Lissotriton helveticus. The sequence goes on along the minus strand of NC_136069.1, from coordinate 1,408,599,196 downwards.
AAAAGTAACAACAGTGCCCGTTTTTGGCAATCAGTAAATAAGATCTTACGCCCAGATCATAAGGACCTCGGTTCGCACATTGGGGAAGAACAGTGGATTAACTACCTTGGCAGCCACTTCAATGATCCCTTGGGACAGACAGGGGTACAAAGCAGTACCAATGGAGAGCAAGCCCTCGCAACGACCATGTCAACACCGACAAACCGGGGAGATCAACCCCAACCCGGCGACACTCTGGCACCATCAGTAGCCCAGCAAATAGTCCTAATAAAAAAAACAGATCAGCAAGGGCAGGAAAGAAGGCGCTCCAGGTCCTAATGGCATCCCGCCAGCCCTGTTCAAGGCGAAAGACACAGAATGGGCAACAATACTACAACCTTTATTCACAGAAGTTAGACTTATAAACATAATTCCAGACTCTTGGAGAGGGTCGACGATTGTCCCCATACACAAAAAAGGGAGACAAAACGGCCCCCGATAACTACCGATTAATAGCCCTCATTGACAACAAGGCGAAATACTTTGCTGGAACAATCCTAGAGGAGATCGTGACATGGGCAGACTCAAAGCAGATTATACCATGGAATCAGACGGGTTTCCGAAAAAAAACCAGAACAACTACTAACAATCTCGCTGATTATTGACGGAGCTAAAACAAAAAAACTGCCGCTGCATTTGTGCTACATCGATTTCTCCGCAGCCTTTGATAACATCGAGAGTGTTAGGGGTGTTACTGGTCGTCTCACTTAATTCAGGGAGATTTAATTTCTTTAATGTTTAAATTTTACTTTTAATTAAATTATTGTTAGATTTAAATACATGATTATTAGTTTAATGTAACTCTTTGATTCATTGTCAGTGTGATATTAAGTTTAGCATTTGCATTTAGCAATGCTTGTTGTTTTAGGCTGACAATGTGTTTTGATTCCCTGCTAGATTGTGCGCTCTCATGAGCCAGGCTCGCGCTGGCTCTCGTGACTGTATTTCAAATGTAAGAGAGCTCGCGCAGATCTCGTGCCTGAAGCGAGGTCTATAAATAGATCTCTTCCTTGACGGTTCAGCGCTTCGTCTCGTGTTGTTCCCCTGACGAGCGCTTCTGTCCTAGCGTTAATGGTCTCAGTAATCCGCCATTAAGCCTGTCCCTGAATTCAACTCTGAGGCCGTTATTTCTGAACCACAAGAAGATTTTCCTTTTATCAAGCCCCTTTCCAGCTGTCAGGCTCCTGATATTAATGTCGCTGCTTCGCGGAAGCTGAAGGCTTGAGCTCACGTCTTTCCCCAGCTGAGTCATCAGGTTTCGTTTAACGCTCTCCGGATGGCAGTTCGAGGCTCCTGTCAGTGGGAGATCGTTTTCAAAGGACAGTAAGATTTATTTGAGTTGCTGTTCAGAACAATTATTTAAAACAGCGCTACTTGAAGTATTACTATTTTATCCTTAACCTTGCTGAACAGTTCTGCTGAAGAAAGGGAGGTTTTAGTTAGTAAACCTGTGTTTAAACAAACCTTGGCAGGAACAAGTTAAAAAACGTTCCAACAGCAGAAGAGTCATAAGGTGCCTGCAAGGGTTTAGAGTTTAAGATAAAACTTTAAGGTAAAGAAACAAGACTTGGCAAAGCCAAATTTAGATCGTTTCATCAAAGGAAGGGTCTTAAGGTGACTGCAAGTACTTTTTGGGTCAAGACTTGATTCCTGAGTTTAAACAAGCCTTGGCAAAGTCAAACAAAATTGTATTAACAGCAGAAGGACCTTAGTGACTGCAAATACTTAAGAGGCTGGACTTGACTTCTGTGTTCAGAAGAAAAGAAAACCTTGGCAAAATCAAGGACTAGCTGTAATTAAGCAAGAAATGTTTGAATTTTGTGTTGTCATAGAATCTAAAGGCATTTAGGAAGGTGGAGTTTAATGCTTAATAGATCTACAGTTGCAACTTAAGTTACAGTTGTTTTTAGGAGTAGGTCGTAGTTTTTCCACTATCTTCCTACTGCAGATTTCCTTTTTGAATCGAAGAACTGCCTAGGTTTTCAGGTATGATGTTTGCAAGTTAAAACCAGTTCAGTTCACTAACCAAATTAACAATTTATGAACTATTAAGAGCAGTTAATTCTGAATAATAATAATCTTCATTTTTAAAGGAATCTTGAGACTGAGGCAGAGTATTTCTGGTTCTAGCTAAGTGTGAACAAAGACCGTTAAAACCTATGGTCAGTAATTTGTTTGTTAAAATCATTTTAGAGTTAAGAATGTTAAATGAAATGGTTTAGTAACTGTTAATCCCGAATCTCTGAATAGCGTGTAACCTGAGAAGTTCTCCAAGTGAAGGTCAACGGTCTGGAACACTTACAAGAGAAACAACATCGGAGGCCAATGTTTCTTTATATGTTGTTAGTTTCTCTGTCCACTACCCCTTTCCCTTAGGGAAAAGTATACTCGGTCAGTGTTGAATTCCTGATTGCGTAGACTGATCCTTGGGGGAGTTGGGAGTTTGCAGCTTCAAGAGGAAACGTCAGGAGTGACTCTCAGGTCTTCACAACAGTAGACGAAGCCTTAAATTTAAATCGTTTCCTCTTGAGTTTGTAAACTCACCCCCATGGATGTTTCTCAGTTGTCTCAGTTAGTGCAGAAAATGACTGTGGAAATGGAAAATTTACGATTGGAGAATCAATCGCTTCGCCAAGAGTTGGATGAGACTAGGGCGGGGTTTTCTGTCTGGAGGGATCCCTCTAAGGAGAGAAAACCAGTTTTAGCGCCAACTAGATTTGGAACCGATGTTGGTCAGTCATATACCACTGGAGATCGGTCAGATAGTCAACCAGTTCAAGTCACAGTCGTTACCCCGACACCTGTCCCTTTGGCTAACCCAGAAAGATTTTCTGGAGATAATAGTAGATTTGCTACTTTTCTTAGTCAGTGTCAATTGCATTTCATGTGTAAACCTCAAATTTTTTCCTCTGACACAGCTAAGGTAGCATTTATAATTTCTTATCTGGGGGGGGTGGCTGCAAATTGGGCAATGCCTTTGGTTGATAATAATGACCCTTTGCTTCATAATCTGCAAAACTTCAAAATTGCCATGTCTAACTTATTTGCTAAGCACACTTTAATTCAGTCTTCTGATAATGAGTTATTGAGTCTTCGTCAAGGGACTAAGGATCTCATTTCTTATATTACAACTTTCAATACACTTTTGACTGAAACTCATTGGCCTGAAGAAAAGAGAATTTCCTTGTTTTATAGAGGTCTTAAAGACGATTTGAAAGATTCTCTTGCACACATAGTTAATTTGCCTGGTGATTTAAAGGAATTTCAGGATTTAGTGGTAAAACTTGACCACAGGTTAAGTGAACGTAAAAATGAAAAAACTAGGAGTGATTTTAGAAACTCACTGGTAAGAGTTGAGAAAAAAGAGTCAGAAGTTAAGAATGCTTTTGTTGAACCTGTTTTGTCGAGTGGGTTTAAAGGTCCTTTAACCCCTGAAGAAAAAGAACGGAGACGTAAGGGCAATTTGTGTTTGTACTGTGGCAAGCCTGGGCACTTTGCCAAGGATTGTTCTGTAAAACCTGCAAAAAAGAAAGTTCTAGCTATTGAAACTCTTTCTATAAATCCGTCGGAAAACTAAAATTCTCGAGGAAAGCCGAGATCGTTTCCTCGAGCAAAATTTCTTCTAAGATCTCCAAATTTGTCACCAATGTAACTACACATATTCCCAAACATTTTACTATTCGGATGGTCTTTATTTTAACTACTCTTCAAAGACATAGTATTCCTGTACTTTTGGACTCTGGGGCTACAGGGAATTTTTTCGATATTGGGTTTGCCCATAAATTGAATCTGAAATTTGTTGCCAAGGAGGAACCCGAGTCTGTGAGGGCTGTTGATGGTTCGGTTTTGTCCTCTGGGATGATTCAATTTAATACTGAACCATTGACTTTAGTAGCAGATAATGGTCATACTGAAAAAGTGGTTTTTGATCTTATTGATGCACCAACTTTTGGTGTCATCTTGGGCATTCCTTGGTTGGAATTACATAATCCCAAAATTGACTGGATTAAAAGAACTGTTACTTTAGAGTCTTCTTTTTGTAAATTGCATTGTTATCAAGAAACCAAAGATCCAGTGATGCCTCTTTTTTGTGCTGCTTTAAATGCTGAAGATAATAGGCTCCCAGTTGAGTATAGAAATTTTTCTAAGGTTTTTGATCCTGTTGAAGCAACTAAATTACCACCGCACAGAATTTTTGATTGCAGAATTGATTTGGTTCCTGGTGCTATTCTACCTTGTAGTAGAATTTACGCCTTAACTGAACCTGAAAATGTTTATTTAAGGAAATATTTGGATGAACTTTTGGAATTAGGTTTCATCCGTCATTCTACTTCTCCTGTTTCGTCTCCTCTTTTCTTCGTTGCGAAGAAGTCTGGGGATTTGAGGGCTTGTATTGATTACAGAGCGGTAAACAAAGCAACCATTAAGAATAGGTATCCATTACCTTTGATTCCTGTGCTTCTTAATCAAATTAAAGGCTCTAGTGTTTACACCAAACTAGATCTTAGAGGAGCATATCATTTGATTAGAGTCAAAGAAGGTGATGAGTGGAAGACCGCTTTTCGTACGAAATTCGGTCTTTTTGAGTATACAGTTATGCCGTTTGGTCTTTGCAACGCTCCAGCGGCTTTTCAATATTTCATCAATGAAGTCTTGCATGATCTGTTGGATGTCTGTTGCATTGTTTATATTGACGACATCCTAATTTATTCTAAAAGTATGGAAGAGCATGTACAACATGTTCAGTTAGTACTACAGAAATTGAGGGATCATTCTTTGTATGCCAAATTGGAAAAATGTGTTTTTAATGCTTCCCGAGTGGAGTTTCTTGGCTATTGTTTGTCTCCTGAGGGGATTCATATGGATCCTAAGAAAGTTGAAGCAATTTTAACCTGGCCAATTCCTGCTTCAATAAAAGACACGCAAAGAATTCTTGGATTTGCTAATTTTTATAGGCGATTCATTTCTAAATTTTCAGAAATTGTTACTCCCATTACCCAGTTATTGAAAAAAGGGAAAGCTTTCTCTTGGACTGAAGAAGCCGATCAAGCGTTTTCAATGTTGAAAAAGGCTTTTACCTCTGCTCCCATTTTGGTTCATCCTGATCCTGATAGGCCATTCTTTGTGGAAGCAGATGCTTCGCAGACAGCTATTGGTGGTGTGTTGCTTCAAAAGGATTCAAATACTGGTCATTTACATCCTATCGCTTTTTTCTCTAGGAAATTACTTTTAGCTGAGCAAAATTATACGATTGCAGAACGAGAACTTTTAGCCATTAAAGATGTGTTTCAGGAATGGAGACATCATCTCTTGGGGGCTAAACATACTATCACCGTATATTCCGACCATAAAAATTTACAATTTTATTCCACTGTTAAGGCTTTTACTCCTAGACAGATGAGGTGGCTACAATTCTTTAGCGAATTTGACTTCTTAATTATGTACCGACCTGGAAATAAGCAGTTGTTATCTGACACACTTTCACGATTAGTTTGTGAGAAAGATTTAAATTCTGCTAAAGAACCACCTAGTATTTTGCCCTTGGAAAAAATAGCTGCTGAAATCCATTCTGAAAGTTTTTTAGATGCTATTAAGAAAGAATTAAAAACCTTTAATGTTCAAGAATGGTTATCGAAGAAGGGAAATGCTATTAGAGATGGTTTTTTCTATCACAACGATAAATTGTTTATTCCCACAAGAAATTTACAAGATATGGTTATGCAATGGAATCATGATTTGGCAATTGCTGCTCATCCAGGTATTAACAAAACCATGGATTTATGTCAGCGTCATTTCTGGTGGGAAAAAATGATTTCTATAATTCAGCAATTTGTGAAAGCTTGTCCAGTTTGCTCACGTCAAAAGGCCTTACATGTAGCTCCAATGGGTTTACTTCGTCCGATGACAATACCTCCTCAACCTTGGCATACAATCAGCCTAGATTTTATTACTGATCTCCCTAAGTCTAATGGTTATACTACAGTTCTTGTAGTTGTGGATTTGTTGTCTAAAATGGGACATTTTATTCCCTTACAAAAGATTCCTTCTGCAACAGAATTTAGTATTGTGTTTTTATCTACTATTGTAAAACTTCATGGTCTTCCCTCAAAGATTATTTCAGATAGAGGTCCTCAATTCATTTCAAAGTTTTGGTCACAACTCAGCAAACAATTAGGAATTGAGTTAGCTCTGTCCTCTTCTTTTCATCCACAGACTGATGGACAGACTGAAAGAGTTAATCAGCATGTTGAACAGGGTTTAAGATGTTTGTTAACAACTTCTCCTGGTCCTTGGGATGAAGTTTTGCCCTGGGCGGAATTTTCTTACAATAACACTACTCATTCGGCTTTGGGTTGTTCTCCTTTTTATTTTCTCACTGGTCAACATCCAAGATCTCTTCCAATTATTTTACCTGAGGAACAGCAGTCCATGCCTGCAGTTTCAGACAGGTTGACTTTTCTGATGGATATTCAGGATAAGGCTAGAAAACAATGGCTTAAAAGTAAAATGACTATGAAAAGAACAGCTGATTCTCATCGTAGACCTTCTCCTTTGTACTCGGATGGTCAATTGGTTTGGCTATCTACTAGAAACATTCAGTTAGAGGGTCCAAGAAAATTGAAACCCAGGTATCTGGGGCCTTTTCAAATTGAGAAAGTTCTAAATCCTGTATCTGTTAAGTTAATTTTGCCTGAAGAATATGCTATTCATCCTGTATTTCATGTTTCCCTTTTGAAACCTTTTGAACCCTCTACTCGACCTGATAATCCACCTCCGCCAGTGGTCGTGGGTGATCATGTTGAATATGAGGTTAAATCTATTTTAGACTCTAAGAGGATTCGGGGTACCTTGTTTTATTTGATTGATTGGAAAGGTTATGATCCTTCTGAACGATCTTGGGAACCTGAAAAGAATATTCATGCCCCTAGACTTGTTAGGTCTTTTCATGCTTTACATCCTGACAAACCTCGACCTGTAAGACGACCTTTGGGGGGAGGAACTGTTAGGGGTGTTACTGGTCGTCTCACTTAATTCAGGGAGATTTAATTTCTTTAATGTTTAAATTTTACTTTTAATTAAATTATTGTTAGATTTAAATACATGATTATTAGTTTAATGTAACTCTTTGATTCATTGTCAGTGTGATATTAAGTTTAGCATTTGCATTTAGCAATGCTTGTTGTTTTAGGCTGACAATGTGTTTTGATTCCCTGCTAGATTGTGCGCTCTCATGAGCCAGGCTCGCGCTGGCTCTCGTGACTGTATTTCAAATGTAAGAGAGCTCGCGCAGATCTCGTGCCTGAAGCGAGGTCTATAAATAGATCTCTTCCTTGACGGTTCAGCGCTTCGTCTCGTGTTGTTCCCCTGACGAGCGCTTCTGTCCTAGCGTTAATGGTCTCAGTAATCCGCCATTAAGCCTGTCCCTGAATTCAACTCTGAGGCCGTTATTTCTGAACCACAAGAAGATTTTCCTTTTATCAAGCCCCTTTCCAGCTGTCAGGCTCCTGACATTAATGTCGCTGCTTCGCGGAAGCTGAAGGCTTGAGCTCACGTCTTTCCCCAGCTGAGTCATCAGGTTTCGTTTAACGCTCTCCGGATGGCAGTTCGAGGCTCCTGTCAGTGGGAGATCGTTTTCAAAGGACAGTAAGATTTATTTGAGTTGCTGTTCAGAACAATTATTTAAAACAGCGCTACTTGAAGTATTACTATTTTATCCTTAACCTTGCTGAACAGTTCTGCTGAAGAAAGGGAGGTTTTAGTTAGTAAACCTGTGTTTAAACAAACCTTGGCAGGAACAAGTTAAAAAACGTTCCAACAGCAGAAGAGTCATAAGGTGCCTGCAAGGGTTTAGAGTTTAAGATAAAACTTTAAGGTAAAGAAACAAGACTTGGCAAAGCCAAATTTAGATCGTTTCATCAAAGGAAGGGTCTTAAGGTGACTGCAAGTACTTTTTGGGTCAAGACTTGATTCCTGAGTTTAAACAAGCCTTGGCAAAGTCAAACAAAATTGTATTAACAGCAGAAGGACCTTAGTGACTGCAAATACTTAAGAGGCTGGACTTGACTTCTGTGTTCAGAAGAAAAGAAAACCTTGGCAAAATCAAGGACTAGCTGTAATTAAGCAAGAAATGTTTGAATTTTGTGTTGTCATAGAATCTGAAGGCATTTAGGAAGGTGGAGTTTAATGCTTAATAGATCTACAGTTGCAACTTAAGTTACAGTTGTTTTTAGGAGTAGGTCGTTGTTTTTCCACTATCTTCCTACTGCAGATTTCCTTTTTGAATCGAAGAACTGCCAAGGTTTTCAGGTATGATGTTTGCAAGTTAAAACCAGTTCAGTTCACTAACCAAATTAACAATTTATGAACTATTAAGAGCAGTTAATTCTGAATAATAATAATCTTCATTTTTAAAGGAATCTTGAGACTGAGGCAGAGTATTTCTGGTTCTAGCTAAGTGTGAACAAAGACCGTTAAAACCTATGGTCAGTAATTTGTTTGTTAAAATCATTTTAGAGTTAAGAATGTTAAATGAAATGGTTTAGTAACTGTTAATCCCGAATCTCTGAATAGCGTGTAACCTGAGAAGTTCTCCAAGTGAAGGTCAACGGTCTGGAACACTTACAAGAGAAACAACATCGGAGGCCAATGTTTCTTTATATGTTGTTAGTTTCTCTGTCCACTACCCCTTTCCCTTAGGGAAAAGTATACTCGGTCAGTGTTGAATTCCTGATTGCGTAGACTGATCCTTGGGGGAGTTGGGAGTTTGCAGCTTCAAGAGGAAACGTCAGGAGTGACTCTCAGGTCTTCACAACAGAGAGAGGCATGCTGTGGCAGAAACTTGCACAATGGGGAATACCTCAACCACTTCTTAACATGCTGAAGTTACTCCACTATGATACCTGGGTGCAGGTGAAGCTGGGAAGTGGGACCCATCTGTCTTCCAAAGTTTGTACGACCAAAGGGCTAAAACAAGGGTGCGTGTTGGCCCCGAACTTGTTCAACCTGTTTATGGCAGACTTATCAGGCCGACTCAACACATGCAACTCCCACTCTCCAAGGCTGGGAGGAAAAACCCTAAGCAATCTATTATACGCGGACGACGTGGTGCTTCTAAGCCACACATACATCGGCCTCCAGAATCTGCTTATCGAAATGCACAGTTACGCAACAGAAAACAACTTAAAAATCAACTTAAGTAAAACGCGTACAATGTCGATCAATACCAGGAATAAACACCAGAAGCCCTGGACTCTGGGGGGCCAAAAATAGAGTCTTCACGCGAATATAAATACTTGGGACTTATCTTCGACACCGAAGGCTCATTTGTCCGGCAGATGGAGGAAATCAAAAGAAGAGGGGCCTTGATCGCTATCACACTGAAAAACTTAGCAAACCAACTAGCGGGACCGACTTTAACAGCATACTTAAAAGTCATCCAGGCTAAGTTGCTCCCTTCAATTTCCTACGGTAGCGAGGCACTACGAGGAAGAGACTCCAAGAACCTAGACAACATCCACGTAAAAGCATACAGAACTCTGTTCTCACTTCCGTCCTACACCTCGCCTGCCCAAATAAGGCTTGAGTTTGGCTTAAAAAAACAAGCCCTTGCAAGACAAAGAGCTTTCATTATCTGCTGCCACAAACTCCGCTCAGCCCTCAAAGACACCTTAAATGCAACGCTGTGGCAAGACATACAAAGCAGGGACGAATCTCAGGCACGTTCCTACTTGAAGGCAGCCTTGGGGGCTGTCAAGGCATCCGCACTCTGGGACATGCAACTGGGGCACAACCCTTTTAAAAAAGTGGTTTGGAAAAACATCAAAGCTATATCCCTGATAGAGGACAAGGCCGCTTTTGCAAAAAGAAACCATGCGTGGATGACATTAAACACGTACAAATCCCTGACACCACAACCTTACTTCAGCCAGGGCTACCCAAAAGTTACAAAACTGAAGTTTTTTAAATCTAGACTAGGGATCTTGCCCAGCAGAGAGCACCAACCACCATGGCTCAGGAGCAATGGCTACGAAGTCTGTCCGCACTGCAAATCAGCAACTGGAGACATATTACACATGACTTGCCTCTGCGAAGAGTTCCGACAAGTCCGTCGATTGCTATTAAGGGACCAGTTAAGCAGATAGGGACCAGCATGCGAAGGCAGGCTGTGCTTGCATGCTTGAACCCTGCAAATACAAAACTGAACTGCAGATACGTCAAATTTCTGACCACGATAGAGCAAAGTCAGCAAAATCTACAACTGGCAGCAACTTTTGGCTCTGGGACCTAATGGACAAACTTTGGGCCACAAAAGTTTAGCCTGCCCTGGTTCAGGAAATACTGTCCGACAATCACCCTCGGTTTCTCACCGCATGCCTTTTTACAAAGACGATTACACAGACTATATTCTAATCATATTTTAAGAAATTGTTTTAAATGTAACGAATGTACTGGTTTTAATTAACTATACATAATAAATTTACTTATTTACTCATGCCTTCAATACAGCAAACCCCTTCAAAACCGCATCTCGTCATTTTCCAGATTTTGGGCTTTGGGGCTTGGACATTACTCTAACTTCGGGTAATTATTTGCACCTCCTCTTCTCATAATGTAAACTGTCCCTCTTCTACCAAGTTTGTTGAAGCATGGGAATATTTTTCAATTGAAATGTTAGTTTACTATAAACCAGGCGAATTCCCACTGTCACTGAGGGAATGGACCTTTGCCATTGTTTAGAGAAGATCAGGAGCTGTACATCACATAAATTATAATCTGAATCACTATTCTATTGGAGGTCAATAAAGAGAGTGTGGTATGAGTTAAACGGTTTCATTATTCAAGTTAATTTCATCAATCTCAGTTGTTAGAATCTCATTATGTTTGGTCCATAAAGTAAAAAATCTGTATTCTATGAATGGGGGAAATAAAAAGGTGTTGGTCTGAAACCATTATGAGTTCTAGTTCGATAGAGAGTGAGAACATAACCATGAAGCTTTAGCATCAAATATGTAGCTCAAGAAAATCAAGACTCAATCAAAGCAGAACTTCTCATAAAGAGACGTTCAAGAAACTCAGTAGAGTCTCAAAGCAGTGGGTACTAAGGATAGATGCAGAAAATGGAAAAGTCTGCGTCTGCTCTTGGAACACACACTATTATTGACTACACATTTTATCAGTGTTGCAGTTTGTGGTTTTCTTCCTTCTTCAGCCAGCCAGTCATCTTTTGGTGCTCTCATGGGAATAGGATCACTCCTTGTCTTCTCGTGAAAATATAATGGCTCCACACAGCAGCTTTCAATGATGCTTATTTCTCCTTATCATCTAGACGTTACACCAGGTCTACTCGTAATACATTTTGTTTGTGTTCAAAACTACTTTCATATGAGGAAGTTGTCATCTCTATCTTCTAAATAACAAAACCTATATATTTATTTGCTGCGATCATAGTGTTAGAAGAAACAGTTGCATAATTAGATGAAAACATTTATGCAACTATTCATTATGAAAGACATGTTCATGGAAAGGTCAAGAAAAAAGCATTTTATGCACAATAAGCATTAGGCAATGTATCTTCAGCCATTTGATGCCTAGTATGAGCACAAATGGGTTGCCTATTTCACTTTTTTCATTTAAATGCATTTTTATTTTTCATCAAAGCCTATACGTTAAGTCTGTACACTGTACATGGTATTATTGTTTTGTTTTTATTAAAAGCACCCTCACCTTTGCAGTGAATGTCATAATCTAGCAGAAAAGAATGTAAAGCAGAGATTAATTGTTTGATTTCCTCACATATGACTCTTATCATGAGCCTTAGGATACAAGTTTCAATAACAAGCAGGATCCACCCGGGAAGAATGTGTAATCATTTGTACATGCATACAAAAAATAAACTCAGGACTGACAACCCCCAGTTGAATCAAACTAAAGTTCTCACACTTTCCTACCTAGTACAATGTGTCCTAGTTCCTGTCCTACAAAGGGACATTACTATAAAAGAATTGTCAAACTGCATGGGCTACAGTTCGCTTGATAACAAATCATATTGTTTCCTAGAATTTTCTCCCTCGTTATCTAAACTCCAACCAAGACCAGCATACTACAGAGGATCAATGAAAAACCCCACACTTTATGGCCGAATCTGTTCCCACCCCAGGCAGTTAAGAGCCCCTCATAGTCTGCAAAAACTCTCCTATGAAAAGCCTGTTTACAAATCTCATTCACAAGCTCCGCATAGTTCAAATCACCACCATCAGATCATTTTTTTCCCTTCATAAAAAAGATAATATATGTCTAAAGTAAAGACATCTTCACAAATGTAGAATTACTTTTGAGGTTGTCTGTTTTACATGCATAGCCCTCCAAGGGAATAAACCTGTTAATTTTACATCTAATACCACTCCTAAAATTCCTGTGATGGTTTTGCAGAGTGCTTGTAGCAATTTTATCTGCACTCAGAAATTTAAATTAACATTTAAACTCAAACAAACTTTTTACTTCTATGTATCTTTCATCAAGAAATACCTTCCTGATCATATTCTGACGTTTAACTGTCTTTGTTTATAAATACCTGCTCTAGGCAAATATATTAGGATGTCGCAATGGCTATAGACTCTTAGGGTTGTTAGAGTCCTATACCAATGCTCTTAGAATTAAGGAACACAATTTATGGGTTTCTTCGACATAGCAATATGTGCGGTATGAATTGTCAGAAAAGTCATTGTGCTGTGAGGAGCCTTTGGAGTTTTTCAATTGGTCACCTCACTTAGGGCCATATGTAGGTAGCTAAATCCCGGTCAGTAACGCCCGAAAATTGGTAATTATCCCGTTACCGACTGGTATTTAGCATTTTGTGATGTAGGAGGCAGGTTTTCAGAATTCGGTAATTTACTGATTCCCTATTTTAAGGAATCAGTAAAATACAGAATCCTTATTTTAAGGAATCGGTAAATTACCGAATCCCTAAAAGCTATGTAGGAGGCCCTCAAGTGAGTGCATTTTTGCATTCAGGATTCGTTATTTACCACCAACTACAAGTTGGTGATAAATACCGAATATCTTTGAAAAAGCAATAATTTGCTTTTTTCAAGGTGCCATGTGGCAGACATACATGCCCTTATGTGCGCCACATGTGCACTCATGCATGATTCAGGGGTGCAATAGGGTGTCAATGTGACACCCTGCCACCCTTGAATATGTTCCCCCAATTACCGATTCAGTATTTACCCAATCGGTAATAGTGAATGGTTTCCCATTCATTCCTATGGGTCTCCAGGCCCATAGGAATGAATGGGAATTAATGAATTGGTAAATACCGAATAGGTAATAACGAATATTACAGAATCTGTCAAATTTACCGATTTTTTACCTACATTCAATTTACCGATTCCTAAATACCGAATTGGTAAAATTCCATATTTAGAAATCGGTAGAATTAGATTACCTACATGTGGCCCTTAATGTAGAATGTGATGTCTGTGAGTGACAGGATATTGGGCTAAATGGGAATGATAAAACCATCTATTTATGCTTGCTAAACCTTTATGCATGCAATATAACAACTTTTCAAAAGTACTTTTAACATTATATATGATATAAATCCAATATTACTGTTTATTTTTTATATTTCATTGCCTACCCACTAAGAGAATGGAATTTGTATCTTTTCTCTCGATAATCTTTCTTCGGTCATTAAAATGACCATAAACGCACAGAATAAAATACATACAGTCAACAGGCTTAATTTGTTTTCCAATAAAGCATATCTCCTTTTCAATTTGATAAGAACAGAAATATACGTAAAAATATCAAGAAATAATTCCAAGGAAGATATATATTTTTTAAATCCATCCCTTCTTGGTGAAATTTAAAATGCCCAGGCATTAAAATTGGCCATAAAAGGTGTGGTAAAGGTGCAAAATAGTATAAAACTGCAATGGTTTGACTGAAGGAAGCATCACATGGACAGCATGGTAAAGATGCAAACCAAGATCCAGTGCAAGGAAAAGCAACTAGGAAATGGACTGTATTTAATCTTAAAGTTGTTGAGTAAAATCTTTGTTCTGGATTTACTATCCATTTTAAATAGGGCTCCATTCCAGAAGTGATAGAGATAAGTATGTAATTCAATACTGAAGCCATGTCCAAAGCTCTCACCATTCAAGCTATCTCCAGAGGAATCTTTGCTTTACTAAGGCTTTTGTTTGTGGTTCAATACTGTCTGGAAAATCAGAAAGTGTTCTTAAGACTAAGTTAGACAGAGTTTTCCTAGCATAGGCCAGCCGTGGGCTGGAGCTATTATTACTTAAATCTAAACAGTCCTCCAACACCACCTAGAAAACTTGGCATCAGGGATGCTCTATATTTTAACACACAGTAAAAGTGGAGCCATTTTAACAGCATCTGCAAAAAAAAACTAAAACTAGAGGTGGATTTAGGGATAGATAAAAGCCTACAGAGAAATATATTATTGTTTGCCTGATGTCCCTCCAGTGATTCATAACCTCACCTTAGGCTCCTTAGGTGCCTACAGCAAAGCATTTACTCGTCATCTCCTTTTATCTGTTACGTCACAGAAGTCAGAAAAATAGTTTTGGGCAAAAGTGTTATACTTTGCACCACAGCGGGCAGAAGGCATGTACAAAAACAATGGTTTCTAAGCTCCTGTTTCCTTTTTAAATATAAGTATGTACTCCTTATATATTTGAAATGTGCGCAGCTATACATAGCTTTCAATACAGGTTTACAGCTAACATTCAAGGTCTGGCATTCTAATTGCAAGTGCACTGCCTTTTGTCTTTACAATGGCCTGTGCTAAGACTTGGCCTTTTTTAACTGCCTTCTAGTTTTTATATATATGGAAATATATGTATGCAATTTGCATGTGTTATATATGTGTACTAGCAGCCCGTCCCGACATTGTCCGGGTATGAAATAGAATGTGTGTAATGTGTGTATTTGGCAAGGGCAATTTATTTTAAAATCTCGCGGGAGACAAAAAAATTTGATTAATTAGAATAGGGACGGAGAAGGGCCAGCTGCAGCCCTGGTTGATGTTAGCAGGCGCGTGTAATTGGTGTAGTGATCCGCCGCCTGAGCCCAGCTTCAGCCCTGGTTGATGTTAGCAGGCGCGTGTAATGTCGTTGAATGAGAAAGTTATCAGCCATGGGTAAATCCGTTTAATGAGAGAGTTCAGTGACAGCGAGTAGGAGAGGCTGCAGTAATTGTCTCCGCAGGCACGCTCATTTGCGTGTTCCCCCGCTTGAGGCCCAGATGCAGGCCTGTTTGATGTTAGCAGGCGAATATTCCCCCGCTTGAGGCCCAGCTGCAGCCCTGGTTGATGTTATCAGGCGCGTGCAATTAGTGTACTGATCCGCCGCCTGTGCCCGGCTAGAGCCCTGGTTGATGGTAGCAGGCGCGTCTAATTTCGTTGAATGAGAGAGTTCAGTAACAGCGTGCAGGAGAGGCTGCAGTAATATTACTTACCAGGCCTCCAGCTGAACGCGTTTGTCATGCCCCCAGCACACGGCCACAGCAGACGATCTTCTGATTAATGTACGACCCACATGGCATGAAGGGCGGAACGTAGCACACACCCTCAGCATTTCTCACGCCCCCAGCGTGCCCCTTGATGCGGCGAAACTGCATTCACATGGCATGGACTCACGCCCCCAGCGTGTCACGCCCCCAGCATGTCACGCCCCCAGCGTGCCCCTTGATGCTGCGCAGCAACGTAATTGGTGCTTGTATGTACGACTCACATGGCATGAAGGGTGGACACACACCCCCAGCGTTTGTCACGCCCCCAGCATTTGTCACGCCCCCAGCACAAGCCCACAGCCCACGATGTGATGGCCGTACCACACGCCCCCAGCGTTAGTCACGCCCCCAGTCCACTCCCACCGCACAACGCAGACACGCCCACAAGGGACTACTTTGCTGGCACGGTTCTTTTACCTTTTAAATGTATATTGTGTCCTATGGTACAATTGTATGTCTTGCACTGTATGATTGTGATAAACACCACTGTTTCTTGAAAAGTTAATAAAAACAATTAAAAAAATAATTTAAAAAAATGTATATGGTGGCCTTCTGCATAGCCTATGTCCTTCTGCTGCAACTGCCCTTTCCAACGCTGTATTAGGTGTTGTGATTGGTGCTGTGGTTACTGAGATTACCCGCCTCAAAGGTTTGGGCTCTCTCTTTATAATATTAGTATGGATTTATATATATGGTTGAACCTGAAATCTGGCATTTTGAACCTGCCTCATATTTGCACACATTTGAGATGACTGCCCAAAGGGTCAAATATGCAAACTGAATACCAGACTTCCAGCTGCCCTGTGGTCAAAATATCAGACAGCCAGGGCCCTGAAATTCTATATCTTATTTTATCTTATCTTATCTTATACTATCTTATCTTTATATATATGTAGGTTGTTCCAGCAAAAATGCAGATTTCCAAAATAAAATAGAATTTGTAAATGTGCATAAAAGAAATATTTGAACAAAGGAGGGACTAGGGTGGACGATATTTAACGGGGTCCAGTGTACAAGTCCATAAACTCGTAACACAAAGAGAGTACAAAGTTCCCCGGGAAGAGTGAAGGAGTAGAGGTGTGTGTGCTAGGAAGTGGGGGGAATCCCCTAGTTGGGACTAAAACCCTCACACACCCAGCAAGCTAGGTGTCATGCTTCATCATATGGGTTCTGCTCCTCGTCAAACTGGCGCTGCAATGTCTGACGGGCTCCCGAAACCGGGGCTCTTTATCGGAGATCTTTTGTCCCGGCCATATGGTGCGTGCGTGTGAGAGGGCGGGGGAGTGTGGTCGTGATGTGAATGGTAAAGTTAAAAAAGGTAAATCAGTCCACAACCTATTTTATTCTTGTGGTAGATTTCCTTGGTTAAAAGGGGGTGGGAAGGGAGCTAAATGCCCTGGAGCTATCCTAGCAAGTTAGCTACTACCCTCTTGTATGGTCGACATGTTTCTTGCCATAATGGCAATTCCTCAGGACCTCGATGTAGTGTACCACACAGTGAAGAAATAATTAAAGAAGTGGTAAAAGTTGGAAACTTGCAATATGGTATACAACCTTTTGTGGGCGGTAATACCGAAGTGCAGGCCGATTGGTCCTGCTCAAGTTTTTTTGACCCCAGAAGGTTCCCTGAGGTACTTCTCAGTCTGCTTCCGATGAACCGGTGGGAAAAGGGTATGGTACCTTCGGCGGCCCACGGTCCAATCCGTTGCACCTACCCTCCGGACAGCATCTCGATCGAGGCGCTCAGCAGCTGGTGGTTTTAGTCCCAACTAGGGGATTCCCCCCACTTCCTAGCACACACACCTCTACTCCTTCACTCTTCCCGGGGAACTTTGTACTCTCTTTGTGTTACATAAAAGAAATATGTCATCTAGGTGTAAGTGCTGCTCCTCTAAAAGAGTTGATTTAAGTGGTATTTTGAAAGTTTTATATAGCGCGAACAAGATCTTTGCAGATAACAGAGCGCTTTACATATGCAAGGGAGGGTGGGTACAAGAGGGAGCATAAAATACACATAGTAATAGCAATCGGGAAAGGTCGGTAATACAGGTAAAACAAAACCGCTGTGCACATGGATCGAGCACGAATACATATATAAACAGAGTCTTAAAAGATCGGGGGTGGGAATTGAGGTGAATTTAGCGATGAGGATAGCTTTAACTTCTTTCTTAAAAAAAAAAGGGGAGGGGATGAGCCTAGTTTCAGGAGGTAGTGAGTTCCAGATCCTCGGTGCCATTCCTGAGAAGGAGCGTTTGTAAGTTCTTTCCTTCCGGAATCTTCGAGGTTTCAGCAGAAGATTCTTTGCGCTTCTGGTGGATCTCGAGCCGCCTGAGATTGTCAGCTTCTGAGTGAGGTAGCTGGGTGAGTTCAGGTGTATAGCCTTGTGCGTCAGGCAGGCAATTTTCAGGTGTATTCTGGCTTCAAAAGGCAGCCAATTCAGGGACTTGAAGTCAGGGGTGATATGTGAGTGTTTTTTTGATCCAGTGATGAGTCTCGCTGCCGCGTTTAGTGAGGCTCTCAGGGGTGCAGTTGTAGTTAGGGGGAGGCCGCTGAGGGCGATGCTGCCGTAGTCTATGCGAGGGATGATTAGCGCTTGTACTGCGGTTTGGAAGTCTTTGGCTGGGAGGAAGGGTTTGAGTTTCCTCAAGGTATTTATTTGGAAGTTCGCTCCCTTGGTTGCCTTGCTGATATGCTGTTGCATGTTGAGACTGGCGTCAAGTGTTATACCTAGAGATTTTGCTGAGTCCACGATGGTCGGCTGGACATTGAGTGCAGTTAGGTGTTTCAGCCAAGTTTGAGTGTTGGATCTTTTCGCGGGAGGTGAGATCAGAAGGAACTCAGTTTTCATGGCATTGAGTTTGAGGTGGTTATCGGCCAGCCATGCTTGGGTGCTTCTGATCGTTGAGTTCAGACGCATGATGTCTTTGGGGGATTGTAGTTTGAGGTACAATTGAGTGTCATCGGCGTACATGTGGAAGTGTACATTGGAAGCTTGTAGTAAGGAGGTGAGAGGTTCCATAACTAAGTTGAACAAGGTAGGGGATAGGCAGGAACCTTGAGGTACACCTAATGATACAGGTACTGGGGAGGACATCAAGTTGTTGCTCTTGAATTTCTGGGATCTGTTGTGAAGAAATGAGGTGAACCACTGAAGAACAGTCCCTGAGAGACCCATTCTTGTCTTTAAAAGTTCCAGTAAGTTCTCATGTTTCACAGTGTCGAATGCCGAAGAGAGATGAAGAAGGATAAGCAGGCAGGAGTCATTGTGATCTAAGATTTGGAGGGCATCGTCGATTATGTGAGTCATAGCAGTTTCGGTACTGTGCCCTGCTCGGAAGCCTGATTGGTGAGAGTTGAGGAGGTCAAACTGTTCTATGTGCTTTGTCAATTGTAGTTGAATGCATTTCTCCAACAGTTTGGCAAGAGTGGGAATGTTGGTGATAGGGCGGTAATTGTTTAGATCAGTGAGATCAGCTGTTGGTTTCTTTAGTAAAGGTGTTACTTGTCCCACTTTGAGGGAGTCAGGTATCATTCCTTGCTGAAGTGAGCTATTGATAATTTTAGTCCAGAGTGGAAGGATGAACGGGGTGAAGTCTTTTACAGCGTTAGCGAGAAGAGGGTCACTGAGGTGATTTGAGGGTTTCAGGGTGCTCAGTAGGTTGCCAATTTCTTCTTCAGAGTACGTGTCAAAGGCTGACCATGTTGCATTGTTTTTTGGTTCATTGGGTGTTGTGCAGTGGTGATTGGAGTAGAGGTTTGCGTCAATTAGGAGATCGCTCCTTATGTTGTCAGTTTTTTGTTTAAAGAAAGCAGAGAAGTCTTCACAGGAAGGTGCATTGGCCATGGTGTCGGCTGCTTGGGGTTGTTCCTTGCATTGGGTTCGAATTATCTCGAACAATTTTCTTGGACGGTTTTTTGCTTGGTCGAGCTGGAGTCTGAAGAAATCCGACTTTGAGCGCTTTATTTTCCTGAAGTATGCGTTTCTCTTTTTCTTCAGAATTTTGAGGTGCTGTGCTGAGGGAACAGATCTCCATGTGCGCTCTGCCATTCGCATGGCCCGTCTGTCTTCATTGAGACTCCCGTTGTACCAAGGGTTAGAGATCTTGGAGGTGTCTCTTTTCAGTTGCATCGGTGCAGCCTCATTGATTATTGAGGTCATAGCGTTGAGGTACTGGTCAGTTAAGCACTGAACGTCCGTAACGTCGGACGGGGGAAGTAGGAGATTGCAGCTGTTAGGGGGTATGGTGTTTGGCTTGAGTTTCTTCAAGTCTCTTTTCCAAACTTTGGGCTTGGAGGATTGGACCGGGATCCGTTTAACTTTTTCGTTAATGTAGAAGGTGACAGTATGGTGATCTGAATCAAGTTGAATAGTGCCTTCTTTGGAGATGATGAGGTCAAGGATAGATCCTTTGTCATGGGTCGGGTTGTTGCAAATTTGGGTGAGGTCGGAGGCGCTAAGGTAATTTTTGAGGCTATTGACCACTGCGTCACTACCATCATTCCAGTGAAGATTGTAGTCTCCAAGGTAAATTTGTGTGTTTTGCCGGCCTGAGTTGATTGAAATAATGTCCATGAGTTGTTGGGAGAACGTGAGGTTGTCCCCAGGAGGGTGGTAGATGATGTGTAGTGAACAGATAGGTTTGTTTTCACTGATGACCTCAAGGCAGAAGTATTCACAGGAGGTAAGAGAGGGGGCGGAGACTTTAATAATTGCAAGGTTGCTCTTGTAGATGCAAGCAATTCCACCGCCTGTCTTCCTGGGTCTGTCAAGTCGAATGATGCAATAGTTAGGGGGGACTAGGATGTCCATGAAAGGAGCAGAGGATTCAGTTAACCATGTTTCAGTAAGGATGGCTAGGTCAAGGTTCAGAGAGATGATGAGGTCCGCGACCTCCGAGGAGTGTCTTTGGGCCGATCTACAGTTGAGAAGTGTGCATTTGAGCTTGGGGGTGCAGAGGGTGGGTGGGTGAACTTGAGTGAAGGGTACCCTAGTGAGGTTGTTGGGGACAGAGCTTCTGTTGTTCTGCATGGGGTGCCTACGAGGGTTAGAGAGAATCGTAGGAATGGGCAGATGTGTCGTGGCCATGGAGTTTGGGCGAGCCGAGACATATGTACGGAGTAGGGTGAGTATGTCGAGGTCCGATAGCGTCCTGATGGTGCGTCAAGGGCGGTTGGAGGTGTTGCGAGAGGGGATAGTGGTCCACTGGGGGGGGTGCGTGTGGTATGAGGGGGCTAGGTTGTGCGGTCGAGAACGGTGTGAGGGGGCTAGGTTGTTATGTCGAGAACGGTGTGAGGGAGCTAGGATGTTAGGTCGGGAAGTGGAGATGGGAAGGGGGTGTCTGGGGCGTGTGAAGAGAAACTCTCTGAGGGTGTGGAGTTCTTCTCTCAGTTGTAGGAGGGTGGCCATGATAGTGTCAAGCGTGGGGTTGGGTACGGTATTGGGGCTGGGGATTGATGGAGAGCTAGTGTCTGTGTTACTGGAGACGGGGGGGAGAGGGGAGGGGGTGCATGTGAGGTGGATGGAGTTGGAATTGTTAGTGAGTGTGTTGCTGATCAGGTAGGTGGCGATGTCAGGGTGGGGGTGGATGATGGGGTGAGTGAGAGAGTATTAGTGGTGGTGTTGGTGCTATTGGGCAGGAAATCGATGATAGGGGGTGGTGCATGTGAGGTGGATGGATTTTGTAATATACAAAAGAGGGACGATGGGCTTTTGGCGAGGTCCAGCATATATGCCCAGAGTCAATAGAAAAAAAGGAATATGCTGTTCCTGATTAGTCAAAAGATAGTCAGTTGAAGGTATCTAAGGTAACTCGGTCATAAATGGTTCAGAGGTGGGAATCCATTTTATTGGCATGTACCACTGGTGTAGCGCTTTAACAGATATTCTTTATAAATGACATAACTATCTACTACCACACTTACTAATCAAAACCAGGCCCATGAGAAACAACAGAGCAGCTAAAACATGAGGCAATTGGATCTAATATGTTGTTTTTAAACTCTTTTCAATAAACAAGACCAGCTTGTCATTTTAAAGGTTTATTTTAAAATTCTCAAAATTGCATAAATTCAATTAGCTTTTTATTAATATCAGCATTTAATTTTTTATAAGTAAGCTTTATTGCATTAATCATTGATTCAAAAACTGACAGTTTAACTCAGCATGAAATAATGAATTAAAGAAAACATAGCAATAGACCCTAAGTTAGCTTTCTGACCTGAAAGGGAAAATAAATGAATAAACAGTTGAATGCTTACAAGCCCATGGGAAATCGAACAGCACTTCGCCCTCAGGAATCAGTCAGCCCCGATCCCTACAAGAGGCCAATTTTTATACCCTATTTGCTCGCTAATCTAACTAAAATGTAATTCTTTCTAAAAATTCAGCACTCTGATTGGTTGCTGTCTGTCAGTCCACCAAAATCACTACGTCCAGGGTGTGAGCGTCACCATGCCATTGTCCATTGACATAGAGTGACATCAGCTTCCAAGTGTCTTTGCAACAAATTAAAAAGTTGCTTCTCTTGACTTCCACCAGAGCTCGACAAAATCAACCCTGCCATTTCCTCGGCCTTGAGAAAAGAACATACTGAGCAGTCCGTGAACAAGTTCCATTGTCAGAGGAACCACAGTTTTTTTTCAAATGTCAGAGCCACAGTCTTTTCAATGAAATAAGCAAAATAAAACTCTCCATGGAAAGTTTCCAAGATGACTGCACTTGGCTCCAACTCTGTTCACGTACAGGCCGACCAACTTCTCTTCAGATTCAGAACCAAAGCTAGGCCTCAAATCACTTTTAGGCCTATTATTTAAACAAACACAAAAAGAGTGATTAATTCAGATAAAACAAACCCTTCTGTTCCCCACCCTTCCCTGCTAGTGATTATCCCATTAATAAATGACAACTAGCAGAAGCAAACAAATAAAGCAGCACATAAAATATTTACCATTTTTCATATAACCCAGCTTTATGTATCTGAAAGAATTAAAAGATGATTAAATGATACACAGACAGACAATCACAACATATAACAAACATATAAGCACATATAATAAAGCACATGCCATGAATAATCAGCTGCATTTTAGTAGTGACAAAGACAATAGGACAGACATGACAAACAAAACAATGTTAATCATATGTTACAAAACAGATTTGCAAATGCAACAAGAGCACATGTAATTAATTCCCGCGTGTTCATGTGTGGTGCAAACTTAATCTAGGTTGGGTTAATTAACATATAACATACAACATTAGTATTTTTATTCAATGTTATGGAAGTATGATTTTGCGAGTCCAAATAAATTTAATTTCAAACCTCGCTCCATCAACTCCCTCATCTGGTGATTAACTAATCACCACACTATACCTAAAATTTAGTAAAATTTTATTTCAAAGAAAATGGTTCAATTTCATTCTGTTAGTATTTCTAAAAGCTAGTTTCAGCAGAATCTTTGCAACTCTCATATCGAGCCCTGCGCATCTCCTCAAGCTCAATTTCCTTTTCTTGTTCTTTCTTTATTTTGTAAATCCTTCTCTTTTCGTTCATTTGCTTCTTTCTTTTGTGTATCATACAACTGATCTTTGTCAAAATTATTACAAAAATTATTACGATCAAAGGTGTTAGAATCTTGCCAAGAATTGAACTACCAATTTCTTGAAACCAGGTTTTGATTGCTTCAAATCTTTTTGAAAGACGTTCTGAAAAATCATTCTCTTCTAGGGGAACTATTTCCGAATGCATCTCTGTGATGTTTCTAATGTACATTTCAATATTCTTACTTTCGTCTGGTATGTAGGTACAGCAGTGCTGTACATGTAATATACCACAGACTCCTCCCTCTTTTGCTAGGAGTATGTCTAATGCAAGACGATTTTGCATCACCATAGATCTAACCGAGATAACCTCAACATCTAATAACTGGAAACCACCTGCTGTGTCAGTGGACAGTCTATCAACAATTGTGGACAATTTTCTTATTCTTCCTGCATTCAGGGTTATACCAACTATGGGTATCACTGCTTCAAAAATATCTCCCAAAATCTCTGTGAAACTTTCTCTTTTAAATCTGTTTACATGATTACTAATTTCAAAAGACCCCTCTGCATTTCTGTCAACATGGAAAACCTTTGGGAAAACAAGCCCAACAAAACATGTCCCATACCAGTGGTCTGGGAGATTATAATAGGCTTTATCTCCACAAATAAAATAAATCCCAGGAAAAATTGGATCTTTACCACCTTTAAATCCCCATCCTCCCATAATCTGATAAGTATCTTCACAGTTGCTAGCTCCTACAAAATAATTATCAAAAAGTGTGTTGTCTCTTCTAATACAAAGCTTACCACTAATTGGTTTATCTATGTGAATTGCAACATTATCAAAAGATTTGCCATTTAACTTCTCATCTTCTTTCTGCCAGAATTTTGACTTAGTCTGTTTGACCATCTCGTTCCTTTTATAAATTGCCCTTCTCTCCTCAACAAGGTTCAGAAAATTCTTTTCTTCAGCCCTCAATTTGCAAGTTAGATTATTTCTATAAGCATATTCATAGGTGAGCTCATTAGTAACTAGGAAAAATTCCCTCATCTGTTTCGCTTTCTTATGTTTATTTAAAGCATTCTCTATTTTCAAGTTAGCAAAGATTTCATCATAATTTGAATAATAATATTCCAGGCGACCAGTTTGATAAAATAAGCTAGCTATCACACTACAAGTTATGCCATAAGTAAGAGGAAGCATATTGTATGTCACTCCCTCAGAAACAGAAGCAGGCAATTTTACACAAATATAGCAGTCTTTGACTCCCATAACCTTAACATATTCTCCCAAAAGCCTTGAAAATGTATTGCTAGAAAAATCACCAACAGATCTATCTTGATGAATTTCAGGTCTATGATACTAATCAAAACCAGGCCCATGAGAAACAACAGAGCAGCTAAAACATGAGGCAATTGGATCTAATATGTTGTTTTTAAACTCTTTTCAATAAACAAGACCAGCTTGTCATTTTAAAGGTTTATTTTAAAATTCTCAAAATTGCATAAATTCAATTAGCTTTTTATTAATATCAGCATTTAATTTTTTATAAGTAAGCTTTATTGCATTAATCATTGATTCAAAAACTGACAGTTTAACTCAGCATGAAATAATGAATTAAAGAAAACATAGCCCTAGACCCTAAGTTAGCTTTCTGACCTGAAAGGGAAAATAAATGAATAAACAGTTGAATGCTTACAAGCCCATGGGAAATCGAACAGCACTTCGCCCTCAGGAATCAGTCAGCCCCGATCCCTACAAGAGGCCAATTTTTATACCCTATTTGCTCGCTAATCTAACTAAAATGTAATTCTTTCTAAAAATTCAGCACTCTGATTGGTTGCTGTCTGTCAGTCCACCAAAATCACTACGTCCAGGGTGTGAGCGTCACCATGCCATTGTCCATTGACATAGAGTGACATCAGCTTCCAAGTGTCTTTGCAACAAATTAAAAAGTTGCTTCTCTTGACTTCCACCAGAGCTCGACAAAATCAACCCTGCCATTTCCTCGGCCTTGAGAAAAGAACATCCTGAGCAGTCCGTGAACAAGTTCCATTGTCAGAGGAACCACAGTTTTTTTTCAAATGTCAGAGCCACAGTCTTTTCAATGAAATAAGCAAAATAAAACTCTCCATGGAAAGTTTCCAAGATGACTGCACTTGGCTCCAACTCTGTTCACGTACAGGCCGACCAACTTCTCTTCAGATTCAGAACCAAAGCTAGGCCTCAAATCACTTTTAGGCCTATTATTTAAACAAACACAAAAAGAGTGATTAATTCAGATAAAACAAACCCTTCTGTTCCCCACCCTTCCCTGCTGGTGATTATCCCATTAATAAATGACAACTAGCAGAAGCAAACAAATAAAGCAGCACATAAAATATTTACCATTTTTCATATAACCCAGCTTTATGTATCTGAAAGAATTAAAAGATGATTAAATGATACACAGACAGACAATCACAACATATAACAAACATATAAGCACATATAATAAAGCACATGCCATGAATAATCAGCTGCATTTTAGTAGTGACAAAGACAATAGGACAGACATGACAAACAAAACAATGTTAATCATATGTTACAAAACAGATTTGCAAATGCAACAAGAGCACATGTAATTAATTCCCGCGTGTTCATGTGTGGTGCAAACTTAATCTAGGTTGGGTTAATTAACATATAACATACAACATTAGTATTTTTATTCAATGTTATGGAAGTATGATTTTGCGAGTCCAAATAAATTTAATTTCAAACCTCGCTCCATCACCACACCCAGATGGGTGTCATGCTTCATCAATGGGCTGCTCCTCGTCGGGTCAGCTCTGCAATACCCGACGGGCTCCTAATAAGGGGCGCTTTGACGTAGATCTTTTTTCCAAAAGCCGTTTGGTGCCGTGTGGGTGAGGGGCCTAGTGAGTGAATATGACGAAATGTGTTGGATAAGTGAGTTAAAACAGCAACAGCAATTTTAATCAGTGCATCTCCTACCCTGACTAAAAACCAAACAAAAGGCGCAAAGCTGGAGTTATGTCTCAGTTGGGGTGCTCTTTTGTGTGAATGGTCAACATATTTCTCGGCTAATCTTTAATCTAGGGACGATTTGTCAGGACCTAAAAAACTTCATGTCATCTATCTTCAACAAGGGTAGTGATGTGGAAAGAACTCACACTGCTGAACACCGAAACTACTTTTCGTGTGAAGTACCTGGATCTACCTGTTTGGAGAGAAATAGGCACAACAGTTAATTTGCACAAAACAGACAGTATAGGTGAACTGACTCTCCTATCCCCTGTGCAACTGACTCACAACACACAAGTGATAATTAAAAACAAGCAAAAGCGAGGTGCCACATGGTGTGATTCTCACAGGTAAATCTCGTGAACATAGGCACCCCAAGTGAAAACAAAGTTGCAGAAAGAGTTTATTGGACTCACCCTAATAGGATTGTTTAACCCCTTCACTGCGGCGGCTATTCCGCCGCAGTGCTAAGGGGGCGAGGCGGCCGCGCGGCGGCTGCATGCTGGTGACGGAACCGCTCCGTCACCAGCCGCGGTTGGGCTGTGCTTGTGACGGAGCAGTTCCGTCATGGCCCGCCCCGCTCAATAGAACGCTCAGCGCAGGCGCGGAATTCGCGCCGCGCATGAGCGGCGAGCGGGCCATGACGGAATCGCTCCGTCATCAGCACAGCGCACCCGCAGCTGATGACGGAGCGGTTCCGTCATCAGCGTGCAAGGGGTTAAAAGCTTCCTTAGTACCCGGCAGGTCATACGTCATGAGAGACTTCCTCATGTGCTAAGATGAGTATGTAAGTGAGAAAGAAGTATGTCATGATGCTTTGAAATTTCAGTCAATTTGCTGGAAGTATAAAAATGTATTTAAGTGGTTCAATGCAGCAGAGTAATCTTCACCAAGCTCTGGGTTAGAGCTGGGAGGAAAGATGGGCACTGGATATAACAACATGCCGTGTGCTAACTAGGCTCCAAGGGAGCGATACAGAGATGAGGGAGAAAAAACATTATATGGAAATCCTTCTTTTCCTCTTTTGGAGAGTGTGCCTACATGATATGGGAAAATAACACCTTCTTTGAGATGAAAGTTAAACATTTATTCAGTAACTCTCTTTCCTTGTATCACATTTGTGCAGTCAGATAGGAAGAAGTATAGGGAGCGTTTGTTCCTTCTACTCCCCTCAGTCTGTGACACGTGGCATTACAGTTGTTGTTGGCTTGCTTCTTCTCGTCCCTTTCTATCTTCTGATACTGCCAAGTCACCCAGCTGCACACAATCCAGTATTTCTTTCCATTCGGAGACTTATACACATTGATGATTGGAAAAGGTAAATCATGGGCACTGTAATTCACAGAAAAAGGCTTAGGGGTAAAGGTTGGATAAGAGGTTAAAAAGCTACTCGTGTGAAATTTACCAATTTTAGGTCGTGGTGGGAGTGGGGTGGTTTTATCTACCGAAAGAGTATGGGGGTTAAAGGCCCCTAACTTGATATGGGGAAAATAGTAAGAACAATGCCTTCTGAATTTGGGTTGGAGTGGGTTCCCTTACACAATATGTTCCATGGTGGAGGTTGTGGACTCCCTGCAGTCATCATCACTGTGTTTAATTTCTTTGGCATAGACGGGTGTGTACCTGTGAACATGGGCATTACTACCACTATCATTTGCAAATTTGCTATGTGCTCCCCAAGGGAGCAGCAGACCTCTCTCTGGGTGTTGCCATTTGAAAGTCTGCGGTCACTCATCCTGTGCCACCTTCTGGCCATCAAAGCTTGTTCTAGGCTCTCGCCCCCCAGTTGCAGCTTGCACAATCAAGCTGCCTCCTACTCAGTTTGTTGCTTGTACCTCATGGAGTGCTTTTTAGTACATCAGCTTCTGGTCCCTCAAGCAGCAGGCCTGGTCGCTTAGTCTTCCCCTATGTGATGCAGCGCAGACTGTCCGCATGCACACAATGTTTTACAATCTAAAGGGGAAGGAGCATAGCTTGGTCAACAAGATTGGGGGGGATGAACATTAGATTTCCCAACAATAACACTGGCATTTCTTGTGAAAATACATTATATGAGAAGCAGGGCAGGAAGAGGGCTTATCGGGCTTTAGGGGTCAGTGTGTATTGTTAGGAGTACTTTCAAACACAATATTTTTAAAACTAAGCAACAGTTTGCAGGCCTTCAAAACAGAGATAAGAAAGCAAGTGTGTGTTTTTTTTCTGTGTACGTAAATAATCCAGGTGACATCCAACAGACACCTTACCATACCTGATTGAAAGGACTTGTACCCAACTCTTTACTACAGAATCAGGGGGATGTAACATCCCAAACCCTAATCGTTAAAGCTACGAACATGCAGAGGAGAAGCATTGGCTGAAAACAGTGGTTTCAGTGCATTAAAATAAGTATGGGAACTATCATGCTACATTCAGTGGGAATGGGGTCATTGAGCGTGGAGGAGAAGTAAAAGATGTGGACAAACAAAAAAAATATTCTGTACTTTTTTTGGTCCTTCATCTCTGGTACCTACATTAAAGTAGCACACATCTTAAACAACAAATACATAAACAAAAGTTAAGTAAATCAGTGTCAAATGCACTATTGAACATAATGAAACATCTGTTAGTTAATGCACTGCAGAGATCTGGGTGTTACCAGAGAGCCACATAAATAAATCCCGGTTGTTGCAGTGGAGAATAGTGACTTGTGTATTTTTAGTGTTACGTGGTCCTGGTCTGTGATAGAAATTACTGCTAAAATGTAACTCATTTTATACTTGCATTACACACAGTAAAAGAAAGGCTGCTACAAAATGCGCAAAGAGTTTTAAGATAAAATGGTGCTTATAAAATATAGATTTTAGTATATATAATGCATTTTTTTATAGCTGTCCCTTGCAAAGCAAGTACTTCCCAGATCAGCTAGTAACTCCCTTGCACTACCACTAAAAAAGAGCAAATCTTTATCATCTCAAAGCTTCAAGTGATTCCATCAATTAAAGCCAATATCGGCTTTGCAGCACCCTTCACATTTGCAGATTAACCAATTGCGCACATTTTCATTTCTTTCAGGCAAGCAGGAACCGTGGCAAGAAGGCTTGTTCATTATTTAGCTGTCTGCCCACCTTATATTTTATAGCACAGGAGACTCCTTGAATGACACTTCAGCTAAAGCATTTAAACTGCCGGAATTAACTGTTCTGAGATGGTTATCTTCGTATAAAGTAGGGGAACTGTTTTAAAAAAAATTAAAATGTATGGGCATGTCGTGCCCGTCAGCCCCCCTGCCCACTTCGACCCAGTGCTTATTATGTAAAAAACTTCAATGCCAAGGCTCTCTTAAGGAGGCCCTGCCAGCACTGCAAATGGCTGCACCAACACAACTACTAACCATCACACTCTTACCACTATTAGAAGTCAGTCTATTCCAGACTGCAGTCAGTAGTCATTTCTAACCCCTTCGGTGCTGATGACGGCTCCTGGTCGTCATCAGTTACGGTGGGCATGTGCTGATGACGGTTGGGAGCCGTCATGACTACGCCCGCGATCGGAATGTGCCGCACAGGCGCAGAATTCCGGCCGCAGCCAGGGGGTTAATATATATTGAATTATTAAACAACTGTTGTGCACATCTTCAAACTCCACAGACAGCACCACCATGTGGAAGACTGTTTATAGCCCTGTGTTTGCAAATAATTGCCAGTGCCCAGCACCGGAAACCATCGGCTCAAATTAAGGATCTCTGGTTGAAAAGCAGAGCTATTGGGCAAAATATTTCCTCATAATATTTTTAAAGACAAGTGCTGAATGCTGCTACATTCAGTGATTTATTGAAGAAAGTCAGGTGCATTATACCTTTTATATTTTGTGTGTGAAAGCAGACTATCTGTTGTAAGTAGGTTAGAATACATTTGCCACTATTTTGTCCATGCTTTATTTGAACATGGTCAAATAATGCTATTGTTTTTTTGAAAACTATACCATGATTTATTATTGCTGATGATATTTAAATGCTTCAGTTGAAGTGTCATTCAATTAGTCTCATGTGCTGTGAAACCAAAGGCAGGCACACAGCTAAACAATATCAATGATCAATCAATCAAGCAAAGCTTTATTTTGATATAAAAATATCATTAAAGCATTTTACAAATTAATTGATAAAAATACAGATTTTAAAGTTAAACAAAGATACCAAGTTTAAAAAAGTTCTAAAAACTCAGTTGGGGGATGCAAGTTGCTCTACAAGAATAGTACTATACTTGTTCTAAATATTTAATAATTGATAAACTTCATGTCCCAAACTAAGAAAGTCTATTTAACCTAATCGTACCAACAATAAATAACATCTTATTAAAAGGAAAAACACACGAATCAAGATTAAGAATTGCATTAAACTATCACATCTTTGAAGTGAGTTAAAAACACAACTTAAACAAATAAACAAGCCTTCTTGCCAGGGAGCCAAGTAGCCTGGAAAAAATGTAAATGTGTGCAACTAAAGAATCTACAAATATATTGGATGCTTGAAAGCTGGTATAGGCTTTAATAGATAGAATCACTTGAAGCTTCCTGAAGGCACACTCTTATTCTTTTTGAGAGGTATTGTAAGGGAGCTAACAGCTAGGCAGTGAAGTATCTGCTTTAAAAGACAGTTATAAAAAATGTGCTTTCTCGATGACACATAGTTATTCTTTCTAAGAGGTATTAGAAGGGAGCTACAAGGTAAGCTGCTAGTGTGTGCTTTAAAAAAAATGTGCACTACGTACAGTCTGGGTATTACTAAAATCTATATTTTGGAATCACTTTTTTTTTTTTTTCAGTTTAATGAATTTTTATTGAATTCATTTTTAAAATAGTCACAGTACATACGTTATGAGGTCATAAACATCAGATAAACTACTATAAGTATATATGAAAATTACATAACATATGTATAAGAAACTAAAACAGTATGAGGAGAAAGGCAAAAAGGAAGGAGAAAGAAAGAACATAGGAAGGAGAAAGATAAGAACCAGAAGGAGAGAGGAAAGAGAAGAAAAGAAAGAGGAAAAGAAACGGGGAAAAGAATGTGGGATCAAATCGAAGACATTCAAGAAGGAGCATTGGAGGAAAGATAAGATGTGAAAGGAAGCCATAAAAGATCAGATTTAATTTTTAGGGGAATAGAAGAAGAGGCAGAATTAGAAATCACTTTTTTATCTTAAACCTTTTGCAGCCTATCTTATACTGTGTGTAATGCAAGTTTAAAATAATGGCTTACATGTTCACAGTCTTTTCTGTCACATGCTGGGATATTGTAGCACTTGATAAGCGTGGCTAAATACCACCCGAGTGACTTACCTCACTCACATATAGTTACCCAAAATAAGTCAGCCGGACAGTGGAGAAGAATAAACAAAGCAAGTTTATTAGGCCACAAACTCCCATATGAGAGGGCCCTATATCGACCTCACCCCTAAGAGTGTGCCGAGAAGGACTGCCTCACATCATCATGGTGATACATTATATTACGAGAAGGCAGAGTAAACACGCCCATAATGGAAAAGTACTGGTCCACCAAGAGTGTGGACAATGGCCTCATACAAGAGGCATCTGCACCTGCAATAGCAACACTTGTTATCATCTCCCAAGGACACAGAGCCAGGCCGCTACATCTCCAGCACATGAGAACGGCCTGATAAGGAGTTTCGCTAGCAGGAGTTTCAGCTACAGTAAACCAAGAAATGAATATATGCTGACACGAGGAATTATTCCTATTCCTACGGGAGGGGGAATGAGCAAGTACAGTTTGCACGCAGAGAGAAATAATTCAAAATGGTGGCACACATGCTAAGCTAAGAACACTGAAACGATATCACACGCATAAGTGAATAACTGAATAATGAGAACATAAATGTAAATGCGTAAATGCAAGTAATTAGTTAGACACATTCCGCTAACTCATAAGCATAATGTACGAAGGGGGCGGGGCTTGGAATTGACGCCTATCAGACCCTCCTTTTAGCGGACTGTGGCTAACACGTTTGTTTCCATTTATTAACCAAAAGGAGGGCCTTTACAGCAAAATCTATGGGCTGGAAAAACTGGAAAGACATACTTAAACCAGAACATCATCATGAATGAGTATCAACCAATTAGCATCAGTAAGCTCAACAGCATTGGAGACAGGATATTGTTTCAATCTTTTCGTAGACTTTCGCATATTGCTGGCACACATGGAGCAACAAGGGGGAAGGCAGTAAACACAGAGGCACCATGACAGTAGGAAACCTATTACACCTACAATGACCATGAATATTTTCCAACCCCAGGAAGAGAAAAGACCCCACAACCATGTCTGTAGGGACCAGGTACCAGTATCTTGATGAAGTTCGGCAGCTAACCTTTGAAGTTTCTGCACAGCCAAGTTGACTGTTGGGGCGGAGTCAGGAATGTACACGCAGCAAGACGTCCCGATGACGCGACAAGCTCCACCCCTATCTGCCAGGATGACGTCAAGAACCATCCTATTCTGAATCGTAAATAATCTCATAGCCTGCATCTCCAGTGACATATTAGCTGCAATATCAGCTTCAGTATTCACTACCTTTTCCATTACCCGTGAAAGACGTCTGATGGTCCTACTATTAAAGATAGGACCCCAGAATGGCAACAGGCCTTTAGAGAAATCACTAAACTGCTGTCCAGCGGTATCCGTCTGATCTACGTCATCAACTTGAAGTTCCCTCCTTTTTCGCTGTCCTTGCACCAAGTCAAACCTCCTATGTGTCTTATGATAATCCGAAGGTGCCACGTAAACAGGAGGGAGTAAGTACGCCAGGTAACATGTCCCACCCCAACCCTCAGGCAACCACAGATACCCACTATCTCCACATACAAAGTAGACATTAGGGGGAGTGACAAGCGAAGGACTAAGGGTCAGCCGAATCGAGGTAGTCACATTACAAATACTGTCACCCACCTTTATCGGACCTCTACCCTGAATACAGAAATAAGGCGAGGGTCCCACTACTGCTAGGGGCACCAGGGAATGACCACTACTATTTGCTGCAGGAGGGCGTCGGTATGCTAGAGAAGAGTTCAACTGTAGAAAACTCTCTCGTACCTTATCAGTGTCATTAGGTATCAGGAATTTGTCCAACTTTTTCGAGCAAGTCTCTAGAAATGTTTGGTCAAAACGTCCATCAGTAAATAATCGTCCAAGGGATGAGGGAGGCAAAGGGCGTACTCGCATCGTCAGTGTAGACTTACTGTTGGGGAGTCGTGGGGTGAGAGAGTCAGGCTGCTGAAAAAACTTTACCCTACCTATCAAGGTGTACCAGCCCACGCAGCTATTCACAGGGGTCAATTGCAGCGCCAATAACCTATCCTTCTTATATGCTGCAGAAGGAAGCAACCCACATACCCAGCAATCTGTCACATTGTATACAGCGTGTGCATGATGTAGAGTTTTTATGAAGACATTATCACGATAACCTTTTCTCATACATTGTTCACCATAATCAACAGTAACCATATTGTGTTCTGGTAAGGGAGAAGGGGTAGGAACCAGTTTGTGGACGGGGTAATCTTTATCCAGAAAAAACAGTATCCCAAGCATTATCAGAAAAACAATAATGAGCACCACAATAACCACAATTTTACTTTTTCGTGATAGGGCACGCCATGGTGAATCTGGTTCTGGTCTGCGAGGGGCAGCGAAAGGCTGTTCCTCATCTGGGATTGGACGGCCAAAAGGATACATGTCTGCTAAAGAGCGGGGCAAGGGATATCCTAAAAGTTCAAAAGCTAGGGACACTACTAAAAGTTCAGACACTCCAAAACCGGCCAGAGGGGTTCTTCACCCTTCGATGGGCTGTTCTCCCTATGTCCGTTAAAGCCTCATAGGCAGGCTTTCGACCTCGCAAACCCTATTCCCTCGACGGAGTCACACAACTGCAGTGACTCAGGAGCACAGAACTTGGGCCCACGTACAACTCTAATGTTCCGTTCAGCAATGTCTCAGAAGCAATGTCTCAGAAGTGCACCAGGTCTCCTTTCAGCAGTCCATCCATATTGCTATGGTAACCTATCGAATATAGTCCACTCTTAGTCCCTATCTCAGCCCTTCTTCCAGTGCTCAGTGCATTTGCCTCTCTTTCCTGGGCCGCAAGTTATAGCGAGTGCTCCCTCGCACTTCGGGGTCTGAAAACAGAATTGGTGGGTCGTTTTGAAAAGAGGTGGCTTCGGTCGCTTGAGCACCGTGACCAATAGAAGCCTCGCTACTCGTACTCAGGGCTGGCTTCCGTGCTTTTTCGTCATGCTCCTCCCCAATCAACAAAGCATCAGAAAAGGGAAGATACTGAGGCAACGACTCTGTTTCGTGATCTGCAATGCCACCTCTTACCCATGCATCATAGGGTAAAGGTAGTGGAACTTTCTTGACATGTGAAGCATGCGTCCACGCCTTTCAACCCTCCACTCGAAGTGCGGTGCGGGTGGTGAGCAGCACCAACCGTGGCTCAGACCATCTAGGCTCCAAACAGGACTTCCGCTGGTACTTCTTGACGACGACCCAGTCCCCTGGGTTGATGCCGTGGCCGGGCCCCTCAGGCAGCGGCTTCAGTGTGTCTGCTACCTGCTGGTGAACAGAATGGAAATCTTTAGTCAAAGCATACAAGTAGTCTGTCAACATAGGATATTCTATCTCTGAGAAACATTTAGGTCTAGGAACTCCCCACACATTGGCGGGCCTGCCGAATACAACTTCGTGGGGAGAAACACCTGTCTTGGAATTCACTGTAACTCGTGTGGAGAGTAGAGCAAGGGGAAGAGCGTCTGGCCAGCGTAGCCCAGTACTTTCCTGTATCTTGGCCATTTTTAATTTCAGTGTACCGTTAAATCTTTCAACTAAACCCGCAGCCTGTGGGTGTAGGGCTGCGTGGAATTTTTGAGAGATCTGTAATCCCTTACATATATTTTTCATCAGTTCAGCATTGAAGGATGTACCGTTATCACTCCAGATCACTCTAGGTAACCCGAACCTGCTAAAATATTCCTTAATCAACATCTTAGCTGTCGACATGGCTGTACAGTCTTTTGTTGGAAAAGCCTCCACCCACCTACTGAATGCGCACACCACCACAAGTACGTATTTAAGGTTGTTCACTCTTTCCATTTCAATGTAATCCATCTGTATTACTTCAAAGGGATATGTTGGGGGTGCAAAATTGCCCACAGGGACGGGTGTTCCCTTCCCAGGATTGTGTCGTAAGCAAATCATGCACTGTTGTACCAAACGTGTGGCCACCCTGGAAATGTTTTTATTACTCCACACTGGGTCTAATAATTTACATATTCCCTTGGCACTTATGTGAGCTGGTCCATGAGCCATTGTCACCACTGGGAGGACATATGCATTTGGGAGCAACCATGGTCTTTTGTCTGTCACATCCGTCCAACACTCATCCGAGTCCAACTGTCCCTTTCCATTCTTCCATTCTTTCAGCTCCTCCTCAGTCACTTTCTCTTGTATGTTCCGCACACTCTGTACAGTATCTGCAAACATGTTAACGTCTGGTACCCATCTAGCCGGTCCAGCCACAAACATTCGCGGGAGTCTGTTCCTGGCAGTTTCTTTAGCTGTCTGATCTGCAAACGCATTTCCCCGCCCTACGTCATCAACCACCGCTTTGTGTGCACTACACTTTATTACTGCTAGCCGTCTGGGAAGCGTTAGAGCTGTCAGCAGTCGCAATATCAATGGGCCATGTTGAATTCGTTCTCCGTGTGATGTCAAAAATCCCCTCTCTGCCCACAGTCTTCCATAACTATGAGCCACGCCAAAGGCGTATTGGCTGTCAGTATAAATGTTCACATCCAATCCTTCACTCAATTCACATGCACGCATCAACGCTATTATCTCTGCAGCTTGAGCTGAGTTGTATGGGACTCTAGAAGTCTCCACCACTGTTTGTAAGGTTGTGACTGCATATGCTGCTGTTGTGGTACCGTCCGCTAGTTTAAAACAAGACCCATCAACATACAACTCTCCGTCAGGGTCATCTAGGGGCTTATCCGTCAAATCTACTCTCCCTTTTGTCTCCTCCTCTGTTGGGAACAGGCAGTCATGCACTTCACCATCTTTCTCATCTGAAGGGAGAGGAAGCAGTGTGGCTGGATTCAGGGTAGCGCATCTTTTTATCGTTACATGTGGGGCAAATAGTGTCATCTCATAACCAGTCAGACGAGCGCTAGTTAAATGCTGCGTCTGTGTTCTGTTTAGCAAAATGTCCACCGCATGTGGTACCATTACCGTAAGAGCTGAACCCAGTACGAGCCCTGCCGATTGTCTTATCGAGACTGCAGCAGCCGCTGTAGCCCTTAGACAGCTCGGAAGCGCTCTTGCCACGTTGTCGAGCATTGCAGAGAAGTAAGCACACGGTCTCTGTTTCCCTCCAAAATCTTGTGTTAAGACAGACAACGCGCAACCTTCCGCCTCGTGCACATAGAGTACAAAAGGTTTCTGGTAATTAGGTATTCCCAAAACAGGTGCAGAACATAGAGCAGTCTTTAGTAACTCAAACGCTTCTTGGCATGCAGGTGTCCAAGGTAGGGGCTCGCGCACCTCTTTTGTGGTCAGATACAGCAGGGGTTTTGTTAGTAAAGCATAATTAGGTATCCACTGGCGACAGTACGATGTTATGCCCAAAAATGCGCGCACCTCTCGCTGTGTGTTAGGTACTGCCATGTTAGTTATCGCCTTGACGCGCTCTGGTGTCAGCCTTCTCCCGTCCTTCGATAGGAGATGACCGAGGTAGGTGACCTCCTGTCGACAGTATTGGAATTTAGGGAGAGACACCTTGTGTCCCTTACGAGCCAAATGGTGTAACAATTTAACAGTAGACTCTCGGCACCCCTCCTCATTGTCGGAGGCGATGAGAATATCATCCACGTATTGCAACAAGACATTTCCCTGTGGGAGCTCCAAATCATCTAACTGTGCTTTTAATGCTTGGCTGTAAATACTGGGGCTTTCTGTATAGCCTTGAGGAATTCTACAAAATCTAAAACCGCCGCCAGCCAATGAGAATCCGAAGAGGTACCGGCTATCTGGATGTACAGGTATACTAAAGAACGCATTCTTAAGGTCCAGCACCGAAAAGTATTTAGCTGAGGGAGGTATCATAGTCAAGATGGTAGTAATGTCAGAAACCACTGGGTACTGGGGCTCAACGACCTTGTTAACGTGGCGTAAATCAATCACAAAACGATAGACATCAGGTGTATTCTCACCTGCGTCACCTGAGGATCTTTTAAGTATTGGAAGTATTGGACTATTACAGATATTGGAGTCCGTTTCCTCGACTACCCCTGATCCAATCAAATCCTGTATAATCTGCAACAGAGCCTTCTC
The DNA here is from genome assembly GCF_964261635.1 of Lissotriton helveticus. Lineage (NCBI taxonomy): Eukaryota > Metazoa > Chordata > Amphibia > Caudata > Salamandridae > Lissotriton > Lissotriton helveticus. The sequence continues at coordinate 1,408,561,678 of NC_136069.1, read as the reverse complement.
GTCATCTCTAGAGATCTTGTATTGGGGTATGCGAGGTAGCTTCGCTCCCACCTTAACATTTATGGACACCGGTGCAATGTCCATTTTTCCCACATCAGTATCACTACTGGCCCACAGACTCGGTGGAACATCCCTGAACTCAACTGGGAGGGGCTCGTCCTTTGAAAAACATTGCTGCGCACGCGCGACAGAAGGACCCATCGTAAGGTACACACCATCCGGGGAACAGTAAATCGTAGCATGCAGCCTTTTTAACAAGTCCAAACCCAGTAAATTCTCACCACAATTCGAAGTCAAGAGAAAGGAGGAGTCAACAGTGAAGGGGCCAATCGTAAGTGTCAAGGGCTTAGAGATGGGGCTAACCACCGGGGTACCAGAGAACCCCACTGAAATATTATTCTTGCCAGACAGAGCCGCCCCTGGAACCTGAGAACGTGCTACAGAACTGTTCGTAGCACCTGTATCCAATAAAAATTTCTGATGGGATCCCGACAAGTCTGCCGTTACATAAGGCCCACGTTGATCAACATCCACAGAAACAGGTCCCACACTCTGCCCTACGCTGTCCTAGTTATAGGAAAATCCTGTGAAATCATCCATGGCGTACGCATCACTGTAGAACTGTCTATCCCTGCCGTCATCGCCCTCCCTTTGAGAATGCTGTCTATCCTTTCCTCCGTCAAAATAATTTCCTCCCGGTCTCCTGCCCTCCTCGGACTGTCTAGTATCTCTATTCGCATCTCCCCGACCTCGTCCTTTGCCAGGTCCAGCATGGGACCGTAGCAGTGGACAGTCTTTCCACCAGTGCCCTTCCTGTTTGCAGTTAGCGCACTGGTTGGGTCCCAAACGCTCTCTTCTCTCTCCCCTTCCGTAGCTACTTCCTCGACCACCTGACACGGGCGGGGCACCCCATCCTCTGCCCTTCGCTACTTGCTGCAACAAAACCTTTGTCTTTAAATCTTTCGCCTTCTTTTCTTGCCTGTCCTTATTCTCATTCTCTCTATGTTCATAATACTGGGCCATGCTCAAAATTCCTGAGGGGGTAGATGTTGTCCATGTACTCTCTGACGCTTGCAGTCGGGCCGATATTTCTGGCAGCAGATTCGTAACGAATCTGTTGACAAAAAGACGGAGCCCTCCATCTTGAGAGATATCTTGTCCGCTAAAATCCATAAATGTTTCTTCAAAACGAGTGAAGAAATCTGAAACTGCCTCATCCTTTTTCTGTTTGCAAGCCGTTAACTTATCCCAATCTACCTTCTTAGGAGGAATGAGTGAATGCATATATATTTAATTATACGCCCGGGTAATGCTAATATCTCAGGCTTCGGCTTCTCACATGGCTTTCGTTCCTTATCCCAATCTGTAAATTCTTCCCAAGTACCGCTTAACTCCTCTCTATGTTCCGAACCCTTCACCTGTCTCCACACATCCACGGGGACCAATAATCCAAAAAATAGTTCAATGTCTGCTAACGTCATTACTGTTGAGGAAGCTGCCTCCGTTAATTCTTTGTAATAAGCCGTTGGATTTTTTCTCGAGTCGGGTAACTGCGCCTTCAGAGCTAATACCTCGCTCCTTTTCCAGGGCGTATACACCCATTGTTCTTGGAAATGGGCATCTACACGAGCTCTAGTCACTACCTGGGTAGTCGGGTCTACTATTTCAGATACCTCAGGGTGAAATATAGGGTGTACTTCACGCATCGGATGTATCCCCGGGAAATGGGTCTCACCTGTCGCTGTTAGCTCATTCCTGTACTCCAACAAGTACCTCAAAATACGGAGCACTTCCGCTGCTCCAGTATTAGCCCTGTAAGCATGAGTCTTAATATCGGGAAGAATCGCTGGCGCCACACCACCATATCCCTGCTCCCATAGCGCTATTAGGGTCGTTGACATGTGCCACAAAGCATGCTGTTGCATCAAAGGCTCATAATCCTTCATAGTAGACCAAATATCCTCTAGTGAATAAATATTATTCCTGGCCCATTGACAAGCTTGATTAGCTACCATGGTCTTCTCATCTAGGGGTACATTAGCACGCGTAAGTAACTTCCGTACCTGAGTAAATAGTCCGCCCTCCGCTCCTCTAACAGGTGTTCGCAACGCGCTCTGAGGGGTGGCGCTGGCAGAGACAGTGGGGATAGCAGGGCCGGCAGAGAACACCGGGGATAGCGCAGCAGATGCAGGGCTCGCCGCCGAGAAAGGGAGCAAGGGTGCAGTGGTAGAGGGGGAAGTACGTCCCCCTGCAGAGGAAGCAGGTGCACCGGACAAGGGAGGGGCACTGACTTGGGGAACTGAAACCACCGCCTGTGGGGTGGAATCTCCGAGCACGGGGTACAGCGGCTGTGGAGCATATGGGGGAGGGGGTCGGGCGCTCAAAATATTTTCCATCTCGTCTATGTCCTCTTCCTTTACCACATAGCACTTGTTTTCCAATAACCTAAAACGCCTATCTGCGCGCTCAATCCGCAGCTCATTCTCTTTCTTAGTGTGTTCCCTAGCCTTCTGCGCCATGGTCTGTGCCGATCTTTTCTGAGCTACCTTCTCCTCCCTTATCTGCCGTTCTCGTACCTCCTTCTGCCACATTCGCAAAGAATCAAACATACTCTGACGGCTGCGCCTAGCAAACAATTTGTCTTGTAAATAATCTAATTTTACTGCGTCAAAAGAGCCCAGTAAAGGCCACTGCAAATCCACATTATCCATTGTATACTTATGCCACAGAGAGGAAAACAAAATAGGAGGTAAGCCATGCTTGACATACATGTCGAAATTCGGAGAGCCCTCCTCCGGGGCGGGTTGGCTCTTAGCCAATCTCACATCTGAAACCTCATCACAACACCCGAAACACCGCAATTTACTAAAGCACGGCATCTTGTTCTCCTACAAACACACAACAGCACAAAAATTCACAGTTTCAATATACATATATTTATCAAATAGAATCCGCACCAAAACACGTGTTACCAAAATGAGACAAGGCCCGTCGACCAAGTCCTGGGAAACCTGGACCCTACCGCAGACTGAACAGCACACACCCGCTGTTCCGAGACTGGGAAACCAATCCGTTTCCCGGGCAGCACTACAAATCGGCAGGCGCCACACCGCGCGGGACCCGGCACTCTCCCACAAACCACCGCATTAGGTGTTCGGGCGAGCCCAAAATCCTCACGTAGCAAGCCGCTCGCCAACCCGCAGTACTATCCAGTCGGATTTTTTACAAACCAACGTTCCCCAATCTCCATCAAGTCTGTCAGAGCGCCATCTGCACTCTGAGTTTCCCGGAGCACACTAGCCCCAGAAGCACACCGGCTCCTCCAATCACCAGAGACACACCGGTCTCACGGAGCACTCCGGCCCCTTCAATCACCGGTCGGACCACTTACCTTCCGTGCGCGGTACCGACCTCTACCGTTCTCCACTTCCGGCTGCCTGGACCAACACGGTCAGCTCCAAAGTTCTGCCTTCTGGACTCCGGCGTAGGATCCTGGACCGAGACCTCCTCCGATCAGCAGGGTGGGGCAGCGCTGCAAGAACCAAGCTCGGCATCAAAGTGGGTACCCAGACCCACCGTGCCGACCAGGGGGTCTCCGGCCTTCTGCTACCCACTTACGGGTGAGAAAGGTCCTAATCGCGGAGTCCCTGTTCGGGCGCCATCTGATAAGCGTGGCTAAATACCACCCGAGTGACTTACCTCACTCACATATAGTTACCCAAAATAAGTCAGCCGGACAGTGGAGAAGAATAAACAAAGCAAGTTTATTAGGCCACAAACTCCCATATGAGAGGGCCCTATATCGACCTCACCCCTAAGAGTGTGCCGAGAAGGACTGCCTCACATCATCATGGTGATACATTATATTACGAGAAGGCAGAGTAAACACGCCCATAATGGAAAAGTACTGGTCCACCAAGAGTGTGGACAATGGCCTCATACAAGAGGCATCTGCACCTCCAATAGCAACACTTGTTATCATCTCCCAAGGACACAGAGCCAGGCCGCTACATCTCCAGCACATGAGAACGGCCTGATAAGGAGTTTCGCTAGCAGGAGTTTCAGCTACAGTAAACCAAGAAATGAATATATGCTGACACGAGGAATTATTCCTATTCCTACGGGAGGGGGAATGAGCAAGTACAGTTTGCACGCAGAGAGAAATAATTCAAAATGGTGGCACACATGCTAAGCTAAGAACACTGAAATGATATCACACGCATAAGTGAATAACTGAATAATGAGAACATAAATGTAAATGCGTAAATGCAAGTAATTAGTTAGACACATTCCGCTAACTCATAAGCATAATGTACGAAGGGGGCGGGGCTTGGAATTGACGCCTATCACACTAAAACATACAGGGCCTCATTTATGTGCACTTTTGCATCGCCGTAACATCACTTTTACTTACGTTCCGGTGGCGTAATGTGTCTGGCATATTTACAAGGCCATGTAAAGCCACTATAAGTGGCTTTTCAAGACCTTGTAAATATGTGCCCCTTTTACATAGAACACTGCGTGAAAGGGGCGTTCCATAGGTTTTGCTATGGGTGGCACAATGAGGAGAAATGTTTTGATTGCTCCTCTTTTTTCTTTTTCTAGGGTCGAGCCTGCGAATGCATAACCTAGCACCTGCATCTCACTGCGAGATTGCTGTATTCAGTAAAGGGCTTGGAGCGTGCCTGTGTAGTACCATTTGTTGTCTTCACATCACTCTTCTTTACTGGCTCGGTAATTGACCAGTGCAGCTGACTTGTCACTTCCGATGCTGGCTGTGCAGCAGGGAATAAGCACAGATTAATTCAAGTTGAATCCGTGCCTGTCCACTGCTCCCGACACAATTGAGGTACTATTTGATGCTGTCTCCCACTCCCCCTCCCTGCTGCGCCATCCATAGCCCTTGCATGCATTTCAGATTGCTTTCCCACTGCTGTGATTTTTTTAGCCAAAGGATTGCCTCTTATGTCCATGGCGGCGGTGGGCCCATGCAAGTGTCTCCTTCCCTCGCCCTAGCATCAAATGTGCAGGAAGTGCAGCTGGAGAGTTGTGATGTCACGATCGGGCCGTGATTGTGGGAAGTAGTTGACTTATAAGGTGAGGCAATATGGGGCCTGGCGAAGGTTGTAAACATATCTGTTAATCAGGTTCAAAGACATATTTTTTTTACTTATGCCACCTTAACTACTTTGTGGGTAAATGCAGGAGACTTCACAGTAATTATTAGCAGTGTTTCCAAACACCTAAAAGTAACCTGTGAGCAGATTTTGAATATACCGCCGACAGCTGGTTCATATATCCCATGAAAAATGGCAGCCTAAAGGGCCCCAAAGGAAGACTGACATCAGGTGTAAGTGGTGTTAATTGGCCCAAAAATTCAGAAATGGTAAAAAAAAAAATACATTTCCAGCTTGCTTGAGATTTGCTGCAGTGAAGTGCTTTTATCTTGTGTTTTACAATTCAAGAAGGGGGTACAAGTAGGCCAGCGGTATCATATTAGCTTTGGGACACAAAATGCCATCAATTGTGCAGCGTTAACTCGCTTGGAACCCAGTTCCTGAGATCTTCAGTGCAGTTGTGGCCTTGAATAAAAGACACGGTACAGAAGGGGGTGGTGATGGACGGAGCATCTGAACCAATCAAACACTCACACCCAGTCAAAAGATCTGGGTTTGACCCATCACCGTTCTTTAGCCCACTCTGCCACCCCAGTTCTGACATTATTTTTTTTTTTAATAAAAGACAAACACTGGGCTGATTGAATTAGCTGATTTCCCCTCATTATATCCAGACAGTTCATTATCGAGTTGGTTGGATGCCTTTGTGTTTGGTTACTATGAAAACAAGGGCCACAGAGAATTAAGCTGCTGTCTTCAGTGGTAGGGGAGGGGGCGGCCGATGAAGCCGGCCTCATGGATGACTTACTTGACCAAACTGTGGATGCCCCCCCAGCATCATGCCTATCAGGTTAATACAAGCAGCAGCAGGGTCCAGTGTCATAACGAAAGTTTAAGGGTCCCCCTGCAATGTACACGGAGGGTTCCCCGCTCCGGATTTTATCCGGAGTGCTCAGACTTGAGTACTGTGGTGAGGGGGGGCCCTGCAGCTGGGGCCCCCCACACCATGAGGGATGCGGAGGCCTGTGTTACTCCCTTGCAGGGCCCTCCTTGAACTACTCATTTACGGTGACAAGTAGCAGCCCGCCGGCCAGGAGACTTTGAAAACAAAGGAAGATCCGGAAACTGAAGCGAGAATGTTCAGCTTTGTTGTCAGTCTCTTGCAGTGACATTTTGTAGATTTGTGCGTTTCAAAGATGCAATTAACGCAATTACTAAGCAGTTCTAGTCTTCATACGAACGTTTTCTGCTCCCTTCTGACTATTTAAATGGTGTTCTTAAATTAAAAATTCAACGCCAGAGCACATTGCGCCGCCCCCTTTTGTTTTCAAAAACGAAGCTTTACATGTGTTATCTATTTTATATATGTTCAGATCTTGCTATCGAGTAAACTTTGAACAAAGAGTAGTCAAGTGCTTCTTAGGTATTAAGCTTTCCATGAATCATACGAGGCGTTGCATTGCCCAGGTATTGTTTGGCCTGTCTTCAGCAACAAAGAGAGTACATGAGAAAACTTATATTTTTTATTTCAAAGCAAAATCACAGAGATAAACATAACTTTATGTACTTTTTTACATTCTTTGTTAAAATTTACATAAAACAAATGTCATCAGAATATCCACTCACCAAGCACAGTCACACTTATACTTACCTCAATTGCCTGTAGACAGATTAACATTTAACTTTAATAATACTATACATCCTGCTCCCTGCCGCAGGATAATTTTCAGATACTTGTAGGAGTTAAGTATTCCCTCGATGTAACTGAAGAGTCTAATTGAAGAGAGAACAAAAAAGAAACAAAACATAAAAAAAGCATTGCCCACACCAGTAGGTCTGGCTTTTATTTTCAGTATTAAGTTAGACCTGTTGGCTTTGCCAAAGCTGTTCGGCATACTGAAATTGTATTTCAGAGGAGCTCCTGGGTAAGTTCAATCTTATTAGTTGCCTGTCATCTTGCTGTTAAATAAAATCTCAAATGGCTGTGCCAGGCATAGAAATTAATTGTGACAAAAAGTGTGATGACTGAGTGGATTTTTCAGCAGTAAAATAGTCTCCTTTGGATTCCAGTAGAATACCTACAGAGGGCAAGGAAGGAAAAAAACAAAGATCCAGTAGCATGGCAGCAAGACTGCAGTACTCATCTAGAATGTTGATGTGAATGGAAAAGTATCAAGGCACTGGCTTGAAGGAAGTGGCACGATTAGGGTCACCTGGGTCACTCACGACCACCTCTCAGCCATCCATACAAAATGAAGAGTGGGTCAGACAGTAAAGAATACAAACCAATAACAGTTCATTCAAAGTACACTCAGAGCGGAGCCCTGTCTGCCCAGTCGCTAGGAGTGCTGCAGAGGGACTGGCATCAGCAAGCATAACGATACATTATGTAAACTTCTAAACCAATGAAAACACGCCCACCATGGAATTTTTCAAGGAGATCCAGCTGGACTGTAAATTACAAAGGAGTAAGTTTCGATTCTGAGGCCGGGCATACCTTATCTACTATTCAAGGTCACTCTGACTGTACACACCACTAGACAAGTGGGAGAAGGCCTATGTCTACAGGAAAGGTATTCACTAATAAGAACAGTGCATTCATTAGTGTAGCAAAACTCAGCTCCGAAGAAACATAACCTAGAGAAGGCTGTTTCTCTGAAATGGCAAAGGATTCATTTCGATTATAATTCAAAATGGCGGCCATACACAGAATGGTGCAGCGAATGCTAACTTCACATAAAATAATGCGAAAGTATATTTTTCTCTTCTAACAGCCCCTCCTTTTAGCATGAGCTAAACATTTTGTATCATAGCAAAATACATATTATTCAATAATTCATAAATCAACTGTTTTAGGAGCACTCCATGTCGTTAGCTTCAGGAAGAGAAACAGTAAAGAGAGAAGAAGTCTCAAAAATACCCTCATCTATTTTCATGAGGTCTTCCACTTCCTTTTAATTAATAATTGTTTTATTAGTATCATTAATTGATATTATTTTAGGAGCAAGAAGGGTGGTGCAATAAGAGCAACAAAAGGGGAGGCGCTCGACCAGGACACAGCAAGAGATCCAAATCACAATGAAAGAAATCACCTTCCCAAGGATCCAACTCCAACTACCAAAAAGTTACCAACTTCAGTTACCACTCTACATTCCTTTAGCATTTTCTAGGATGTCTAAAATGTGTTGGGTACTGTTCTTTTGTAATGAAAAGAGAGTGACCCTTCTGACCCGAGAGGGAGCTGGGTGAATTAACAGTTAAACAAAGGATTGTTCCCCTGGTATAATCTTTTTGATGCTCCAACTAGCTAGAAATCTAGCTGCCTCTTATTCCCTATCATTCAACAGGCATACTTTAGATGCTCACACTGTCTTTAAGAGCTTTCTAGCTCTCATTCCACCAACATTAGGCAAAACATTCACACCAAAAGGACCCAGTGTTAGCTCCCAGCTTAACAAAGGAAGAGTTAAAATGAGGTATAATATGCCCAGAGTTTACAAATTTCAACCTGACAATGTATATTGCGTTTACAATCTTATTTATTAAAAAATAAATCTTTGATCTTAAATTTCAAGAGAACAGTCAATGTGGTATTATTTGTCTTGCAACATCCAACACTAATGTATTATCATCGCAACACAATTCATGAAATGCACTTAAAAACACAGTTTTGTGTATATGTTCAGGCTCAAATCCGAAAAAGAGTTTTCATGTATTAACAATAAAAAAAAAACAATTTTATAAAGTACAGTTAAAAATACAATTTTATGTGTATATCCAAGTTAAAACCCAAGCAAACGGATGTTTCGTGTGACGACGCGTTTCGGTGGTTACTGCCTTTTATGCTCCACCTTCCTCAGGACAAATGATTAAAAACACAATATATTCTGCAAATAAAAATAAAAAACACGTAAATAAGTGACACACGAAAAATCCTTTTGCTTGGGTTTTAACTTGGATATACACATACAATTCCTGTTACAAAAGGACCACCCTGGTCTACAGGTATCGGAACTGGTCCCCCACTCTGTCCCTGGCTGTCCTAGCTATAAGACATCCCCTTCACTGCTTCCATATCATAATCATCATGATAGTACTGTCCATCCCGAGGGTTATCAAAATATTTATTATCAGAATGACCCTGTGAGGCTGCAGCGTTCTGTGCCCTATCAGCCCCACCAGTTCCACGACCCCACCTACAAGAAACTAGCATCTAGGGACTGCGACCTTCTGCAAAATTCACAGGACACTCGGTACCCCAATATCCCTCCTCCTTCCAGTACGCACACTGATTCGGACCCAAAGGCGTTGTATTTGGCTGCCTACAAGTGCGTGGAAGCTGACCGGCAGGACCACCAGGTCCCCTGCCATTCCCTCTAAAAGCCTGCTGTAACAACACCTTCGTCTTTAAATCCTTATGCCTTTTATCTGTCCTCTCCTTCTTCTCATTATCTATGCCGATAATACTATGCCATAATCAAAATAACAGAGGGGGAAGAGATGGACCAAGTACTTTCAGAGGCCTGCAATCGAGCCGCAATTTCAGGAAGCAAATTAGAAACAAATCTAATAACAAATAATCGAACACATCCCTCAATAGACAAATCTTGCCCACTGTAATCCAAAAACTTACCCTCAAAGCAAGTGAAAAAATGAGACACACTCTCATCTTTCTTTTGTCGACAAGCCAACAGTTTATCCCAATCTACCTTTCTCGGCAGACTAAGGGAATGCATATAGGTAATATTACAACCTGGTAATGCTAAAATTACTGCTCAGGCTTATCACCTGGTTTTCTTTCCTGATCCAATGCTTTAATCTCATTCTATGTACCTCCCAATTCCACAACATGATCTTGCGTTTACACCTGCCTCCAAATATCAACCAGAACCAGTAAACCAAAAAACATTTCAACATCGGGAAGAGTCATTACATTGGAAGAGGCAGCTTCAGTCAATTCTTTATAATATGCAGTAGGATTTTTCCTAGAGTCAGGCAAATGAGTCTTAAGGCTTAAAACGTCACTTCTTTTCCACGGAGTATAAACCCATTGCTCCTGAAAACGGGCCACCACCCTCAGCCTAGTAATATTACCATGGCCATCCGCTAATTCCGTCAATTCTGGATGATATGTGGGATGAACCTCCTGCATCGGAATCTGAGACACCCACCTGGGACTTTTCTCATGTAGTCTTTCCCTACAAGCTATTATTGTCATTGGCAAAAACTTGTTCTGGCCCCAATTCACTAATATACATTTGACCTCTAATGTGTTAAAAAAATTGAGGTGCTTCAGCTTCAAAATACTGTTGCCAAAAACAGATTAAAGCTGAGCACATGTGTTTAAGTGCATACTGATGTATACAGGGCTCAAAGTATTTCATAGTCATCCAGACATCCTCTACAATATATATAAGATTACTGGCCCACTGTGCAGCCTGATTGGCTATTACCTGTTTCTCATCATCTCCCACATCAGATCCCACTAACAGTCCCATACGCTCCTTAAATTTCGTCAAATCCCTATCCTGAAATCCACGTACCGGCGTCCCGCTACCTACTAATGTCGGAGGAAGAAAAACCATAGTGGGAGAAGCAACAGAAGTAACAGACACTATCGTCACTAATTGTTGTGTCGCAGGAGAAAGAGCTGGCAATAGGGACACTGAGACAATAGGTGTAGCAGGGGAAGTAACAGTCACAGTTGCCACAGACAGCAAAGAAACAGAAGTAAGAGGAGGAGGAGGAGCCGAAGCCACAGCCATTGAAATAACAGCAGTAGATACAGGAACAGAGACAGTGGAAGCAACTATGACAGGTGGCTGTGAGGGCACAGGAACAGTGAGATATATTATTTGCGTGGCATATGGAGGCAGGGGTTGAGTATTTAACAATTCTTCCACAAAAGTGTCATCGTCTTCCTGAACCACATAAAATTGATCCATTTTTATTCGAAACCTCCTATCTTCACATTCAATACCCATTTCCTGTTTTTACCTGTCATATGCTACAGCCTTCTGAATCAAAGTCTGCCTTTTCCCTTTCTGGGCCTCTTTTTCTGCCTTCAATCGCCTCTGTCCAGCTGCTTTCTGCCATGTTCTGAGGGAATCAAACATAGACTGCCTACTTTGTCTCTTAAACAACTGTTCTTGTAAATATTCAATTTTTGTTCATCAAAAGTGCCCGTCAACAGCCACTGCAACATGGCATTGTCCCTCGTATATTTGTAGCATAATTTACTAAACATAATAGGGCCAAGACCATGCTTCACATACATATAAAAATTTGTCGTGCCTTCTGCAGGTGCCGGCTGAACTTCTTCCAATCGAGCATCAGCAGAACAACAGTGACAGCACAAAGACAACAACTTGCTGAATCCAGGCATATTTTTAAAGAAAATAAATTCACTATTTATGCCTGGCAAAGCAATTGCAAATGCTTTTATGCAAAAGAGGGTCCTTAGACCGTCTCAAGTAGTGAATTAGTGGTTCAGCGCCAGGACACCTCCGGGTAATTGTTGCCCTTTATAGGTAACAATAACATAACATAATATAACAAATACAAACCAAAATGGTACCATAACCACAAAGAACCAGAACAAACTCACCTGATATATGGAGGTCAAACAAATTAATTCTGCAGTGCTGATGTTTCATACCAAACTGTCAAATCCAAGAGTTTCGCTGTTCAGGACTCCAGTCAGGATGACCACTGGGCGAGACACGATCCGGCAGGACAGAAGGGGCAGCTGAGAGTACCAGGAACTCTTTCGTGCACGGATCCCTGATCCGTCCATCTGACCTGACGATGGCTCGACCTCCCCACGCCTCTGAAGGAGTTCCTGTTCGGGCACCAACTAAAGGAAGTGGCCTGATTAGGGTCACCCGGGTCACTCTGGCAGCCACGGCAGGCAGTGGGAGTACCTGCAGGGCGGTGACTGTGGGGAGGGGGAGGGGCAGGGTGGGGGGTAGTAATGCATGGATTATGGACTTTTACAGGTAAGCAATCATTTAAATAAATAAAACGAATTTTGTTGCGCGCTCTGCATCGCATTTGGGGATGCAGTGCACTCAACAAAATTCGTTTTATTTATTTATATGTTTACTTACTTGGGAAGCTCCGTAATCCATACATTACTACCCCCCACCCTGCCCCTCCCCCTCCCCACGTCACCGCCCTGCAGGTACTCCCACTGCCGACCGCGGCTGCACTTTGGACCTCCTCTCAGCCTTCTATACAAAATGAAGAGTCGGTCAGACAGTAGCGAATACAAACCAATAACAGTTTATTCAAAGTACACTCAGAGTGGACCAGTCAGAGGGAAATCCCTGGGTACACACTTACGTATGGACTTACTATACTTCCATACCCATCCGTCTAGGCATTCATACACTAGCCGGAACAAACAAATCAAAACGTTATAATGGTAAAAAGTTAATTTCCACACTAAAACTGAACGTTCACAATCTTTTTAATAAAAACATGTAAAAAGGAAGATTTACACAAAATGACGAGTTAAAATTTCAAAGAAAGATCTTTGAACAGGTACAAAAAAACTAATATTCTTAACAATTCATTACACATATGGGCAAGTTTAAATTAATTCTAAACAGAGAAATCATCTAAAAACAAATATAACAGGCAGATATATCATTGAATCACAAAAAAACAGAACCCCCTACACACTGTGGCCTTCTAATTCCTTAGCCACTGCTAATTTCTGGATCCAATGGTCCTTAGTTAATATAACAAGTGCCGTCAATAGTACCATTAATGTATGCGTATCTATTGCTCACTGGACCCTATTTGGATTCTATGCAAAAAAGGAATGCGTCGACGCGTTTCGGTGCCGAAAGCACAATATACTGTAGCACCTTCTTCAGGACTGCCGTTTCTTTGGGGTCACCGGCTTCAATGACTATTGCTTAACACCCTTTCTGTAAATACATGGGGAGAAAAGCAAGGTATCACTATTTTGGAATGGTTCGTGACACAATCACTTGATCTACACCTCTTACCACATTGATACATGTTTATGCAAAAGTTTGTTGTTTGACACTCTTGTCTCATAATATTTTTGTTGTTTTAGTTTATCTCTATTATCCCACCCTAACAGATATCGGGGGATCATAAGTTTACTAAACACACCGGATCTTGCAGGGCATGGGGACCCTCCTTCCCCCTTGGAACATATGGTTTCCAACTGTATAGTTCATACATTTTATCCCAAACATTTCTTTATGCGAGTATTTTCCCTCCGTTTCCATTTTAGTGTGGAAATAGGTAAGGGTATAAAGGTCCTGCTATATACATTGTCTGATGTAGAATGGTCATAACTCACATCTAGGCATGACTCATCACACTCAAGCACACTCTTACCATGTAGATGTAAGTCAAAGCACCGCTGTGGGTGTTTTGTTTAGTCTCGGATCGTGACTTATAGCGAAAGGTGATGTTCTTCCTAATACGGGCACAAAGGACACTATCAGTACCTCTATTCCTTATTCCCCACCCCTTTTGAGTGCATGAAAATTGGGGCCATTTACCTCTTCGCCAATATAGAGCAGGAAGATAGGAGACCTCTTCTTTTCCTTATAGGTATGTGAGGGTGCTTCCACTCTGCTTATTCGTCTGTGTGTGTATCTATTTAAACAAATGGTGTCACATTTTAGACATTGCACTATTTAGGACTATATCCCCCATCTGTTTGTGAGGTTGTTCAATCTGACAGTTCCTCTATTCCTTTTACCCTTTTGAAAGCCTGAGAATCAGGGCCATTTACCTCTTCGCAAGTATAAAGCAGGAAGGTAGTAGACCTCTCCTCTTTCTTATAGGTATGTGAGGGTACTTCCACTCTTCTTATCCGTCTGTATGTCTATCTATTTAAACAAAGGGTGTCACATTTTAGGCATTGCACTATTCAGGGCTATATCCCCCATCTGTCTAACAGGTTATTCAATCTGACAGTTATGTAGGTAAAGGTCAAATTTTATCCTCTTACCTTAAAAGTTAATGAAATCTTTCTTGAACGGGCATATACCAGCGTGATTCCGTTGATGAACTGGATATGTTCTGTCGGATAAACACATATATATATGTCTGTGTACATCACAAACGTGGATCTGCCTGTCTTTATTTATATTGAAACTGCTGCATAGGTTTTACTAGTTTCTGTTATTTATAAACCTCCCTTCTCTATGGACTACCTCAGGGGCTTACTCTCGGCGTTTAATTTGGCTTTATTATATCACCCGATCTATGTTTATATTAAAACCGCTGCATGGGTTTATCTAATTTCTGGTATTGCACCACTCCCTTCTCTGTGTATTGCCTCAGGGGTTTACTGTTAGCGTTTGGTTTGGCTTTATTCTATCACCCGATCTAAACAGTTTAACCCATCTCTGCTGGGCGACCGCCCCATGCTCTTTCTGATGTTGGGCACAGGTATTAGTATCTTTGTCCCCGTATATACAGGGGCCGTATCCCCTCGGGCTCTCCATTAGCTAACAGTAATTTCTTCGGTTCAATTTAAGGGTTTGCCCTTGTGTTACCCCTTAGCTACCCTTTCTCTATAAGAACCGGGTGGCCCGTCTGCACATTAAATCTATTTAGTTCCCATCTCTTACCTCTTGTGCTCGGAGTTCGCGTTTCTGCCTCGTTCTCTTGCCTTCAACGCCGAGGGGCGAGGCACGCTGTATATATGCAGATTTCAATTAAGTCAATTGGTTTCCGCTGAGCCGCGCGCCTGCGCATATTCAGTGGAACCTTCGCATTTGGTCACGCCATCTTTGAGTGGTGTTGTTGTTATATAACACTATGGCTCCGTATGCTAGATATTATCGACCGATACCTTTTTAAACAGTTGGTACATTTATATAGACACTGAGTTTGTTGCTAATTGTATTTCAACATTTTATTTTAATTTGGTGCATTTATGGACTTGCCCCAGTTTTGTTTAACCGTGTCGTGTTCTCTACCTATTTTTAGTTGTTATTTTCAAATACTTAACACGAGGACAGAAGGGGACTATTTTAAGCGTTCTTCCGTTTATTTGGTGCCGATTTGTTTTACATGTAGTCCCAAGAGATTAGTTACTCTAAGCTGTCGGTATCCCTCTTTCACAGTGATCCTACCTTATTCCCCCATAAGAGTAAATATTTGGCATTAACTGATATAAGTACGTTTGAGTTTTGTTCCAGCCTTTGTGGTCTAAGGGTTTTTGGTTTATCTGTTGTGTGTCTATTAGATATTATCCTAAGCTCACCTTCTCTATTCCTCTTTTGTCCTGTATATAGTATATCGGGTTTACTATCTTCCTACATCTTTCCTCTGATTTGTCTCATTTATATCAGGGCTTCCCACTCTTCCCTTGAATTCAGACCGCACCTGATGGTATTAAATTTTACCATGAACCATTGTTCTTGCTGTTTTCTCCTACTCTTGCTGTTTCCTAATCTGGTTTGTTCCCTAATCCTCTCTAGGATGACCCATCTCAAGTCCTTTTCATTGTGTCCTTGTTCTTTCCAATGTGCCACTAGCGGGGCATTTTCCTTATTATTCTTGATTGCAGATTTATGTTCTCCTATTCTCAACCTCAGTTCTCTGCCCGTCTCTCCTATATATGCCTGGTTGCACGGGCACAGGATCAAGTATATTACATTCCTGGTTCTGCAATTATTTAATGTGGTGATTTCTTGTGTGGCTCCATTGTGTTCCACTTTTTTGGTAACTATTCATAAATCACATATGCAGCAATTGCCACACTTGTGGTTCCCTACTGCTCTGGTACCTGTTAGGGTGGTTTGGCCTTCTATTACATCGTCCCTGTATGTGTGTACTAAATTGGACCTCAAGTTTTTGTTCTTCCTGTAAGCATACAGGGGACGTTGTAGAGCAGTCTCAGCTCCATCATTCAAGATTTTCCAATTGTGATTTATTATGTTCTTAACCTGGTTGGCCACCACTGAATATTGGCTCACCATCACTATTTTCTCTTGTGTCTTATTGTTTTCTTTTTTAGTCAGCAAGCAGTCCCTATCATAATATCGGGCTCTTTTCAGGGAATGGTCGATCAGTTTTTTTGGGTAACCTCTTTCTTTAAATTTTTGTTTCATCTCTTCAGCATGTCTATAGAAGTCATCTATTTCGGTGCAATTTCTCCTAAGGCGGAGAAATTCCCCAAATGGGATAGAATCTTTTTGGCTCCTAGGATGGTAGCTCCTGTAGTGCAACACTGTGTTGCGGTCAGACTCCTTCTTGTATAACTCTACCTTGAGTTGCTTGTCTTGACTCTTTATACAAATATCTAGGAAGTTTACTTTGTTCCTACTATATGCAGCTGTAAATCTTAGGTTCACATCCCCTAGATTCAGCCAAGATAGGAATTCTTCTAGGAGTTCTGTTGTTCCAAGCCATATAAAGAAGATGTCATCTATGAAGCGTGCCCAGCTTCTGATGTTCTCATAGTACGGGCTTACTTCATTGTAAATGTGTTTGTTTTCAAACATACTCACATAAATACAGGCCAGGCTCGGCGCACAGGTGCGCACAGGTTGCGCCCATGCTTGTCCCTTTGCGTTGGATGTAGAGGTCCTTTTTGAACAAGAAGATATTATTAAGGAGCACCATGGAGACACATTGTAATATAAACTCCTTACTTCCTCCCACAATTTCAGTCTCCTCCAGCAGGGTCTTGATCACCTCGATAGTATCTCTTTGTGGTATATTGGTATAAAGTGACTCTACATCGAGAGTCACCATGATTTCATTTGCTTCATCAAATTCCATTCCTTCTATTTTAGCTATCATATCAGCGGTGTCCCTGTTATATGATTTCTGCTTCTCTACTAGTGGTTTCAGGAACCTGTCGGCGTATTTGCTCAACGGTTCTAACAGTGAGTCAATAGACGCGACTATTGGTCTGAGGGGGGGTTATCTAAGCTTTTGTGGACTTTCGGAAGCCCGCAAAAAGCCGGAGTCTTCGGATTTGTATTATTCAGGAACTTCCATTCCTCTTCCGTTATGTCTCCATTCGTCCGAGCTTGCTGGAGCAGTGTTTCCACATCTTTTTTTAAGGTGTTAAGTCTGGTCTGGGGCACTCTCGTGTAGTGTAGTTCGTTCGATAAAAGAGCCATCACTCTTCGATCATAGTCATCGGTACTGAGGACTACCACTCCTCCACCCTTGTCCGCGGGTTTAATTGTTATTCGCGTATCTTTAGAAAGAGAGTCTATTGCATCTCTTTGGGCTTTGGTAATGTTGTGTTCCTGAAAGTGTTTTTTTTATTTAGAAGGATTCCTATCTCTAATTTCACCATTGATTCAAAGATCTCAAGATTTTTATCAACCATCCCTAAGCTCGGGGTAAACGTGGACTTGGTCCTTAAACCAGAGTCTTGAGGAGCTTCCCTGGCTGGTCTGTTTTCGAAAAAACGACGAAGATCTTTCTCTAGTTGGAATTTGTTGATACCTGCTGTGGGCACAAAGTTGAAGCCCATCCCTAGAACTTGATGTTCAATGCTTGTTCAATTGCAAATCAATCCACATCTCAACCAGCTCTGACGTCAACCTCGCCAACTCTGAACACCTTCACTTCCAGATCCACATCGACCCCAAGACCACACTCAGAGGCACCCTCCTCTACAGACCACCAGGACCCCGCGCAAAATTCAGTGAAGACATCACGGACTTCATCACTCCACACGCGCTCCCCTCCAAAGATTACATCCTTCTGGGAGACCTCAACTTTCACCTTGAAAAGAACAACGACCGCAACACCACCACCCTCTTAGACAACCTCGCCAACCTCGGACTTAAACAACTGGTCACTTCCCCCACCCACATCGCAGGTCACACACTCGACCCCATCTTCACCTCCAGCAACCATGTCTCCTTCAACCACACTACGGATCTCCTCTGGACTGACCACAGCTGCGTTCACTTCACCTACAACAAGCCTAAACCCATCAACCCCCCCCCAACCAACTCTGCAAAGTAACTGGAACAAAATCACCATCGACCAGATCTCCTCATCGCTTCTTCTAAACCCCCCAGCCCACTCCTCAAACCCCGACCAAGCCGCCACCAACCTCACCCTTTGGTTATCCAACAGCGCCGACATCCTAGCACCACTGAAAAAACGACAATTCAAACTCGGCAGCAAGAAGGCCTCCTGGTTCAACGATGATCTTAAGAAATCCAAGAAACTCTGCCGCTCCCATGAGAAGGCCTGGAAAAAAGACCCAACCACCAGCACCAAGGACGCCTTCAAAAACGCCACCCGCATACACCACCAACTGATCCGAAATGCCAAGAAAGCCGCTTTCAAGGACCGACTAGATAACAACGCCCACAACAGCAAGGAACTATTCAACATCGTCAAGGAATTTACCAATCCCTCGGCCAACTCCAACGACATCACCCCCTCTCAAGCCCTCTGCCACTCCCTAGCCTCATTCTTCCACAACAAAATTGCAGACATCCACAACAGCTTCGACAACCAACCCGGAGATCAACCCACCCAACCATATGCTGAACATTCTCCCCCCTTGAACACCCTCAACGACTGGAACCCAATCTCCACTGAGGACACCATCCGCCTGATGAACTCCATCCACTCAGGATCCCCCACTGACCCATGTCCTCACCACATCTTCAACAAAGCAGACTCCGTCATAGCACCGCACCTCCGAGACGTCATCAACTGCTCCTTCAACTCCGCCACCTTCCCGGAAAGCTGGAAACACGCTGAACTCACTGCCCTTCTGAAAAAACCCACAGCGGACCCCACCGAACTCAAAAATTACCGCCCCATATCGCTCCTTCCTTTCCCGGCCAAAGTCATCGAGAAAGCTGTCAACAACCAACTCGCTGCTTTCCTCGAAGCCAACAAATCCCTCGACTCCTCACAATCTGGCTTCCGAGCAAAACACAGCACTGAGACCGCCCTCATCGCAGCAACAGACGACATTCGAACTCTACTGGACAATGGAGACACAGTCGCCCTCATCCTCCTCGACCTCTCTGCAGCCTTCGACACAGTCTGCCACAGCACCCTTCTACAACGCCTCAGAAACATCGGAATACAAGGAAAAGCACTTGAATGGATCACCTCGTTCCTCACCGGAAGAACCCAAAGAGTCCGCCTTCGACCATTCAAGTCCGAGGCCACTGAAGTCATCTGTGGCGTACCACAAGGATCCTCACTCAGCCCCACCCTCTTCAACGTATACATGAGCCCCCTTGCGGCCATCGCTCGCCAACACAATCTCAACATCATCTCCTACGCGGATGACACTCAACTGATCCTTTCTCTCACCAATGACCCCAGCACCGCCAAAACAAACCTACACGAAGGAATGAAAGAAGTTGCCGAATGGATGAAACACAGCCGTCTGAAACTGAACTCAGATAAAACTGAAGTCCTCATCTTAGGTACATCCCCCTCTGCATGGGACGACTCTTGGTGGCCAGAAGCCCTCGGAAAAGCACCCATCCCGACAGACCACGCACGGAACCTAGGCGTTATCCTGGATTCCTCACTTTCAATGAACAGACAAGTCAGCGCCGTATCCTCATCCTGCTTCAACATTCTTCGCATGCTCAAAAAAACATTTCGCTGGATCCCCACCGAAACCAGAAAAACAGTCACCCATGCTCTGGTCACGAGCCGACTGGACTACGGAAACACCCTCTACGCAGGTACTACCGCTAAAATCTAGAAGAAACTCCAACGAATCCAAAACGCCTCAGCCAGGATCATATTAGACATCCCGCGCAACGAACACATCTCTGGCCACCTAAAAGACCTCCACTGGCTACCCGTCAATAAGAGGATCACTTTCCGACTGCTAACCCACGCACACAAATCACTCTACGACATCGGACCAGAATGCCTCAACTCACGACTGTCCTTCTACACCCCCTCCCGCCAACTACGGTCTTCCAGCCAAGCCCTCGCCACTGTACCCCGCATCAACAAGACCAACATGGGAGGAAGATCCTTCTCATACCTGGCAGCTAAAACATGGAACTCACTCCCCACTTACCTTCGCCTTACCCAGAACCACCTAGCATTCAGAAAGCAACTTAAAACGTGGATATTTGACAAGTAATCCTCCTCCCGTCCCTAAGCGCCTTGAGACCCTATGGGTATGTAGTGCGCTATATAAATTCTCTGACTTGACTTGACTTGTTAACGTTCTATGGGACAGGTTTATGATAGGTGTTTTTTCTATCGCCAGTATACCTTGTTCCTGGTTCGTTTGTACTCCTGAGGGGTCTGGTTCTGTTGGTATTCCTGGTCCTGTTCTCTTTGGGCTGGTCTCCTTGTATATTGGCCTCTCCCTCTGCCTCGAAAGCCCCCCCGAGCTCTCTGGGGGCGCTGATCTAAAAAAGCTTTCTCATACTCCCTACTGGGTCCTGTGTATTCTTCATCTTCTCTAGTATGTACCTCCTCTTCCCCACTACTCTCAGATGTGCCTGAGAAATTTAAAAGTCTCGGTCTCCTTGACTGGAACCTTACTTTCGGGCCTTCACTCCTATTTACTTCTGGCCTCTCTGTGTAGTAATCTTTTTTGAGGAAGGGGTATACTGCTTCATGAGTAAATTTGTTCATATCCTTCCTGAGTTTCTGTGTCTTACGGTTAGTTAAATATTCACAGTACCCATTCATATCTTGGTTGATTTCCTCTATTTTATTTTTAGCATCTTCAACCACATTACTGTCAAGCAGAGTTTTTTCTAGTTCTTCCATCTCTTGAATTTCTATCAAGATGGTACTCTGTGCTGTTTCGATTATTAGGAGCATTAGATCTCTACTGCATCTATTACAAATAAAGGTCCATGTTTCCAGAAATTTAGGATTAACAATAAAAAGACCTGGTTCATTGCGTATCTGGAGCCCTATAGGTATTGTGCCGGCCCTCACGTATTGCGTCATGAACTCCGCATGCAGTTCGGTTCTAATAATTTTCTTTTTGAGATTGACCAGTTGGTTCCATTTCTCACCACCATTAGGGATTACTGTTATATTGTTGCCCCCTCTATTGGAACTAAGTATTTTGTTCAATTGTTCCTCACTAAAGCCAAAAGTCTTTAGTGTGTCCATTGTATGATTGGATAACCGACTATTAGTTTTTTTGGGAGGAAAAACTGTATCAGTCAACACAGAAAACCTGACTCTCCAGCACAGGGCTGTTCTTTCAAGATATCTAGAGAGAGAGTACCCCACTATCTCCAGGGAACAGGGTACAGTGACAACCAGTCAGCGGGAAATCCCTGGGTACACACTTACGTATGGACTTACTATACTTCCATACCCATCCGTCTAGGCATTCATACACTAGCCGGAACAAACAAATCAAAACGTTATAATGGTAAAAAGTTAATTTCCACACTAAAACTGAACGTTCACAATCTTTTTAATAAAAACATGTAAAAAGGAAGATTTACACAAAATGACGAGTTAAAATTTCAAAGAAAGATCTTTGAACAGGTACAAAAAAACAAATATTCTTAACAATTCATTTCACATATGGGCAAGTTTAAATTAATTCTACACAGAGAAATCATCTAAAAACAAATATAACAGGCAGATATATCATTGAATCACAAAAAAACAGAACCCCCTACACACTGTGGCCTTCTAATTCCTTGGCCACTGCTAATTTCTGGATCCAATGGTCCTTAGTTGATATAACAAGTGCCGTCAATAGTACCATTAATGTATGCGTATCTATTGCTCACTGGACCCTATTTGGATTCTATGCAAAAAAGGAATGCGTCGACGCGTTTCGGTGCCGAAAGCACTAGATACTGTAGCACCTTCTTCAGGACTGCCGTTTCTTTGGGGTCACCGGCTTCAATGACTATTGCTTAACACCCTTTCTGTAAATACATGGGGAGAAAAGCAAGGTATCACTATTTTGGAATGGTTCGTGAAACAATCACTTGATCTACACCTCTTACCACATTGATACATATGTTTATGCAAAAGTTTGTTGTTAGACACTCTTGTCTCATAATATTTTTGTTGTTTTAGTTTATCTCTATTATCCCACCCTAACAGATATCGGGGGATCATAAGTTTACTAAACACACCGGATCTTGCAGGGCATGGGGACCCTCCTTCCCCCTTGGAACATATGGTTTCCAACTGTATAGTTCATACATTTTATCCCAAACATTTCTTTTATGCGAGTATTTTCCCTCCGTTTCCATTTTAGTGTGGAAATAGGTAAGGGTATAAAGGTCCTGCTATATACATTGTCTGATGTAGAATGGTCATAACTCACATCTAGGCATGACTCATCACACTCAAGCACACTCTTACCATGTAGATGTAAGTCAAAGCACCGCTGTGGGTGTTTTGTTTAGTCTCGGATCGTGACTTATAGCGCAAGGTGATGTTCTTCCTAATACGGGCACAAAGGACACTATCAGTACCTCTATTCCTTATTCCCCACCCCTTTTGAGTGCGAGCAAATTGGGGCCATTTACCACTTCGCCAATATAGAGCAGGAAGATAGGAGACCTCTTCTTTTCCTTATAGGTATGTGAGGGTGCTTCCACTCTGCTTATTCGTCTGTGTGTGTATCAATTGAGCCCTGTCTGCCCATTTGCTAGGCATTCTGTATAGGGACTGGCATCAGCAAGCATAATGATACATTATGTACACTTCAAAACCAATGAAAGTACGACCACCATGGAATTTTCCAAGGAGATGCAGCTGGACAGTAAATTACAAAGGAGTACGTTTAGATCCTGAGACCGGGCATACCTTATCTAGTATTCAAGGTCACTCTGCCTGTACACACCACTAGACAAGTGGGAGAAGGCCTATGTCTAGAGGAAAGGTATGCACTAATAAGAACAGTGCATTCATTAGTGTAGTAAAACTCAGCTCCGAAGAAGCATAAACCAGAGAAGGCTGTTTCTCAGAAATGGCAAAGGATTAGTGTTGATTATAATTCAAAATGGCGGCCATACACAAAATGGTGCTGCGAATGCTAACCCTACAGAAAACAATGCGAACACTTATTTTTCTATTCTAACTTGATGAGGGTCTCCAATACCACTTTTTGTACTGAACACAATAGACTGGCTCTCAAAGGCATAAAAATGAGCAGAAACATGGTTTGTAGTTAAAAAAAAAGGAGCACAAATTAATACTATAATTTAGGTTCTCAGGTGCATGTGCAAGATTTCTTATGGTTTGTTGCTTTAGATCTCTCTTGAGTAACAAAATCGAGCAGGCTTTACACTCTACTCTGAAACAATCTACTCTATGCCACTGCACTCTACACCTCTGCAGTCTGTACTATGCCACTGTACTCTAAACCACTGCACTCTATGCTAAAGCACTCTACACCACTTTACTCAAAACGAATGGACCCTGCAGCACTGCACCTACCCCCACTAATGTGAGCCAGTGCACTTTACACCACTATACTCTACAGTATTCTACTCTATGCCACTGCACTTTAAGCCACTTCCTCACTCTACAACATTGCACCCTAGGTCACTGCACTCTATGCTACTCTATAAAGCTCTGCACCATGACCCTGCACCACTCTATGACTCTGCACTCTGACACTCTATTATGCATGACTGCATTCTGACATGCTACTCTGCATGACTGCACTCTATGCCACCGCACTAAAACTTAATACCACTGCTTCTATGCCACTGCACTCTAACTTATACTACTCTATTCTATCCTGCATCACTCTACTCTATGCCACTTCAGTCTACGCCACTCTACCTTACACTTCTGCGCTCTACCCTGCACCACTCCACTCTATGCCACTTCACTCTACACCACTCTACTCTACCCTGCACCACTACACTTTATGCCACTTCACTCTATGCCACTCTACTTCTCGCTACTCTACTCTGTGCCACTCCACTCTATGCCACTTCAATCTACTCTGCACCACTCTACTCTATGCCACTGCAATCTACACCAATGCACTCTACACCACTTTACTCAAAACCAATACACTCTACGCTAATCTACTCTACACCACTGTACTGTATGCCTCTTAACTTTAGGCCGCTCTACTACACTACACTTTACGACACACCACTTCAAGATACACCACTCCATCATGCTGTACTCCATTAAACTCTGCTCCACTGTCACTCTACTTCTATGCCACTCCACAGCACTCTACTCCACTCTATGGCATTTTATAACACTGCCCCACTCTACACAACTCCCTCTATTCCACGGCACTTTCCGCCACTATATTTTATTACAGACTACTACACAACACTTCACTCTGTAACAAGCTACTCCACTCTGTGCCACTCTACTCTACAACACTCTGCTCCACTCTACACAACACCCTCGATTCCACTTCAGTCTGCTCTGCACCACTCCACGACATTCTATGCCACTCCACTTTACAACACTCTACTCTACTCTAATACTGTACACCACTTTACGCCACTCATTTCTATGCCTTTCCACTCCTACAACACTCTGCTCCCTCCACAACACTGTATGCTACTCCATAAAACCCAACTTCACTTCTCTCTACACCTCTCAACTCTAACGGACGCCATTCCACTTCACTTCACTCCACTCAACCCCCTTTACGATAATCCATCATTCTAAGTCCTCTAAACAGTGCTGTAACCTGCTTCTCTGATCTCATCAGTAATTCATCATTCTAAGTCCTCTAGGCAGTGCTGCTAGCTGCTTCTCTGGTCCTGTCAGTAACTCCCCCATTGTAAGTCCTCTAGGCAGTGCTGCAGCTTTTCCCCTGTTCCCAGTGGTAATTCCCCATACTAAGTCCTCTGGACAATGCTTAAGCTGCGTGTCTGTTCATACATCCACTACACTCTAAACCAAAACAAATAAGTAAAACACATTCTCATTTACAATGCCAATAGCTCTAACTCTCCCAGATGCTTTTTCTATATGTGGTGCATTCTGCAGCACACAAAGAAAGAGGAAATCGTCTGAATTGATAGATTTGTGCAAGAAGGTGTCCCTTCCTTGACAAAATCAATCAGCACCTTCCTGCACAAAATAATCAGCCCCACAACGCAGGCACCCTTGCGCCATGGTGCAAGGTTGCCTGGTTTGGCACATGGCAGCCCATTGTGTGCCAGCGCAGGGGAAAAGTACAGGAATGCACTGTATCTCATAGTTATGCCGCATCCCTGCCCTTTTATTTTGATGCAGGGCAGCGCAGCAAGATTCCTTGTGGCGATGCCCTAGTCAAAATCTCATAAATGAGGCCCAGAAAAGTTACTATTCTCCACTGCACCAACCAGAATTCAGATTTGCGGCGCTATGGTGCTCGGCATTAACTACGAAAGGTTTCAAATTGTACAGTAGTGTATTTCCTACTGATTAACCTAACTTGCATTTAATTTTCATTCAATCTATGCGTTTTTTTATATGTAGTTATCTGAAGGCGAAAGACTGTTAAAAGTTATAGACTTTTTTGCTTTCTTTAGCAACGCCTTTGACCACACCCCCACACTGACTCACCCCGCCCTCACTGCGCACAGCATCACAGTTCCCGGACCTTTTTATTAATGCACTTCGACCATTGGTCTGAACTCACGTAAGCATGTCGTTTTGATATGCATTCAAGCGTATGATGAAGGAAATCGTAATATTCCCTCGAGCCTGCTCTGTACGTGTTGGCCAGGATATAATCACTGATGCTTGTA
Source organism: Lissotriton helveticus (assembly GCF_964261635.1). NCBI lineage: Eukaryota > Metazoa > Chordata > Amphibia > Caudata > Salamandridae > Lissotriton > Lissotriton helveticus. The sequence continues at coordinate 1,408,535,871 of NC_136069.1, read as the reverse complement.
AAAGAAACGAGATGCTGGTCGGTTCCCGTGCCCGGGGGTGCTCGTGACAGTAAATGACACAGCGTGTCTCTGCTTCCTTGTAGACTCAAATTGCGCGCAGTGTGTCAAGGCGGAGCGCACGTGCCTGAAACATTTCTGTCTGAGTTAGGTTTCTCCGGCAACATGTCGGCCCGCCATTGTTGCCTAGTTGTCAGTGGCTTTGTGTGACCACAAACGGAACAGTCTGCACAAATGCTTCCATTGAATCCAAAGCGAACCAGTGCTGTGTGTGTGTGTCACGCGTTCAAGACGTTAACAACACACATTTGGCATATTGACAGATGCAATTGTTGTTACTTTGAACACTGAAGGCTCATATTCACATGCCATTAAAATGCATCATTCAATATATGTGCTCTTCTTGAATGGACAAATGTACTTATGCTGCAATCAGTCGTATAATTCCTAATGGAAATGGCCATTTGTTTGAGTAAGTCTCGATGCACTTTACAGTGATTTGGAAGGCAGATAGAAGCTCGAATACTGATAATGCCTCGTGTGTTCGCCCTGGAGCTGTACTCTGTATTTACCAATTTAACTCGAAGCAGAGTCCTCAGAAATTACGTGTCATTGCCTAGCAACCCTCCCACAGGAGCAATGACGTTCAAAATCATTTTAAATTAAAGATATCTATCAATTTAACTACAACCTGTTTCGTATTAAAAAAAGAAAGATGATTGTTCTGCCTTTATGGCCATCATTAAGGGGGCCTTCGTTTTAAAAATGGTTTCTGCTATTTTCATTCTAAGATGAAGAACCTATTGAGGGAAATGTTTTGAGAATGAAAAGCAAAGGCTGTGCTGAGAACAAAGGCGGGTTTGCTGCGGAACAGGCATGGGGCTCATTGTTGGTGACACCCGTGGGCCTGCAGGCGGCAGCACGTTGGCAAACATTCCTATGCATTTAGCTCCTCGGGTATTCAAGTACAATAGAAGGCATCAGGTTATATTGTTAGGAGTGTACAATAGCATGTGCACCTGATTTCTCATGGAAGCTCTGCAGCACTATTATACAAGTTTGGGAGAAGCTGAAAAGTCCTGGACTTTGAAGCTTTGCAGAATTCATTTTTGAACTACACCAGCTTCAGAAAATGCAAAACAGACACACTAAAACTAAAACAAGGGCAAAACCTGGGCCCTGTGCGGTAGTGTAAATGTTCAAGGATCAAAGGCATGCTGCTGAGCAACCAAGGCATGGGCCAAGTGGGCAACTGTCCACCTTCCAAGTCCCATCCCCTGGTAAAGTGATCTTTCTCCCACGTATTTTACCTTTATCATTTTCCCTATCAGACAGTGGTGGCTGCTAGAGAACAGTAGTGGTGAGACGGAGAGAAAAAAAGAAAGAAAAACGACGACTTACCAGCTAGCCGCCTCTTCTCCTCCATCCTTCCTCTGTTCCTGGCTACCAGCAGCACCCAGACTCCCCTAAGCAAAATACGACGCTGCTGTCACCAGCATGACTGCAGTGTCATGATTGGTCTGAGCGGCATGGTTTGCCACTCAGACAGTGCCTGGAACTGATGTCCACCCAGCTGTGCAACACAGCCAGGTGGAGCAATGCTAAGTGCACATGTCTGCTGGGCCCGCCCAAGAAGGCCAGCCTAAGGGTCATGCACACTTATGATGCTCCAACCACTCCTCCTCCCTCTGACGACAGCAAAGCCCCACTCCACCCTCACCTGGCTCCGTACTAAAAAGTAAAATGATAATATTTTTGTGTTATTATCATTGTATTTTTCCTCTTGCACTGCTCAGAGAACAGTGGGCGACGCTCCTCCGTCTTAGTGGAAGAACCACTGCTGCTATTAGAACCTATCTGTCTACCTTGACGGCTCACTCTGCCTCTCTTTCTACCTAGTGACATTTTGTTTTTTGGGCTACTGGCCATTAATTATTGCCGCTCTTTTTGTGCTAAAGTTTAAGTATAATTGCATATTGTTTACCGTCATGTAGGACTAAATTAGCAGAAACTAGGTAATAGAATAGCAGTTGATCCAAACAGAGGGCCCCACAATATGTCATGCCGGGGTCCCCAAAAATCCTTAGGATAACACTACAACCACTTACTATTGCCTTGATCTGTACCCCCACCTCCTCTCTCCCTGTTGGCGGAAGTTGAGGGAAGAAATCCGAGAAGCAGGGAAGGAGAGCAGACGCTTCCTAGAGGTGGATGTGCTGTTTCCCTGTTTCCACTGTTTGATCTCGAATAATGAACCTTCCTGCAGCTGGATGTTCCATCCATGTTTGGCTGGATATCCAGCACCAGGTGAAAAAGAAAGGATAAAGTTATAAAACTTTGCAATTCTTTTAGAATCTTGCAATTCCACATTGGTGCCTGATTTTGACGGGTTAGAGTTTCTTTTGCCCACCCTTAGAAGATGGCATCAAATCTGGCAGCAGGGCACCACACTGGTGAATACATCATTTTTAATAACACAACCCATGAACTACATGGAAAATAGAGGGTTCTATAAAGAACAACACAACTTGGTGAGTACATTTGCAGTAGAAGAGCTCTCAGAAGAATAGGTAAACTTGTTCCATAGAAATTGATTGTCCAAGTCAGGTTCAGCTGAGCCACATCCAATTCATATTTCCAGGATATTCATACAAAATAAAATTGCCGTCAATGAACCCACATAACACTCATTTATGTAGAGGACATCATGGACATTGATCTGGGCCTCCTGGACATAAACTTGATCCAAGTACATAAAACAGCAATAGAATTAGTGCATGTAGAGCATTACGCTTAAGATACAGCTGGTAGAGCTAGTTGAGAACACGTATGTTTTAAGGGGATTGCGGAAAGTTAGCAAATTTTGAATTCAACAGATTATGTCTTGAAATGCTTGCCATGTAGCGAGGGGAGGTATATTTATATGCTTTTTACTTTTTTTTCAATGTGAAGTCATGGGAGAGCTATGTTTTGCTCCTCATATTTTATGATCAGCGTTTCTTTTATGTAGATGGTCCTTTCCTGACTTTGGAAAGTGATAACCCTCCTGCCCTCCAATAGGTGGCCAGTGCACGTAGTGAAGGCGTCATATGATCAATTAGTTTTGCTCGGAGGCTAAACCTGTTGTTGTGTAAAAATGAATTTGATGGGAGCAAGTGACATTATGATAGTCTTTTTATTGCTTAACATGTTTTGTGTATAAAAGCACCCTAAAGATACATAATAAAGTTACCTGTATCCTTACATAAACTACAGGAGTATCTGTTTTTTTTTAATGTTTATGATTTTGTTCCAAAACCAGTTTTATATATCTATTCACTTCTTTGATTTTGTGAACAAAGTGATGTTTATGCAATCTCAAATCTCAATGTGCCCTTTTTGACCTTTAGTCTCCCTTCTTTTATTATATTTGCTTCAATTTAGTGTTGTCTTCATCTTTAGTTTTACTATAGCATGGTAAAATACCTGTCAAAGTGCAGTTGGAGAAAATTGTCTGAGTGATTCGGAGCAACCATTGAACTTGGTATCTCTTGTATGGTACAAAAGTACCTGATTTGGTCCTTGCATTGATCACAAACTGCTACTGTTAATCACGATTATGAGCATTACTGGTCCTGGGGATCTAAAGTTCCTTACTTGTGCTGATTTTATTGGGCTGTGGGGTCAACTATGTGAGTCACCTTTTAATGCCTGTGTTTTATCACTGGGAGCGCTGGGCCTGCTGCCACATGTAGAGCGCGGCCGTAGTCTGTTCTACACATTTTATCAGTCTCACCTAATTTCTGTGGATTTGCCGACCTGTCAAGGATTTTTTCAACATAGCTATGTAGTCCGTTTTTAGCTCCAATTTGGTGTCAGGATTAGGGATAACGTGCAGTTAAACGGGGCAACAGTGGCGATTGGCGAAGGACAGGCATTAAAATTCTGCTCAGGACCTTCATGGAACCATTGCTCGGTACCCTGAGTATACTCTTAAACACTAGTAACAATGGCTGATATTTTTCACTCAGTGGTGAATGTACTACTTTCTCAGAATGAATAAACAGTGATGAGCTCTTTGTCAATCTGAAACCAGGGCTAAAGCCCCAGGACACTGAGAGAGGAAGCCAAGCTCATATCTAATCACAAGGTAAGTTCAAAGTATAGCAAGCATTTGCAAGTCAATGGATAGTCAAGGTAAGTTCTAAAGGAAAGAAGGCTGAAAAAAAAACAAAATTGCACTGATGTAGTCAGTGAACAACTCAACAGAAGAGAAGCAGCTTAAACAACAAGGAATATTACCAGGCACCTGAGCTACTACAGGAAGATGACTTATACTGATATTTCAACTCTTGCCACAGATGTCAATCCTTAGAACCAGAATTGATTCCCTGCAAGTCTAATTTGACCTAGTAGCCTGAACTCCAATAACCTGATTTGCACAATGTCTATTCCTGATGTCTCCTGACTTTAAGAAATGTGTGGAAACGGTACACAAATGCTTCTTTTTGGCGTAATCACCCCCATTCCTTTTGGACTGACGTTGCTGGTTGTCTGAATTTATGCATTAGGATGCTGCCAACCAGACCCCAGTGTGTGTGATCTGAGCCCTAAAAAATGTAAAAATTGACAATACTCCTGATTGACACATTTAACTTACCTATAAGTCCCCGGAGTATAGTTCAAAATGCACCCAGGACTCTAAGTTAACTATCACTAGTGTACTTCAGCACAACTTGTACAGCCACAAAATAACAATGCAAAACCTGACTGCTGACTTATCACCAGTAATTTGGCAATGCATGTTTAAGCTGGAAATGTTTACCTGCCAAAATAACCTTTCTCAAAGACATAAACCTTATTTTTAATATTAACAAATAGCCCCATGTATGCCATAAATGGCCATAAGCCATGGTGAAAGGTATTTGAAAAGTAAAACATGCACTAGATTATTTTTAAACGTGTCTTTAAAGTGGAAAGGTCTAAATAAGCTATTTTCTTTTTTTTCTTTTTTTTATTGGAGCAAATTTCAAATAGTACAAAAAAAGAAACACAAATAGAATACATAGTTCAAGGTCAGTTAGTACACCAAAACTTATAAAATCATCGTCTCAACTTACAAAAGCATTATAAAAAAGGATAAGAATAGAAGCACCTTCCAGATATACAGTTCATAATAATATTACAATTGACAATTAAGCATTCCTTATGTCATTATACCAGGAAGTAATTGGGGCCCATATCTGGCCCCCACGTATTCTAGATTTTTTCCCTCTAGCTTCATAAATAGCTGTCTCTTGTCTATAAATCCCTAGAAACCGGGTTAGCCACATTTGGAAAGTGGGGGGACCTGCTTCTTTCCATCGGGCCACCAGTATGATCCGAAACACCGCCATACCCAAAAATAAAGATGTTTCTTCCTCTTTACTATAACCCAGAGTATTGTCATAACCTAATAAATACAGTGTTAATGAAATTGTCAATTTATGCCCAAAAAATTCTTCCCAATAATCAGAGATAATTTTTTTACATAGGTCTAGTTTAGGACAATCTGCAAACATGTGTAGAAGGTTCGCTGGACCCAGACCACACCTTGGCCATTCATCATTTGCCCTTTTGCCCCATGTATATAACTTTGCTGGTGTATAATATAAATTATATATTGTTCTATAACGTTGGGTCCTTAAATTAGACTCTAAGAGCAATTTAGAAGATAATAGCAGAGACATATCGATATCGACATTAGGGTTGTCTAATTTAATTTGCCCAGTCTCTCTCGACACGTTCCATGTCATCTCGCTGATTCTTTATCAATAGATCATATATGGTCCCTATCCTAGTGGCCCATTTACCTATGAGTTCAAAAAAGGGGACAGTTTCTAGTACATTTCTTGGTGAAAGTTGATGAATGATAGTATAAACTTGTATAAATTTCAGAAAGTCAGTGCAGGGGATCGAAAATTTTAATTGTAAATCCCGAAATTCAATTCTACGTCCCTGACCATGAAAGTCGCCCACCGTTACAATCCCCATACTCTCCCACTTTCTAGAAATTCTATCATTACATTGAAGTGGTAGGATCGAACTATGCCAAAGGGGGGTATATTTAGTATATTTGGAGATTGCTAAATGTTTAGATGAGCGTTTCCAAATGCTCCATGCATCAGCAATGATCTTAAATTTAATTTTCTTGAAATAAGACGGTTCTAATTACCTTAATAACAGCCCTCTAGCTTTATCACCTAATGCCAATTCATATATTGATGGTATGCTTCGATCTTGTACAGCTCCTATTAATGGATTGGTGTTGAATAATGGTGCAATTTGTTGGAGAAGAGCTGCCCACAAATATAACATCATGTTGGGAATAGCTAACCCTCCCCTATGCTGTGGTAGTGTTAGGTGTGGCATTGCCCTTCTTATTTTTCCGTAATTCCAAACAAATTTGGACATACATTAGTCAATGATTTTAATAATATTGTCATCAGCCATCAACGGGATTGCATGAAATAAATAAAATATTTTCAGAAAGATATTCATTTTGAGATAATTAACCCTACCAAGGATTGATAAGTGGAGATTATTTACCCTTATAAGATCTATTTTAATAGTTTTAATCAGGGGATCATAGTTAAGTTGGTTAATATCCTTCACCTTGGGAGATATACAAACTCCGAGGTATGTGGCGTGGTTCACCCTATATGGGCTTTCATACACGATGTTGTCTGTACATAGGACCATTGTCTTATCTTTGTTCAGGGAGTACCCTGAATAAAAGCCGAAAGTCTGGGTAATTTGTTCAATCTCCTGAATTGCCTCAGCAGGGTTAGATGTTAATACCGCCACATAATCGGCATAAGCTATTATTTTAGTTTGAAATATACCGACTGTAACGGGTTCTATTACATTAGATATAAGTAATTTTGTGATTAAAGGGTTAATATAAAGAGCAAATAAAATTGGCGAGCACGGACAGCCTTGTCTCGTGCCGCTTTGGATGTTGATAAACTCTGATTCAACCCCCCTTACGGTGAGCTTAGCCTTAGGGTCAACATATAGTGCCTTGATGGATTTGGCAAAACCCGGTCCCAAGTTATTTAATTCATGAATTCCCCACAAGAACTGCCAAGAGACTCGGTCGAAGGCCTTCTCGGCATCAAGCAGGATCATCGACATCCGGCCCCCAGTCACACCCATGATGTCAAAGAGGGAGATGGCCCTGCGGGTGTGATCGGTAGTACCCTTTCCGGGGATAAAGCCATGCTGCCACGGGGAGACCAGATGTTCGACGACCCTGCTGAGCCGGTTAGCGAGAATCTTGGCATAGAGTTTTGAATCAGAGTTTATCAACGATATTGGCCGATATGAAGACGGCATTTCAGGAGGTTTTTCCTTCTTAGGGAAAATGGCTATATTTGTTTGTTTCCAGGACTCTGGTGGGACACCGCTCTATTGCACCCCCTGGAATAAGTCTAATAAATATGGAATAATTTGTTTGCCAAGAATTTTATAAAGATCTAAGGGGATTTTATCTGGGCCTGCAGCTTTCCCATTGGCCAGCTCTGAGAGTGCTAATTCAAGCTCAGTGATAGAAATTTATTTTTCTAGATCTTCCCTAGTAACTTCGTTGATGGTCCGAACCAAGTCTGTCTCAGTTACCCATTCCATTAGAAACTCTTTTATATCGCTTGCTTCAACTTGGTCCTCGTTTTGATAAAGTCTCTGATAATAGCGTCGGAAGGTTTCTGAAATACCTATAGATGTCGTGTATTTCTGTCCTTCAAAGTCAATAGATTCTATTGTGTTATAAGACTGTTTTTGGCATGTACGCAGAGCGAGTTGTTTTCCCACCCTCTCCCCGTTTTCATAAATATTATTTCGATTTGTCTGGAAAGTTTCGGCTGCTCTCTGAGTGAGACGGCTATTAAGCTCTGTTTTTAGAACTAGTATTTTACGCAAACTACTGTCTCCGTCCTCCCCTCGGAGTATCTGAGTGGCGTGTTGTTCTTCTAAATTTGATAGCTCAGAATTAAGTTGATGATTGGATCTATCCTGAGCTTTCTTACGTTTAGCCACAAAGGCAATAGTCTCCCCCCTTAATGCTGCCTTAAAGCAATCCCAGACCACCAATCTAGGGGCACTATACTGGTTAAAATCAAACAATTCTTGTGCCCAAAGAGTTAACTTATATATTCTCTATTAACCAGTAGCTTTCTGTCAAATGACCACTGAGAGTAAGGCCTCTTGTAATTGGTGACACTGAACGTAAGGGTAAGCGCATTATGGTCCGATATTGTTTTTGGAGATTTAGCTATCTCAACATTTATAGCATTTTCTTTTGATGTCATTATATAATCGATCCGCACATATTTGTTGTGGGGAAAAGAAAAATAAGTATACCCTGGGTCATTTTTATTTTTTAGATTCCATATGTCTATTAAGTTATAGCTATCCATAAATTGTTTTATCGTCCTGAAAACTTTAGGCTTAAGCCCAGTGTAGGTCTGCTATGTTTGGTTATCCTGCATAGGGCCCAAAACTATATTAAAATCCCCACAGACAATTAGTGTCCCTGCCCAGGATGCCAGCTCCAGCTCAAGGTCCTGGAATATCTGAGGGTTGTCTTGGTTTGAACCATACAGTGAGCAGATGGTAATGCCCATATCAAGTTCAACTATGACCCACCTACCTAGGGGATCAGCTAACCTGCGCTTGGCTTGGCCGAGAAAAGTTTTCGCTAAAATGGCCACCCCAAGTATCCTAGAGGTTTGCGTTGTTAGGGCAAGTACATTATACCCGGGGATTTTTAACAGTTCCTTCTCGCCCACCGGAATGTGGGTCTCCTGTAGGCAAAGCACATCATACGATTCTTGACCGAATTATTTCGTAGAGCCGAGCCCTTTTACCCCTATCATTAAGCCCTGCAACATTCCAAGAGCATAATTTTAACTTCCCCATTGTAGATTTTCAGTAAGCCAACCATCAATAGTATTATAAATTATTCTTTTCGTGTTAAGATATGGCCTCAAACTATGATTTCCAAATTTAGTTAACTTTTCATGTACATTTCTTATTACAGATCTTGATGCGTATTTTGTACCTTTGAACTTGCTCTTTTTGTTTTTTACCCCCCTTCCACCCCCCCTTTCAAATCCCCCCCACACCTCTCCCCCCTCGCACCCAAATAAGTGCAATTAGACTCTATCAGAATCTGTAGTGATGGAACAGTGCTACCTAACCAGTGCTCCACGATATCATTATAGTGCTGAAAGAAAAAAAAAGGTGTTGAGGAGACGAAAAAAGAAAACAAAGAGAAGAAGAGAAAAGAAGAGAAAAAGAGAAAAACAAACAAGCTTAATCATTCCATCGTGGCATATCATATAGCTATGCATTTTTCGGCAAAGTGGGTTTTGTATTAACATTTACATTATCTTCCTCTCTTGAAAAAAATGAAGAACAAAGACATGAGGGGAAAGAGAACAAAGATAGGAAAGGGAATAAAGGACAGGATAAGAGTTGCGTATATATAATAGCAATATATCAATAATATCCTCCTCCTTCTCGCCTATTCTCCCAGTTCTACACTTATTTCAGGCTATCGAGGTATTTCTTTTCCTTAATCTCCGAAGTGAAGAATCTAGTTTGGCCTCCAGAAATTATTTTCAATCTAGCAGGGTTGTTGAGATACACCTGCGCCTTCTTCTCTTGAAATGGTTTGATCATTTGCCGCAGACGCCATCTCCTCTCTACGGTTATATGACAAAAGTCTGGTCGGACAAAGTAGGAGATTGAGTCTCTTCTGCGTCATGCTTCAGGTCTAGCTTTCTCGGATATGGCCTGTCTTAGAAGAAAGTTCCCAAAGTAGACCAGGATCGCTCGTGGGTAACCCCCCGATTTTACTGAAGGTTTCAAAGTCAATGGGACTCTATGTGCTCGCTGCACTTCAATATCCCAATTCCAACTGGATAATTCAGGCAGGGTATCACGAAAGTGTTGTATCACGTATGTACGGGCATCATCTCCCTCAATTTTGTCTGGAATGCCTAAGACGCACAAATTATTTCTGCGTAGACGGTTTTCACAATCTTCCAGCTTCCACCTTACATCAGCCAATTCTGCCTCGTGCGAGTCGACTCGTTCTTGAGTCGCCACGGCCTCTGCTTCATTAGACACAATGCGAGCTTCCACCTCAGTCATTCATTCGTTAAAGGTGCTAACAGTTCTTGTTAATTTGCGTACCACCCCCTGCACCTTGCGAAGAGCTGCCTGTGCCTTACGACCATCCTGAGACGTCTCTTCTCGATGCGAGGCAATGGCCTGGAGAACGGTATCCATGACAGAAGTTAACGTGGTTCCCGGTTGATCTGATTGATCTGTTAACGCTAAATGAGAGGGATGGGGTGGATGCGTGTGGTTAGTAGATTAGATTGATGGAGAGTAGTCCCAAGTCAATTCTGCTGCCCCATGATGACTCTTTTTCTTTTTTAAAACTTTTTTCCGGCCACCCCTGGGATCATTATATTTCAAGTCAAGTCAAATATTGCTTTATTCGATGTTCACTCATAAAAGCATGTACAATCACCAATATAAAATCAGACTGACAATCATTTCAGTTAAAGATAAGAATAAGACTAAGACTTTCAGCTAAAAAATGAGACTTGATTACTGACAAGCAGATTAAAACATAAATATTGATACAGAGTAAAATTTTATATATAAAAAAAATTAGAGATAAAAATTACAGATATAAAAGTGCAGACAGACTAATAGTATAATAATAACAAGACAATCAAGTTTCTAACAGTCTCTGTCTAATAGACCACGCCCATCCAAGATACTTGGCTGTAGCTATTGCTAGGGGCAGTAAAGTGCTAGTGCATATGATACGTAAAGCTACAGCACTGCTAGTAGTACCTAAGTTCTTACGCATTGGTGTTAGCCAAATGCGTCTTGGGTCAGCATAGGCTGTGCAGGCAAATAAAAAATGACCAATTGTTTCCTTGGCGGCACCACAAGCGGGGCAGCTATCGGTAAGTCTGCCTCCCCACCTTCCTGTCAGAGATCTAAGGGGAAGTGTGCCTGCTCTTAATTGGAAGAGGAGCTTTCTATCACCCGGTCTAGTTATGGCGTCCCAGTAAGGTTCGAGGCAGGGATACAACTTGGCTTCTAAGAATCCTCCAGCCATGGACGCTGCACTAGTACTACTCCAGTTCCGAGCGGCCACCTTCTCCCAATAGATTTCTTTTATGATTTTTTTGGTTGGAAAAATGGTTACCACTGGATCTTCCCAAAGCGACCGGAGGCCAAGTTCACTCAGATTTGCTCTAAGTGTTTTAAGCCATCCGATTTTATGGAACACATCCACTTTGATAATGTCTAGGAACCCCTCAGCATAGTGGGAGAGCTCAGGCGTAGTCCAAAGCCTCCGCCAATACAGAATCGGACGAAGCCTAACCAAGTCTGCAACATCTTTCCTGCCCAAATCGTACCTAAGAGGCAGTAATGGAGTACTCTTAGGGACACCGGTAATAGCCCGAAAGAACTTGTTTTCCGAAGATTGGAGTGCCACTACCTTCTCAAATCCCCACAGCTCAGCACCATAAAGCGCAGAGGGCCTTGGCTTCGTAAACCTGCAATGCTGGTTTTATTGGTTTGGTCAAGGATTTTCTGTGTTCTGAAGCAAGAGCACCAGCCAATTTCCTATGCCTTAATGTAGCAATATCTATGTGCTGGGACCATCTGAGATCGTTAGATACATGAATTCCCAGATACGTAAAAGCATTTACTACCTCTAAGGAACGACCGTTCATAGTTAATTTGGATTTAAAGCTTCGGTGGGGGTTAAAGACCATAACCTTTGTTTTGGCCACATTAACTTCTAGGCCATGCTCCCCACAGAATTGGTCCAAGATGGATAGAGCACGCTGTAGTCCACTCGGAGTCTTTGATAAAATCAGCATGTCGTCTGCAAACATTAAAATAGGTATTTTGGTGCCAGCTAATGAGGGAGCGTCCACATTTGAAGACAACAACCCTGTTAATGTATAGTGTAAAAAGAGTGGGCGCCATCGAACACCCTTGCCGGACACCCCGTTCACCGGGAAGTCTGCGGTCACCATTCCCTGCCCCCCCCACTGGATCTTAGCAAAGTTTGCTTCGTGGAGCCTCATTATCATTGTCAGTAACTCTCCTGGTAGGCCCAGGTTCCTCAGCACCAGCCACAGCTTGGACCTAGGTACTAGGTCGAAGGCAGCCCGCAAATCAACAAAAGCCGCGTACAGGCCTCACCCAGCAGCACGGTCCTCCACTGTAGTGAGGTAAAGCGGAACACCTGATCCACCGTGCTCGTAGACTTTCGAAATCCCGCTTGGAATGGGGACAGAGAGTTGTTCTCCTCTGCCCAGTCAAGGAGCCTGTTTACAACCAATCTCCCAACTACCTTTTGGATGGTGTCAGTAAGGCTTATGGGCCTATAATTGCCCGGTTCGGATCGGTCTCCTTTCTTAAATACAGGTATTATGACTGCACCTTGCCAGGATGTCGGTACAGTTGCACCCTGAGCAATTGCATTGGCAAGAAGATGGATATACTTACACCAACGCTCTTTATCGTTGATAAAGATGTGTGCTGGCACGCCATCTAATCCTGGGGCTCTACCACTAGACACTGTACTAAGGGCCATCATTACCTCATTAGTACTAAAAGAGTTATCTTTATAATAAGCAGGTCTTAAGCCGACCGCCACGGTGGCATGCTGTGTTTCGGCATACTGGGGCTTAAAATAATTGACCCACTCCTCCTCAGGTACGTTGTTATTAGGAGGGTCGGGTACTCCCTCTCTGCCCCACTTTACAATGTTCCAAAATAACCTAGGGTCTTTCCTATCACTAGCTTCCTTTAACTCTAGCCAATGGAGCTCGTCCCATAATTTCTTTGCCTTTGTTACACTTTTCTTATATTCTTTTCTGGCAGTTCGAACGGCCATAGGTTGTCTACCTTTGATAGCAGTTCCTAAACCTAGTCGTGCCTTCCTGCACTGGGCGTTATACCATTTTGCCTGCTTACGGGATCCCCCTCTATTGTTCTTCGCTGGTTTCAAGAAATGATTCCTGATGGCACAAAAGAGGGTATCATGAATTACAGTCACATTACTCGTTCCTGGATTAGACAGATTAATTTGTTTAATGGCCATTATTGCTTTGTCAGCTTCAGTGTTAATATTAGCGATGGCCTGTTGGTTGGTTACAACATGTGCCCATCTTAACCTGCGCATGTCGTTTGTAGGGACAATCGAAGGTGGGATAGCCCCCTCAGTATTTGTGATCACAGTAGCAGGTATCCACCATTTGTGCTCTACGCACAATGGGTTGTGGTCACTTTCGATCCTCTATTTAACCTACATGTCACAAACCAGGGTCCATAATTTTATACTGCATAAAACATAACCAATTCTACTTCTGTGCCGCCCGTTATCAAAAGTGCTGGCCCCAGCCTTATCGCTTAGAGTCCTCCCATTTAGTGCTCTTAGACCCATTTCATGGCATATGGCATTCAGACAAATGACATCCTCGGACCAGCGAGAGACAGGTTTCAGATCTAATTTGGGGACACCCCATTGCCTATCCTCTTCATCCCCAAGGAAGTCATCGCCAATAGCCAGGGGTTCGAAGGCAATCACAATGTTATTATCTTGGGAGTGGGTTTCAAGGAGGGAACCCAAAGCTGCTAAAACTTCTGACCTCCCACCCCTGCTACCCCTCGCATAGACATTGTAGATATCGAGCTGTCCCAGAGTACCTGAGTCTACTCTAATAAGTTGGATATCTCTATTTCTGGTGTCTACCACCTTAACAGTTAACGAAAGACTCTGGCGGACCCAGATGGTTAAGCCACCCATAGGTCTGCCCTTTGCACCCTTGGATGCTGGCACAGAGTAGTTTAAGTATCCCTGGGCAAAAGATGGTTCACATAGCCACTTCTCCTGGAAAATGCACATGTCAAAACTGTTAACAAAGCTTAGCCAGTCCTGAGAATCCTGTTTAGAATGCAACCCAGCAATGTTCCATGAAACTAACTTCCCCACACCATCCTTGGTACTGTCAAATGACTTTGATGAAATAATTACAGGGGTAGCTGTAGACTGCCCTTGATCTAATTCACATGGTGTTCCTTGGTACTGATTGATTATGGAACCAACCCTGCTCCTGATATCAACCTCTAGATTGGGACTCAATGAGAGGGCAGCACTCCACAATTCAACCCCTGCTACCTCTGTTATCTCTGGTGCTTCCATGCATTTCCCAACATTCAGAACCTCCAAGTTTCCGCTATCTGCTATCGGTTGGATCGGTGTTTGTCAATCATTATTATCTAACCCAGAACATTTCCTCACACTTACTCTTCCTGTGGCGTTAGAAGTGGGCACCAGAGTCTGGGGACATGTTTTCCTTAGTTGGATCTGCGATTGAGATGGAGCACTGGATATAAACTCCAGTGTAAAGAGGTTATCAGCAAGAAATGCATATTTCAAAGTTAACTCTATAGAGTCACATATGGAGTTTGGGGAACTTATCCTTTTTGCCTCTAAGATATCCTCCCTAATCACCGAGCGGCATCCTCTAACATGGCGCAGCCAGTGAATGGCTTTGTTGGTTAGAGAATCTGGGTGCTCGCTATTACCATATTTTGCTTTCCCTAATTTAGGAACATTAGTCATATATATTTTGTTCCATTGGGAGTGAGCTTTATTAGAAAAGATGTTCCCTTTGTTCCCTGAATTGTTGGCCTCTACAATGTCTAACCCACAGCCACCCCAGTTGCTTTTATTTGCCGTCCGGATAGACCAATGGATTTCTGTCTTAACTCATGTCCACTCCCCTCTGCTCTAGAGCGTTGTATAAACAGCCCTTCCTTTCTATCTTTCGGGAGTAGGTGGCCAGAGCTAAGAACAGTAGCATGCACCGTGGTTGAGTCACTATGCTTATCCATGGCCTTAGTTAGATGTACTTTGCTTACTTCATGAGATTTTATGGGGAAGAAATGTTGTGCTGCAGGTGTCACATTAGACGTGGACCTTATTAAACCCTCGCATTTGTCATTGACCATAGAAGTTAGATTGACAATCAATGACTTCAATTACTCTATTTCATCCCGCAATAGGATAACAAGGTTAGTTAGAGCACTAACTTCCACGGACATTGCTTTGTCCCTACTGTTGTTGGTAATTGAAGGGGCAGGGAGCTCATTATGAATGTCAGCCAGGACCGCAAACCTGTTACCAAGAAGTACCAGGGGGGCAGGGGGCGATGACAGGTTCTCACTCACTGAATCAAGGTGAATAATTGGACCTTCATTACTAGGAGTCTCGTTAGGTGTAATTAAACAGTCTCCGATGAGGTTAACCATGCCATCCTTAAGTTTCCTTTTTTGCCTTAAACATATCTGGAATTGTTGGAAGTTCAACAGAATCATTTGCTGTTTTTAAGGAAACCCCTCCCTTGTTACTCGTGGCATCCTCGCTGGTATGACCTTGATCAGCCACAAGGATCTCCCTGCACTCGTCCACAAGATTATTAATACGATCCATTACACTATTTCCAGCTGACTGGCTTGCCCTCTTTGCTGTTTTCTTTCCTTTACGGAGCTTCGGGGGGTTACCAGCACCGCTCCCCCCCTCCATTGATTTACGTTTCCCCATGAATCCTGTATACAGGCTGCTTTTGCTAATACGAAAGATGTAACAGCCAAGCCCCAATCTTTATCCAGAACAACCCCAGTCACAAACAAAGCAACAAGTTCTTCTTATAGTTTTTGGCCGATGGTAGTCTTTTTAGGCAGACGTTAGAGATGGGGCCCTGCCCTGCCTCCTCCTGCCCCGGACGGCCACAGACAGCCCGCCCTTTGCCCGGGCTTGGCCCGCGCACAACGCGGAGGGAGCCTCTGTTCTTAAGTAGCGCCTCCGGGCGCGATGGTGGCGAGAACCGGACGTGCCTGCTAGGCTGCCTGGGAGCTGTAGTCTCCGGCCACAAGATGGAGAAAAGCGGCGGCAGGGAGACTCACAGCGTTAGCCCCCCAGAAGCTGCAGGCGGAAGCCGGTCCAGCAGGTGAGTGCAGCCATCTTCAGAAATGCCCCCCGCTCCACCGAGGGAGCCTCTGTTCTTAAGTAGCGCCTCCGGGCGCGATGGTGGCGAGAACTGGAAGTGCCCGCTAGGCTGCCTGGGAGCTGTAGTCTCCGGTCGCAAGATGGAGAAAAGCGGCGGCAGGGAGACTCACAGCGTTAGCCCCCCAGAAGCTGCAGGCGGAGGCCGGTCCAGCAGGTGAGTGCAGCCTTCTTCAGAAATGCCCCCGGCACAATCTTCCCGCTACCACCTTACATCAGCCAATTCTGCCTCGTGCGAGTCGACTCGTTCTTGAGTCGCCACGGCCTCGGCTTCATTAGACACAATGCGAGCTTCCACCTCAGTCATTCGTTCGTTAAAGGTGCTAACAGTTCTTGTTAATTTGCGTACCACCCCCTGCACCTTACGAAGAGCTGCCTGTGCCTTACGACCACCCTGAGACGTCTCTTCTCAATGCGAGGCAATGGCCTGGAGAACGGTATCCATGACAGAAGTTAACGTGGACCCCGGTTGATCTGATTGATCTGTTAACGCTAAATGAGAGGGATGGGGCGGATGCGTGTGGTTAGTAGATTAGATTGATGGAGAGTAGTCCCAAGTCAATTCTGCTGCCCCATGATGACTCTTTTTCTTTTTTTAAACTGTTTTCCGGCCACCCCTGGGATCATTATATTTCATGTTTTGATCACTCTCCGTAGTAAAGTCAGTCTCGACATCATCCTCGGTTTCATCTGACCACCCAGCATCCTCCGAAAATGAATAGAAATCAGTCGGATCCTTATCTGTCTCTCCTGCTGCCCCCATCTCCTCTATAACATTGAGTTCAAGCGTCTTATTTCTCTCAACCACTATCAATATTCTCAGCAGTAACTGTATTGTCTCTCCCATATCCATTTATCAGCGTTAGCATAGTTATCTGACCACTTGGGGTGCCTGTCTCCCGGGGTACCCCTGGGGTGCATGTCACATTATTCACTATGTTAGGTACATCTGAAGGCATTAAGAGAGAAGTCTCAGAGATGACCTGTATACTTGAAATTGGCATTAGGGGGGTCATACCTTCATGGTGAATCTCCTCCACAGGTGATTCGACATGATCAATCTCATCTGGCACATCTCTGCGAATCTCTGCACTAATATCCGTAATTTCCAGGAAAGTGGAAACAATAATACCAGAGGCAGCCTCTACCTCAGTGCTGCCACCATCAACTCCGTGCCGCTCTGACTCTGACTCTAACTCGGGTAGTCCGGCACGCGTTTTTGCTACTACCGGTGCAGCAGGCGAAGTCAATACTGCAGAGTGCTTCTTCCCTCCACTAGCTGAGTGTGTTTTCGCTGGAGTTGTCCCCGGGGTTCGGCGGAGCAAATCAACTACTGAGGGGCCAGGCGCCACGCCAGACTGTTTAAGTGACCTTGGAGTGAGCACTGGTTCTGTTTCTGTAACGGGCCCCTTGGGACCTCCTGCGTCGCCGCCGCCCATAGTACCGGCAGCACCGCCTTGCTTCAATGCAAGCTCCCGATCTCACTGTGCTTGTTTAGCCACTCTGGTCTTTGCAGCAACAGCCGCCAATGCTGCCACATTCTTTGGAGCCATATTGCAACGCTCGACCTCCGCATCCAGGTAAGCCCTTTCACTCTCCGCTGTGAAGCCCATTGTTTGTGTGAGTTGTGTAGAAAACTCGTTTGATCTTAATGCCGCAAAGAGCCGTATGACCGTGACGCCAATCAAAGAAGCAAAGAGTGAGAGCTGATCTCTTATCACCACCCTCTTCTCGCTCGTAGCTGTAGGCTCAAGGACCGTTGTTATTCCAGTCTCCATTGTTCTGCAGGATATCAAATATTCAGCAAAAGCTAAACATCTCCCGGTTTCAGGTTGACACTGCGACTGCCAGCATTACTTCTATTCCGCGTTCACCATTATCGCAAGCACTGGTCAGGACGCACAGCACATCGGTCTAACACACCGCCGCCATCTTGCCCTCTCAAAATAAGCTATTTTCAATGTAACAGGGTTAGGTAGGAAAATATTGGAATACTTGATTAAAGTCAATAAAGTGATCTCCGCCTAGGAACCCACTAAAAATTAAATTCTTGGACTTTGAAAAATATTTATTACACATCTAATTTATTGGTAAAGTAAGATTTGTACCAAATATTTGCCTGAGCGTCCAGCTGTCACACAGTACCTGAAATGGTGCTTTATTAAGTGTGAATTGGCTACCAGGATTAAGACAAAGGGCTTGGGTGTGGGGGATGGCCTGTTCCTCTGATGGGATGGACACCCAGGCAGTTCCATTGAACTTGATTATCTTCAAAGGGATCGGCCCTGGCACATGCCCATGTAGCTCATACCTGGGCATGCCTCCTCTTTTATCCTTCAAGTCAGCCAGGCACAAATCCCAGTGGCTGAGGAGCTGCCCTGAGATCCTTTTTTGAATGACCACAGGGGAGAGTTTTCCTATTTCCCTGGCCATGCCTCTAGGGTGGGCACAAGAGCTCCGAACCAGGGAAGAAAGTTTCTGCCATGCTGAATTGAGGTAGAGAGGGCCACTGTGGGACTGTTTGCATTGGTGCACACAGGAAATGCTGTAAAGTGGGTAGGGTGCCGCAGAAGTGATGCATTCAAGATGCGCTCCTCCTGAGAGCACTGACTGTGAGTTTTATATTTTATCAGAGTATTGATGTGGCCAAACGGGGGAAATGGAAGGTAGGATGGGTAATGCAGGGAAGGAGACCTGGATGGAAAAAGGGTAGTCAACAATTCTTAGTTCAACTTTAACGAAGAATTGTTTTTACATTTCACACAAGAAAACGTCGGCTATTTCCATTAGGAAAGCAACGTCCAGAATTACAGTTCCTAATGTTACATAACACAAAGGTCTTGATATTCCTGAATAAAAAGCTGTCTAACAGCTCTTTTCAAGGTTCATTATTAGTTCCCAGTACAAGCCCACATATCTAGAAACAAATCTATCCTGAGGGAGAATCAGGAGTTAGTTCCCAGTGTGTCTCTTGTGCTATGGTTGGTTAATCTCCCTTCACCAACGTCTAGTGCAGACCTTACTAGAGTCCTGCTTTTTCCCGATTCACCAGAAGAATTTGTGCTTGAGTGCCAGAAAGCAGCACCTGGCCCAAGCATCTGAAGAAGGTGAGAAGGGTCTATAAGAAAGCAGTTAGAGAGCATGGTGTCAAGAAACACAAACATCCTTGATCTGTACTAAGACCTGAACAGCTACCTGAGTGTTTGACTCCTCGATGTGGCAGCTCCTTTCAAAACCAAACATAAATAAGAAGCACAGCTAAAAGGACACAAGCTCTTTAAATAGAGGTGCTGTCTCAGAAGGTAGTGCCTGCAAGCATATTTCAGAGCTTGCTCCTACTGCCAAAGGAAAGCAACACTTAAGCCATCAGTGCCAGCACAAACAGATGAGTAATCAGGGTCAATATGTCATTTGAGCATGTTCCAGATGAAGACCTCCGGCTAAAGTGAAAAAACAATAAAGTCTCCAGAGTCAGCACAAACAAATGAATCATCAGTGTCAGCAGGTCATTTGAGCATGTTCCAGAACTGGCACCTGATGCCAAAGGGAAACATTAAATGAGACATCAGAGCCACCACAAACAAATGAATCACTTACTTACCTACTGGCATGAATATTAAAGCACACATAGTAAAAAACAAAAAAAAGGCATTAGAGTTATACAACATATCTCATTTGTTAAACATTGGAACATTATTGTTACAAACATGCTGATGAGATGGACTTTGAATACCTGTTGTATTGCTTACGGCAAGGAGTTTATGACATTGGGAGTCACCCCCATGCAAAGGCTTGTGCTAGGCATGAATGTGGCAGGTCAGGGAATCCTCCTCAAAACACTACTTGACCTGGGGAAGACAGAAGGACTAAAACTGCTGTTGTGACCTGTGAGGGGAACTCTAAGGATCAGTTGGCTGACCTCTAAATAAGCTACAGGGAAACAAAAGCAGCCAGTAGCCTGCCTTTCTGGGAGAGCTCAGCAGACCAGCTCGAATTGGACTTGCCCTGGACCCTGCATGTGGTGTATATTGGAGTGAGTCCCAACCTCCAAGTGACGTTCCTGAGCTCCTAGAACAGCTAGATGATGTTTGAGTGTAGTCCATCTGTCTAACCCTGAGAGCAAGGACTTAGAAACATGTTCATGGATTTGTAACTGAAGATTTGATTGACAGAAGACTGTGACCAACCGGCCAAGCCGATCATCCAAGGGTGCATCACCCGTGGGCTTGACTTCAGTGCAGCTCCTGATGCATTGTCGTCTGCATCATCTGATTCAGCAGTCCCGACCGGAATCCAACAAGGTTAAACCCTTTCCGGCTATTGCCTACAACTTTGCCCCTCTTAAGGAATCCAACTTCAAGAAAAGAGTAGAAGTCAAAAGTTAAGAATCTTCACTGGACCTGATGCCAAGCAGCATCTGATCGACGTTGATAGCTTCCTGGGCTCATATTTTGGACTTCACCCGTTCAGAGCTTTTACTACCTTCAACAGCTTCTTCAAGGTTTGTTCTTCATCAATAATAACATAATCTTCAAATCCAGCCTGCAGCCTCTTCCTGCTGAGGACTCTACTTTCTCTGACATTTTCCAAGTTCGAAGGTCACTCTTTGAGCGGGACCAAACTTGTACTTGTATCGGTCCCTTGCTCCATCATGATCAGCCATAAACCTTATCTTTGTCCCAGTGACCCGTTGTCCATGGTTCGTAATTTGCTCTATTTAGATCCATTGGTACCTAAAACTTTAAAATGTCATATCTCCAGTTCCCCTTTTTGGATCCTAGTCCTTTGGTATCATTTGTTCATTAAAATATTCTTGATTTTTATTATTAAAGTGGTATTTTTATTGTGTTGTGTTTTCAACTTTTTTTTAACTGTTTTGGTACTTCCTAATGCCTTACATATTTTCATAAGTTAAGCCTTTCTGTTCAGTGCTATTGCTATCAATGTTTGAGCTCTAGGTTTAAATTACTGAAACCCTTACTGGAGCTAAAAACAATATTAACATTATTACTGGTGGTTGACTACCAGCCACCTCAGGTATTAATCCATTTTCTCACAGAAATTGTTATACCTGGCAACTTTTGACGTGTTTCCCCAGTCTTTTTGCTTCCTGACCTCCTGGTTTTGACTCTTTTTTTGCTGGTTTAGTGTATCTGCGCACTTTCTCACTGCTATTCAGTGTTAAAGTACAAGTGCTCCTATTGTAAATTGTATTATGGATTGCGGTTTTCTAATTGGCATATTTGATTTACTGGTAAGTCCCTAGAGAGAACCCGGCCTGTAAATCAAATGCTGCTAGTGGGCCCACAGCACTGACTGTGTCACCTACACAAGCAGCCTTGCAAAGGGTTCTCAGACCTGCCACTGCAGTGGTTGTGTGCAGTTTTTACTGCCATGTCAACTTGGCAAGTGCATCCATTTGGCAAGCCAGAAGCTTTCTTTTTATAACGTGTGAGTCAACCCTAAGTTAGCCCCAAGGCACCCCTATGGGCAGTATGCAGTGTATGTGAGAGGCTGGACATGTACTGGTGTGTGTAACATGTCCTGGTAGTGGAACACAGTGCAATTAGTTTTTCACTATTGAAAGACTATATGTCCCATAGGATAGAATGGGAATACTTTGTAACATCTTGCAAATATTTCTTCACATTGGGACAGATAGAGAAATGAAGTTTGGTATGGCTGAACTCAGAATGTAGAAATGCATCTTTTAGTAAAGATTATTTTTATAATCTGAGTCTGAAAATACCACTTTTAGAAAGTAGGTTTTTTTCTTGCTTAGCCATCCTGTGTGCCTCTGCTGGGTTGTGGATTGGCTGTCTGGGTTTTGAGTGACATTGGCTGAGGATGCCTATTCTCTTCAGACAGCCACTGGGGGGTCGAGGAGTGTCCTGCCTTTACTAGATGAGTCAGGGTTTGGCTTAAAATACCTGGAATGCATTTAGAGTAGTGGGAGCAGATTTCCTCGCACCTGAATGGGCCTGGTCTGCCTTGGACGATGCTGTCCCCACCTCCTGCCAGGAAGCTGGGCCCAGAGAGGACCAAACTGGTTTGGACTAAGAAAAGATACTATCTGCCCCAGAGAAAAGAGAAATGCAGTATAAATATTGCGGCCAGACCCCAGAACTTTAGAACTCGCTTGGATCTAGGAACCTGCCACGAAGAAGAGCTGGAAGAACTGAAAGGAGGAGTACCACTCCTTTGCTGTTTTGTTGCATTGCTCGATTGGCCTGCAGATTCAGCTTCTGCCTTGGTCAGTGAAAGGACTGGAGTGAACTTTCTTTACTTGTTGCTGAGTATCTCCAAGGGCTTGAAAGAGAGCTTGCCTCCTGTTCACAAAGTCTTAGGGACAGGAAATGCTTCACTTACCTCTGAGTACTGCCTCTGGAACCATGGGTTTCAGTTGCCACAGAGGGGGAAAGTAGCCAACAGGGTAACCGACACTGCTGCAGGCTCTGTGTCTTGAAGGCACCACAGAGGACATTGCCGCAACCCTGGTCTCACTGATGACGACAACCAACGCTGCACTCAGCCACTGCTTGCACCACGACCTGTGGGCACCACACTCTGCACCGTCTCGCTTAACTCTGCCGCCTTGTTCTCACCGATGACATTGCTGCCCACTGACTGCAACACCGGTGACTCCACAGTGGTTTGGGGGCACCACTCGTAAGTTGCACGACGCACAGCCCCATCCCACACCGCAGTGTGGGCTGACCAAAACCAGCTCCCTTCAACCGGTCCTGTCGCTTGCACCGTGACCTTTCACCCCCACCACAAGCACTGCCTCATTCCCCACCGCAGCCCTGGTATCACTGACACCGCAGGACGACCATCACCGAGTCGCTGCCTGCACCACGACTTGAGAGCACCGCACGCCACACTTCACATAACAACCGTGACGGTTGCCACCACCAGCCCGCATCAACACGGTCGACCGGAACAAAAGGTACTTTTTGCAAGTTTGTTGACACTAACACCGGTCTGCACCAATGTGGTCAGCTGGAACTTTTAAATTCTATTCTTTTCAGCACTGCAGTAGCATCAGAGGGAGCTACTGTCTTCAAGGAACTGCATTTTTGCAAAGGGCCTATTTCTGATTACTGTATGTTGGTCCTTCACTGTTTTGGTCTTGTTTACGCAGATACATGTCGGTTACGTTTCTGAAACTGGTGTGGTGTCCTTTTGTAGTGTTTTCATTTTATTACTGTTAGTTAGGTGCAAATGCTTTACTCAGTGCCTCTCAGATAAGCCTGATTGCTCATGCCAAGCTACCAAGTGGGTGGGCAGGGGTTATTTCAGTAGTTTATCCCTCCTATCCTGACTAGAAGGAAGGGCCCCCATTTGGAAAAGGGTGCAACCCATTGCAACCACAGAGTCCCATTTCTAACAGATATATTTTTCTAAATTAAGAATGCAAGACGTGTATCTCTGTTCCATGTTTTCCAGTCTTGCATCCTGTAAAACCTGATATTTGTTCATTTTCTTATGGGCAATGCTACACTTGACTTTCTTGAAGTTTCCTAAACTTTAGGATGTGACGAATGGCAGGTGCCTACATAGTGATGGCCCACTGTGTGGGTGTAGTGCAGACGAGCACAGCTGGTGCACAAGGTTATTCTGCACCAGGCTAATATATCCACCTCTGAGACCTTACTCATGTTCAGCATAATAACTCTCTTGGTAGTGACAACTGCCCAACAGGCACAGGTAATCAGGATATGAGGGCTTTGAACACAATTGCAAAAAAGACAGGTCTGCACCGAAGGCACACTAATGCCTGTCCCCTTCTTAAATACACAAAGGAAAATAGAGAGGCTGGACTGTCTCCCAGTTAGTAAACCATGGTTGGGGGAGAGCTCACATACTGACCATGTGATTTTCGGAGCTCTAGTCTACAGGATGTGACAAAATGGAATAGGATGAGGGAGTGTCTAATATAACACTTTACTGCCTCTATTTTTAAATATGGCATACAAAAGAACGTGGCTTGTCTTCTTACAATTTCTTAATGTTTTACTCACAATCCTATTCTGCCTTACAAACCCCAGATGCCAAGTCAGACTGGCCTGGTAATTTTCTAGATTTAGTCAATGAGGTCCTCTTATGGCCATCCCACCTCATGATACAAAGCAACCTCCGTCTCCAAGTCCAGTCAATAAACTTCCACTCAGGCTTAGACAAACCCAGGACCTGATGATGTTCAGGAGAGAGCTCAAAACCTGGCTTTTCACCCACTAAGCTCCACTTATTCTTGCACCAGCACTCAGCGCCAGGACACCTCCGGGTAACAGAGCGCTCTACAAATGTGAAAATAAATAAATAAATAAATAAATAATGAGATATCTGACCTCATCTGCAGCAGACTAATGTTTAACCTACCAACTCTTAACCCTGTATGCTATTACCGTCTGCCTTATTGTCTTACCAGTTGTCTGCTCTAACCATAATCTCTTTACCTTTCTATACAGAAGTTTAACTTCCTTTCAGCCATAAAAGCAAAACACGGTCACCTGTGCTCTACATAACATTGCATGTTGGATGTGAATGCTTCTCAGACCAATCTCACCCATGACAGCTAGTCTTTTGACATGACAGATGACTCAACTGTACTTTTTTACCAAATAACTACCAAGCTGATCCATTCGAAAACCATCAACACCTCTCTTTGAGCCACAGCTAACAGAATGTCAGGGGGGCTGCCCAAGAAACCGGGGATTTAGACTGTTAACTAAAAAGCAGAGAGGAGGGAAAGTGGTGAAAGAGATGTTCAGAGGGAGCATTTAGGGCCTACAGAATCCAACTTAGGCAATATGAAGCATGCATGCAGCATGGCCAAAACCACATTTATCTCAGAGAGGCTTATCTCGTGTAGTTCCCATGTGTCAGGAGCTCTTTTCAGAGGTGAAAACTCTCCTGTCTCTTGGGTAACGCTCTTCAAAGATCTCTATTCTTCATGAAATAATACAGTCATATTCTGTACCAACAAGTTCAGTGAAATGTTCGAATATATTATCTCTGCACGCTCAAATGCCCATACCCAGGATAGAGAGTTATCTGCAAGCAAGATTTACTGTTGATGGCTCAGCCAAAGGTGAATGATCCACTGAAGAAAATAAAAGCTGGACCCTAAGGAATCCCTGCTGTTTGCCATATCACAAATGTTGCCTCTAGGCTCCTGCTATCTTTATGTAATTATATGAACAACTCGCGTTTTGAAGGGATGGTGCCTAATGGCTGTATGAAAGAGTGAATTATTATTGAGCAGGCCAGACCTTCACCCAGTATATCTTAAAAATGACAGACCTTTTGCTCTCCTCCCATCATTTGACCAATGTCAAGGTAAATAGCTATCTCCAGTCTTGGAAAATGTAGGTGCCTTTGATTGATTTCAGGTAGGCTCCTGGTAAAGACACAGCACTTACACTGCTCTGGTGGTCACCCTTGATGAGCAGGGACAAACTTGTATCAGGTTTTGCTGGCTTGAGAAGCACTATTTGACTTGTTCCCTTCAACTGACATAGTAGACCAACTTGATTACAGGTTTGATAAGAACCTGTATGAATTGTTCTGAGTTTGACTAGATTGTTTGGTTTCTAAATGGGGAATCGCTGGCAAATATCTCTAATCCAGTTTCTCCATGCAGACATCTTAATGAGCCATGGGGTGCTATGGGGATCAACACTAAAGGGTTGAAACTCTCAACCACTATATTAATATCTATTTACAGCTTTTGGGAAAGTTAGTCTGAACTTTGAGTTAAAGGTTTTTTCTTATGCTGATGCAACATGACTGCTTTTGAAATATAACCAGCCATCTTCAGGGAAGATCGATCACTTAAATTGCTGTCTCTTGGTCATGAAAAGGGAATGTCAGATAATGTTGATCGATCACTTAAATTGATGCTTCTTGATCATGAAAAATGAATACACAACAACAAAAAGAGAGGTAGAGAGAATAAGGAAACACTCTTAGACCCCGGTTATATCTTTTAAACAAGAAAAGAGTGTCCTAAAAACACACAATTCAAAGAAAAAATGGAGCAAAAGGAGAATGAATCTGACCCCACTCAGGTCAGTTTAGAAAGCCCCCACTCACCAACCTGGTTGGTGACATGCTTCATCATTGGGCCCCCCTGGAGAGGCCGAGTGCCTCCCCAGTGTGCTTCGACGGCAGATCTACTGCGGAGTGGGTTTTGGGAAATAGACGTGGAGTGAGTTAATTAGCGGTGATAGTGATGGTTAAAAATGTCTTAAGTGTCTCAAATTTTTTTTATTATTTGATCACTAGGACATAGATAAAAACAGTGTAGGAAAATAGTCCAAATAAAGTGTTTGGTTATTTTCAGAAGGTTAATAGTAAGTCAACATGTTTCTGCCTTAAAACGGTGTAAATTTACTAGGCATTCATCAGGACAAAAAGGTGTACTAAACCCTGGCGGTATGAGCACTCTAAGGCCCACCCTGACCTAGGGATGTGAATGTAAAAACAGTGAAAAAAGTGCATGAAGGAAGAGCGAACTACTCCTCGGGTACTCCTGGATTAGGAAACTTCACGAAATAGTGTATATGCACGTGGATGGTTGGTCAGTTACATACCATGGATCTCGGGAGGGGGGTGGTGGCGTAATTGGCACACCGCCCTCAACGCCAGGCACCCTTTCGGAACCTTCATACACCCTCACAAACCGGATCCTTTTGCTCCATTTGTTCTTTGAATTGTGTGTGTTTTAGGACACTCTTTTCTTGTGTAAAACATGAAAAATGAATGTCAGATAAGTTTCTCAAAATAAATGGCATCAAAATGGAAATCATTGGATGTGGGGTAACTCCCTGTGAGAAATTAGGTTACTGGTTGACGGTGGTGAAACCCTAGTCCAGCAGCAACAACAATCCTTGCAAAGTTGATGCACAACCAAACCCCAATTTAACCTGTTCTCAACCCTCTTGTAGCTTGGCACAGAGCAGTCAGGCTTAACACGGAGGCACTGTGTAAAGTATGTATGCAGCACTTTAATCGTAATACATTACAAACACAAGAAAAATCCCACTCCAATTTAGAAAAATAGAGTAGAATTGGACAAAAAAATCAAGACCAAACTGACAAACGTCCAATCAGTTGAATCAGAGGTATGCAAGTTTAAACATTTATTTGTAAATTGCACCAAAAAGCCCAATGCACCACTCACGACTTTCTTGTTGTGCGAGACCAGGAGAAAATCACAAGTTCAGGCCGGCCGACATGGAGCATTGGTCAGATACAAGGACCAGGTTAGTCCCCCTAAAAGGTTACCTTCTTGGCGCAGTGCATTGAGTCCCGTTCATGGTGGAGGGGGCTGTGAGGATCAGAGAAGCATTGTGGAAGGTCATTAATGTAGCACACAGAGCAGGCCTGGCATCATGTACGGTCATCGCTGTAGAGTGACGATTCTGTTGTGGTCATGAGTGGGTGTGCCGGAGCTAAGCTGTGTTACTCCCCGCAAACGGTTGATGCTGTAGCACTAAGAGTCAGGTTGATGGAATGTTGCAATAACAGCCTGTGTGAGTGACAAGGTTTTAATGCCAACTGACCCATTTGCGGTTGCAGAGAGCCCATAATCTTCAATTCAGACTTTCTGAGGCTGCACTGAGGGCCAGGATCTGAGAGGCACCACTTACTCCTTGGGGGTCAGGGGTTTGCTCTAGCAGGATCTGGGTGCTGGGTCTGGTGGTTGGGAGCCTGTGGCTCTGAAAAGAGGTCACTAGACTAGCCCATGGAGTCACTCTGGGAGTCCTGGCTTCAGGTGCAGGTTTAAATCCCTCTGACACCAGCAGTTGCGCAGCAGCACAGCAATCCAGCAAGGCAGCAGTCCAAAAGGAAGTAGTACAGAAGGGCAGAAGTCCAGCAGAGGAGCATCCCTTTCGAGAGGACAGCAGTGCTTCTTCCTTGCAGAGTCATCACAGGTTCAGAAGGTACTGAAGAGTTAGTGTCTGAGGTCTAAAATCTATACCAGGTGCCTCTTTGAAGTGAGAGAAGCTTCTAGAGGTTTTACTTTGCAGTGCACAGATTTTCTGCCTCCCCTGCCCTGTCTGAAGACTAACTGCAGGGAGTATGCAGCCCATTGTGTGGAGGCATGAGACAGCCTATTCAAGTATAAGTAGGGTGTGTCCATCTCTGCCAGACCATTCTGCCAGTGATGGTGAATCCACGCACACCTAAGCCCTCTAATGTGTGTGGCTAACTAGGAGGAATACACAAAGCCCAATTCCAACCAGACCCAGTAATGTGACCCAGCGACGGGCTGCAGGCACTGAATGACTAAGGGAGGACAACTTTCTAATAGTGTTACAGCAAACAAATGATGGACAGAATGCTGACAATGCAAACATTCTCCCCCAGTCAAAAGATCTAGGTTGCATCCATCGTTCTTTTGCCCATTACGCCACCCCAGTTTGGACCCAGCCATATGCAAATCAGTCTTGACCCTGTGCCCCAATGGGAACAGTCCAGACCGAACTGCCAGGCCAGGTCCTCCCTGGACTGGAAACAAGCATCCTGGGACTGGCTTCAGGGTATGTCACCCTTCATTCAGCCAGGCTAGCTTGAATCCAGTGGCACAGTGAGCAAGGGACCCACGTCTGGGCATACCCATCCCACTTAGGGCGAAAAGTGTTACAGCAAACAAATGATTGACGGAATGCTGACAATGCAAACATTCTCCACCAGTCAAAAGATCTGGGTTAAATCCATCGTTCTTTTGCCCACTACGCCACCCCAGGTTGGACCAAGCCATATGCAAATCAGTCTTGACCCTGTTCCCCATGGGAACAGTCCAGACTGAACTGCCAGGCCAGGTTCTCCCTGGACCGGAAACAAGCATCCTGGGACCTGTTTCAGGGTATGTCACTCTTCGTCAGCTAGGCTAGCTTGAATCCAGTGGCACAGTGAGCAAGGGACCCATGTCTGGGCATACCTATTCCACTTAGGGCGAAAAATGTTACAGCAAACAAATGGTGGATGGAATGCTGATAATGCAAACATTCTTCCCCAGTCAAAAGATCTGGGTTAAATCCATCGTTCTTTTGCCCAATTTGCCACCCCAGTTAGGACCCAGCCATATGCAAATCAGTCTTTACCATGTGCCCCATGGAAACAGTCCAGAATGAACTGCCATGCCAGGTCCTCCCTAGACCGGAAACAAGCATCCTCGGACCGGTTTCAGGGTATGTCACCCTTCTTCAGCCAGGCTAGCTTGAATCCAGTGGCACAGTGAGCAGGGGACCCATGTCTGGGCATAACCATCCCACTTAGGGCGAAAAGTGTTACAGCAAACAAATGATGGACGGAATGCTGACAATGCAAACATTCTCCCCCAGTCAAAAGATCTGGGTTAAATCCATTGTTCTTTTGCCCACTACGCCACCCCAGCAAACACATTTAACCCAGATCTTTTGACTGGGGGAGAATGTTTGCATTGTCAGCATTCCGTCTATCATTTGTTTGCTGTAACACTGTAAAAGGCAGGTGCAGTCCCTCACTACACCCACCTGCAAGGGGATCTCTAATTCCTGTTAAAAGTTCAGGCAGGTTGCTGCTTGCACTGTGATACAAAGAGCAGCTTAAAAGCAGCTGCTCTGTTTTTCATGAGTGTGCTGCCCCCAGGGCAATGCGAGTTCACGGCTGCCCTGAGGGCATAGCATTCACCTTAAAATGGTGCATTTTCTTTGATTGCGCCAGGCTCACCTTTTTAAAGGTGCACCTGAAACAATCAAGGAAAATGCGGCATTTGTATAATACCGCCTCTGGTGGAGAAATAATACACCTGATTTTACTGCCTGTAAAATTTGGCTTATACAATTGCCTTGAAAGGGCTGCATTGCACTTCTAAACCGTTCCTTGGTCCTGGCCAAATTCTGTGACAAGGCAGGTGAGGACCATGGACAGCTCCTCCTTATCCGGAACATTCTCCTCTTTCCTCCATTTATGTGCCCCTTAATTCCAGGGAATAGGAATACTATTTGGCATTCTGCCCCATAATTCAAATTCTGACTACTTATTTCCCATTTTGAGGGGTCCAATTTATAATTTCAGGAATTGTATGGGGATATTGCGCTGGCATCCAAAAATCTAGCTGCCCGTATTCTCAGCATACAGGGGCTTATTTACGAGCCCTTTGTGCCACCCATACATCACTTTTCCCATGTTAAAAATGACGCAAAAGTGGCGCAAGGGGTTTGTAAGTTAGCTCCACAGTTCTCTTGGGTCATACTCGGGGCCGAAATTCCAAAAGAGCACGTGGGTCCCACTTTATCTTAAGAGGGAAAGAGCTAAAATCTTGTCTTTTGTATCATTAAATCACATTGATCAGGAAGGCAAAATGATCTTTTTTCAGTCAGCCTTATAAACGTGGCTGGAACATAATAAAACTGCTGAGCTCTACCCAAGGTAGTTTAATCGCTTGGATATATATCATAGAAACAGCATGGAGAAAAACAGTTCTTTTTTCCATTACATTCTGGCCATCTTCTGGCTTTTCTGCTTGTGGACAAAAATCAATTGTACGAAAAGCTGATGGATGTTGATTAATGTAGGTGATTTTATATGATTATTCAGGCCACGTATTTAAGCACAGAAGTACAAGTGAATTTTTTTTTTAAAGAGGAATTTCTCTGACATTAAAATAATACATGAAGTCTAAAAAGTTTGCTACCAACATGTTTAAAAATGGTATGAAGGAGAAGTGGTAGCCCTACCCAATATTAACATGCAATTGCAGCATGTAGGTTCGTATAAAGCACGTTTTTAATATTGTAATTAGTTCTGCTGTAGTACTATTTTACCTACTACGAAATGCAATGTATGAATAGCTCCCAAAAATATGTTTTGCTTTTAGTCATACATGGTTTTTAAGACGTGCAGCACTCCAGAAACTAATGGGGTTGGGGGGAACAGTGGCACACAGTATATTTAGTAACAAAAGTGAAAGTGGAGACCCTCGCTTTTAAGGCATTACCATTATTTAACTCCAATCTATGGTTCCTCAATCACTAAGAGATCCTCACGATGAATGAGTGAACACTTGTGTCGCTTCTATGTTTTATCACAAAGGGGGATTCGCCAAAAGGTTTTAACTCCCTCCTTTACACACATCACATTTTAACCGTTTCTTGGAGCACACAATTTGGTGATTCAGATAAATGAAGGTTGCATTGGCAGAAGATAGCGACACACCGGAAATGTCATCAACATTACTAATAACGTTGGAAAAGAGTATATAGTTAAACAACTATAGCGCCTCCTAAACGGACCGTGGAACAAAGCTCAAGCTAGTAGGATGATGAGTCCAAAGGGGGAAGGGAGTTCAACTTTATTATTTTAGCAGCTTTAGGTACATAGATGGTGCTATGTTTCGCTGTGAGAAGTGACCTGAAACTAAATGCAGAAAGAACGTTTATCTTGTAACACTCATCTTGGTTTCTTTTCCAATTGCAGTGCCCTGTCCAACTTTGCACAGAGCTTGTGCTGATGCAACGTCTTGCATTTTGCAAGCAGAATTTTGTGATGGAGTAGCAGACTGCCCTGATAGCTCAGATGAATATGAAAAAACATGTGGTAAGTCACCAATGAATAATCCTTTCACGAGGTTTCTACTTTTAGAAATTAATCTAGATACTTACAAGCAGCCACACACTTTGTTGAGATGTTATCATCGTGAATTACAATCTAGTAATTACATTCAAATAACGTGATGGCATCGTCACAGCCTTCTGAGCTACCTGTCGAGAATGTGCTTTGACCCCAAACAAGCCCAAATACTTTTCCAGACATAGAAAGGCTTTCAGCGGATAACCAGTTAAAATGGAGGTGTTGTTCATTTTATATAATTGGGTTCCCATTTACACTACAGTGGTGGCTGCTGTTGTAGTAAAGTGGTGAGCAGCAAGGGAGAGAGGAAAACAGAAAAAAATAAAATAACTCACCTGCTGTCCGCCACCTCTGCACTTTTCTGCCTTTCTGCTCCTGTCGACTCCAGGCAGTCCATGGGCTGGTGCACAGGCTCCCCTATGTCAATCTAAATGCTGGCTTCATGCTGGAAATACTACCCCGCATGAGAGAAGCACAGGGATTGGTCTGAGCGGGCTGGTTTGGCTCTCAGCTAGGGCCTGGGAGCATGTGCCTGTTCTCTACCCGGCTATGCCACACAGCTCTGGTTGAAGAAATCTAAGTGTGCATGTCGCTTGCACTGTCCTAAGACAGTCGGCCAAACCAACATGCACACTTACAGTGCCAACCACTCCTCCCTTCTGCTGCCCCTCAGGATGGCCCGCCCTGCCCTAGACTTGGATTTTTGGACTGAAAAATAAAATAATAATAACATTGTTTTATTATAATTTTATTTTTCATGTTTGCACTGCTGAGAGAGCAGTGGAGTGATGCTCCTCCACCTTAACTTAGGAGCAACTGCTGCTACACACCTAAAAGAAATCTCTACTCCATTCATGAACACTTGCCCTACCAGCAGGTATACAAAAGGAAGAAGTAAAACATCAAAACATCAGGCGGAATAAAACACCAAGTGCCAAATTTATCGACACTATGGGCAAGTATAAACACCAAAAAAAAACACATTGATGTAAAGTATTGTTTTGGGATTTACTTTCCAGCTTAAAACTTGTTTATTCTGGAGAATACTGCTAAAGTAATGCAATGTAGGACTGTGTGCTACCTTCCACTACTTTGGTCAAGGGGGAGTCATGCATGGTGCATGAGCACTTTGTAGCACTTTCTAGCAGCAAAGGATTATGAATGATGTCAATGTAGCCTTATGAATATAAGATATTTTACTCGTAGAGGAAGATCCAATCCATCCGTTCACACAGCTTTCCTCCAAGCACTTCTCTCCTCTCCATTCCATATTTGTTCTACTAAAATATCCCTATACCACAATATCGAGTTGTAAATATTGATAAAATGTTAATATATTTTATAATTATTTAAAAATTTAACAAATAAATATATATATACACCAATAACATAACCTCTATTTAAAAAAACATTCTATTTTAAATTAAAACATTACACTATTTAAAAATCTTTAAACTTATATTTGCCACTCCAGTCAGTGCAACAGTAGGGAAAGTGTTGAATAGCAGAGGGGTAAAAATTACTATTCCAACTCCAATAAGTGCAACAGTAGGGAAAGTGTTGCATAGCACAGGGGTAAAAGTTACTCTTCCCACTCCAGTGAGTGCAACAGTAGGGAAAGAGTTGAATAGCGGAGGGGTAAAAAATCCTATTCTCACTCCAATTAGTGCAATAGTAGGGAAAGTGTTGGCTAGTGGAGGGATACAATTTACTATTCTCACTCCAGTGAGTGCAACAGTAGGTAAAGTGCTTGATAGCGGAGGGAAAACATTTACTATTCCCACTCCATTCAGTTCATTAATAGGGAAAGTGTTGGATTGCGGAGGGGTGACATTTACTATTCTCACTCCAGTCAGGTCAGAATAAATTAAAAACAAGCTCAATATCATCAACAAAATAACAAAAATTGAAAAAGGTTTACACAAATATATATAAATCTGTTAAAAATAAAAATACAAATATGTTTAGTAATACAAATAAAAACATATTATCATGTTAAATGCATATCACAGGGGAGCGTGGCCAACTGCCGGGCATGGAGGACATGAGCTGAAAGAGCTCCATCTCCTACCCTGACACGTAGCTAATTATCCTGCATATTACCAGACCTACAGAGCTGTGTCGAATATCCCAGGGGCAACGGAACCTCTCTGGAACCTGCAGACATGATTAAGGTTCCCGGCGCCTGATGTGAACTGCTGATCTCAGCGCTGATCCTGGATGACTGCAGCAGAAAAAGAAGAGGGGCGGAGCCGCGTATGCTAGATGGCTGCCCCGTCGGGTCTTGTGGATTGAATGGAGATCCCGCTGTTACTGGGGAAGGCCAAGGTGCCGACGTGGTGGCGGCTCTCGTTCAGAGGAGTAGAGACGTCAGTGGAGATGAGCGCTGCATTTTCTACTTTGCTGCGCCATAGTAGCAGCCCCGGCGGACAAAATAGCGGACGCGACCGGCCCGGCCCAGAATCAGCGTGGGTGAGCACGGAGACTGATAGCACTCTCGGAGGGGACTGAGTGCGTGCTGGCACTCTTGGTGCTGTGGTGAGTGGGACTGCGAGCATTTCACCCCCTCTCCACCTCCCCCTGTCTGAAGCATGGTCAATTTCTAACTTCTGGCGTGCTGTGAGGTGCGTATTGGAACCTGCAGGGGGTCACTCTCAGTGCTTTGCAGATCGCCTCTGCTTCCTGCCACATGTGACAAACTGGGATCATATTGTGGCACTCTACATGCACTGGCCCCGATTGAGAGGTACATACTGCATCCTTGTGGTATTGGCATTTAGCTTAGCTGAACAGTGAATCTGCGAGTGCTTACACCCCTGCACACCCTGACCAGTGCACACAAGAACTGAATGCTGTGAAGCTCTTCGCCTGCGGCTTGCCCTGGATACGGGGAGGAGCACACGACTGCATTGTTGCTACGGTGCACCTTACATCTCTGAGTCTATCCTGATGAACACTGGGGATACGGTGCCTGACATCCCGGATAGTGTACAACGGGAGTGCGCAACACAAACCAGTAGAGGCTGAATGCTTTCGTCCTACGATCCTTGTGATTCTAAGAGTGCTGGTGGTTCGCCGAAGACTTGTGCTCCACTGGGTGTGTAGTCGATGTGGAGTGGGGCCCTTGAGACCACCTCAAGAGACCATCCTAGGACAGCGACGGTAGGGGGACCGCTGAGATGGGATGGGTCATACCAGAAACAAACAGACGGACGCCACCGCAGATGGTACACCGCAGCTCACATTTGGCAGTGATCCCTCTAATGCTTCTGACAATTACGTGATACCTCCTACTGGTACAGACCCCCACGATGCTTAGCTGGACTTGATTCTGAAGGAGATCCGCAAATCGCAGACGGCGTTTGAGACACGAATAGACACAATGTCCACTAGTCTCAACTTACGACAGGTGGACCACAAAAAGCTAGCCGATAAGGTCAAGTCAAATTAACTAGCAGTGGATGACCTTATACCGGAAGTATGACGTTACAACGCATGCTTTTACCATGCATGCTGTTACAACGCAGTTTTTACAACGCAAACCTTTACAACGCATAGCGCTTTGGGGTGCTGGATAGTGAATAGTTTAATTTACTATTCCAACTCCAGTCCCCGTGGACACTAGGGAAGGTGTTGGATAGTAAATTAAATCTATTCCCTATCCTAGAGCGCCCCCCAGCGCAATGCGTTGTAATGGTTTTCATTGTAAAACCTGCGTTGTAAAAGCACTGCGTTGTAAAAGTTTTGTTGTAAAGGATGTTTCCCCCTTATACCCCATCAGACTATGCACTCCACTCAAATTGACCAATTCCAGCGACAACTGAAGGGTCTGCAGGATAGAGTGGACGATGCAGAAGGGAGGTCCAGCCTCAATAAAGTTTGCATACTTGGTATACCAGAACGCAGTGAAGGATCCAACCCTACACAGTTTGTGGAGGACTGGCTGAGAAACCATGTGGCGACGGAGGGCCTAACGTCTCTGTACAGTGTGGAGAGAGCGCACCGGGTGCCTTCCAGACCTCCTCGGCCGGGCGCACCGGCTCGCCCGCTGAAAGCGCGCATTCTACACTACAAGGACCGCAACACTATCCTGCGGGCTGCCAGAGAGAACGCTCCCGTGTGTTTCGAGAACAAGACAATTTCACTTTACCCGGATTTTACCCCAACAGTCCAGAAGGCTAGGGCCACATTCCTGGGGTGAAGAAAACCCTGCGTGACCGTAGCTTGAAATACGCACTGCCCTTCTTGGCTAGACTGAAGGTTGTCTACGGCAGAAGTCGTACTTTTTTAGAACCCTGAGGAGGAGGCGGACTGGCTTGAAATAAGTTTCACACCAGGGAACTCTCAGATTTCTCTGCCATCAGAACAACTACGTCGAGCCTCCCCGATACGAACGACTGGACTACCCCGATCGAGTCATGGCACTACTATGGTTACTTTGGACTCTGGCCCAACCTCGGAACAGATCACGACCAGCCAGAAGGATGCACTTCTTACAGCGGCGGCCCTGGCGGTTCATGATGCCCAAGCTGCGATGTCTTCGGAACACTCGTCTGATGCCGACACGGTGCGCTCCGAATCTGACTCTATCATGACACTGTTTCCCTCGATTACTGCCCAGGTTGCCAGGGACTTATGATGTTCTGTTTCAGGATGCCCAGGAGTGGTAATGTATATGTAGTATATGCACTGTAAATATTGCTGCTGAGGTCTGCTTAGTGGGTCCGGAACAAATACACTTTACGGGCAAGTGAGTCAATGTAACCAAGACATACGTAAATGCACATGATGTTGATTTCAAGAACTGACGCGGTTCAGGCCTCCACCTCCCAGGTGAATGCGATGACACAACTCTTGTTTGCAGTTCCTGTTGGACTTTTGTTCATTGTTTGGTCCTCTGTTGTTTTATAGGGGAACCTAGTATTGGGGAATTTCTGTGTAGTGGCGTGCTCCGCTTTTCAGCAGTTTGTATCTACAGGGTCTCAATCTCCACAGGACACAGTGCAATTTCACCTTCGACACTGTGATGGCTTTAAAGAACACGTACACCTACTGCACATGGAACGTGAGGGGGTTAGGTTCAGTTCATCAAAGGCGCCAGATTCTGGCACAGCTTAATAGAAGGAAGGTTGCTATAGCCTGTTTACAAAAAACTCACCCTAATAGTGGTGAAGCAGCCAAATTGCTGACAAAACGGAGGGGACAGCTGTTCGCTACAACATATTCAGCTTTCTCCAGGGGAGCAGTACAAGTGAGGATGGTCTGAGTATAGCAAATGTAATATACATATATATACAAATTCAGATAGAACCATGTTCACCTTTAAAGTTGAAAACAATCAAAAGAGAATTTAAATTTTTGTTTTTCTTTCTGGCGTTTTATTCATTCATAGCCAAAATTGTGTAGAGCAATTTATGATAAAGACATGTAATTGTTGCATCATTACATTCCGTATTCGAAATCGGTGCTCTCTGTGAAAAGGGAAGGGTAGGTGAATAAGTGAGGGGGACAGAGTAAAGGTGTTGTGACATAAATAGTTGCATCCAAGTTAAAAATGAAAAAACCTCTACAACCAGACTAATGGGCAAAGGTTCCCAATTGTACATCACGCATAGATTTATGAGAATACATCTCTTAATTAGCTCCTATGGTGTGTCAAGGAAAAACGGCGTATTTCTACGTTTCGACCCCTGATACGCAAGAAGGGTGATTCACAGCCTCATGTTGGGGTCTTCGTCAGGAAGAGGAAAGAGAGCCTATGGGGTAAGTAAATACATAAATCAGGATTTTGCAAGGGTGAACAGGCATGGTGATAATTATCAAAATGGTGATGTGGGTAGATCAGCCGACGGTCATTGAATGTGCCGTCTGCAGGAGGGGCTTGCAAATGCTCCAATGGAACTGAAATATAATAGAATAGGTGCCGTCAGGGCCCTATATTATGCTGAATCAAAGGTTATATCGGGGGCAGGTAAAGAGAGGGACTTACTTGGTGTGCCGGCGAAAACTAGGCACAGGTAGATCAGTCCTCGATGGGGATGATTTGTCTAAAAACAGAAGAGGAGGCTATTTTAAGCATGGAATGCCGTGATGGTAAATCAGGTACAGCACTACAGCCAAATGGCACTTAGTAACTAAGAATTGAGAATATGGATCAATGGTAATACATTAATTACCTTACAGGGTTGATTGTCAATGCCACCCTGTTATTCCAAACGCGTGTTCACTCGCGGTGGGAATCTCAATGCCGGTGCGTTTTACTAAAAGACAAAGCGGAACTTGGTTTAGTTTACTTAGTCCGCTAATAACGGGCTTGAGTGAGAACGAGTAAGTGGGGCGCCAGATCGGCCAGATTGGGCAGTACATACCTTCTTCAATTCGAGCGCGCATCAGCGCTATTACTTCTCCGGCAGCCTGCATCCGAAGAGACTCGCGGTGCAGGCGCTCAATGCCAGTGAAGGCTAGATGCAGAGGGGGCTCGGCCCGGCGGTCCAATAGGATCGGGGCTGGGTTCGCGCGTTCCAAGAAGTTTGCTTAAAGGGATAGTGTCCCCTTTCTGGGGAACAGAACTGGTCATCGATCGTTGCAAGGGAGTGGAGGGGATCTCAAATGATGCCAAGGGGGATTCCCGGTAAAGGCTCAGTAAATGAGTGTGGCATTACATCGGGGCATACTTTCTAATCGCACCGTGCTCCATTTATATTAACAATTCACGTAGCAGACAGACTACATACAATTGCATTGTCTACTATCGAGCAATGGAACCCCAAGCATTTAAATCCACACATTTTAACATGTCTAAGACCGGACATTTTGCACATAGACATTAATGCTTGAAGGACATCCATAAATACATTATCTCCTTTTGGACCAATACCCGGGCAATGTAAGCCTGGGTGGTAATATAGTGTGTAACACTTCTACATATTTAGAGCAGTATATGGAAAAAAGTACATCTAGACGTTGACGCTGGACAAACTAACACACATGGTATGCATTCCTCATGGGTGTTCAGAGCCGTTCTGTGTGGTGTCATGTTGTATTTAGTGATGGTTATGTACAGGTGTGGATGCAGGGGGAGAAGAAATATTGTTCCCAGGGTCTATTCGGGATTTAGTCCCGCCATCTGCGAGAAACTGGCCTCCAGTTCATTAAGTCCCTTGGTTATGGTTTGAAACTTCTGCATCCATTTGCATTCCCTTGTGTCCAGAGCGGCAGCTAAACTACCACCCCGGGGGCCGAGGGTGATTTTCTCAATTATCAACCAGCGAATGGACTCTGGGGGATGGTTTTTCTCAGTAAAGTGCTCAACCAAAGGGGCCCCTAAGGTTGCACAGCGAATCCTGCTGCAGTGTTGGAAGATGCGGTTCTTGGCTTTTTGCTGCGTTTGTCCAATGTACATAAGGTTGCATGGGCAAAGAATCGCGTAAATCACTCCACTTGTGTTGCAGTTGGTCATTGATTTGAGGTCTATTGTCTGGTCGTTGTACTGTATTTGCTTGGTTTCCAAGCACAGTGGGCAGGCCTTGCATTTTGTACATTTAAAATGGCCCAGCAGTTCCGGTAGGTTCCACAGGTTCCGAATTGTCGGTGCCGGTGGGGTTTCCAGTAGAGATCTCACCACCGAATCCCTTACGTTCCTTGATCTTTTGAAAGCGTGCATGGGGGGTTCAGGGACTTGCAAAACTTCTCCTACCAGATCCCAGTGTTGGTTCACAATTTTGCGGATGGCGTTGCTCTCGGTGCAGAAGGTGGTGACGCATATCATTCGCTCTTGTGATGTTTTTCTCTTCTTTGGTTCCAGTAAAGTTGCCCTGTCTTGAAACCCCGCCCTTTTCCTGGATCTCTTCACTAGGCGTTTAGGATAGCCTCTGTCAGTAAGGCGGGTGATCAGGTCATCCGATTCCCTGAAGAAATCTTCTTTGAAGGAACAGTTTCTCCGGAGGCGGAGGAACTGCCCGAATGGCAGATTGTCTCTTAAGCCCCTGGTGTGGTGGCTGGTGTATCTTAACAGGGTATTCCTTTCAGACGGCTTACGGTAAAGGGTAGTGTAGAGATGTCCTCCCTTTTCCTTGATACTGATATCCAGGAAGTCAATCGATTCTGTGTTGGATTGCATGGTGAATTTGATATCCGGCGATTGGTTGTTCAGCCAGGTCAGGAAGGCCTGGAGAGGTTCAAGTTGGCCAGTCCATATCATAAGGACATCATCGATGTATCGATGCCATGATGTAATCATCGCTCTGTAAGGATTGTTGTGTGTGTTGTGTTTCAGGACAGGGCAACTTTACTGGAACCAAAGAAGAGAAAAACATCACAAGAGCGAATGATATGCGTCACCACCTTCTGCACCGAGAGCAACGCCATCCGCAAAATTGTGAACCAACACTGGGATCTGGTAGGAGAAGTTTTGCAAGTCCCTGAACCCCCCATGCACGCTTTCAAAAGATCAAGGAACGTAAGGGATTCGGTGGTGAGATCTCTACTGGAAACCCCACCGGCACCGACAATTCGGAACCTGTGGAACCTACCGGAACTGCTGGGCCATTTTAAATGTACAAAATGCAAGGCCTGCCCACTGTGCTTGGAAACCAAGCAAATACAGTACAACGACCAGACAATAGACCTCAAATCAATGACCAACTGCAACACAAGTGGAGTGATTTACGCGATTCTTTGCCCATGCAACCTTATGTACATTGGACAAACGCAGCAAAAAGCCAAGAACCGCATCTTCCAACACTGCAGCAGGATTCGCTGTGCAACCTTAGGGGCCCCTTTGGTTGAGCACTTTACTGAGAAAAACCATCCCCCAGAGTCCATTCGCTGGTTGATAATTGAGAAAATCACCCTCGGCCCCCGGGGTGGTAGTTTAGCTGCCGCTCTGGACACAAGGGAATGCAAATGGATGCAGAAGTTTCAAACCATAACCAAGGGACTTAATGAACTGGAGGCCAGTTTCTCGCAGATGGCGGGACTAAATCCCGAATAGACCCTGGGAACAATATTTCTTCTCCCCCTGCATCCACACCTGTACATAACCATCACTAAATACAACATGACACCACACAGAACGGCTCTGAACACCCATGAGGAATGCATACCATGTGTGTTAGTTTGTCCAGCGT
Organism: Lissotriton helveticus; assembly: GCF_964261635.1. Taxonomy (NCBI): domain Eukaryota; kingdom Metazoa; phylum Chordata; class Amphibia; order Caudata; family Salamandridae; genus Lissotriton; species Lissotriton helveticus. The sequence goes on along the minus strand of NC_136069.1, from coordinate 1,408,494,984 downwards.
CAACGTCTAGATGTACTTTTTTCCATATACTGCTCTAAATATGTAGAAGTGTTACACACTATATTACCACCCAGGCTTACATTGCCCGGGTATTGGTCCAAAAGGAGATAATGTATTTATGGATGTCCTTCAAGCATTAATGTCTATGTGCAAAATGTCCGGTCTTAGACATGTTAAAATGTGTGGATTTAAATGCTTGGGGTTCCATTGCTCGATAGTAGACAATGCAATTGTATGTAGTCTGTCTGCTACGTGAATTGTTAATATAAATGGAGCACGGTGCGATTAGAAAGTATGCCCCGATGTAATGCCACACTCATTTACTGAGCCTTTACCGGGAATCCCCCTTGGCATCATTTGAGATCCCCTCCACTCCCTTGCAACGATCGATGACCAGTTCTGTTCCCCAGAAAGGGGACACTATCCCTTTAAGCAAACTTCTTGGAACGCGCGAACCCAGCCCCGATCCTATTGGACCGCCGGGCCGAGCCCCCTCTGCATCTAGCCTTCACTGGCATTGAGCGCCTGCACCGCGAGTCTCTTCGGATGCAGGCTGCCGGAGAAGTAATAGCGCTGATGCGCGCTCGAATTGAAGAAGGTATGTACTGCCCAATCTGGCCGATCTGGCGCCCCACTTACTCGTTCTCACTCAAGCCCGTTATTAGCGGACTAAGTAAACTAAACCAAGTTCCGCTTTGTCTTTTAGTAAAACGCACCGGCATTGAGATTCCCACCGCGAGTGAACACGCGTTTGGAATAACAGGGTGGCATTGACAATCAACCCTGTAAGGTAATTAATGTATTACCATTGATCCATATTCTCAATTCTTAGTTACTAAGTGCCATTTGGCTGTAGTGCTGTACCTGATTTACCATCACGGCATTCCATGCTTAAAATAGCCTCCTCTTCTGTTTTTAGACAAATCATCCCCATCGAGGACTGATCTACCTGTGCCTAGTTTTCGCCGGCACACCAAGTAAGTCCCTCTCTTTACCTGCCCCCGATATAACCTTTGATTCAGCATAATATAGGGCCCTGACGGCACCTATTCTATTATATTTCAGTTCCATTGGAGCATTTGCAAGCCCCTCCTGCAGACGGCACATTCAATGACCGTCGGCTGATCTACCCACATCACCATTTTGATAATTATCACCATGCCTGTTCACCCTTGCAAAATCCTGATTTATGTATTTACTTACCCCATAGGCTCTCTTTCCTCTTCCTGACGAAGACCCCAACATGAGGCTGTGAATCACCCTTCTTGCGTATCAGGGGTCGAAACGTAGAAATACGCCGTTTTTCCTTGACACACCATAGGAGCTAATTAAGAGATGTATTCTCATAAATCTATGCGTGATGTACAATTGGGAACCTTTGCCCATTAGTCTGGTTGTAGAGGTTTTTTCATTTTTAACTTGGATGCAACTATTTATGTCACAACACCTTTACTCTGTCCCCCTCACTTATTCACCTACCCTTCCCTTTTCACAGAGAGCACCGATTTCGAATACGGAATGTAATGATGCAACAATTACATGTCTTTATCATAAATTGCTCTACACAATTTTGGCTATGAATGAATAAAACGCCAGAAAGAAAAACAAAAATTTAAATTCTCTTTTGATTGTTTTCAACTTTAAAGGTGAACATGGTTCTATCTGAATTTGTATATATATGTATATTACATTTGCTATACTCAGACCATCCTCACTTGTACTGACCAACGGACCCAGGTCCTGAGTTTTAAGGGCCTACCCCTTTCATACTCTCATTCTCCAGGGGAGCAGCGGTGTGGCTGCGGAATACAGTCCCTTTCAAGCTCTTACAGCACAAAGTAGACATCAACGGTAGATATGTGCTGCTTCATGGCTTATTAGATGGGACGCGTGTGGTCATGGGCGGTGACGTCAGGCAGGGGAGAGTCAGGGTGGTGGGTTGTAAAATGTGGGATATGGACCATTAGAGGATTTACCGATAAAAATAAATAAAACGAATTTCGTTGCCCACGCTGCATCGCCAAATGTGATGCAGCGTGGGCAACGAAATTTGTTTCATTTATTTTTATTGGTACTTACCTCTAATGGTCCATATCCCGCGTTTTACAACTCCCCACCCTGACCCTCCCCTGCCTGACGTCACCGCCCCAGTATAACGCCCGGCACGGGCCGTGCCTGCAACAGGCTCTTATAGAGCGGCTTACAGAGACAGAGGGCAGGTTGGCCGCGCTGGAGGGGGAGGCTGCGGGGACAAATGACCAATTGACACAACTGAGAGAGGCTAACATTCAGTATGCGGAGCTGCTTGAAGAGATGCATGTGGTGGATTACAGGTTATACACACAAAAACACCAAATACAAGCTGGCAGGTCGGGACCACTGTTGGCACGGCTGGTCCGAAACACCCCCTTGCCAACACCTATGTTAGAAATCCAGAACAACATAGATGTGGTGGTAAACACGCAACTTAATCAATCAATCAATCAATCAATCAATCAATCAGAGAATTTATAAAGAGCACTAAACACCTGTAAGGGTCTCAAGGCGCTGGGGGGGGCTGCAGCTAGTGGTCGAAGAGCCAGGTCTTGAGTAGTCTCCTGAAGGTCTGTGGGTCTTCTGTCTGATGTAGGAGGAGGGGGAGGCAGGTCCATGTCTTGGCAGCGCGGTGGGAGAAGGACCTGCCCCCGGAAGTGGCTCTGGGGATGAGTGGGACGGCGGCCAGTGAGAGGTCGGTGGAGCGGAGTTTCCTGTTGGGTACGTAGAATGATAGTCGGTTGTTGAGGTATTCCGGGCCGGTATTGTGGAGTGCTTTGTGTGCGTGGGTCAGGAGTTTGAAGGTGATTCTTCTGTTGACGGGGAGCCAGTGCAGGTCTCTCAGGTGGGGGGTGATGTGGTCTCAGCGGGGGACGTCGAGGATCAGGTGTGCAGAGGCGTTCTGGATTCTTTGAAGTCTGCTGATGAGCTTGGACGGGGCTCCGGAGTAGAGGGCGTTGCCGTAGTCGAGTCTGCTGCTAATGAGGGCGTGGGTGACGGTTTTTCATGTGTCTGTAGGGATCCACCTGTAGATCTTGCGGAGCATGCGGGGGGTGTAGTAGCAGGTTGAGGAGACTGCGTTGATTGGTTGGTCATGGTGAGCTTCGAGTCGAGGATGACTCCCAGGTTGCGTGTGTGGTTAGTTGGCATGGGGGCGGTGCCCAGAGATGTTGTCCACCAGGAGTCGTCCCAGGCTGAGGGGTTGGGCCCGAGGATGAGGATCTCCGTTTTGTCCGTGTTCAGTTTGAGCCGGCTCTCTTCCATCCAGTCGGCGACGGCCTTCATACCACAGTGGAGGTTGGCTTTGGCGGTGGAGGGGTCCTTGGTGAGGGAGAGGATCAGCTGGGTGTCATCGGCGTAGGAGATTATGTTGAGGTCGTGAAGTCTGGCAATGCGAATGAGTGGTGCCATGTAGATGTTGAAAAGTGTCGGGCAGAGGGATGATCCTTCCACAGATGGTCTTGGTGACTCCTGAGTGCAACGGAGGGAGGCGGACTCTTTGGGATCTGTCGGAGAGGAAGGAGGTGATCCAGTCCAGGGCCTTGTCGCGGATCCCTGCGTCGTGGAGGCGTGTGCGTAGCGTGTGATGGCAGACGGTGTCGAAGGCGGCAGAGAGGTCCAGGAGTATCATTGCTGCTGTCTCGCCGTTGTCGAATAGGATTCTGATGTCGTCTGTGGCGGCAATGAGGGCGGTCTCGGTACTGTTGTTCTTGTGGAAACCTGACTGTGAGGGATCGAGGATGCTGTTGTCTTCCAGGTATCGGGTGAGTTGGGTGTTGATGATCTTTTTGATGACCTTCGCCGGGAACGGAAGCAGGGAGATGGGCCGGAAGTTCTTGAGGTCGCTCGGGTCCGCCTTGGGTTTCTTCAGTAGAGTGTTGATCTCGGCGTGTTTCCAGCTCTCAGGGAAAGTCGCAGTCTCGAAGGAGAGGTTGATGATGTTACACAGGTGGGGTGCGATGGAGCTGTCGGCCTTGTTGACGACGTGGTGAGGAAGGGGGTCGGAAGGGGCGCCTGAGTGTATGGTGCTCATGGTTTTGATGGTGTCCTTGGTGGTCACGCTGGACCATGCGGTGAGGCGTTCGTGGTCGGTGGGGATCGGTGGGTCTGGCGTGGTGGGGTTCGTGGGGTTCGTCCGAGGATTGAAGCTGTCGTGGATGTCGGTGATCTTGCGGTGGAAGAAGGCAGCGAGGGCGTTGCACAGGACTTGTGACGGCGGGATGTCGTTGGTGCATGAGCTGGGGTTTGAGAGTTCCTTCACAATGTTGAAGAGCTCCTTGCTGTTGTGTGCGTTGTTGTCGAGGCTGTCTTTGAAAGAAGCCTTCTTGGTGGTACTGATGAGATGGTGGTGACTGCGGATGGCGTCTTTGAGGGCTGCGCGGCTGTCGGGCGATTGCTCGCTGTGCCAGGTGTTTTCCAGTCTCCAACATGTGCGCTTGGAGGCTAGGAGCTCCGGGGTGAACCAGCTGGCTCTCTGGCTCTCTAGCAACTAGACATCAATATTGCGCTTAAAGACTATTATGAACTCCTGTACGGCCCACTGCCCGGCCTTATTGACACTGACTTTGAACCGTTCTTTGATGGTATATGCGTCCCCCAACTTACACAATATCAATGCGCCGACCTATTACGACCACTAACAGGCGCGGAAATACAACAGGCAATTAAGGCCTTACCACCTAATAAAACTCCAGGGAATGATGGCCTTCTGACAAATTTTACGCAATGTACGCTGACTTGCTGACTCCTCACTTGCAATGCCTTTACCATGAATCATGGGAAGGAGGCGGGCTCCCCGCTACTACATTGCAGGCGTTAGTGGTTACGCTTTTGAAGCCCGGGAGGGATGCTTTGCTTATTTTGAGCTATAGACTATTATCACTCCTCAACATGGACTATAAAATCCTGAGTAAGTTATTGGCCACTCGCCTTAATCAGTTTATACCTGCGCTGATACCTTCTGATCAGTGTGGGTTTGTACCTGGTAGGAGCACAGCACTCAACATCAGACGGCTACACCAAGTTATGTTAGGCACACATGGTACGGGAACTACAGAAGGCTGCATATCCCTTGATCTGAGGCAGGTGTTTGACTCCCTACGATAGGATTATATGTTCTATGCTCTTGCACGCTTTGGCATACCTGAGAAATATATAACATGGGTATGCTTACTGTATACGAAACCCACGTCGCGAGCACGAACGGGACGGCACATCTCAGGACAATATGTAGTGGCTCGGGGGACAAGACAGGGCTGCCCCTTGTCACCGTTGTTGTTTATCCTGGCGTTGGAGCCACTTCTACACAGACTTGGCGTTTCGGTATAACGCGTGGTCGTACATTCCACACTGTCTCGGCATATGCGGATGACCTTATTCTTTATATCTAGGGTATGAGCGCTGAAACTCATCCTATGCCCTCCATTTTTCAGTCATTCCAGGGTCTTTCTGGCCTGGCAATCAATGCTGCCAAGTCGTACGTGTATTTCTTCGACAGGACTGAGAGGAACGGAATCTTTCCGTTCGCTCCCTGGACCTTCCAATAGCACCTGACACCTCTAAATATCTCAGAATACAAATTTATCGTAATACCTCGGACCTTCTAGATGGCAAACTGGGGCGTGCGATTGCCGCTCTCAAATCCCAGATTCAATTCTGGATCTCATTGCCCCTGTCAGTGGCGGGTAGAGTAGCCATCACCAAAATAGTACTACTGCCTCGGCTCCTTTACTTCTTCACCAACCTGCCGTTACTTGTCCCCATGAGGTCCTTTAAAGTGTTGAACTCACTGGTGACGGAGCTAATATGGGGCACAGGGCGTAGACGTATTAGCCTGGTGAAGCTGCAACTTCACGCGAAACGGAGGAATAGGGGTGCCAGATTTAAGTATGTATTGCTATGCCAGCCAGTTTCAATGGCTAGCATATTGGCTTGCAAGTCGCAATTTACACGAGCTGGATATGTCATCACGAGATAGGGACAAGGGGATCATCCACATGCTCTTACTACCACAGGCCCCGCCGCTGACGTCGACGCCCCACTTATTGAAATTAGCTGTCACTTATTGGTGGAGTGCGGTAAGATAAGATATACTGGACGGAGGGCACCATATACCCCCACCATTCCGCTGTTGGGTATCCCCACACGTTCTGGGATAACCTCTAACCATGCCCGAAAGGCGTGGACTGAGGTGGGTATCACTACACTAGGAGACTTTTTTACGGAAGGTGCATTAATGTCACATGAAACATTTGTATGTGTCCATGGTGCCACAGATACGCTGTTCCTATTATATGCACATATTTCCAGATACATAGGCATCACGTGGTCGCCCAAAGATACGGAACCACCTGCGAACACACTGCTTACCATGCAGTACCTAATGGGTAACTGGGCAAGACTGACAAAATGGCGAACTCATGGGATTCGAGTTGAGAGAGCGATCTCATTACAGCCACTACGCGACAAATGGGAGGGGGACGTGGGTCATACATTTACGGTCAAGGAATGGGACACTATAGTGGGGTTCCCCAAGAAGGTCTCCCACAATCCCAATTTTTCATTTATTCAGTTGATGTTGCTACACAGGGCATATTTAACCCCACACAGGCTGAACGCTATGTTTCTAGGGGCAAACGATGACTGCCCGCGCTGCCTCGGACCCGACGCAGAATTGGTACACATGGTATGGGCTTGCCCTTGACTGGGACATTACTGGGCGACGGTGTGCAAGATATTGACAGCAGTGGCCCCGGTGCGCCAGAATGACATCTCGGAATACTGTATGCTGGGTCTGGGACCTCGTGAAAAGAAGGGCAACTCTGCCTCACGTTTTGCAAATTTAGCGCTCCTTTTAGCCAAGAGAGCCATAACCACGCGATGGAAGGCCACTAGAGCCCCATCCTTACAGGAATGGCACACCAAAATGTTGACGTGGGGTAGAGCAGAACGGACTGAATTGAAGAGGGAGGAATTTAGGGGGCTAAGGAAAACACAGATTTCGCTAAGTTGGTATGCAATGCTGGAAGAATATGCTGCGATAGATATCTCGTCCTACTAGGGTACGTTGGGGCCGTCATAGGGGGGTCTGATCTGCGAATATGGGACACTTGGGCTCCTCATGTTACCTATGTGCTGTGATGGGTAGATTAACAGGACTATGTTGAGGTGGAGAAGTGTGACTCAATGGTTAGAGCGGCAGACCCTGATGCAGAGGTCTGTCCTGGGACCAGGGTTCAATTCCCGCCTCGGCGGGTCTTGGGCTCAATCTCCTCGGACCTGATAATTCTCACCTCGGTGCCTAATCTAATCATGGGTCCCACTCTGCAACTCTGGGCAATAGCTTGCTTAATCTCCACAACGGCCCCAACAGCGCTGGAATGCCTGGCTTCACCTTGGGGGTGCCCAGGAGTGGACACTTCACAGGGAAAAGCCAGGAAGGTTCCACAGCGGTATGCCTACAGCGCCTAGAGGCCTCAGGGTATAAGTGCGCTATACAAGTAAGAAGTTTACAGTTTACAGTTTGCTATACAGTTCAATTAAGACAGACTTTGTAGCCGAAATGCACACACATGTGGTTGTGGATGATGGGCAGATACCACAGTTGGATGATAAGGGCCGAGCATGCGGGGAGGGGGAGGGGGGGATTGTTTTTTGTTAGATGTTTGCCATTCACTTCGTCAAACCTTCTGGTGCACATCGAGATACTGAGAATGACCTGTATTGACATGCAGTTGAAAACCTGTTTTAAGGGTATCGGATCCTTGTATGCTGCAATTTGAAGACACTTCTGGATGTTAAAGAGTATTATCCTATGCTGATGGTAATTAGGTCATGTTATATCACTTGTCTATCTGCCCTTGTGCATCGCTGTACGATGTCTGACTCATTGTTTTAAAAATCAATAAAATAAAATTAAAAAAAATAAAAATACATATCACAAATACCTACAAATACTATAACTACAATAAAAAAATCATTTTCAAACAAATAATAAATAAGTCTATTTACTTCCTACCTTATACCACCACTCAACTCACATAGAAAATGACACATTATTTTCATATTTAACATAATTAATTATCAATTAAACAAATATTATTAATTAAAATACAAATTAGAGCACACAAAATGTAACTAATTGCCCACCTTTTACACCTATAATACCCACAACCCACACTTAAAATTGAACTGTAAAAAGATGAACTACACAATTAAAAACTTTCCAATTAAATAATATACAATTTAACAACTAATTATAAAGTTAGTAAAATTAATTTAGTCCCCACACTTCACCCCTATAAACCTGAAGCCCTATAGACCCAAACCCTACACACAAAAATGGTTTAAACACTTACACTAATTAATTATCAATTAACTAGTTAATGTTAACTAACAACTAATAAATTAATTAAAAATAAATTATTTCCCACCCTTTACCCCTATAAACCACACAACCCGCACATAAAATGAATTAAACAGTTACCATATAATCAACAACTAATAATTCATTAATTAAAAATAAATTACTTCCCAACCTTTACCCCATAAACCCCAGAGCCTGCACCTAAAATGTACCCAGATCGGAAGAGACGGGGTGTGATGCTCAGAAGTTCGTAATTACAAAGATAGAGACTATTAGGACTGTGACTCTGTGAAGCCAATGATGATGTAGCGTTCACCACCCCTTGTTGTAAATAATTTTGTCCACCCTAAGCGTGGAAGGGTATACTCAGATGTGAGTCCCTTGCTCATTGCACCATCAGGATTCAAGCAAGCCGGGCCGAAGACGCCTGAAATGGCAGAAACCGGTCCCCGGAAGCTTGTTTCCTTCCCAGTGTAAGAATTGGCTTTTGTAGTCTGGTCTGCCCTGTTCCCATGATGCACTGGGCCAGGGACAGACTAATTTGCATACAGCCAGGTTCTGAAACTGGGATGGTGCAATGAGCTAAAAAACGGTGTTGGATCTAGCCCTGATCTCTTGACTGGGTGAGAGTACTCTGCTTAATTCAGAGACTCTGTCCATCACCACCCCTTGTTGTAAATAATTTTGTCCACCCTAAGCGTGGAAGGGTATACTCAGATGTGAGTCCCTTGCTCATTGCACCATCAGGATTCAAGCAAGCCGGGCCGAAGACGCCTGAAATGGCAGAAACCGGTCCCCGGAAGCTTGTTTCCTTTCCAGTGTAAGAATTGGCTTTTGTAGTCTGGTCTGCCCTGTTCCCATGATGCACTGGGCCAGGGACAGACTAATTTGCATACAGCCAGGTTCTGAAACTGGGATGGTGCAATGAGCTAAAAAACGGTGTTGGATCTAGCCCTGATCTCTTGACTGGGTGAGAGTACTCTGCTTAATTCAGAGACTCTGTCCATCACCACCCCTTGTTGTAAATAATAGTAGCGTTGTTGGCCAACATCGAAGAACCAAAGTTATAGAGAACAAGTCTATGATGATAAAAAGAATATGACTGGAGCCTCATCCAAAAATACCTCTTCCCTGTCCTTAATATGAAGATTATTGACTTTGATTGACCTAATACAAATATGGATAAATTAATCTTGACCTCTGAGATGACCGAATGATAAGACCTAGAATCAATATATGAACACGGACGAAATAGACAATAAATATACCCTCAGCGTCCACCTAAAGGTACCCTGCACACACTTTAAGGAGAAAAAACCTTTTCTTTGCTGGTCCTGAGGAAGGTGGTATAAACCCACCGAAACGCGCGTACACCTGGCGTGGAGTTTCACAACTAATGTCCGTGTTACCTCAACCTTAGAAAGTGTTTGGATTGTAAAATAGAAATGTGTAGTGTTGTATGTATGAGTGGGTGTGAATGTTGATAGGTGTGGGTCAGACAGGGTGCTTATTTCTTATTATAATAAATTATTTTTTGTACACATTGTCTTGTAAAGACAAACGAACTGTTGTTTGAATTTTAATGTAGAAATGAATATAATTATCATGGATGAATTGACAAACATAAATGGAAAAATGTTAAAAAGTCTTTTTTGATATATCACTAAAAAACGAATAAAATACAAAAAATATTGGAAAAACGTGTGTATCTGTGCTAATCTGAAGTCTTACTGTTGAAATATTTAAGCTTTGCTTTTGGAGTAATTATGAATAGACCAGGGGGGAATTTTGTTATGCTTTCTTAGTTGTTTTCCTCTCTTTTCCCTGGTCATAAATTAAATATAGAGGGAGTCCCAAACTTATGCTATCCCAAAAAATGTAAAGCATAATTAACATTATAAAATCTCAATTAAAAAATATCGATAAATAGATATATTCATTAATTATTCTAATTACATTACTTCCCACCCTATCCAATAAAAAACCCACAACCCGCTGAGGAACTAAAAAACTCAGAATGTAATTAAAATAAAATAATAACTACTAAAAATGTAACACATATATTAAAAAACATAAATAATACTTATATAAAAAAATATATCACATACATTTAAAATATATACCTAAATATACAACACTGATTTAAAAATCGACATTTTAAACATCTAATTGTTTGCAAATGATATTGATGACGTCTATATTTTTTTAATCGATATTTCTAACCTTAACGTCGATATTCTTGACCATGATGTTCTTGCTGTGGATATTTCTGTGTCACGATAATTGAAACTCGATACTCAATATTTTGACTTAATACCTTCCATATTCCCTCATCACATTCTGCATGGTATACCAAACATTCCATACTGCTAAATACTCAGCTACCAAACACCACCTTTACTTAAAAAAAAATGTATTTAAAAAAATTTGAAATAGATACAAACCATTACACATGACTACAATGTTAATAAATAATAGAATATGATAAAAAAAAGTCTTACTAATGAGATGCAAAACAATCCAATGTGCCTAACTAAACATGTTTCTTCTTTTAACAAAAAACAACAAACAAACAAAGAAGAAAGATTACTAACCTGAGATATTACTTGACATAATCCAACAAATACTTTGGCATTTGCACTGTTCTGTGAGATTTCCTTGTTACAATACTTTTCTAATTTTTCGCACTTACTAGTTTCTTAATCATTTGAAAAGATTACCTTTCCCTTGTACAAAACAATTCTATTGAGGTTCCAATGCAATGGTCCTGCATTCTTATGACCCTTAATTAAAATAACCACTTGTTCTATTGTTCACTTTAAAACAGTAGCAACACGGAACAAAACAAAAAACACAAAGCTGATATGCCCTCACCCACGTCTGGAGGTGTTAAATCCAAATCAACTGCAGTCTTCTCCACATTGTAAAGTGCATATACATTTTCCAGATTCTTCAAGCAGGGTGCTTGTTGAAATCCTACTCATCCTATCCTTGTTGCTAGTGTAGCATCAAAGGAACACATATGATGCCAATGTAGCATTACAAATATAAGTTCTTTCATTCATAGAGGAAGATGACATACAACCATCCTCCCATTTTTTCTCCAAGCACTTCTCTCCTCCCCATTCAATATTCCTTTATCTCATTCTGTATGACATACCTAATGTTCCATTCTAACTAAATCTCCCCATTACCACACATTTCCTTGCAGCCAACTGTTGTTTTGGCACAAAAACCTACCCACTAACATTTTAGACTCTGCTTTGCACCACAAAATGATGCATCCTCAAGTTAGGCAGAACATTGCAGAAACGTTTGCTTTTCTTCAAACTTTTCCAGCTTTGCTTGTGTGCTATACTGTACAGCAAACACACAAAATAGGAACAGTTTTAAGCTATATCTTAGCCTGATATTGTGTACTGGAAGAATATCCTGATCTGCTCTTTCCCTTTCATAAATGCCCTCTCCACTGAGGTTTAATGTTATTATTATGATGATGATTACTATTATTATTATTATTATTATTATTATTATTATTATTATTATTATTATTACTAATACTCCCTATATTTATAATTTTGATAATAATAAAGCCATCCAGAAGCAAAAACTAGGCTTACTGAATGGGCAGAGATGATTCCTCTGAACTCCACAGAATATTTAGAGTTGGCTGCGTGGGCATCTTGTTGATACCACACTGTCAAGTACTGCTTTATAGGTCTGTTGAGCCACATGTGACACTTGGGGCACACCTAAAAGGGAGAGAATAGGATGCCAATAAAATTCTTATGTTTCCATTTTCTGGTTGTTGAAAGATCCGGCATTGTTCTACCAGGTGTCTGTCTCTGGACTTTTTGTTGGTACAGTGCCTGCTTTAAACTAAATGTTAGTGTTAGTTGTGGAAAGACATTGGTGATTTCCCTATCATACCTACCCTCCCTTCCTAACCCTCCAAGTCCAGGTTTAGTGTGCCATGTGACATTTTGGGCCTGTTAGCACTAAGGCAAACAGGGACTACTGAACAATTTGGTAGGTCAGGGGTTGGAAATAATTCGTTGATTAGTCAAAGAGGGACTAGGTGTGATGGTGTCCCATATCTGCAAGCTGGTGCACCCCACAAAGCTGGGTCTTTATCCAGTCTTCCTCAAAAAACTGCTGGACTTGAGAAAGGATACCACACAGACTGAAAGTGCTACACTTTGCATTTGTGACCTGTCAGAAGGGCCTCAGGAGGTTGGGCCGTCTTTCACTTGAAATCCAAGAAAAAACCAATATCCCCAAAAAAAGTATCAAAATGCTCAGATAATTGTTTTACAAAGTAGTTGTAAATAGTATTTGTGTTGTTGGTGAATTAAAAAAATATATAAAAAGAATATGATGATGAAATGTTTTTAGACTAGCCAGGTAATTGACTTATTGGGTGTACCCATACACCATGTTGCAAAATGTGGCTATGCTTCATATTCATAATAATTAACTTGTTTTTAAGTATTGTGTTAGCCAAGACGTTTTGATATTACTAACATTCCATTCCATACTTTCAGCCATACATTGCTCTTTAGTTGTGTCAATCAAATTTTTTCCCACCCAATACACCATATAGTATGGAGAACTTGCTCAGCCCAGTTCAGTCATTGATTTATTTCACTGCATGGGCTCTTTCACAGGGACCATATACTTGCACAAAAAAGCACTGACAAAGCCAAAAGTGTGTTAGATGATGTCACACCAATTTGCATAGCAAATATTTGTTTTATCATGAATTTCATAGCATATTTCTGCCATGTTTAAATATTGAAATTGCCCAATTTAATGTCCCTTAATTTGTTGATAATGGAGGATACATCTCCAAGCTGGCATGAATCAAACTTTAAACCTGCACATCATAGAAGAATTTAGCAGCAACCATTTACCTTATTGAGCAATCTCACAGAGACAACTATACATAGTAATAACAGGCAGCAAATTGGCCGTAGATTTATGTACAAAACACATCGAGATAGCTGGCCACACAGGCCTCATTTTCTAACTTAAGTGAACCTTTTTAGGAAATAAACTGATATTAATTAGTTGAATGGCTGTTCACTTCAACTAGACATTTCCTGTTATTTTTATTTGCATGGGAAATTGTGCATTCTACTTCTCAAGTCCAGCAGCTCATTAGCAAGATGTTTATCCTTTCTGGTTCATCTTATGTTTGGAGCCTCTTGAACAAAGACAACATAAAACAATTACACCAGGGGAACATGGAGCTAGTCATTGACAATGGTACAATCATGAAAAAGTGTGATTCCAAAACGTATTTGAACGTGAGTCAAAATTCTCAAAGTGGAAAACGAAATATATTAAAACATACAGACCTTCCTTATAACTTGTGATGTACAGCATCTTACATTACTGATAAAGCAGATTTTGAAAATTCCAGAATGCAGAAATACTACAGGAATCTCCTGCATTCATTGTATGGAATGGAATGGGTAATAACCAGTGGCAACCAGCATGGCTCGTGGGTGCGGGGGGCATGAGGGGGAGGTTGTGGGCACTGGGGGGGGGGGTTGCCATTGCAGAAGGGAGCATGATTTAAAAAATAAATAACTAACCTTGCTGCCTGGTCCTGCGTCTCTGCTCCTGCTCTCCTGCCTCCGACTTCAGGAACAGGCAGCAAGGCTCCCTCCCTTAAGCCAATCACAACGCTGCAATGCAGCATTGTGATTGGTCCCAGCACAGTGACACGGTGCTCAGGCAGGGGTGGGCATGATCTCCATGCAGGCTGTAATGCAGCCTGCATGTAGAAAGGGGAAAGTGTTCATGACTGCTTTTGGTGGCCCTCGAGGGCCAACTAAGCAGTCAGTGAGCACTTAGGAGTGGGCAAACCACTTCTCCCCTGCCCTGCTCCAAGAGAAGTGCATCCGGCAGGCAAAGCAGCGCAAACATAAAATGATAATAACTGAAAGTTATTATCATTTTATGATTTTGCTTCCCGCACTGCTGGAAAGCAGTGGGGCGACGCTCCTACACCCTAGCTGAAATGCCGCCACTGGTAGTAACGAGTGTTAGTGTACAGAATTCTGCATATTATTCCCAAATTATGTAGCTTTTTGCTGGGACAAGTTCCATCAGCTTGACACAGAAGTGTCACCGATAGTGACATCATATGTGACATTCCCACATATTGAGTTACTTCATGCCTCTTAATACTGGTTTGCTCCGAGACCTCTACTACTCTCACCCATAAAAACCAGTACGAGCCACTTCTAATGTGGTCCAGTTTGTAGTAAAGTTTTTAGAGTTCTTCCTCAAAGTGATCCGTAACAAATGTGGGCAATTTAATAAATGTCGAAGTAAAGGTGAAATATTAGCATCTCAAGGTTTAAATTACTAATATTTAAAATAAAACTGGGCTATGCCTGTAATAGTATGCCTGGATTCTCGTTGGCTTCTCTCTCCAATGATGTTCATAGCCCATATTTATTTTTCTATTGGATGCCTTTCTATGTATAGAATGCATCCTTTCATTACATTACGTAGACAAACCGGGTTATGGAAAGGGGAGTGATCACTGGCATGCACTGAGAACAAGTGTCCAGAGAGTAATGACCCCGTGGACTGAAACTCTGCTATTGCTGTTCATATAATAAGAGGCTCACAAGAAATGCACAGAGAACTATTTCTGATAAGTCCATGATTGTGGCAGGCAGTTTTACACCTTCCTTTTCCCTTTCATTTCTCTGTGTATGAAGCTGTTCTTCTGAGAGATGTCAGAAGATGGAAAAAATAATCAGTTTCATACTGCGAGGCCGCGGCTCAGGTCACAGCTCTCCTAGTCATCCTGCAATCTCGAGAGGCGTCAGACCTGCACGCTGCCGAATGCACCTCCTTTGATTTCCGAGAATCAGAGCCTGTGCTGATTAATCACCGGGGTGTTCTTCCACAGATCAGAAGCATGTACCATTTCAAAGGGCATCATGGGTAGTCTTTCCTTGCTAGTGATAGAGAAGGATTCGAAACCCCCTGATAAGCAGTTGTTCCAGAACCACCAACCTTCATAATTATCATTGTGCCTGTTGCTGGCACTTAAAAGACGACATCTTAACTGAATTTCTCACAGTGAGAATTTTCGGTATACATGCATTTCTGACACGACTCACCAAGCATGTCTGTGCCTCAATGCCTATTTAATTTCATATAGAAAAACTCCACATCTTGCTGAAGTTTTTCCAGGTGGGTCTGCTAATCAGCTCTTAGCTACATAGTTTTTTTTTGTTTTAATTGCCATACTTTACATGTTGGTATCTCAGTTCTAAATATGGAGAAATGTTTTCCAAAGCTGCAAAACGTTCAAATCAGGGATGCAAGCTTTATGGGGATGAATTTCCCAGTGGCAGTGACATAGACTGTACTGGCCTGCATTGTAGAATACAACATGTTAGAGTTAAATATATTATGGTCACTTTTACTAGGCAAATACTGAAAACATTGTTCATCTCCATTGCTTGCCTATGTTTTATATTATGCCATGCTGCTTATTTCAGCTTTAGCAATAGTGTGAGCCAAGGGAGAATCCCTCTCCCCGGTGGGATCCTCTGCCTTTCACGTTTATGTACCTCACAGCATACATAGTCACTCCTGCTACAGTGACCAGATGCCTGGCTTCAAGGTCTTGTAATGCAATGAACTGTGGGAAAAACCTTCCCCAAGTCGTGGTCACACCTTCTGTCAAATGAGACCATAACACTAGCTGCTTTTGCACAAAATGGACCTCCCAGGAACAGTGGAGATCTTCACACCATGGACTGGGAGGCTGCTGAGACATGGAGTGGTGAGGATTGTCTTTGGGAGACTGTGTTGCTTCTACCTTGCATAGAGTTTGTGGTCAAAATCAGGGGATAAGCATGGTGCTGATATCTTGCTTGCCTGTGACACAGAGAAACCAAGCACAGCTGTTATTTTGAAGCAGCATTAAGAATCAGAAACAAACGCATACCTTTGTAAATATTAGCAAGGGAAAATGCAAAACATTTAGTTTGCCTTGCTTGTGGAATGTCACCAATAGCAGAGGTGTCCGATCTGTAACACCTCTGTGTTTTGCATAAGACTCTGGGTCACCTTACCCTTTAAGCAGCCACACCACAGCTGATAATTGAGGTGCAACCGAGGAGAAGTGTGGCTCAATGGTTAGAGCAGCAGACCCTGATGCAGAAATCTGGCCCGGGACCAGGGTTCAATTCCCGTCTCGGCGGGTCTTGGGCTCAATTTCCTCGGACCTGATAATTCTTTCCTCTGTGCCTATTCTAATCATGAGTCCCACTCTGCAACCCTGAGAAATAGCTTGCTTAATCTCCGCAACGGCCCCAACAACGCTCGGATGACTGGATTCACCTTGGGGGTGACCAGGAGTGGGCACTTCACAGGGAAAGTCCAGGAAGGGTTCATCAGCGGTATTCGTACAAGCGCCGAGATGCCTCCGGGTAGTCGTGCGCTATACAAGTACCTCTACATCTACATTTACATATTGATGAGGTACCAATAAGCCGAAACCAGTCTTGGGTTAATTAATGTACTTGAATTCTAAGGGAAAGTGAGCTGTTGTTTGGAGAATATTTATGTTTAAAGGGGAGAGGGTTCTGCAGCCATTTTCCTATGGGTCTTGGTTCCACCTAAAGACACCATTTTCTAACTAGCATGCTGTAGTGCTGGATTACCAGGACATGTATCACCTCCAACACTCATTTTATGAGTACAGCAGGAGAGGATTTGCTACAGCACATAGGTACCAGATCCAGTGCAGCCATTGCTTCTGTTGAATTAAACCCACTGTGGTTTCTCCAGCTACCTCCTAGAGATGTCTGTTGATGGGAAGACTCATATCTCATACAGAGATCTGGGAAAACGAAGTGGTTAATTGATATCCACATTTCACATTTCATAAACTTTATTCGACAATTAAGTCATAAAAGTATACATAAAAAGAATTAGTATATTAAAATCCATTAAACTTCATACAATAAATATTAAAAAGGAATTAAACTACAGTAGACTATTGCCGAATATCAAATTACATTGTTTCAAATATGACTTATAATCAATCTCATCAATGTACAGTTCTTCCAGGGGTATATTGCACATGAGCTCAAATATAAATCTAAAACTTCATACGTCTGACCCTATTTGTTTTGAACGGATTACCCAAGCCCATTTTAAAAACTTAGCCACAGCAACAGCAATTGTAGGGGTTGGGTCTGTACAAAAAATTCTAAGAGCCTCTTCATGCCTATATATCCCAAGCAATTTACATATAGGCTTGATCCACATCGTTCTGGGGGCAGTATACATGGGGCAGAAGAAGAGGAAATGGCTTATAGACTCTTGAGCCTCCCCACACTTTGGGCATCTATCGTTGCCATTTTTTCCTGCCCATTTTGCTGTAAAAGACCTTACTGGGAGGGTGCCCACTCTGAGCTGAAAATAGAGCTTGCGATCCAGCTGTTTCCCAATTATGTCCCATTAAGGCTCCAGTCGGATGGGCCTTAATATCCATGAAACGACCTGTCAGGTGCCGGGAGAGACCCTCTGACCTCTCTTCTGTAATCCCCATTTCCCAGTACTTTTTTTTAAGAAGGGTTTTGGAGGGAAAAAGAGCGTTTTCCGGGTCTGCCCACAGTTCCCTCATTCCCAATTTAAAAAGTAAAGACCGAATGGCCTTCAACCAGTGTATTTTTCGGGAGGAATCCTGTTAGACCTGGCATCTTTGGCGTGGTTTCCCCTATCTTTTTGCCTCTACCGCCTGTATTTTTGATGCTGTGCTGGATTTCGTTTTTGCTGGTTTAGATGCTTTGGACACTCTGCCACTGCTGATCAGTGCCAAAGTGTAAGTGCTCCCTGTGTAAATTGTTATTCTGATTGAATATACATGTTTGGCATATTTGTATCACCATGAACTTCCTAGTAAAGTGCACCAAGTGTGCCAGGGCTGGTGATGACAAATGCTACTAGTGGGCCAGCAGCACTGATTGTGCCACCCACAGGAGTAGCCTAAAATGGTGTCTCGGGCCTGCCACTACAGTGCCTAAGGGCAGTTTAGAACTGCCATGTCCTCCTGGTCAGTGTCCCCACTGACCAGGCCTAACCCTTCCCTTTTCATGCACATCAGCCACCCCTATGGAAGGCCCAAGGTACCCCCTGGGCAGGGTGCAGTGTATGTGAGAGGTAGAGCATGTACTGGTGCAGGTAACATGTTCTGGTAGTGAATTACAGCCATTTTCGTTTTTCACTACTGTAAGGCTATCTTGCTCCATAGGTTAACATAGGGGATGCTGGCTACAGTGGTTAACAGCATTTCTTCCCATAGGAACAAGATAGGACATAAGTATCTAGTATCCCTGAACTCAGAATTTTATAACACATCTTTTAGGAAAGGTTGTTTTTAAATCCTGTGTTTGAGAACCGCACTTTTAGAAAGTTGCTGTTCTCTTGTCTGACCCTTCTGTGTGTCTGGGCCTGTTTGTGTATTGACTGTCTGGTTTGAGAGTGACAGGGGCTGGGGGATTCCCCAGGAGGCTGGATGAGTCAGCACTAGGCTGAATGACTGCATTTGCAACTGGAGTGGTGGGTAGAGTTTGCACCTGGGCTGAATAGGGCTGTGCCTGCCTTCCACAATGGTGGCTCCACCCCCCTGCTGGGCGGCTGAAGACCCTGCCCCTCACTCTGAAAGGAAAGATGCAGCCAGCAAAACAAAGTGCTCAGGATCCGCCCAGAACTGGTTTAGACCGGGCTCAGGGCCCACATGCACCAAGAGAACAAAGACTTTAGGGGTATAAGTACAGGACCCCTGACAACAGAAAATTGGATCATCCTGGAAATCAAGAAGGAACCTCTGCCAAGGAGAAAGCTGAAACTGAAGAAGGAAGACTGTCCTGCTGTTGCTCTGCTGGACTGACCTGTTGCTTTGCTGCCAAGGAGAGGGGAAGGACTTTGCTTTGTGCTGTGTCCCCTTGCTTGAAGGAATCTCCAAGGGCCTGAGAAGAGCTGGCTCCCTGTTTTGAAGTCCCAGGAACAAAAGAACTTCACCCCCAGCTTCCCTGAACTCTGCTGAGAGAGTTCTGTCCTTCCTAGAGTGCTTGATCCAGTTGTGGGGCCTCTGGAAGTTGTACCTGAGCTGGGAAGCTTGAAACTAAGCTTGAGTGACTTTTGAACTTGAAAAGTGTCGCATTGCTCGCTTGCAGTGCGCATCCCCGACAGTGCGAGAAGGGTTCCTGCCGCTACGGAGGTCGAGATCGTCGCAGCGCCTGACACCGCTGCCAGAGACGTCGCATCCTTCGTTTGCGGGATGCACCAGACCGGTGCGGGAGAATCGAACATCGCTGCGAGTATCGTCGCAGAGCCTGTCGTCGCTGGGTGAGAACGCCGCACCGCTTGCTTGCGGACCGCATCACGTCGCTGCGAGCATCGTCGCAGAACCATCGCATCGAGGAGCTGCGAGAGAGAGGATCACCGCTGGACCACGCATCGTCGCCCCGGAGATCGTCGCAGCCCCTACGAGATCGTCGCATCGTGCCTTTGCGAGAACAGACTTCCTACGGAACCTACGCACCGGAATCCATACAAGTGGCCTTCCTCCCCATACAGACCGGATTTGTCGCAACACGCCCGCTGCTGCAGCGGGGCTGTCGCAAACGCCTCCCCAGGGTCTCAGGAGCAATGCATCGCTTGTTTTCCACCGCACCAGCTTCTGCTTTTGGAACTTTGTTGCAACTAAAAGGTACTGTGAGTAAACGTGACGCAACTGTGAACTTTTCACGCATCAGTAGAGAATTCTATCGCAACGTAGAGAATTCTATCGCAACGTAGAGAATTCTAACGCAACCTTAAGAACTCTTTTGAAACCATATTCGTGAACTGTGTATGTTGGATTTTTGTCGTTTTGGTCTTGTGTAGTTTAGATTAAAAATACCTTTATTTTTCTAAACTGTTGTGGAGTCAGTTTGTGGTGTTTTCACTGTGTTACTGTGAGTGTTGGTACAAATACTTTACGCATTGCCTCTGGTTAGCCTAGACTGCTCGTGCCAAGCTACCTAGAGGGTGAGCAGGGGTTATCTCAGAGGGTTATCTCCTTGCCCTGACTAGAAGCAAGGGTGCCTATTTGGACAGTGGTACCTACCTCTGCCAACCAGAGACTCCCAGATCTAACATTGGTGGTCAGGCGGTGGGATTTGAACTTGTATTTGTACTTGACCCACAGTAATTGGTGTACATCACTAGTGAGTTCAGACCACTACGCCACCGCATACTACTGTTTTTTGATTTTTGATTCTATTTTTGAGTAACTCTTCAAAGCATCATGTCTGCGAAAGGAAAGGCACTCAGTGAGGGGGCAGAAGTAGAGATGGAGTTTGCCATCGGAGATTTGTATTCATACAAAGTTGAGCAACTTAGGAAATTCTGCCTTGAGTTTGAGTGCTCCATAAAGAGCGCCTATAGAAAGGAGGAGCTGCAGAAAATCTTGAAGGCCCATTGGGAGGCACAAGAGGGAGATGATGATGTGGATGTAGAAAACAGTTTTCAAGTCACAGATTTGCCAGTGGGCAAAGTAGGTGCAGGAGCTGGCAGCAACCATTCCAGCAGGGGCCTCTCCCCAGAAGAGTTACAAGAGAATCAAAGAGAAAGAGAGTATGAGTTGGAAGTCATGAAAATGAAAATGAAGCAATTGGAAGTAGAAAAGGCGGCGGAGGAGAGCAAAAATGCCCGTGCCTTAGAAGAGAGGAAATTGCTTTTGGCTCATGAGTTGAGCATGAGAGAACTGGATCTTAAAGCCAAGGAGGTGGATGCCTGTTCTAAGGGTGGCAGCGCGCAGCCAGTGCATGGGGGTAAAGTATATATTCCCAAAGACCTGGTACAGAATTACCATAGGAGTGAGGATATTTATGCCTGGTTCACTTCGTATGAAATTGCATTGAAGATGAATGGTGTGCCTGAGCAGCATTGGGGGGCGGGCCTGTGGAAACATTTTGAGGCTTCTTGGAGGAGTGCTCTAGAGCCCTTAGAATTAGCAGGTGCCATGACCTACCCCAATATGAAGGAGGCCTTATGTCTCAGGTATGACCTTACTCCAGAGCAGTACAGACTGCAGTTTAGGAACTCCAAGAAGAGAGAGTCTGAGACTTGGATGGAGTGTGTGAATTCGTACTCGCGTGTACTGGAAGGTTAGATGAAGGGCAGTAAAGTAACTGATTTTAAGGGGTTGTTGCATTTAATCAGTTGGGAGCACTTGAGTAGCCTTTGTGTTCCAGAGCTGCGCCAGCATCTTTTAGACAGCAAGCTGACAGACCCCATTGAGCTTGCTAAGGAGGCGGACTGCTGGACCAGTACCAGGGTCCACAGAGGAATTGTCGGTACCACAGCCAAAGGTGGGCAGGGTCCCCAGCAGAAGAGTGGGGGGACAAGGGTAATCAAAAGGAGTTCTCAGAAGGGCCACAAAATAGTTCCCAGGGAAAGGAATCCCAACCCCCCAAACCTAAACAGACATGGCCCTCTAAGGGCAGGCGGGACAATAGAGATAGAAGGGATAACCAAGGCCCCCCTACCTGATATCACTGCAATGAGGTGGGCCACATTGCTCCAAAGTGTCCCAAGAAGAAGCAAGCACCCACTGGTGCCCCCGCCCCAGCGTTAGCTAGTGTAGCTTTGGGAGGGGATTTGATGTCTAGTGACTGGGGGGAGCTAGCGGTTATGACCCTTGTCTCTCTAGGAGACCAAGAGGTGGTCCAGGAAACCTTATTGCCCTCTAACACTAAGAAATATGGGCAGAAGGTGACCATCAATGGGAGGGAGATTGAGGCTCTGAGAGACACAGGAGCCAGCGTGACATCCTTGAGGTGTCAGTGGGTGTCTGAAGAGCAAATCATCCCTGGTGTACTCCGCCCTGTAGTGGCAGCTGACAGTTCAGTGCGCTTCAGCAAGCTGGCGCGTGTTCCCTTTGAATGGGGGGAGTCTCTGGTCTTTTGGAGGTAGTTGTCAGTGATGCCTTGCCTGTAGACTGTCTGTTAGGTAACGACCTGGAGAGTTCTCCATGGAAGGATGTAGAACACAGAACTCACTTGGAGATGTTGGGTTTACCTGCGTGGATCTGTGTGTCCACATGTGCTATGACAGCCAGTAGGGGGTATTCAGCAGAGCTTGAGCCTGAAACAGTGGCCCAGAGACCTGCCAGGAGAGGAAGAGGCAGAGGGCGCGGGAAACCAGCCCCAGCCGTTCCCACGGTCCAGGAGGAAGCAGAACCTGAGGGGGATGCCCTGGAACCTACAGGGGAACAGGTGGCCAAACTGGGAGACTTCCCTGAGCTGACCCATTGGCAGCAGGAAGGTGGTCCCTCCAGGGAGGAGTTTTGCAAGGCGCAGAAGGAATGCCCTTCTCTCATTGGTCTGCGGCAACAGGCTGTAGATCAGGCAGCAGGTGGAGCAGCCAGAGATCACTTTATCTACTGGGAAGATGACTTGTTATATAGCGAGCCTAAGTTTGCTGAGCCCGGTGCAGCCCGTGTGCTGGTGGTACCCGAGCGCTTCAGAAACTTCCTAATGGGTCTGGCTCATGACGTGCCTCTTGCAGGACATCTGGGGCAAGACAAGACCTAAAACAGGCTTGTCACCGACTTCCACTGGCCCCTGATGAGAAAGCACGTTGGTTCCTTTTGCAGATCTTGCCAAACCTGTCAAGCCAGTGGCAAGACTGGAACAAAGTTGAAGGCACCCCTTCAACCCTTCCCAGTGGTGAGCACCCCTTTCGAGCGGGTGGGCATAGACATTGTAGGGCCCCTGGACCCCAAGACAGCCTTAGGCAACAGGTTCATCCTGGTCTTGGTGGACCATGCCACCCGGTACCCGGAAGCAGTCCCTCTCAGGACAATCACAGCACCCGTGGTGGGCCGTGCATTGATGGGGATATTTTCCCGTGTGGGGTTCCCCAGAGAGGTGGTCTCCGACCGGGGTACCAACTTCATCTCTAAGTACATGAAGTCTCTGTGGGAGGAGTGTGGGGTAACTTATAAGTTCACCACTCCTTACCACCCTCAAGGAAATGGGTTGGTTGAAAGGTTCAACCGGACCCTGAAAGGTATGATTATGGGCCTAGCGGAGCCCATGAGACGGAAGTGGGACGTCTTGTTACCATGCCTGTTGTTTGCCTACAGGGAGGTGCCTCAGAAGTCCTTAGGGTTCAGTCCCTTTGAACTCCTGTATGGCCACCCTGTTAGAGGACCTCTCTCATTGATAAAGGAGGGTTGGGAAAAGTCCCATGGGAAAACCCCCCAGGATGTGTTCAGCTATGTGCTGGCCATCCGCAACCAGACATAACGCTTCAGGAAGCTCGCTCAGGCGAACCTGGAAGCAAGCCAGGAAGAAATGAAAAGATGGTACGACCAGAATACTACTCTGGTCGAATTTCAACCTGGGCAGAAAGTGTGGGTGATGGCGCCAGTGGAGCCCTGTGCGCTCCAAGACAAGTGGACTGGGCCATATGAGGTGGTGGAAAGGAAGAGTGAGGTAACCTACCCGGTTAACCTGAGGACTCCCAGGCAGCCCCTGAGAGTCTTGCATGTGAACCGCCTCAAGCCCCACTTTGAGAGGTCTGAAGTAACCATGCTCATGGCTACAGATGCAGGAATGGAAGAGGATAGTGATCCTCTCCCTGACCTCCTGGCAGTTAAGGAGCAAGATGGGTCAGTGGATGGTGTGGTCCTCTCGCCCACCCTGACCCCAGAGCAGCAGAGTGACTGTCGCCAAATGTTGGGTCAGTTCTCCTCCCTGTTCTCCCTGACCCCAGGTGTCACCAACTCGTGCGTCCATGATGTGGACACTGGAGACAGTCTGCCTGTGAAACAAAAATTTTACAGGGTAGCTGACAAGGTCAGGGCCAGCATCAAGGAAGAGGTTTCCATGATGTTGGCGCTAGGGGTGATTGAGCCCTCCAGCAGCCATTGGGCTAGCCCAGTGGTCTTGGTTCCCAAGAAAGCTGCTACGCCCGGTGGCCCTCCAGAACTCCGGTTTTGCGTGGACTACCGTGGGCTCAATGCGGTCACGAAGACTGACGCACACCCCATCCCCAGAGCTGATGAGCTTGTGGATCGGTTGGGGGCTGCCCAGTACCTCAGTACATTTGATTTGACTTCTGGGTACTGGCAGATTGCCTTAACTGATGGGTCCAAAGAGAGGTCAGCATTTTCAACACCGGAGGGGCACTTCCAGTTCCGAGTCATGCCCTTTGGGTTGAAAAATGCCCCTGCCACATTCCAGAGACTGGTTAACCAGGTACTGACCGGGCTGGAGGAATTCAGCGCCGCATACCTGGATGACATTGCTGTGTTCAGCTCCACGTGGGAAGAACATTTGCAACACCTCTGCGAAGTGTTGAAGGCTCTGCAAAGGGCAGGCCTCACTATCAAGGCCAGCAAGTGCCAGATAGGGCAGGGATCTGTGGTGTATTTGGGACACCAAGTGGGGAGCGGCCAGGTGGCGCCCCTACAAGCAAAGATCGATACCATTCTGGCTTGGGAGCCCCCCAAGACCCAGACAGAGGTGAGAGCCTTTTTAGGACTCACCGGGTATTACAGACGGTTTGTCAAGGGATATGGCACCATTGTCGCCCCCTTGACAGAACTCACTTCCAAGAAGTTGCCCAAAAGAGTTGACTGGACTGACGCCTGCCAAACTGCTTTTGAAACCCTGAAAACTGCTATGTGCACAGCACCGGTGCTCAAGGCACCTGACTTTTCCAGTGAGTTCATAGTTCAGACAGACGCTTCAGAGCATGGTGTGGGAGCAGTACTCTCACAAATCACTGAGGAGGGAGGAGACCAGCCGGTAGCCTTCATTAGCAGGAGACTACTCCCCAGGGAACAGAGGTGGAGTGCGATTGAGAGAGAGGCATTTGCTGTGGTCTGGGCTCTGAAGAAGCTGAGACCCTACTTGTTTGGGACTCACTTCCGTGTTCAGACCGACCACAGGCCCCTCAGATGGTTAATGCAAATGAGGGGTGAGAACCCAAAACTGTTGAGGTGGTCCATCTCCCTACAGGGAATGGACTTCACGGTGGAACACCGCCCTGGCACAGAACACGCCAATGCTGATGGTCTGTCCAGGTTTTTCCGCCTTAGTTAAGAGAACTCCCAAGAGGGTGGGCAGTTCTCCCCACTTTCAGCTGGAGGGGACACGTGTTAGACCTGGCATCTTTGGCGTGGTTTCCCCTATCTTTTTGCCTCTACCTCCTGTATTTTTGATGCTGTGCTGGATTTAGTTTTTGCTGGTTTAGATGCTTTGGACACTCTGCCACTGCTGATCAGTGCCAGAGTGCGAGTGCTCCATGTGTAAATTGTTATTCTGATTGAATATACATGTTTGGCATATTTGTATCACCATGAAGTCCCTAGTAAAGTGCACCGAGTGTGCCAGGGCTGGTGATGACAAATGCTACTAGTGGGCCCGCAGCACTGATTGTGCCACCCACAGGAGTAGCCCTAAAATGGTGTCTCGGGCCTGCCACTGCAGTGCCTAAGGGCAGTTTAGAACTGCCATGTCCTCCTGGTCAGTGTCCCCACTGACCAGGCCTAACCCTTCCCTTTTCATGCACATCAGCCACCCCTATGGAAGGCCCAAGGTACCCCCCTGGGCAGGGTGCAGTGTATGTGAGAGGTAGGTCATGTACTGGTGCAGGTAACATGTTCTGGTAGTGAATTACAGCCATTTTCGTTTCCACCGCTGTAAGGCTATCTTGCTCCATAGGTTAACATGGGGGATGCTGGCTACAGTGGTTAACAGCATTTCTTCCCATAGGAACAAGATAGGACATAAGTATCTAGTATCCCTGAACTCAGAATTTTATAACACATCTTTTAGGAAAGGTTGTTTTTAAATCCTGTGTTTGAGAACAGCACTTTTAGAAAGTTGCTGTTCTCTTGTCTGACCCTTCTGTGTGCCTGGGCCTGTTTGTGTATTGACTTTCTGGTTTGAGAGTGACAGGGGCTGGGGGATTCCCCAGGAGGCTGGATGAGTCAGCACTAGGCTGAATGACTGCATTTGCAACTGGAGTGGTGGGAGGAGTTAGCACCTGGGCTGAATAGGGCTGTGCCTGCCTTCCACAATGCTGGCTCCACCCCCCTGCTGGGCGGCTGAGGACCCTGCCCCTCACTCTGAAAGGAAAGATGCAGCCAGCAAAACAAAGTGCTCAGGATCCGCCCAGAACTGGTTTAGACCGGGCTCAGGGTCCACATGCACCAAGAGAACAAAGACTTTAGGGGTATAAGTACAGGACCCCTGACAACAGAAAATTAGATCATCCTGGAAATCAAAAAGGAACCTCTGCCAAGGAGAAAGCTGAAACTGAAGAAGGAAGACTGTCCTGCTGTTGCTCTGCTGGACTGATCTGTTGCTTTGCTGCCAAGAGAGGGGAAGGACTTTGCTTTGTGCTGTGTCCCCTTGCTTGAAGGAATCTCCAAGGGCCTGAGAAGAGCTGGCTCCCTGTTTTGAAGTCCCAGGAACAAAAGGACATCACCCCCAGCTTCCCTGAACTCTGCTGAGAGAGTTCTGTCCTTCCTAGAGTGCTTGATCCAGTTGTGGGGCCTCTGGAAGTTGTACCTGAGCTGGGAAGCTTGAAACTAAGCTTGAGTGACTTTTGAACTTGAAAAGTGTCGCATCGCTTGCTTGCGGAGCGCATCCCCGACAGTGCGAGAAGTTTCCCGCCGCTGCGGAGGTCGAGATCGTCGCAGCGCCTGACACCGCTGCCAGAGACGTCGCATCCTTCGTTTGCGGGACGCACCAGACCGGTGCGGGAGAATCAAACATCGCTGCGAGTATCGTCGCAGAGCCGGTCGTCGCT
The DNA here is from genome assembly GCF_964261635.1 of Lissotriton helveticus. Lineage (NCBI taxonomy): Eukaryota > Metazoa > Chordata > Amphibia > Caudata > Salamandridae > Lissotriton > Lissotriton helveticus. Next base: position 1,408,467,725 of record NC_136069.1, on the reverse strand, counting down.
GGGTGAGAACGCCGCACCGCTTGCTTGCGGACCGCATCCCGTCGCTGCGAGCATCGTCGCAGAACCATCGCATCGAGGTGCTGCGAGAGAGAGGATCACTGCTGGACCGCGCATCGTCGCCCCAGAGATCGTCGCAGCCCCTACGAGATCGTCGCATCGTGCCTTTGCGAGAACAGACTTCCTACGGAACCTAAACACCGGAATCCATACAAGTGGCCTTCCTCCCCATACAGACCGGATTCGTCGCAACACGCCAGCTGCTGCAGCGGGGCTGTCGCAAACGCCTCCCCAGGGTCTCAGGAGCAACGCATCGCTTGTTTTCCACCGCACCAGCTTCTGATTTTGGAACTTTGTTGGAACTAAAAGGTACTGTGAGTAAACGTGACGCAACTGTGAACTTTTCACGCATCAGTAGAGAATTCTATCGCAACGTAGAGAATTCTATCGCAACGTAGAGAATTCTAACGCAACCTTAAGAACTCTTTTGAAACCATTTCGTGAACTGTGTATGTTGGATTTTTGTCGTTTTGGTCTTGTGTAGTTTAGATTAAAAATACCTTTATTTTTCTAAACTGTTGTGGAGTCAGTTTGTGGTGTTTTCACTGTGTTACTGTGAGTTGGTACAAATACTTTACGCATTGCCTCTGGTTAGCCTAGACTGCTCGTGCCAAGCTACCTAGAGGGTGAGTAGGGGTTATCTCAGAGGGTTATCTCCTTGCCCTGACTAGAAGCAAGGGTCCCTATTTGGACAGTGGTACCTCTGCCAAGTAGAGACCCCCAGATCTAACAAATCCTTAGGCTTTATCTCCCTCAGGCCCTGAGCATAGTGGCTTAGCTCTTCTGTAGTCCATAGGCGGCGCCAGTAAAGTAGTGGCCGCAAAAGGGCGAGGTCCTGTACCGCCTTTTTTCCAAGGTCCCACAATAATGGTGTTAACGGGGTACTTGCGGGGATGCTAGTAGCTTTTCGCAGAAATTCGTTTTCTGCTAGCGTCAATTTCCCTAAATCTTCAAAACCCCAAAGTTCGGCTCCGTAAAGGGCCAAACTTAGGACCTTCATCCCATATACCTCTAGTAGTGGGCTTATGGGCTTTGTCAATGAAGAGCTAAATATTTTCAGGAGAATGCCTGCCTGCTGGCGGTGTTTTAGAACTGCAATGTCTAATTGTCTAGACCACCCTAGATCTCTCTGGAGGGTAACCCCCAAATAAGTAAAGGCGTCTACCCGCTCCAGCGGGGAGCCATTCATATGTATCGTCCCTCTAAAAGGCCTGGCAATCCCATGAACTTTACGGCCAGTAAGGACCATAAATGTGGTTTTTGCCGTGTTTATTTCTAGGCCCCTATCGAGACAAAAGTCTTCATAGCGCCTGAGCGCTTGCTGGAGCCCACTGGGTGTTTTTGAAATGATGAGGGTATCGTCCGCAAACATGAGGATTGGGACCCGCTCACCAGACAACGCAGGGGCGTCGGTCGGGACCAGGGAGAGGAAATCCGCAACCCCGTTCACGAAGAGCGAGAACAGGGTCGGTGCCATGACGCAGCCCTGCCTCACTCCCCGCTCAACAGGGAAGGGTTCCGTGACCTCCCCCTGGTGACCCCACCGGACCCGAGCGAACGTACCCTCATGCAAGCGGACAATCAAGCTCAACAGTTCAGGTGGCATCCCCTGCCCCGCAAGAACTTCCCATAATATGTTTCGTGGGACCAGGTCGAAAGCCGCCTTTAAGTCAACAAAGACGGCAAACAAAGTACCCTTTTCCAGGACCACGGTACGCCAGTATAACATTATAAACCGAAAGACCTGGTCTATGGTACTTGTTTTTGGGCGGAAACCAGCCTGGAGGTGACTCAAAATATTGTCATTATCCATCAAGGTCTGGATTCTGCTCAAAACCAGCCGTCCCATGATTTTTTGTATGCAGTCAATTAGACTTATTGGTCTATAATTGGCTGCGAGCGACTTGTCCCCCTTCTTATACACCGGCACTATTTCTGCCCCCTTCCAAGATTTAGGTACATCCATACCTTGTGCTACGGTGTTAGCCACATACAAAATGTAGACCCGCCATCGCCCTCTGTTACTTAGAAATAAATCTGCGGGGACACAATCCATGCCGGTAGCGCGACCTTCTGTGACTTGGTCCAAAGCCCTATCCACTTCCCCTAAATTAAAAACAGGCTCCTCGTAGAAGGTATAATTAAAAGAACCTTCGCTGTTTAAAGATGCACTATTGGCGTATTGGGGCTTGAAATAGTCAACCCAAGACTTTCGGTCGACATTATTTTGGGGGTTCTCCCGGTGCCCTCCCCTATCCCATTTAAAAATGTCCCAAAAAAGTTTGGGATTCTTTGCGTTACACGCCGCTTTTAGATCCTGCCACATTCCCTCTTCCCATTCCCTTTTGGCTTTGTATTGCTTAAGCCTGTAGTTAGCTCGGGCCTGTTTTATTATACACATATCTTTTGATTTTAAGGCTTGACCCAGTTCAACCCTGGCTTGGCGGCAAGATCCATCGTACCATCTCTCAGATTTTTTTGTTGTGTTTTTCTTTTTCCAGAGTTAGGTTTGCAAAAGTATGTTTTTAGTTTAATGAAAAACCTATTGTGTAACTCCAACAGATGATTAGGGGGAGATCAATTCAGGGTGGCTACCTCCATAGCCTCTAGGGCCCCTACCAGATCTTCCTCAAGATTATCAATAATGTCCTGGAGATCTACAACTTGGCACCATTTAAGGTGGCGCTCATCATTTGCCAGGACTGAATCTGGAGGGGTATTACCCTCATAGGGATCTTCCACTTTATGTATGCCCAGATTAAATATTGCGGTCAGGGGATTGTGGTCACTCTCAATACGAGTCACTACCTCCATATCAAGGAGAGTAGACCACATCTTAAAGGGGACAAGTAAATAATCAATATTGCTTGCCCTGACGCCATTGTCGAAAGTTACTTTTCCCATTTTATCTGACAATGTGCTCCCATTGGCAGCTCGGAGCTCATTTTCAATGCAAAGGCCCTTTAACTGTATTGCGGACTCAGTCCATTTTCTTATGGGTTTGGTGTCAAGCTGAGGAACTCCCCATCTGGCATCCTCGTCCTCTGTTAAATGTATGTCGTCCAAACCTAGGGGTTCAAAAGTGGTGTTAAAATCACCGGCAATTAGTGACAATATATTGGGGGGGTCGCCTGAAGTAATTTATCCAGTTCCTCTACAACTTCAGATTTCTTTCCACCCTGTAGCCCCCTTGCATAAACATTGTAAATATTAATTGCTAAGTTAGCAGGGAAACTAAACCTAACATCCAGAATATCATTACTTACAACTGGGAGCAACTGGATTTGACATTTTAGAGACTGCCTAACCCACATCACTAAACCCCCCATGGGATGACCATAGCTTTTCTTAATAGCAGGCACAAAAAAATTCAGATATCCTACTCTAAACATTGGTTCAACCGTCCACACCTCTTGAAACAAACAAATGTCAAAGTGGTCAATGAATTCTGTCCAAGCCTGGGAATTTAGTTTTGACCCCAGTCCTGCAACATTCCATGAGACGAACGATATATGACATAGAGGTCCATCAGGTGTTGCGTCCAATTCGCCCCTTAAGTGGCAGCCCCCTGTGCCAGGATATACATTATTGTACTTGCCCAAGAGCAGAACTACATTTGGGACCTCAGTAGTGATATCAGATATATTACTTTGGCCAACCTCAGCCTCCCCGTCTTCACTAATTATTAAAGTAAACACTTGCCCTGGCCTGGTCTCTGTCCCCTCCCTAATTGATATCCTCTGGCCCATTAAAAAGGGATTACAAGTTAGTTTTCGTTAAGGAATGTGTTGATCTTGAGCGGTGCAACAGATAATGCCCTAGTATAAAATAGCAAAAAACACAGTTGATGGACAGAATGTAGAACAATGTCATACATTCACCCCAGTACAAGGATCTGGGCCTAAATCCATCGTTTTTTTGCACTCCACACCACCCTGGGTTAGACACTGGCTATATGCAAATCAGCTCTGACCCTGTGCCTCATGGGATCAGTACAGTCCGAACTACCAAGCCATGTCTTTCCCAGACCGGAATCAAGCATCCAAGGACCGGTTTCTGGCTATCAGCCTTCATCAGCCTGGATAGCTTGACTCCAGTGGTGTGGAGAGCCTGGGACTCACGTCTGAGCATACCCAGCCCACTCGGGGTGAAAATTGCAAAAAACACAGTTGATGGACAGAATGTAGAACAATGTCATACATTCACCACAGTACAAGGATCTGGGCCTAAATCAATCTTTTTTTGCACTCCACACCACCCTGGGTTAGACACTGGCTATATGCAAATCAGCTCTGACCCTGTACCTCATGGGAACAGTCCAGTCCGAACTACCAAGCCATGTCTTTCCCAGACCGGAATCAAGCATCCAAGGACCGGTTTCTGGCTATCAGCCTTCATCAGCCTGGATAGCTTGACTCCAGTGGTGTGGAGAGCCTGGGATTCACGTCTGAGTATACCCAGCCCACTCGGGGTGAAAATTGCAAAAAACACAGTTGATGGACAGAATGTAGAACAATGTCATACATTCACCCCAGTACAAGGATCTGGGCCTAAATCCATCGTTTTTTTGCACTCCACACCACCCGGGGTTAGACACTAGCTATATGCAAATCAGCTCTGACCCTGTGCCTCATGGGAACAGTCCAGTCCGAACTACCAAGCCATGTCTTTCCCAGACCGGAATCAAGCATCCAAGGACCGGTTTCTGGCTATCAGCCTTCATCAGGAGAGGGAGGACAGTGGCAGTGTCTCCCCGAACCGTTTTGGCGCCAGTTTGTTTATTCAGGTCAGCGATAACGGAATGACCAGCTTATGTTTTTGAAATCAGAATTTTAATAATCACGCTATCTGTAGCTTTTAAGAACGTTTTGAATCTGGCCTTATATTTTAAAAAGTTTACACGCTGCTTAGGTGTATTGGGGGTGATTAATACTCATGTGCACTTGTGGATGTCAGTGCTCAATAATAAAAGCCTGCCCACCTCGGTCCGACTCGGCAATTAGTGCCGTAGAGCGGAGGGCGGACAGGTAAGAGCCTGACATTTCTACACTTCCGTTAGGTCGAGCTGGTAGCGGTCTAGTCTCCCACAAGGAGGGCTACTTAGGCAGCGAGGAGCTGCGCACTGACCGCGGAGAGGGAAGACAGTGGCAGTGTCTCCCCGAACCGTTTTGGCGCCAGTTTGTTTATTCAGGTCAGCGATAACGGAATGACCAGCTTATGTTTTTGAAATCAGAATTTTAATAATCACGCTATCTGTAGCTTTTAAGAACGTTTTGAATCTTGCCTTATATTTTAATAAGTTTACACGCTGCTTAGGTGTATTGGGGGTGATTAATACTCACGTGCACTTGTGGATGTCAGTGCTCAATAATATAGCCTGCCCGCCTCGGTCCGACTCCACAATTAGTGCCGTAGAGCGGAGGGCGGACAGGTAAGAGCCTGACATTTCTACACTTCCGCTAGGTCGAGCTGGCAGCGGTCTAGTCTCCCACAAGGAGGGGCTACTTAGGCAGCGAGGAGCTGCGCCCTGACCGCAGAGAGGGAGGACAGTGGCAGTGTCTCCCCGAACCGCTTTGGCGCCAGTTTGTTTATTCAGGTCAGCAATAACGGAATGACCAGCTTATGTTTTTGAAATCAGAATTTTAATAATCACGCTATCTGTAGCTTTTAAGAACGTTTTGAATCTTGCCTTATATTTTAATAAGTTTAAACGCTGCTTAGGTGTATTGGGGGTGATTAATACTCACGTGCACTTGTGGATGTCAGTGCTCAATAATATAGCCTGCCCGCCTCGGTCCGACTCGGCAATTAGTGCCGTAGAGCGGAGGGCAAACAGGTAAGAGCCTGACATTTCTACACTTCCGCTAGGTCGAGCTGGTAGAGGTCTAGTCTCCCACAAGTAGGGGCTACTTAGGTAGCGAGGAGCTGCGCGCTGACCGCGGAGAGGGAGGACAGTGGCAGTGTCTCCCCGAACCATTTTGGCGCCAGTTTGTTTATTCAGGTCAGCGATAACGGTATGACCAGCTTATGTTTTTGAATTCAGAATTTTAATAATCACGCTATCTGTAGCTTTTAAGAACGTTTTGAATCTTGCCTTATATTTTAATAAGTTTACACGCTGCTTAGGTGTATTGGGGGTGATTAATACTGATGTGCACTTGTGGATGTCAGTGCTCAATAATATAGCCTGCCCGCCTCGGTCCGACTCGGCAATTAGTGCCGTAGAGCGGAGGGCGGACAGGTAAGAGCCTGACATTTCTACACTTCCGCTGGGTCGAGCTGGTAGCGGTCTAGTCTCCCACAAGGAGGGGCTACTTAGCCCTCTCGTCGCCCTGAGCGCGCAGCGGTCGCGCACAGGGGAGCGCCAGAGGATGCACCTGAGACAAGCCAGAGAGAAGACCGTCTGTGCCCGTCCGTGACAGGACGGGGCCAGGGGCTATGGCGTTAACATCTTCTGGGGTAAGTGACCCAAACGATTCTAGGGTGAGCTATACCGCTCAGGATCTGATGTGTATAAAAACCTATCTCCAGCCGGAGTGCGGTTTAAAAATGTATCCCCCCCCCTGAAGGACAGTTTTCATGCAGGCAGTGCCAGTTTCAGGCGGTATGTGATCCATGTTTTAGAATGATTGACCAATCTCAACATCATATTACACACAGGAACACTGAAATCATTCAGGGCGGGAAGAACTTGTTGTGTAATATAAGGTCTTTCCCCAAACATTACATCGAGGTTTGGGATCTTATTTCTACACATGAACCTGATCTGTGCTTTCTTACAGAGACATGGCTTAAACCCCACTCTATCCCAGCCATCACCCTTGGGATCCCGGAAGGGTATAAAATGGTTAGATCAGATCGACCGAAGAAAGTAGGTGGGGGTATAGCGATTGTGCATAAAAGCAGCATTTCTGTCTCAGTATTAGATCAGTGGTGTAATTCTGCTTTTGAAATGATGGTCTTCAAAATCGGCACGTCAGCCAAACATAGCAGAAAGGGAGCATTAGTCTATCGTCCTCCAGGCCCCTTTAATAAAGTCTCTAATATGCTGGTGGAAGCGCTTGCACCTTATGTTGACGCAGACAAAGATTTTATACTGCTTGGAGACTTCAACATCCATAGCGAGATGAAAGACAATAGGGAGGTACAATCCTTTTTAATGGATGTCTCTTCGCTGGGATTGAAACAGCGTAACAGTGGGCCTACACATTTGGCGGGCATACTTTAGATCTGATTCTCTCAAACTTCTCGGGCATAAAATGTTATGCGCCCAAACAAATGTTCTGGACAGATCATTCTATTTTAGAGTTTTCAATGCCTAAAATTGATATCCCCCCAATTCGTCCTGTACAAATCCCGATGCGCCGAAGGCAATGGCATAAAATATCCGATGTAACGTTTAAAAAGGTGTATGTTGCTCCGAAATTTCTATCTACTGAAAATATTGACTCTGCCTTACTTAAGTATGATTTAGCCACCCATTCTGCAATAGAGCAGATCGCTCCACTCAAAATATTTAAAAGTCGCCCTGCAGGAAAACAGGAAGTCTGGTTTTCTGAAGAGCTGCGGTGCCTCAAGCGTACTGCCAGGAAATTCGAGAAAGTCTGGAGAAAGTCGCACTCAGAGATGGATAAAACTAACTATCAGATGGCATTAAGAACTTACCATAAAGCCATCCGAGCTACACGGAAGAGCCATGTTACCTCACAATTGGAGGCGGCAGGCAACGATCCGAAAGTGTTATATCAAATTATAAACACTTTTCTAAAACTAGTAGCATGTGAAAGTACGGATATGTCGTCTCAACAGCTATGTGACGACATCTCAAGTTTTTTTCACTGATAAGATCGATGCTATTTATGAAAAAATTGAGGCATCCATTCCATCTATTCCATCTACCTCATCTATTCCATCAAGAAATAATAATTCTAATATTAGTACACCGGGTCAAGTAGTGGCGACCGACTCTGATCTGTTTCTTAACTTTCCGAATATCACTCTGCCAGAGGTAGAGATATTGATTCATAACATCAAAAGTGGGAGCCCTTCAGATCTATTACCAGCAATATCAATGGGAGAGGTGGGGAAAGTGCTTGGTCCGGACATTCAGAGCCTGGTGTACCTCTCGTTGGAAACAGGATGTGTCCCACGTGAGTGGAAAAAGGCTCTAGTTAGACCTATCCGGAAGAACACCGCCATCCCGTGGACTAATTTGTCCAATCTCAGACCCATCTCCTTGCTACCATTTCTGGGTAAAATCATCGAAAAGCACACTAATAAGCATTTGTCCACCTTCCTGGAATTATCGGGAAGCCTTGACCCTTCACAGTCTGGTTTCAGGCCAAAATTTAGTACCGAAACTGCTCTGCTGTCGATAACTGACGATCTTCGTATGTACCAGGACAGAGGTATGTCCGTTGTCCTGGTGCTGCTAGATTTATCGGCAGCGTTCAATACTATCTCTCATAAGATCTTGATCGAGCGCCTGACTGTGAAGGGACTGGGGGGGCAAGGCACTGGACTGGATAAAGAGCTTTCTCTCCGACCATACCCAAAGTGTCACCATGGGGGAATTTCGGTCGGATGAGGTTAAGATCACCAAAGGGGTGCCACAGGGCTCATGTTTGAGTCCAACTCTTTTTAACACCTATGTGGCACCCCTGGCAGATATAACTAGAGCCTTTGGTTTCTGTCCAGTGTCTTATGCTGATGATACTCAGCTGCTTTTTCCTTTTAAATCATTGACTCCGGAGGTTATACAATCTTTCTCCGAGAGGATGAAAGCAGTATCCCAGTGGATGTCTGCCAACTTCCTTCAGTGCAATGTTGGTAAGACTGAGGTGATGCTTTTCGGTGAGGCCAAAATTCTATGGTCCCCGGATTGGTGGCCTTTAGATCTAGGACCAGTCCCTGAACCTAAACTAGTAATCAAGAACCTTGGGGTACGTCTGGAGCCGGAGTTGACTATGAAACAACTTGGAAATAACACGGCGGGGTCCTGTTTTCATGTGATAGGCTCCTCCGCAGGATATTTCCACTCCTTCCGGACTCTACTAGAAAGACTCTGGTTCAGGCTCTAGTGATCAGCCGACTTGATTACTGTAATGGTCTCCTGGTGTCCGCGAACGAAGAGGTGTTGGACCGACTGCAAGTGGTACAAAACACTGCAGCTAGGCTGGTTCTAAATGCTCCCCCCAGATCCTCATCCAAACCTCTATTGCAGAAACTCCATTGGCTATCCATCCACCAAAGAGTGAAATTCAAGACTTGCTGTATTGTACATAAGGGACTACATGATCTAGGCCCTGCCTATTTAGCTAAGAAATTCATCTCTTATGTTCCTACTCGCTCTCTTAGGTCAAGCTGGCTGTTGCTGCTAAGGATACCTAGGGTTGGCAGGACTAGAATGGGTGGCAAAGCCCTGTCAGTGGTTGGTCCTACTTTGTGGAAAAGCCTCCTTCTCCAATTGAGACAGTGTTCTGAGCATTTTGTTTTCAGAAAACTATTGAAAACTTTTTTATTTCAGGTCTAACTAGCTAGGCTAATATGAATTTAATGATCTGTTACTTTATGAGCTTTGGTTCTGCACGAGTATACTGTCCTGGTTTTGCTTCTGGTATCTCTCAGCGCGGAGATACTCCTTTGGGAGTTTATTCAAGCGCTTTACAAACACGCAAATAAATAAATAAATAAAATCAGCCTGGATAGCTTGACTCCAGTGGTGTGGAGAGCCTGGGACTCACGTCTGAGCATACCCAGCCCACTCGGTGGCAATTGCAAAAAACACAGTTGATGGACAGAATGTAGAACAATGTCATACATTCACCCCAGTACAAGGATCTGGGCCTAAATCCATCGTTTTTTTGCACTCCACACCACCCTGGGTTAGACACTGGCTATATGCAAATCAGCTCTGACCCTGTGCCTCATGGGAACAGTCCAGTTCGAACTACCAAGCCATGTCTTTCCCAGACCGGAATCAAGCATCCAAGGACCGGTTTCTGGCTATCAGCCTTCATCCGCTTGGATAGCTTGACTCCAGTGGTGTGGAGAGCCTGGGACTCATGTCTGAGCATACCCAGCCCACTCGGGGTGAAAATTGCAAAAAACACAGTTGATGGACAGAATGTAGAACAATGTCATACATTCACCCCAGTACAAGGATCTGGGCCTAAATCCATCGTTTTTTTGCACTCCACACCACCCTGGGTTAGACACTGGCTATATGCAAATCAGCTCTGACCCTGTGCCTCATGGGAACAGTCCAGTCCGAACTACCAAGCCATGTCTTTCCCAGACCGGAATCAAGCATCCAAGGACCGGTTTCTGGCTATCAGCCTTCATCAGCCTGGATAGCTTGACTCTAGTGGTGTGGAGAGCCTGGGACTCACGTCTGAACATACCCAGCCCACTCGGGGTGAAAATTGCAAAAAACACAGTTGATGGACAGAATGTAGAACAATGTCATACATTCACCCCAGTACAAGAATCTGGGTCTAAATCCATCGTTTTTTTGCACTCCACACCACCCAGATCTTTTGACTGGGTGTGAGTGTTTGATTGGTTCCGATGCTCCGTCCATCACCACCCCCTTTTGTACCACTTTTGGCCGCCATAAGTGTGGCAGGGTATACTCAGACGTGAGTCCCTTGCTCACTTTGCCACTGGATTCAAGCAAGCCGGGCTGAAGACGGCTGGAATGCCAGAAACCAGTCCTCGGTCGCTTGATTCCGGTCCAGGGAAGGCATGGCTTGGCAGTTCGGGCTGGACTATTCCCATGAGGCACAGGGTCAGACTGATTTTCAAATAGCCATGTCCGAACTGGGGTGGCAAAGTGGGCTAAAGAACGGTGATGGATTAGACCCAGATCTTTTGACTGGGTTTGAGTGTTGGATTGGTTCAGATGCTCCGTCCATCACCACCCCCTTTTGTACCGCTTTTGGTTGCCATAAGTGTGGCAGGGTATGCTCAGACGTGAGTCCCTTGCTCACTTTGCCACTGGATTCAAGCAAGCCGGGCTGAAGACGGCTGGAATACCAGAAACCGGTCCTCGGTAGCTTGTTTCCGGTCCAGGGAAGGCATGGCTTGGCAGTTCGGGCTGGACTGGTCCCATGAGGCACAGGGTCAGACTGATTTGCATATAGCCATGTCCGAACTGGGGTGGCAGAGTGGGCTAAAGAACGGTGATGGATTAAACCCAGATCTTTTGACTGGGTGTGAGTGTGTGATTAGTTCAGATGCTCCGTCCATCACCGCCCCCTTTTGTACTAGTATAAAATAGGGCAGGGATGTTTAGAGGCCAAATAGACTTGCTGCACTGGTGTGTGCACTACTGTGGTGCCAGCTGTCATTTGAAAAGCCAGCCCTGCCTTGCAGGCTGCTTTTAAATTGAAATTACATGCACATTTGACTTTGGATTTAAAGGTACTTCCGAAGTATGAATCTGCCTTATTTATGCATGTACATCACCCCTAAGGTCAACCATAGGTGCCCCAGGGGTAGTGTGCCTTGTAACTTTAAGCAGGGACATTATAAAATATGTTTTATAAGCCCTGGTGAAGGAAAGATTGCCAATTTAGTATTTCCCCATTGTAGTGAATTACTCAATAGGCTAACATTGAAATATTGTACTTTAAGTATATATATTGATAGGATCAACTTCAATATATACTTCAATGTATCAAACTAATAGTTAAGGTACATCCAACAACTTGGTACTGTTAGACTTATAACTATGACAGAAAATAAATTGATAAACTTTCTTTTCAGGGAACCAAGATCTAGTCTTCCAGATGTTCTTTTCTGATAGGCCAGCCTTTGCCCAGGCTGGTGAGTCTGCTCTAATGAGGTGGGTTTCCACTGGGCGGAGAAGTACAAGCTGCAGAGCAGATGGCAGTAAGGGGGCGAGGAGTGCCAAACTGGTCTTAAAAGGGAGAATTACATTGTAGGACAGCACAGAGTGACCTAGACATCCTGCCACACGAAACCCCTGTAATCAGATTAGGGAGAGGGGTGGAAGGGAAGAGTTTAGGAAAATTACCCACATCTGTATGTTGGGTCAGCCTGATCTAGCACCTCTGGAGAGACTTTCTCCATTTTGGATTTCAAGATAATAGTGCCTTCTGAGGCAAGAATATGCCACCCTTTGGAGGAAGTGATCGTACATCTGGGTGGCACCCTACATCCCATTGGTCAGTGGTGCCCCCTGCTTGATGCCTGGGAACACTGGATAAATATGGATGACTAGATGTTCCTAGGTGGTGCTATAGGTTGTTAAGCCCTAGAAGTGTTCAGTTTCAGTTTTCCTGGTTTGGATTTTTGTCATTTTGGTGTCTATTTGTTCATAAAAATATAGTTTATTTGTATGAATTGGAGTTTTATTTTTTATTGTGTGTTGTGTTTATTTGTTCAGTGTATTGTTTTTTAAATGCTTTACACACCTGTCTGCTAAGTTACGCCTGCCTGTTTGTTGCCAGCTACCAAATATTGAGCAAACGACTAATTTCTTGAGACCTTGACTGACCCTTTTATTATGTTTGTGGTCTTATTACTAGTGGTAAGTCACTACTTATCAATACTAACAATCCACTTTCCAACATTTGCTGGACTTTGTGCATTCCCTCTAGACAGCCACACATTATGGAAGCCTAGCTGTCTTGATGGAACTTAATTGACCATTGTCTGGCTTGATAGGTGGGCGGAGCTAAGCACAGCCCCACTTACCCTTGAATAGACTGTGCCGTGTTTCCACACAATAGGCATAACAGCCCTGTATTGTAACTACAGGCAGCTTGGAGCCTGGACAGGGGAGCAAGGGGATTCCCTACACTTCAGAACCACTGTCTAGAACATTCTCTCACCTTCCAGAACCTGGTCACCAAAGTAAATAAATTCAGAACCTCAGACATCATCACTTTAGTACACGTCAGGACCCGAAGGAATGCTGTGCTGCTACAAGGACTGCCACTTTGCTGGACTGCTACTCTGCAGGACTTCTGCATTGCAGTGCTGACCTGCTGCTTGCTGCCCCATTGCCTGGATTTTGGAAATTGAGATATTAGTAGTGGTAAAAATATATATCTACCACTGGCAATAAGGCCACTAACACAGTCTAGGGCTCAGATTAGGTCTCAGAAAAGTTTTCCCTCTCTCAACCCTTGGCAGCTTGGCTTCCAGTAGCCAGGCTTAACTTCAGAGACAGATATGTAAAGCATTTACAAACACCAAGTCAGTAAATACTGAATAAACACAATAAAAAATACAATGTAGGGAACCGGAGATATGAATTTTTAAAGATTAGCACTACATAGCACATAGAAACCTATAGCACCTATTGGGATATCTGGTCAAGCTAGACCAGAACAAAGTCAAAGTTTCAGGCCAACGGCGATGGAGCCCTGCATGGCTATTCCTCACGGTAGGCCTCAGTCAAACTTTTACCTTCGTACACAGAAACTTTTTTGAAGATTTTTCTGCTGGGACTCTCGATGCTCTTCACCAGTCTGAGTACAATGAGGGTTCACCAGCTTGCTTTTCAGGGAGCTCCCAGTCAAACCCTGGAAGTCAGACCTCCAAAGCTTTTCAGCAGGACGAATCAGCAGTGCAGGCCGGTTCACGGTTGAAGTTCGCCGGCTTGGCTCTCGCGGTTGAGTCAGTCCCCCACTGAGCTTTTTTCCAAAGTTGCTCCAAAGTTCTCCAAACTTATGGAACTTCTTCCTGAAGTTCTTCTGGGGGTACAAAGCAAACACAAAGAAATGATAGACGGAGTGCTGAAACAGACACTCACCCCCAGTCACAGATCTGGGTTGAATCCATCATTCTTCTTTAGCTCACTTCGCCACCTCAGTTCAGACCCAGCCAAAAAGGCAAATCAGTCTTGACCCTGTGCCTCATGGGAATAGTCCTGCCTGAAATGCCAAACCTGGTCTTCCCTAGTCTGGAAACAAGCATCCTGGGACCAATTTTGGGGTAACAGCTCACATCAGCCAAGCTAGCTTGTATCCAATTGCAATGTGAACAAGGGACCCACATCTGGGCATACCCTGCCAACTTAGGGAGAACAAAGCAAACACAAGGAGAGGATGGACATCCAAGCGTGAAACTTTTCAGACATCCACCCTTAGTCACAGATCTGGGTTGAATCTATCATTGTTCTGTAGCTCACTTCGCCACCCCAGTTCAAACCCAGCCTTATGCAAATCTGTGTGGTGTTTTCCTTATAGTCCTGTTTTAAGTGTTGCACAAGTTGAGTCTGACTACTCTGTGCCAAACTACCAGAGGGTGAGCACAGGCTAATTTAGTGTGTGTATTTGACTTACTTTGACTAGGATTGTGGTTCTTTCTTGGACTAGGTACATACCTCTGACAACTAGAAACCAAATTCTAACAAGTACATATCACTCATTTTTGCTGACAAAGGCCAGTCGTTTTTTATGCCTATACTTTTCAGTCAGTTTTATCTGTCTCTGTGGATAGAGTTCTGAATCAGTGACATACTCTGCTGCTCCTGTGGTAGTACAAAAGCACTGTGGGTCTATCTTCTGCAGTGCCTTCTTGCTTACTGTCAGATTGTTACCTGAGGGAAAGCTGCTAAAAGCGTGGAGTCACAATGCGGTTCCTGTGGCAGCTGTTGATTTTGTGACGAGGACAATTGGGATCCCTCTGATTTTCAGCTGGGCATTAGTGCTTCTTTGATTCATCTTAGCTAGCAGCCTAAGAGGTAATTGCAACACATCTGAGTAAAAGTGGTTTAGACCTTTAGGTGAGTTGTGCTGTCACATAGATCAATAGCATAGCCCTACTTAGAAAAGGATGCTGGTATACCACTCGCACATGGCTAACCCATCTAAAGTATAGAACGTTACAAATGATGACGACAAGAGCGATCAAATGTTTTTGAAGTTGTCCAATGAATGAGGTATTTTGAGTCTGTTAGCACACTCAGGTCCACTCTGTGCTGGCAAATTATATGTGTTACCTCTGCAAGATATGTAATGGGTGTGTATGGGCTAGTCTTTCCGTCAGCCACTGCCAGAGTGCCTACTGCAACAATTCTGAAATCCTTGCTGTTGTGGACATAAAACACAGACTACATCTGGTCAAAACAGCTGAAGACAAACATGCTGTGTAGATGCATGATGGTGCCTCTAGACTAATGAATTATTTAAATCTTATGTATCAGTGACAATTCCCAAATTGTATGGAAAGCTAGCTGACTCCAAAAATGAATTCAATTGGTATAAGTGTGTTATACAGTTGCTGTGCTCATTTATGGAATACGTTACGATGCAGTTACTAGCGTATCTTACAGCAAGAAAAGTGATTTGAAACAGACAAAGCTTGTAAACTCAGCTTCACTGTCAACATTTAAATTTCCATTGTGTGTCACCTTTTGTGTTGGAAGAGCTGCAACACTTACACAGATTACACAACTAGAGCAATGAAAAAGCTTTGGCAGTAGTTTAAATGAGCTGAGAAAGAATGTGAATTTTCTAAAACCAAACTAGAGGTTCAGTAGAATTTGATCTATTGCTGTATTTTGACTTTAACGCTCTTTTGTTTTGTTTTCTAAAACTCTACACTTAGGCCTTCCTTAGAATGTAAGCGGAAGGTGGTGAGGAATTTAACAGAAATGGGAAATACCATTAACTCAAAGTGAGATGTTAAACATGTGTGAAAAATACCAGCTATTCTGAGTTTTTTAGGTGCAAGTGAGGCTTAACATGTGCAATTAGTACATAATAATCGGAACAAATTCACCATGGTTTGCCTTTTACAGCCTTTTCACTCCTGCCGGAATCTGTCCACTCACTCAACCCTGAGGCAAGGCACTGTCCCTCATACCCTGAAAAACTAGCCACATCACTCTATTACTAAGGAACGGAATACACCCCAAAAATCTTAGTAACGTTCAACGATTCTTGATTCTTCCTTTCCCACCCAAAATCCAGAAGAGCTGCATAGCAAAACAACGTCAGTATGTAGTTGCTAAAGAGGAGTAAATCAGTAAATTGTACAATACAAATCATTTTACTCATTCACGATGAGGGCATGCATTGATATTTTGCCATCATAAATATAATGGTACTCAAAACTGATAAAGTCTTAAGACCTGGTTATGACTGTGCCGCTAACTTCCAATCCCCGCGCAAAACCATCTTTACGCAGGGACTGAAATGTTCAAAGCGCACTTGCAATTTTTTCCAGCAAAAACTTAGGCACGTGACGCATATCAAAGTTAACTATAAAAAACACACAGTAGCCTGAGGCATTCTGAATTCAGTGTGGAAAGCTATAATATGCATGTTAATCCTTTTATTTTAAAGAAAACTTGGACTATGATGATTCATCACTGTAAGAGTAGTAAGGTAGTAACTGTAATGTCCTGCGGGGCACGTTGTAGTGTTCCACAGGAAGTTAGACTTCCAGCCACTCCCTTGAGGGCTGGACACACTACACCCACACACCCATCCATCACGGGTGTCACGAGTGACGTGACCCCGCTAATAAAAGGGCCCAGGTGCACGTGCTCGAGGCCAATTACCACAATACCTCACCTGGTGTCTGTACTCATCATTTCCTATTATGCGGGCCTGAGGCCCGACACCACACTGGCGACAGCGCTGCCTCGAGGTCCAAGCGCAACGCCCTCGAAGAAAAGGAGAAATTTGACAGCCCTGTCACCCCGAAGACCGGATGAGCACAGGTGGGCTGAACAAGCCAACAAAGGGAGAAGACCGAGGACTCACAGCCACCCAAGAGCACACCCTGACACTCCAGACAGCCACCAAGGCGGACTGACGTCCCTGGATACAGCCTCATGGGTGAACCGAACGTAAGCCACAGCCAGCGCCAACCGCATCTCATCCTAGCGCTTCCCCAGGCTACAGTCCGTCCTGAGCGTCGGCAGTCTAAGTCAAGTTGCATCCATGTTCCTGTCCACAGATGCCACGGGTGAAGATCAGCACAGAGTGTCCGTCCTCACACCGCCTCAAGATGGAGTCGGCAGTGGCCCCAAGCCAGGCAAGAGAGGATCTCCACACTCTACGTGCCAAGCCGCCACAGACACTCCAGCTCAGCAAGGCGGAGGCACATGGCTGCCAAGTCCCTCCGGACAACCAACACTCTCAGCAAGTCACCACCACCTGTCATCCCGAGTCACCACATGGCTGGAAACAACCATCACGCCAGCCATCAGCACCTGTGTCAAACAACACCACTCCCAGAAGATCGACGGACTGGAGTCCTGCACCGTCGCCACACCAGCTGACAAAAGAAACCAGAGGCCACCTGTGTACCTGGCCTCCACGGGAACTGCGGCAGCGTTTGCAAGTCTTGGCCAAGACTCATCCACCTGTGAGGGTTGTGCTTGCAACTAAGTAACGGCTCCTCAGCGGTCCTGCAGCTGCCCCCAGATGGCACACAAGCGGCTCTAAGCGCAGACCTCCTACAGTCCCGCAGCAATCCCGACAACAGGCCTCCCAGGCAGGAGAGCGAGAAGTGACATTGCGCCAACGACAGTTTACCGGTCACAGCCAAGCAGTTCAACAGGGACAGTCAGTCCAGCAACACCTCTGTGAATTCTCACTTGGGACTCCATCCATGTTCACAACGCAACCCACTAAAAGGAACTGTTTAGAATTCACCACAAACCATCACCGGCGTCAGCAAAGTGGGAGCCATGCAAGACAGCAAGACATGTCATCATCTGCGGACCGACGTTATACAGCGGACGTCTCCGAGCCAGCGGTCGTGTCCTGAGCCCCTCAGGTTGAACTACGGGTGCCCGCCGAGAAGGTTCTGCCGCAAACAAAGTCACCAGCCCATTTCTGATGTCGTTCCTGCCAATTGACTCGAGAGACTGATGGACCCTGTGGCATTTTGTTAATTGTTTGTTTTATCCCCACAGGGTGGACTAACACTTTGTTTGTTCCTTATTAAAGTTGGGGAGGAAAGTAATGTCCTGCGTGACACGTTCTAGTGTTCCACAGGAAGCTAGACTTTCATCCTCTCGCTTGAGGGCTGGACACACTACACCCACACACCCATCCATCACGGGTGTCAAAAGTGACGTGACCCTGCTAATAAAAGGGCTCAGGTGCACGTGCTCGAGGCCAATTACCACAATACCTCACCTGGTGTCTGTACTCATCATTTCCTATTATGCGGGCCTGAGGCCCGACACCACAGTAACCTCACCCCAAAAACCTCTGTTTCAGCAAGATGAGCTGAGAAAGGGTATAAGTAAAAAAGCAATGCAGGTACCAGCCAATTCAGGTGCCTTGGGTGTGGGTCTACTTTCTCCTGAAATCCTTGGATTCTTTTTCAGGGGAAAGTGGGATCAGATCTCTAGTTGTACTTCAGGAATATAAAGGGCTTGACCTGCTGTGGTGCACTGAATGAATGGGCATTGTGAAATCTTGCTGGTGAGCACAGACCCTCTGTAAGAAGATGGCAATTTCAGCTGCCTATTGAGTGTGAAAAGTCTTTGGTAAAGGCAGTGGGCTTTTATGAATTCTATGTGAAGGGCTTGATGGTGACCTTAGAACTATGTTTGTGTTAATGAAAATCAAACGTTAAAACTAATAGTCACATGGAAACTCACACATTTCTGAAAACAGATATGAAATGTGCACCCTTGTTATTGTATTAAGTCCTTTAAGATGGAGTTATGAATTGTTCTACCCACAGTAATTTTGTATATATTTTATGTGTAGTATATAGAGGTGGGTTCTCAACGTGCTGTTTTCTTATTAAAGCAGCAGTAGTGATTAGAAATTGATGTACAAAATGTTTTTATTGTTCTGCATTGCTGGATTCTATATTGCCAGTCGCAGATCCTCCTCAAGTCATCTTTGGACTTCTTTGGAATTCTCTGACTTGACTTTTAAGAGTCAGCTGCTAAAAGAGTTACTTGGTCCCCAGTCAGAGAATGTGAAATACGATGGTCAACAGACACAAGAGTTAAGATGCCACTTTCATTCACTTGGGTCTCAATCGCCTCAGTTTTAGCTGGGACCCTCAATCTAGATTTCTCACACTACTGGTAATTACTGAGAATTGTGAGCACTACTTTGACAAGTGTAGATTTACAGCTTCTTTGTGACTCATGCGCCATATTCTTTGTCTCCCTTCATTAACTGTGATGAGTTTTCCTCATTAGCTGTTATGATAGATAACTTTTTATTGCACCTTGCAAGTGGTAAGATCCCTGCTCCTTATTTTTAAGTTTAAGTACGGAGGACCATAGGATTGCCGTACTAGTGGTGGTGGTCTGACCAACACCCACTGTGGGCCAGCCCGCAGTATTACGAGTGTACAGGTACCCACGGAGGTCGCACAGTGGTGAGGAGCTACAATATGCTGGTGGTGATGCTGCAGTACTGCCCCTTTCACGGTGGCGAGTCCGCCATGAAAAGGCTGGTAGAGAGGCACCTAAGGGGGCCCTAACAGGGCCACCTGCCACTCCTGTGCCTAGGGGTGCATGCAGGGGGGCACAAGTTGTGTCCATAATAAGCCCCTAAGTGTACCTGGTAATAGAAAGACTTTCATGCACCAAGATGTGTGGTGCAAGTAGTTTATATGGTCCAAAAGAATGAGAGAATTCCAGTTGCTCCATTTGTGCTCCTTGTACCAAGATCATTTTCAGCACTGAAAGCACAAGTAAAGTACTGAAACACTCTTTGTACACTGAAAAAAACACAATTTATAGCACCATATTGTAGTTTGGTCCCTCCTCTAGTTTACTCCTCTTTTTTGGACTAACTCTTTACTGTATTAAGACTAGTCTCAGCTGAACAATTCAGTGTACAACATATATCTGTCAGACTCCCCTTTCCATTCTGCTTTTAGAGGCAATCTAATAATGGAGTTTTCTGGGAAAATGCAGAATTTAAAAGAGTCCATTTAGCAACAGAGATCCCATGGGATTGTAATGGTCTGTTTGGCTAAGTACCAGTTTCATTGCCAACTGCCTGCCACCAGGCATGGGTATCTTTGAATTTACAGTTTTATCACATTTCATTGCTGACATTGCATGTTAAATACTACAAATAATTACAACAGAGTGGGCAAATCATCGTTTTGTTAATCAC
Source organism: Lissotriton helveticus (assembly GCF_964261635.1). Lineage (NCBI taxonomy): Eukaryota > Metazoa > Chordata > Amphibia > Caudata > Salamandridae > Lissotriton > Lissotriton helveticus. The sequence continues at coordinate 1,408,447,575 of NC_136069.1, read as the reverse complement.
AAAGTCCATTCTGTTTGCAGTATATTTGGAGATAAATAGTCAGACAGCTTCTGCACTGTTTCTCTGGGCTTCAATCGCCGCTTGACAGTAGGATGATAAGCCATCTGTAAATTGGGCAATCTGCCAGACTGCCTACCTTCTTGAGCATTACGATTTACAGATTCCCCGGAGCCACTTAAATGTACCCACACATTCTTATTGTTAAAACGTCCTGACTTTTTTAAGACTTCAGCAGATTTGTACAGTGGGATTTACAACCAAATTGGTAGAAAACCTCTCGGAAAAAAGAAACGATTTCCATTTTAACAACTCAAATCAATTTCCTAGTGTTTATTATTCCCAGTGGTGCCGCTGCACTTAGCATATGTTATATCTTTGATTCTTTGATGGAATTATAATAAAGGTAAGGGAAATACTGTTGCTTTTTCATGCGTTTGATTTCATAAGCTTTTCAATGATATTCACCCATGTATCTAGACTTCACCTGAAAGTGAAAATCTTAAATACAATCTCCAAATTGAGTCTTGTAGTAACAGTTTTGCCAATATGTTAAAATATCAAGGACTCTATTCCAGCAAGGGAACACTGACAAGGTGTGCCAGGCTCAGACCACAGCAGTCCACCCCCCTATAAAAATCAATGTTCTGCCCTCAGGGCAGTTGTGACCTCTCAGGTGCCCCGGGGAAGTGCATTAGTAAAAGGTGGAGTGGCTGTATGAATTAGCAAATCTTTTTTTCACTGTGCAGGTTGAACTAGGCTTGAACATCAAAGACTAGCAGTGAGTGACTGCACGTGCCTGCATGGGTGCTTCAGTGGGGTTTCCATAGACTACCCTGGACTTCCTCCCAAGGGCTGTCCTTCAGGCTTTATACCTCTGCACCGCTTTTTTGTGGTGCAAAGTCAGTGCACCTCTTGATAGCATCTTTGCCTCTGTGCCCATGTCTATAACACAGAGTATAGTATTTTCCTCACATGATGCAAAAGAAAAGGACAGGAATGCACCTTATCTATCAGATAAGGTGCCTTCCTGTCCTTTTCCCCTGCACTGGTGCACAATGGTCTGCTATGCCCACACTCAGGCACCTTTTCACCATTATGCAAGGGTTCCTACGTTGTGGGGATGATTATTTCTGTGCAGGAAGGGAGGCCTCCCTGCCTAAAAACAATCACAAGAGGCTTTTTCCTCTTTCGATGTGTGCTGCAGAATGCAACACACATAGAAAAGGGAAAAATTAGGAAAAATAAAAATACTTCTCCTGGTTGTGCCTCCCTTATTCTTCCAATGGAGAGCCATACGTCTTTGGCGCTGCCTCATGGTTACGATGTCTCGTAAATGTGGGGCAGTGTCAAAAAGCCATGGATGTTGCTTGAAACGCCCCCACCAGCACCCATCGCACACCCCTTTAACGCAGTAAACTGCATTAAAGGGCACGATATTCACAAGCGAGCACTAAGCCAAAAAAATGGCTTAGTACTGCCTGGTAAATACGGAGCAGGCTCCTGCACCATTAGAGCGTCATAAAAAGTGATGCACCGGCAGCGCAAGGGGCTTATAAATAAGCGCCTCAGAGACTTTGGAATAAGGCCTTTAATTTTAGAACAGAGTTGGCAAGTATCCAAGTGGAGACAATGGAGGGAGATGAGTTGGATCTCTTTAAATGACACCTCCTTATCATCTGTGGTCCAACCCATTTTTAAACTTAATTGGTAAGCCCTTTGTGGCATTTGATATTTAGGTCTAGCAACAGCAGCTTTTGCTGCTGGTTTATCATATGTAAACCCAACCAGTAGACATGAGCTTCCATTACGAAATGCTTGGACTTGTATGCCAATAGAAGCATAGCATTCAAAGCAACAATATGTGGCACCATGTTACTGGTCCGAATCACATGGGTCCGGAAACACTGGGCACTGTTGTACCGGGTATGATTCCACATCTGGTGCTTGTATAGATGACATCAGGCCAGGACAAAATATAGAGCTGCAGCTTGTCCCTTGCCAGTACCAACCCCTGCATTGCCCTACATGGTTGTGTCCTCTCATGGCGCAAGCTGCAGCACCGCCCCCAAGATGATACGTTTTTATTTTCTGTCGTACAAGATGCACCACAACATGGCGGATATAATTAGGCCTTTTATGAATAGAGGTAACATTAAAAATTGGCGTTCTTAACCTCACGTGTGACAACTGCCACCTGCAGAGCATTGAGGGAGTGTTCATTTTTTTACTGTACCCCCACCTTCCCTTATGGCACTTGTCATGAGCTGCCCCACAGTGGTTTTATACACTTGTAGCCGGAGTCAGCCTGCACAGTATCCAGCTTTCACTACTCCATTCAGGGCCATCTCCGCTATCACCACCTCTACTGAAACAGTGCCTTCATTTCCTTTTTTGATTCTTCTCTGAAGGGTGGGGGAAGATTTGGAAATGGGTGGTGAGGGTCACACCTGCTTGCACTTCTGCTGTTGAGGAGTTGTGAAAGCTAAGGTTGGCGTGCCTGGGCCCAGATCCTACATACCCTTGTGACATTGTGTGTAGTTAACTGTTCTTCCCCAGCTTCCCCTTGCAAATGTATGGAAAAAAGGGAGAAATAAGTTGAGCCTAACACAACAATAGTTAAACTCTTTAACATTGTGAAAGTTCATAGTATCTTTGTAGCAGTTAATCAAACACGTTGTTTGAAATTCTGACAAAAGCACCCTGACAAAAATTTGTAAATAAAATTTAGGTTAGCCCAATAAATAATTTTTTGATACACATTTTCTTTATCATTCCTGGCAAGTAAGAAGTCATAACTTATTACATGTACCTTTGTTTCTGTAATACTCCCATTGGAGGTTCCAGTTTCATAAATCTGATTATGGAAACAGTACTGTATGCGTATTTTTATGTACATTCAGCAAAATGACGTAGTACAATGGAATCATGACAGTGCTTTCAGTAACTCAGGGTAGATCTTAAAGTGTACGTTTGCATGTGAACAGCACTGAGTGCATTACAGGGGACAGTCGTTGGAACATTAACAAATATAAAATGCAAGCCTTAAATCAAGCACAACACTGGGTAAAATAGTGGAGTCAGTACATGTGCACCATTGAGTAACGTATATTCTAAGCATGAATCCACCACTGAATAAGGCACAGGACATGCAACAAACAACTTAAAGTATATGAGTAAGCTTCAACAACTAGCGAAGGGGCAATGTAAGTCTGAGATTTCCCAACAATAAACCAGATGTACAGAACTAAAAAGGATAGGGTGGGCTGGAACTATTGGACAGTGGTAAGAAACAGCGTTAAGGACATTTGTTTTCAATTATTTGAAAAAGTAAGACCTATAAGTGTAGGGCCTTCGTGAGATAGTCTGGACTATGTTTTCCTCTCTAGTGCAGTTACTCCTCACAGTAATACAAAAAGAACAATTAACGGACAGAATGCAGAACAATTAACGGACAGAATGCAGAACAATGTCATACATTCACCCCAGTACAGAGATCTGGGCCTAAATCCATAGTTTTTGTTGCTGACTATGCCATTCGAGTTTGAATCCAGCCATATGCAAATCAGGCTTGACCCTGAGCCCAATGGGAACAGTCGAGCCTGAACTGCCAGGCCCGGTCCTGGACTGGAAACAGGAATTCAGGACAGAGAGGCTCAGGAGAGCAGGCTAACAGAAGCCCATTCCTAACATCAGCATACCAGGCTAAGGATGGGCAGCTAGAGCAGGCCATTGACTATCCCAGCCCCCACAGCAGACCAAGATTGGAAGAAGCAAGGAATCAGAGAGAGCAGACTGGGTGAAAGCTGCAAAATAGTAGAAGATTTGCAGATTACCTAGCAATGTTAAATGAACTATGGCAACTAAAACAACAGGAAAGAAAGGTTTGATACAGCCTAGACAATAAAACCCTTCTACGCTGTGTAGCAAGAAACCAGTGATCCCTCTTTCTTTCTCCATTTTAGAACAAATATATAAATGTTATTATTATTTTTATTATGATTAGTATTATCATAATATTATTAGTAATAATGATAATAAACATTATTGTTATTAGCAGTATTAATATTCTTATTGTTGTTATTATTATTATTATTATTATTATTATTTTCTTTGTTGCAGATAGTACTTAAAATTGTATGACTAATATAAATACAAAAATACAGATAAGAAGATTATGTGCATTGACATTTGTGATGATGAACATTGCAATTTGTTTTGCCCTACTGGGCTGTACAATTGTCCATTGCTTAACTTCAGGTGGTTGTTAAGCTATGAGCTACCTTTTCTAATTTCATGACTTTGATGACATTCTAAGTGTTTGAGGATTTAGGAGGCATTGAATATATCGATTAATGATAGGACATCATTGGTCAATACAATACAAAAGCATGCACCATTGAGAGAGCAAGCACGTAGACAACTGTATGACTTTGAGCTCTTTCGTGCATATGATAGTGCCAGGAATTGTGTTTCATGTAATCTGTTGTTAAGGGGGATGTGCAAGTGTGGCTTGAGATGGATTCACTACTGTTAGACCTGGCACCATTGGCGTGGGTCTCCCTTCCGTTTCTGCTGTTGCCTCGTGTTTTTGCTGGTGTTAGATGCTTTGGGCACTGTGCCACTGCTGTCCTGTGCCACAGTGCAAGTGCTTTCTATTGTAAATTGCTGTATAAATTCGTGATTCCATGATTGGCTGATTTGGTTTACCTGTCAAACCCTAGTACAGTGCACCAGGAGTGCCCGGGGGTTGTAAATCAAATGCTGCTGGTGGACTTGCAGCACTGGTTGTGCCACCCACAGAAGCAGCCTGTAAAAGTGTGTTCAAGGTCTGCCATTGCAGAGCCTGTGTGCAGTCTGGTACTGCCATGTTGACTGTGCACGTGCACCCACTTGCCAGTCCCTAAACCTTCCCTTTTCTTTATATCAGGCACCCCTATGCTAGGCCCAAGGGCAGGGTGCATTGTAAGTATAAGGTAGGACAAGCCCTGATGTGTGTGGCATGTACTAATAGTGAATTACAGCCATTTTCGTTTTTGACTATTGCAAGGCTGTCTGTTCTCCATAGGCCAGAATGGGCAGTTAGATTACTACATTTTATAATCTAAACTGACTCTGGGAAAACAGTGGAAATTCGAGTTTAGAATGCCTGAACTTAGAATGATGAAATGCATCTTTTAGTGAAGTTGATTTTAACATTCTGTGTTTGAAAATACCACTTTTAGAAAGTAGGTATTTTCTTGTCTAACTATCCAAGCCTGCCTCTGCTAGGTTGTGTATTCCTTGTCTGGAGTTTGAGTGACAGCGCTGAGGGATTCCAGGAGATGGGGTGAGTCCGCCCAGTGGTGATTAGAGAGATCTGCATCTAGATGGGATGGAGGAGTTGCACCTGGGACCTGAATAGAGCTGTGCCTTCCCTCCACAATGTTGGCTGCCTCCCCTGTGGTGCATCTGATGTCTCTGCCCTGCACTGTGAAAGGAGAGGAGTCATGTCAACAGAGTGCTCCAGGGCTGTGCTTTCCCTCCACAATGCTGGCTCCACCTCCTGTGGGGCATCTGATGTTTCTGCCCTGCAATGTGAAAGGAAAGAAGGAGTCATGTAAACAGAGTGCTCTAGGACTGACCAGAACTGGTTTGCACTAGGCAAAGGCCCCTCTGCCCTCAGAGGACAAAGTATTTTGGGGTATACGTTTTGGGACCCTGATCCCAAGAATTTAGATCACTATTGGACAAGAATAAGAAACATTTGCTGAGGAGAGGAACCAAAAGAAACTAAGGAGAGACTATCCCTAAGCTAAAGTGCTGCTTGGGGGATTGGCCTGCAGTGGTTGCCCGACTGCCAAAGAAAGGAGAAAGGACATTGTGTGCACTTTATTCAACTTGTGAAGGATCTCCAAGGGCTTGAGAGAAAAGCTTGCCTCCTGCTGAAGTCTCAGGGACACCAGAATTCAACCACCAGCTCCCAAAGAGTTATTTGGAAGTGCCTGCTGCTGTATTGGGCCTTCTTAGGGACTGCATGTCGCAAGGAGCTGGAATTGCGAATCACGAAGAAGAAGCGTGTCGCCATCGCAGCCGCCGCATCTCTGAACAAGGGTGTCGCCGCTGTAGCTGACACATTGCACCGCATCACAAGAAACGTCTCGCAACATCAAAGAAGCGTGTCACCGTCGCGGCCGCTGCCATTGCATTTGTAAACAAGGATGTCGCCGCTGTAGCTGACACATTGCACCGCAGAAGTGCCTCGCATCCAGAGAAAAGTGGGCCGCCGTCGGAGCCGCTGTTGTAGCATCTCTGAACAAGGGTGTCACTACTGCAGCTGTCGCATCAAGCTGAAGGGTCTCGCATCGAGGAAGAAGAGTGTCGACGCCAAAGCCGTTGTTGTCGCTTCTCTGCACAAGGATGTCAACGTTGCAGCTGACACATCGATTCAAGACAATTTGCAACATCGGAGAAGTTCGCCGCATCAAGAAGACGATATCTTTATTTCTTTGCACCAAAATTTCTAGCATCACCATCTTTACAACACTTTAGTTGCCCTGCGTGTTGCATCTAAAGGTACATTGACTCAAAGTGTTGCATTTTAAGATCTAAAGAGAACTAAGCTAATTCTACCATTTTAAGTACAGTATTTTGGATTTATGTCATTTATGGTCTTGTGTTAAATCTATATAAAGAATACTTATTTTTAATATACAACTGTGTGGTGTCCATCTGTAGTGTTGCCACTGGATTACTGTATGTGTTCACAAATGCTTTACACACTGCATCTGAGATAAGCCTGTCTGCTCGTGCCAAGCTACTAAGGGGGTGAGCAGGGGTTATTTTAGGAGTGTACCCCCTTACCCTGACTAGAGACAAGGGTCCCTATTTGTCACAAGTACCTACCTGTGCCAATTAGAGACCCCCAAATCTAACGACTACTGAACTAGGATACACTGGACAGTCTGGATGGCATTCAGTTAAGTGATTGCAGCATAAGGTGTCTCCTCAACCATTCGCATTGAAAGGATACCACGAGGCAATGACTTGGCGGGAAATACAGTAGATAGGGTAGGTGGAACCAGGCTGAGGCTGGATGAAGATGTGAGACAAAAAATCCAAATCACAAACCCCTACCACTACCTCCTGCTCAGAGGATGGTGAGGATACTTTAGGTACTGTTGTGTTTCTATCTAGGACCCTAATTAGATATTCCCGATTTATGCCCTTGTATGGCTATAATAAATAATATCCTTATAAAGGCATAAGAATCATATCCATATTTAGTAATAGCCCATGCAGTCCAAATCAGGCAAGGCTACTTCCCTAGACTCCTAGAAAGTACAACGCGTTCTTTAAAAAAAAAAACCTCCAGCAACCTGGGAAATCCCCATGCTTCTGTTTTGATTTGTCCTAGAACTCCTGCGAGCACTGAAAGAATGGCCAGTTCTTAGTGACATCTTTATTGACGTCTTATGTCCAACCTTACGTCAAACCCGGCACCTTTCCGATATAAATATACCAACGTTGCCTTAAGCAAACACACGGTGGTTTGGAGCAGAGCGGCTATCTACTTGCCCGAGAGCCCAGCTGATGCGAGAGCCCACGGACGCCGCCCCTCCTTTTTGACACACGGAGAGAGACGCTGTCTTTTTCTCCAGTCGAGAAAATCCAGCTCCGGTGTTTTCAGCCGTCCTTGCGGGTTGCTGGGATATCGAGTCCTGAGAAAGAGATACCAGACCTCCTGATTTCTATTACCCAGGTACGGAGCTGACTAAACCCTGAAAGAGTATTCTTGATTCAGATTTCTTGGCAAAACCAACTTAACTTAAACTGCTACTTACTTACTCCTTCCCACGTATTAGGCTTAGGTCAGGTACACCGGGGTAGGCGTATCTAGAAGCACCAGTTGAGTACGTTAGTCAATGTTTTTATGTATGTATATATTTTATCCATTTTAAAGTATCATATGGCTAAGAAACCATATCAATGTTTTTACAGTATTATTTCATAATACTCCTTTTACTGTACGCACTTTACTTTATGATAAGTATTGCACTTGTGGCAATTCATTTCTCTTGCATGAAAAAGAAGACTGCTCAATTGTTAAAATCTAGATTGCGACTTAAACATTATCGGCGCCATCTTGTCCCTTTCAGGCTCATATGTGCGCGTAAGCAGCAGCCATTTTGAATGCCATGGCCTCTCTGCCCACTGCCGACAGCCAGCGCGTCTCTCTCTCTCTCTCTCTCTCTCTCTCTCTCTCTCGACCTCGTAAACATCCCCTGCGCATTGACAGCCCCCGCTCTCACACGCTCGGGCCATAAACCACCTCTTTCAGCGCGACCCTGCCTCGGAACCACATCCCGTACCCGGCCAACACCTCTCTCCGTCCCTTTGATGCACACATCCTTTGATGGCCCGATTGTCCGGCCCGATCCCAGGCCGTCACCTAGCCCTGCGGATACAGTTTATTGCCCATACAGTAGGCAGCTGCCCCTCTTCAAAGGATCTAAGACTAATCGAAACCCCCCACCCCATGAGATCCGATCAGCCGCACACATTCCGGGAATCGGCGGAATATCCAGCTGCGCGACAGTCATCACCTGCTGAGATCGGGGTGGGGACTTCTACTGTAAATGTATGTGGGAACGGGCATGAAGCGGGGATTTCAAAGATGTCTTTCCGTACTTCAAAGCATTGACAGGAATATGTTTCATGCAATAAAGTCATAAACTAGTGTATAGGAGGCCAGGCCTCAGAGATGCAGTGAGAGCACCTCGAGAAGATACCCTGTTGTCTGATTTGACGTGTTCTGCTCTGTCGGAATAAACATCTGTTTCCTGCCTTCCAGTCTCCAGCGCCAGCCTCTTTGTTTGATAATTTCGAGTGGTATGAGAGGCGATTAACGCCGGGCAATACTTGGGTGTTTATCGACTGAAACCTGCCTCACCTTTTACAATTGGCACCCAATGTGGGGCCCATCAGCGACACGTGGATCCAGTGGGAGAGGTCCTGACGACAGAGTGAACGACTGCAACAATCGGGAAGTGCACCTGCCCGATAGACCCTCGTCTGGCAGCCGATCATCCGAACTTCACCGGTTACGAACAGACCTCTCTCGAGTAATCTACGGTCCTGACTGGGAACCATCAGGAGTGCCACAGCGATTACGGAGAATAGTGGACGATTGGGCGCTGGAAGCGGAAGAAGAGAAACTATCCTTGCGGTCCGGGTGCGAAATAATTGTCTGACTGTCTGAAAATACTAGTATTGCTCTCTGATTGTTTTTGAGATATTCTCTGCCTGCAAACGGGGGAGAATAGAAATATTCTCTCTTCCTTTGCAGATAGTGAAGGGAAGGTAACGCGGACCTTTGTCCCCCGCTGTAATCTGTCGTGCCTATTTTTCTCCCCACTGACTGATTGATTGTTCGGACATTGGTTGTTCGAAGCTGGTTCTTTTTGAGGTATTCTCTGTTTGCAAAAAACGTAGAATAGAAATATTCTGTCTAGTCTTTGCAAGTAGTGAAAAGATAGGTAGTGCGGACCTTTGCCCCCCTCTGTAATCTGTCATGCCTATCTTCTCCCCACTGATTAGTAGTTGGTTCAACCCGGACCGCTTATTAGAGATGAACCATCCAGCTCCACTGGAAGGCACCCCTAATAAGGACATGTTCACTAAATACGGACTAGTCGCCATAGCTTATAGTAAACTATGGCATAAATATACAAGAAAGGATCAGGAAAGTCAGTGGCCACTGATAGGATCCTTTGATGATGATAAAGTAAACATGTTGGAAACAGCCCTTCGTAACAATAAGGCAACGCCCACTATGCTCGACAGCCTCGGCATGTGGCGCAAAGAAGCAGAACAACGGAAAAAGAGAAACGAAGTCAGATTAGAGAAAGAGCTACGAAAAGCAGCTCACCTATCTGCTAGAAAGTTAGAGGAAGAGATAAAGGAGAGGGAGAAAGCCAAACAGAAGCAAGAGTCCGAAACATCGGGCCAGTGTCCTGTCAGGACACCCTCTATGCTCTACCCTGAGATACCCTCGAAACAACGAGCGAACAATGATTTATTACTAGGTCCCCCAATCATCTACATGCCTCCCCCATACGCCCCTTCCCAAACCTTAGTACAACACCCGCAGCCCCAAGTACGGGTGAGAATAGTGCCAAGACCTCGGTCCTCACGGCCTCCGCGCCGGACGAACCCCTTGTACTCAATGCAGCACCAGCAGTAGCACTAGATGACCCTGAAACTAGAAGGAAAGATTCCACTAGAATGAACCGATTGAGCAAAGATGAACGAATAGGGATCGATAAGATAGTGAAGACACTGGTGGAACGAAAAGAGAGCGAGGAATACGTAACAGATATGTACACTTCATATGCCAATAGTCACAGACGACACTTTGTTGCGCGATTTTGTTATCACATCCTCAATACCTATGAGGATCGATACCAAGATAAAGGTCCTGAGAGGTTAACGACTCTCTATAGGAAAGTTGACATTGGGGATGAAGGCGAGTGTGATGTAACGAACCTCTTCACGCGTACGCTTGAAGGCTTCCGCCACCTCACTGAACAGAGACCAGAAACTAGCGCTGCGACTCCTGTAGCGACCGAACCCCAAACAGAAAAAGCTAATACCATGATGCCTATAAAGGAGGCCACTCCCTACTGGGTTCCCCCAAGAGGACAGGGAACACATGATGACATTAACCACCAAGATGCAAGAGGGAGAGTTGTTTATAACTGGGTCTACCAACCATGGGATCGGCAAGACATTTTGACGTTCCGAAAATCCTTGCCTGATTTACGAAAGAACCCCACCGCCTTTTATACTGAATTAGGCACAGCCTTGGGTTCGACGATTATGACCCTAGCGGACATCGATTTGTTTTTCGGGCTATGTCTGCCAGCTGATGTGTGGAAGCAAATCCGGAAAGTCGACCACCTTGAGCTGTTCGGACATACCTGGTCGCAACTCGATGGCATAGATAGGCAACGAGAGCCTGGGCAGAAACCTTTAAAATCCATTCTAGACCTCCCAGGCAAGATCGTCCAGAAATTGAAAACCCTGATCCCAGAAAAGAAAGTGGATTGGTCGATAGTAACGGCCTGCCGCCAGAAACCCCAGGAAGACGTATGAGAATACTTCTCCCGGTTTGAAACGGTGTTCTCCGATTACAGCGGCCAGGACATGACCACTGCAACCGGACATCATCTGTTTGTCCAGAATTATGTCAAAGGTCTGTCGCAGGAGGTCTCACAGAAACTACAGACTAGCGAGAGTAGCCGGGCAGCCTCCAAACCCGCGGCTATCCTTCAGATGGCCCAGTACTACGAGCATCAAAAGAATGAGAACGATAGGGTGACTGAGAAAAAGAAAAAGGACCTGAAGGAAAGGGTGATGATTGCTCAATTGCAAGGGGTGACTAGTGGAAGCTACCAATCGAATGCTCCTAGAAATCCACCCCCTAGAGACCGTACACCCGCACCCTACACTCCACGAACAGACATCGATAAGAACCAGTGTGCGTTTTGCAAAGGATTTGGTCATTGGAAATCCCAGTGTCCGGTTCGGCTAGAAGCAATCAAAAATAGGGACACGAGAGACGTAGCAAGTGAGCCAAGAAATAGAGGACAGGGACGAGGGAACACAAACGACACCAACAACGACAGGCCAGGCAGACCAAATATGTTTGACCGTCCCCGACAGAACCAGTACCAACAGTATGACTACGACAATGCCCGTGACTTCGCATAGGACCGCCAAGGGCAAGGGAGGGATCCAGTCGAGCTCCATGTTGACCAGCAAGGCCCTTATGTCACCGTCAAGGTCCTGGGTACGAAGTCTACATTTTTGGTAGACACTGGCGCAACACGTAGCGCATTATTTAAACGACTGATTCCGAGGGCACCCTTGTCTGGCTCACATGTAACATCGATAGGTTTTGATGGAACGCCCTCCACTAACTACTTGTCCGCAATGATCTCCTTTGACTTGGAAAATAACACCACTGACACCACGTTTTGACTTTCATCCAACACCCCCGATGCTATTATGGGACTTGACTTATTGAAGCATTTCCGAGCTACTATTAGGTGTTCACAAGATGGGGTTCGAGTCATTCTGTACGACAACCCGACTATGCTCAGATCCTGTCCCACTCCACGCATGTTTTCCATCACTGACGCTGACTTGTCCCTACTCGACACTCTACCTCTGTACCTATGGGCAAAGACTGACTCGGACGTAGGACGCATGATGATAGACCCGGTACACATAACTGTTCGACAGGACGCAGTGCTCCCGAAACTTCCACAATATCGGATATCGCCCGAGGGCGAGAAGGCATTGGTAAAGATCATCCAGTCCCTGATAGACGCAGGAGTGGTAGAGGAAGTAGTTAGCAATGTTTGCAACAGCCCTATTCTACCCATTGTAAAGAAGCAGGATGAGGGAGATGAAAAAGCGTACCACTTCATCATTGACCTGCGAGAGGTCAACAAAGTAGTTGTACCTCAGTACCCCGTAGTCTCAGACATCACCACCATTCTGACTCTGATTCCTTCCACTGCTACCACCTTCACGGTGATCGACCTCAAGAACGCCTTCTTCTCCATCCCTATCCACCCAGACAGCCGCTACCTTTTCGGCTTCACCTTAAAATCCAGCTCATATAGATTTTGTAGAGCACCCCAAGGCTACACTGAAAGTCCCAGCATCTACAGCCAGGCCCTCAAGAGACAGCTTGACGCAGTCCAGTTACTGGATGGAGTGGTGTTGGTACAGTACGTCGATGATATCCTTTTGGCGGCCGACACCACTTCACTTGCAGTCACTGCCACCATCCAACTCCTACACTTCCTCGGGGAGAATGACCACAAGGTCTCCAAAAAGAAGTTACAATTCTGCCAACCCCAGGTCCCTTACCTAGGCCATCTCTTGTCCAAAGACGGGAGGAAGCTTACGCCCGACCGAATTCAGACCATCCTAGACACCCCTGTCCCTAAGACACAGAAACAGGTCCGCTCCCTAGTAGGCCTCACCTCCTTCTGTCGACAGTGGTTACCAAATTTCAGCCTCATTGTGAAACCGCTACTTTCCCTGCTGGCTAAAGATGTCCCCTTCCCGCTCCCTTGGACCCCCGAGTGCCAATCCTCCTTCAAGGAACTACGAGACGCCCTTTGTTCCGCACCAGTCTTAGGAACCCCTGATTACACAAAGCCCTTCTCCCTCTACACTCACGAAAGGGAGGGTTGCGCTTTGTCTGTCCTGACTCAGTCCATTGGCCCCAAGCACCGCCCATGTGCCTACTTCTCCGCCACTCTTGACCCTGTAGCCAGAGCTTTGCCTGCCTGCCTTTGAGCTGTAGCTGCCGCTGCTATCTCTATCCGACAGAGTGAGGGGATCGTACTCTCGAATTCCCTTACGGTGTTAGTGCCCCATGCGGTTGACACCCTCCTAACCCAGACTAAGACGCAGCATCTGACTAGTGCACGACTGACTGGGTACGAACTGACTCTGCTTGCACCCCATATCACTCTGAAAAGATGCACTACACTGAATCCAGCCACTTTGTTGCCCCTACCTGAGAACGACCCCAATGTACCCCCGATACGTGACTGTGTGACCCTCACGGACGAACAGACCCGGAGCAGAGTTGATCTCCGATACACTGCTTTTCCAGATCCTGACGGAGAGCTATGGGTAGATGGCTCTTGTATCAAACTCCCCGATGGCACTACCTCAGCCGCTTATGCAGTTACCACAGCCCGAACTATAGTTGAGACAGCCCGCATCACACAACGATCTGCACAGACAGCGGAACTGATTGCCCTCACACGAGCATGTATCCTAGCAGCCGGGACAACAGCGAATATTTACACAGACAGCCAGTACGCCTTCGGGGTGGTTCATCATTTTGGGCTCTTGTGGAAGGAGAGGGGATTCCTGACCTCACACGGCACACCCATCCTACACGGAGATCTAGTCTCCGCTCTGACTGAAGCAGTCCTCCTCCCCAAACAACTTGCTGTAATCAAATGCCAGGCACACAAAAAGGTTACGGACATCATTGGGCAGGGGAATGCACTGGCCGACATCACTGCCCGGACCACAGCTGAGAATAGGACAACGACACGCATGTATGTGACCAGGTCACAAAAAATAGGGAAACTATTAGGGACATCCAGATGGCAAGCTCACCCCACGAACTGACTGAATGGGCACGGGTGGGACTGAAAGACGATGAAGGCTGCTGGCGGACAAAAGACACGAACAAATGGTTGCTACCCAACTCATACTTGATCCCCATACTGACCATGGCACACTCCCCTGCACACATAGGATCTGCCCCTATGGCCGAACTTGTCTCCAAAGTTTGGCACAATGACAAGATCACAGACTCAGCCAAACGCCTAGTCCAACAATGCCTGATATGCCTGCAGCACAACCCTGGGAAAGGAACTGTCGTACCCCGGGGAGGATTTGGGGTCCCCAACCATCCATTTGAAGTCCTGCAGATGGACTACATCCAACTCGAGAGATGCCAAGGCCTAAAATATGTACTTGTTGTCGTGTGCGCATTTAGCAAGTGGGTGGAAGCCTATCCAACTCGCGACAACACTGCCATTGCTACTGCGAAGGTCTTGCTGAAAGAATTCTTCCCTCGCTACGGCCTTTGTCGAATTTTGTGGAGCGACAATGGCCCCCACTTCGTAGCCGAGGTCATCCAACTCATCTTGAAGGGGTTGGGTGTAAAACAAAAGTTCCACGCAGTGTTCCACCCCCAATCTGCTGGGCTGGTTGAGCGACATAATGCCACACTGATGCTCAAACTAGCAAAGATAGTGGCCACCACAGGACTGAAATGGCCAGACGCTCTCCCATTGGCATTGCTGTCAATGCACTCCACCCCCACCAAACACCACTTGACCCCTTACGAGGTCGTTTTTGGCAGGCCTATGAGCATCTGGTCTGCACCGAAATCGACATCCATTCATGACGTCCCGGACGTCCTCATGTCTGACTATCTGTACAATTTGACCAAAACACTGTCTATTATCCATCAACAGGTGCTGCAAGCCATCCCCGACACTTCCAGGGGCCTCGGACACGACATCCAACCCGGTGATTTCGTATTGGTCCGGAATTTCCAGCGAGCAAAGAGTCTGGAACCTCGGTGGACGGGCCCCTGGCAAGTCTTGATCACCACCCGAACAGCTCTTTGAGTGGAAGGGAAACGGAATTGGCTGCACGCACACCACTGCAAGAAAATCTCCTCAACACTGACGACGACCGAAGACGTGGCTACCCAAGAAGAGCTCCTGAACAAAGACCGACCATCCCTGAGCTGTTACCCTGAGACAGAGACACTTGAATTGGCGGAATTTCCCGATCCCACTGTGCCATCCAGAGAAGGGTATAACCTGCGACGAAAGGAGGGAGCTTCGGCTAAGCAGACCACTGACTAAGTTACAATTCTCAGAGAGGTGGCCTAACACTACTAAGGCTGCCAGGAGAGAAGCCAAACGAAGTTTGTGGTTCTGCCCGCTACCGAGCCCCTTGAAAATGATGGAAGCGCCCGACACGAAGATGATGGAAGCAACCGGATATCCGAAGACCCACTACAGAAACCCAAAGACTGACAGGTTACACAGCTCAAAGACTATTGCACTCTTTATCACCCTTCTCTTTTGCCTCCTCCTCGTGACCACCCTATGGATCGTGGAAGAAAGTGCACCAGCTCGTGAGGTATTTCTAACCACTGCACAGCCTACCACCGTGAAAGAACAACATCTGATCTCTCTTTCACCTCAACTCCGAGAGAGACGTAAGGAGTTTTGGAACAACTCTTTCGTGCAGTTGCCACATCAACACAACCTTGCCGCCGATGCCACAAATTGCTGGATCTGTGGGCTGTTGCCACATGCCACTGGACACTCCATCCCCTTCATCCCTTCACCTTTCTCTGTCCATGGTTCCTGCCTTGCTTGGCTGATCCTCTTGCAAGAGAGTTACAGAGATAATGCCACCTCGGGAAAAACCATGTCACACTTTTATCATGGAGTCTGGCTGAACAAAACGGGAAGAACTGCTGCTCCCTTCTGCCTGCTGACAACCAATACCTCCGTTCACATGGACATTCCGGCCGAAGAACGGATTGAAATGCAGGTGTTCAACAACCCAGCCTGACCCACCTTCTCTTACCTCCACAAAACGAGCAGCTGCCACCCTGACTGTAGCCCTGTCTGTCGTCAACATCTCGGGCCTTGTATGCATCGAAGGTCTCGGGACGCAGTTGGTGGGCCACAGCACTTGCCGCATCACTAGAACTTTGGACTCAACTGATCCACCCTCTTTCGTCACCTCTCTGAACATGTACTTTGTCTGTGGTACAAAAGCCTACACTTGGCTCCCAAAGGGTTGGAGAGATACCTGCTACATTGCCTTCGTCCTTCCTCCCACCTATGTGGCTCCAGCAAACCATCACCGACAAAAGCGAGCGAAAGACATTGAACAAGCCGACTCCACCGGAGCACAATTCCTGGATGCAATAAAGGGACTTGTTCCACTCTGGGGCCCGATGGCGAACAGCCGTGCCATCCGACATTTGACCCAGGCAGTCGAAACGACAATGAACATTACAGCTGGCATCCTCACAAACAATACAACCGAGCTTCAGGCGGTCCGCCTGGTGGCCCTTCAGAACCGCATTGTTCTGGATGTGGTTCTAGCGGATCGTGGAGGAGCATGCCGTATCATCGGGTCCAGCTGCTGCACCTTCATACCAGACAATTCGCCCTCAGTCTACAAGGCCATTGAACATCTCCATAGACTCTCCTCAGAAGTTCATCAGGAACAAGAAGAATGGTCGCTTGGGATTTGGTTTTGGAATACTGTAAGGGACTGGGGGTGGAGGTTGTTCATGATCATCTTGATACCGATTATTGTAATATGTGGATTCTGCCTGGGTATTCAATGCTTGCCACCCCTGTGCTCACTTTGTGCCAACTGCATCTGCCCTAAGACTCTGGACTTTGAAACTGAACGCATGAAAGCATTGTATGATGTAGAGATCCGTAACATGATGGGGATAGACATAGACTGACAAGCTGGCTAGATATGTTGAAAAGGGAGGACTGTTAAAATCTAGATTGCGACTTAAACATTATCGGCGCCATCTTGTCCCTTTCAGGCTCATATGTGCGCGTAGGCAGCAGCCATTTTGAATGCCATGGCCTCTCTGCCCACTGCCGACAGCCAGCGCGTCTCTCTCTCTCTCTCTCTCTCTCTCTCTCTCTCTCTCTCTCTCTCTCTCTCTCTCTCTCTCTCTCTCTCTCTCTCTCGACCTCACAAACATCCCCTGCGCATTGACAGCCCCCGCTCTCACACGCTCGGGCCGTAAACCACCTCTTTCAGCGCGACCCTGCCTCGGAACCACATTCCGTACCCGGCCAACACCTCCCTCCGTCCCTTTGATGCACACATCCTTTGATGGACCCCCATCCTCTGTCCCCGATTGTCGGCCCGATCCCAGGCCGTCACCTAGCCCTGCGGATACAGTTTATTGCCCAT
Source organism: Lissotriton helveticus (assembly GCF_964261635.1). Lineage (NCBI taxonomy): Eukaryota > Metazoa > Chordata > Amphibia > Caudata > Salamandridae > Lissotriton > Lissotriton helveticus. Next base: position 1,408,430,007 of record NC_136069.1, on the reverse strand, counting down.
ACAGTAGGAAGCTGCCCCTCTTCAAAGGATCTAAGACTAATCGAAACCCCCCACCCCATGAGATCCGATCAGCCGCACACATTCCGGGAATCGGCGGAATATCCAGCTGCGCGACAGTCATCACCTGCTGAGATCGGGGTGGGGACTTCTACTGTAAATGTGTGTGGGAACGGGCATGAAGCGGGGATTTCAAAGATGTCTTTCCGTACTTCAAAGCATTGACAGGAATATGTTTCATGCAATAAAGTCATAAACTTGTGTATAAGAGGCCAGGCCTCAGAGATGCGGTGAGAGCACCTCGAGAAGATACCCTGTTGTCTGATTTGACGTGCTCCGTCGGAATAAACCTCTGTTTCCTGCCTTCCAGTCTCCAGCGCCTGCCTCTTTGTTTGATAATTTCGAGTGGTATGAGAGGCGATTAACGCCGGGCAATACTTGGGTGTTTATCGACTGAAACCTGCCTCACCTTTTACTCAATAAATAACACCTTTTATTGAAAACGCCCGTCTCTCTATTTCTCTGCACTCTGGTGAAACTAAGTATGCACAATTGACCGAGTGAAATAGCTGTCTATTGTTTTCACACGACTCTAGAGATACACTCTTATTCTGAGGGAGCAAAGTTGTCATGTTTTATGGTTGTCAGAAGCTAATCCCTTCTTGTCTATCCAGGGAAGTTAAACACCTCCTTGTTTATTCGAGAACGTTTCTAGTGACCTCTGAGCTAGCTGGCAAAGCTAATTAAGTGTAATATAGTCAGTAGAGACCTAGTCGACCTCAGTCCTACGTCTACACTGCTGTTTATATTATTCCAATGCGCAGAGCCTATTGGGAATATAGGAACTACACTACAGTACATTCAAACAGTAGGCAGCAAGTGTGTACGAAGATTACAAAGGTTTTCCCCTCTAAGCTATCCTAATTAGAGTACAAGTGTGAGATCTAACATCACATGCAATGCTCTTATCTGTGACGTATCAATAGGCCCGCAGTGCAGGGGGCCCAAGCTCAAGGGGCCCCCCTCCAGCACTGTGCACGGGTAGCGGGCCCCTGGCCTGACAGCCTCTGACTGGGTCTGGAGCATGGGGGGTCTCCTCCACATACTTTGCAGGGGGGGCCCTCAAGTTTCATTACAGCTGAGGCTCTGATGCAGGTACTTTAACCTTCCAAGCTATCTTAGAGTCCTGAAGCAGTGACCATCAGTTTGGCCAGTATTTTAATGCCTGGTCAAATAAAGCAAATCTAGAAAATCATTATATTCCAGTATATTTCCCCTTTGAAATATACCATAAAGCAGTAACTCTAATACAAAAACACATCAACCGTTTTTTAGAGCTATCTAGGCTATTCCTAAATATTTGTAATGCAGACAGAAGCAAATCACTATGCTAGAGAAAAAGAATACATAGAGTTTTACAAGGCAGGCCATTTAAGTGTCATCTTTCGGCCCTTCCGCAAACCCCACATACACATAATTGTTGAGTATTCTTTCCTGAGAAAGGAAGCAACCCTACCTACAGATCTTGATAGAAGGTGGGGACACCCACTGGATTCTCATACCTGAGGTTAGAACTCACAAACCAGATGCACCCCTTTGGCGGCAACAGACAGGTACACAATAGGGATCTACTTCAGATACGTACTCAAGACCTCTCTCTTCAAACACCTCATTGCCAGGTTACTACAAAGCTGCGGTAATTGCTCTTACCTTGGCTTGTGCACCTGTATCCCTTATCATGAACCTGGAACCCCAGAAACCCTGTGTCTACCACCTGTCCTATACCCTTGCTTTTTCACCATGAAATTGTCTTCCCTAATTGTATCCCTCCTTTAGTGTAATATGGAATTTCTTGCTAAGTTTATCCAGTACATACCAATACAAGCATACCTAAGAACCGCCAACACACACAGGCACACAAAACAGAGGGAAGGGTAGAGAGAAACACACACTCATACACTGTCACACAACTGCAGAGAAACATAGAGTATCTGAACTAAGGACAGTTCAGCCACCCGTTTGCTTTGGTAAGGGAAGTCTAGCCATGCTGCAGTGCTGTGCAGATTGAGCTGAAATCACAAGAAAGATAATCTTTGAAAGTTGGCATTTCCTAGGAGGGTAAACAGCACATATGCAGTTGACAATGTGGCTCTAAAGAAGATTCCAGAACAGAGAAAATACAGCAAGCATAGCATACCAATAAATATTAAAATTAAAATGTAGTTAAAGACTCCCTTCTTACCTACAAGGCAACAGCCTCTTCAGAAGTCAAATGATAGCTGTTTTAAATAGACAAACTGTGAGGGGCCAACACTATTGCCCACTTTTTTATTCTTAAAAAATATTAGTATATTTTTTCTTTTTTTACGTGAATTTTCTTGTTGGTATTATGATAATAAAATTCACTTTTAGGATTAACTTTGCTTATTGGAATTTCTTCTCTCATGCCTCGCCTACATCACAAAACTGGCTGGGACTATTGATTATGAAAGAACAATACTGATAACGGTTACAAACATGATATGGATTGCTTTTTATAATACTTAAGTATAGATACATGGGGTGTAGTAACTGAAAAGTAAACCTTCAGACCCTCCCCCAACCTTCTTTTCACCCTGGAGAAAACACCCCTCCCCAAGTTAGTACAACAGTAAACAGTGGGAAACAGCAATCTTGCATTGTTAGCTTAGCATGTGAGAACGCAAAGAGCATGGATTCCTTCTTCCTGGCCCTCTGCAGTGCAAGGTTCTAGGCACCTGAAAAATAAAAGGAGTTAGGATCAACTACAATTTACCACTCTCAGGGTGATCCCTTTGAATAATTTGGTAGCTACTACACAAAGAATGAGAAATAGTCTGATTCATAGATTGAGATTTTCGATCCACTTGCCTATGCATGAGGTTGTTAAAGGAAACCTACTAAACCTTATTCTAGCTTGGGATTAGGGAAACCATATTAAATCAAGGAAGCAGAGAAAGGTGTCAGCATTGCAGAACTTCTGTAGAAGGTAAAGTATATTGTAAAGCATAAAGCCACACAACAGAGATGTTGCAAAGAGGTCTGTACCTCTTAGAGTCTAAAGGGAATCTGAATAGAGCTAAAGTGCAATGCCCAACTATATCTACCAACAGAACCTTTGAGAATTCCAGGCCACATGTCTAATTATTTCTCATCTTCAAACAAAAATCTTGGCAACTACCCTCAAGATTTCTTTCCTTTAGTCCAAACATTAAAACATCCTTGAATGCCTCTCGTCTCCGTACTCCGCTCGGCCAGTTCTTATCCTTGTGAAGAGATATTACTTGCTATCTTTCTCACAAAATGTACTCTCTTTATGAAGTCATGCATCTATACCTGCATAGGAAAGACAAACATTGCATCCAAAGCAAGCATTCATGTTAAAAATGAAATCTTGAGAAATCCAAAAGCCTAAGGCCTTTGGTCAGCTTTAGTATGGTATGCATATCACTGCTTGTTTAAGTACATGGTTACAGATACAAGTACAGTCACAATGTAAGTGTAAAGGACAATTTGAATGGATACAGTCTCCATTATATAATAAATTGAGAGCATTATTTAAAGAAATACATGAACATATATGAATTACAATATTAATCAAACCACACAGATGTGTACTATAAAGGAAATGTTAATATACGCACTCATATAAATGTCGAGATTACACTGTAAATGTACTTTTTGTAACTGTTCAAGTGCACTAAATCATGTTAATAGAGTTACATCACACGGGTACATAAGGCCATACGTACACATATATGTAGCCCAATAAAACATGAAAGGGTGGAGACAAAATTAGGCAGGTCCACATGTACAGCACTCTGTCTGCCCAACTACCTTTGCAGGCGTGGGAGTGAAGAAGAACCAGTAGAAGGACTAACAGTTCATGGAAGACAAGTGGCACAAGAAACAAGACAAGAAAAGAAAAGAAGCTTCTCGTAAGGTGTTTTGTTTGGAGTGCCTTCAATTATTTAATCTCTAAACCAAGGCCTTATCTCCAGGAAGTGATGATTGTGAAGATATGGCTCCATTTCATGGAAAATTTGTAAACTATACTTTGGCATTGTGCACCATACAGACCCAGTACCAAGGTTGGCATACTTCAGACTATGTTTAAAAGGGCTGTCGTTCATGTTTAAGAGATGTGTACACTCAATCTTGCATGTTTTAAGCTGTCTGCACCGGATTTGGGTAACTATGTAAAATGGTTTCTTTTTACAGCTTACATACTCAGATTGCTTTCTACAGCTTACAATATTAGATAGCTTGCTATCTCAGAAGGCGGCCTTCCACTAAGTCCTAAAACCCTGCATGAAAAAACTGAACTTGACTTAATTCCATTTGATTTCTTTAGGTTTGATTCTTCTCCTGTCTTTCTTTAGAGTGACCCTCTTCTTACCTTTCATCCTCTATGTGCTCTCTGTTTCTGATTATAGCATCCTCTCAATCTCATACCTGTTTGTCTTATTCTCTCTTATCTTAATTCTGCAAAAGGCTGACACCTAATGTCATATGTCACAATCTGTCCTGCTTCAGAACCTTATCCCTGCAACCTAACATTACCTTATCTCCCCCAGCCTACCTATCTCACTACCCATTCACCTAAAACCACATAGACCCCATTAATGATCAAACAGAACTGGTAGTTATATAATCTAACACATTGTAACTGGAGTAAATGCATGCAATGTTTGTTCTTGAAAGCACATGACTAATCACAATAACCAACATTTATCCACCAGATTAACCACGAACCTTGGCTTCTGGAACATGCTACTCACTGTCAAGCACTTCAATGCCTCGCCAGGGGTAGTAAGCGCTACATAAATGCAATTACAGTTACAATTATGGCAGTAAATGAGAATAATGCTTCATAGACATGGACATGAGAGAACAAGCCTCCTCCCTCACATAATAGGTTCAGCACACTATTAGCAGTGCAGTGTCACTTACAGACTTGGCACACATGGGCATAAGCAGCACAAGTCTCCCTTTCCCACAATACAAATACACCAGTCCATCAGTTGACAAGCTTTCCATCTATGCAGAAGTACACCACAGCAACCCTCACTAGCCGATACAGCCAGGCAGCAGCAGGGCAAGCTTTCATTCCTCATGGAACTGTTATCGTATGGGCAGATGTGGTATTCACCCAACATTTTTGCCTTCCCTCGCACATTTTTGGGCTTAACTTGTTTTTGTTGGCATTAGGACTCTATGAACTTCCCTCCAGCTAACCAGTGGCAAATGCCTGACCTCTCTTCTTCAAATATGGAAAAACTGGACTACATTCATACATTTAATGTACTTCTAAGTTATTAGTATATGGTACTACATGTACCCAGGGCCTGTAAATTAAATGCTGCTAGTGGACTGCAGCCCACATTTTGCCACCCACTATCAAAGGACGTTAAAACATGTCTCAGGCTTGCCACAGCAGCCTAGAGTGCAGTTTTAAATTGCTATTCGACCTGGCAATAAAAATCTTTTGCATGCCCTAAGCCTTCTTTTTAATACTAATAAGTCACCCCTAAAGTAGGCCACAAATGCTCATAGAGCAGGATGCACAGTATTTAAAAAATGGGACACGTGGATTATGTTTTACACGTTCTGGCAGTGAGAAACTTCTAAACTCATTCTTTACCATTGTAAGGCCTTTCTCTCTCCTATACTAACTCTGGGTTACCCTATTTCCGTTAACCAATGCTAATTCAGAATGGGTACAGATCAAGAAATACAGTTAATACTCAAATGCATTTGTAATTTAAAATCCTCAAATCGGAAAACAGGTCCATTCATGCCAAAACACTGCTGCTGGTGCCGAGCAGCAACTCAAGACCTGAGCTTTGCACTGGGAGCAAAAAACTCCACCTCGTGGCCTACTCCAGCATGAATGTAACTTTTCACACCAGACTTGAAAAGATAACTTTAACAGGACTAACCGTTTCCCATTTCTTAACCTGTGCTCCATTGCAGTCAGCCTGACCTTGTGAATTTCCCCCATTCTTGCATGACCAGATACTCATGAGTAGTGCTTTCTGCTTCTTCGCACTATTTTTATTAAAAACTTTAAGATGTAATATTTCTGGCTCTATTGACTTGATTTTTGTCCTTCTGATATAATTTTATTTATTGACATTTATTCTATGTTTCAAAATTATTAGGGGATTTTACTTGGGTTGTGCTTTCCCCCTGTTACTGTTTGTGTACAGCATAATACTTTACATAATGTCTCTAAGTTAACCCTGACTGCTTTTGCAGCAAGTTACCACAGGGTTAAGCACAGGTTAATTTTTTTTTCTTTTGTGGTTTGCCCTGCCAAGGGTTGTGGTTGTTGCCTGAGTGGGGCTTACATCCCTTCACCAAATCCAATTTCTTACATTGGTCTTCAGTGGTGGGATCCAGTACCAGCAGTGCCACTCAGTGATTTGTGCAAACCTAAAACTCCCTAAAAAAATTGAACTTCAGAATTGACTCCTTTTTAAATTATCCTTGATTGGCTTTCTTTCACTTGTTGTCCAAATGTCATTCCTACCGCATTTGTGCATTTGTGATACCTGCTTGCAATCATGGATCTGTGGCAGAGCTGAAAGAAATTTGCAGTATCAAGAAGCATAAAAAAACAAGAATTCCAGAAAGACCTCAGGGCCTTCGAGGAGGAATACCAGTAGCAGTCCGCAGCACAGTTGAAAGAGTAGGATGAGGATGCTGTGGAGTAAAAGGAGGAAATAGAGGAGGAGTATGAGAACTTCCTGTGCATGACTCCAGATGGGAGAAGAAGGCCCACATGAGTAAGGTCCCTTTCTGGATCCAGAGCAAGCAGCAGTGTGTCTTCCCACAATCTGTCTCTTAAGGAACTGGAAGACCGGAGGAAAGAAAGGGAGTTCAGGCTGCAGCTGGCCAAGCAAAATTGGAAACAGACAGAGCTGAAAAAAGGGCCTCAGAGGGGAGAAAGTCCGAGGCTGCCAAGTAAGGGGCAGCTGCCAAGAGGGATTTAGAGGAGGGAAAAATGGCTCTGGAGGAAACATGGAGGCAGAGAGGTCCTTGGAAGAAATAAAACAATTGTTTGCTCATGTGACGATTCAGAAGGAGCTGGACTGAAAGGCAAGCACCTAACAGAGTTCCAGACTCCTATCCCTACTATGAGGGTGGCTTCTGTGTAGGCACCACCATGAGGATGAGGAGGTGCCCTCCAAACATCCATTCACTGTGTGCCAAAACCACATGCCTTAACAGTTCTAAAAAGTATAGGCAATGGGTAACCATCAAAGGGCAGACAGTGGAGCCTCCAAGAGGCACCAGAGCCAGTATGACCACAGTTAGGTGTCATCTCGTATTCTCATAGCAGGTAATCCCCAACATATTCTACCAGGCTATAACATCTGACACCAGAAGAGTCACAACCTAAAGACTCTGGCTCCCTTTGCATGGGGGGTTTTCAGGTTCCTTAATGATGGCAATGAGTCAAGCCATGCCTGGGGATTGTCTGCTTTCACAAAACATGAAGCAAACTAACTGGAGAGCGATGTAGCGCCAGTCCCACTTGGAGATGTTAGGGTGACCTGAATCGGTGTGCCTGACCAAACAGTCCAAGGCAGCCCAAGAGAGAAGTCAAGAGAACCTGGAGCTTTAAAAATGGCCAAGGTACCTGCCAAACGAGGGCTGACAGGAGGCGTGAGAAACCCACCTCCAAGATTTCCACAGTCCAGGAGGAGGGTAAACACTAAGGTGATGCCCCAGAAGCTACAGTGGAGGGCAATAATGCTCTTGGGGGACCTATCTGAATTGGCCAGTGGCAAATTGAACAGGGGCCACTCCAGGCAGAGTTCTGCAAAGCACCAAGAGAGTGCCCTACTATTGAGGGCCTACATCACAAGGACAAGGCCCAGGCAGCTGGTGACATCTCTGGTGATCATCTGATCTATTGAGAGATTTATGTCAAGGATAGTAAGCTTAATGTTCCTGAGCCTGGATTGACCGGTGTGTTGGTGGTCCCCTATGCTACAGACCCTTTGTACTGGGTTAATCCTATGCATTTTAGGAGGAAGTCAATATTCAAATTTAAAATCTGAAAATTCACAAATTTTAGCCCTTGTTAAATGTTATTGAAACATTTCACATAGGAATTTACCTTCAAATTGGCAAAAAATGTGCTGATATTTAATCATAAGAAATGTGCTGTTCAACATTTTATGGTATGGTTTCGACCCCAGAAAAAGTTTACCACTGTTTTTTTCCTATTCCATGTTGTAAGAGATTATATAAATTTTATATTGTCTCCCCATCTTTCCCCATCTTATCTGGTGTTATTGGTTCTAGAACCCTTTGCATTCAACCATTGCTAAATAGTCGTAAAGGGGCATATGTATCAAAGGATGCATTTGCGATTCTCAAATAGTGATTTTTAGAGAATCACTATTTGAGAATTGCAAAACACTATGTATGTAGGATTTGCAAATAATTTTGCAAATCCTACATATTTCTTAATTGCAAATCGCAAATTGTGATTCGCAATTAAGGAATACCTCCCCATTCATTCCCATGGGCCTAGAGGCCCATAGGAATGATTGGGAAGACAGTCTCAATTTGCGATTCTCAATTAGAGAATCGCAAATTGAGAATGAAATTTCAAGGGTGCCAGGGTGTCAATAGGACACCCTGTTGCACCCCTGAAATGTACATGTGTGCACATGTGGCACACATACATGCCCTAAGGGCATGTATGTGCGCCTCATGGCACTTTGAAAAACGCAAAAAAGTGAATTTTTTGAAGAAGTCGCAAATTACCACCAACATTTGGGATTTCTTAAGGCCAAATTGCACTTTTTCTATGCTTCATTCATTGCATTTATGGAATCGCAATTTGGGATTCCTTAAATGCAATTGCAAAATCGAATATCACAAATTTTGTGATTCTCTAATTTGCGTTACCCTTTTGGGATGATACATCCCAACAGGCCTTTTCCCGTTCGCAAACAGGCCGATTCTGAGAATCGGCCCATTTGCGAACGGGATAAGGGCTTGATACATATGCCCCAAAGTGCCTGTGCTTCTCCCAAAGCATGTTCTATGCATTAAAACTTCATGTTTGGCTTATTTATCTGCCCTATTTTCTTACTGAAGAAGGTACCAAAAAGCACTAATGGCTTGGACTGTTACATGCCATACTTGTGTTGTAATATGTATTTACCACCATATATGACAAAAATGTGCCTGCTAGGAACACCACTGTGCTCTGCCAGGCCTAGAATTTAAGGGAACTGTAGAAGTATTATGGCAAGGAAAAATACCTTTGTCAAGTAGGAAACCCTATGTGGTTTAATCATTAGTCATCCCTGAAGTCTACCTGGTATTTCCACAAGGCAGGCTGCCTAATATATAAAGCAAAGAGAGTCATGCTGTTAGTTTAAAAATCGGGCCCTTAGGATGATCGAAGGCTTAAAATGCATTTCACTGTAGAGGTACATCACAATTTTCCATTTGACAGGACTTGGTAGAATAAAAATATTGTATATCTCAGAGTAGGAAAAGGTTAGCAGCAACATTAAAAGTTATTTCCAACTAATCTTCAAAATCTGTTTTAATGGGGAAATCAAATGTTTGATAACCTGAGTGGAAAAGTAATTTTATAAAACATTATTTTAGGCCCATGGAACTAGAACTGACTTAAATCCAGCACTGCCACTTAACACACCTCTAGAGCTGGAACATACATCCTTGGTTGGGAGAGTTAACAACTAGGCCCAGGAGGAAAACTCCAGTCTGTTTGCGAAGTTTACAAAACTCTGTCACTCCAATCAATGCGTAGTAGAGCAGAGTTCCTGGATTCCGTCATCCGGCGTGAAGCGGTGCTTTTTCTGTTTGCTCGCTCGAGATATGGTTTTGACGCTTCCGGGCGAGGGCCATGATATTCTCTGGCCGCTAGACAGTGCGTGCAAGATTTTGCGCACACTCACGTGGCTACAGGCCACACCTGTGCCAATATAGTGCCATTCATGATCGCACCCCCTGAGTAGCTTTTGTGTAACTCTACTCAGAAGACGTTTTTGAGTGGATTTTCTTCTCTAACGGACCGTTAAAGTTGTTTTTAGTTCGTGTTTTTTTTTCTAACTTTTTTTGTCCAACACGAAGGAAGTGACCCAGAGATTCTAATTGCCTATTCCTGTCCTTCCAATGCTTTGTCCATCTCCTGGTCACTTTTCATTTGGATTTTGCGCTGGAAGGATCACTCTCTCTGTCTGCTGCATTTATACCATTGGATTTAAGGACTTCGTATTTGAAATTTAACAAGTAAGTTCATAAACTCTTGTATAAGGGGTTTGTTGGTTTGATAGGGGGCATGCACCAGCATTTATTTCTAATTTTATTTTATTTTTTCAAAATTATTGTGGCAGGTGGCCTACAATTTCAGTAGGCGCATAGGACCTGCTTCCCTCCACCCTAATCTGGGACATGTCTGAGTCTTACTTGATCTCCCTGTCAACTTCTGGCGGAAACTGAAGCGCTCTTTTTGGGGTCACCCCAGGTACCTTCCTGAAAACTCTGGTGCTGGTCCAGAGGCCTGACCCCTCTTAGCAAGTTCCTTGGGATCAGAGAGCTTACTATCAACTAGATGCTGGCACATCTCTGTAAAACAAGTACTGCGCATGTACTTCCTCAACATTAAGTTGTAACCCCCAACAGAAGTGGCAATGTTGCTGCCGCTCACTCAGCCATTCTGTGCCTTGCTGAAATAGTCCAGGAAATTCACCCAAGGCTGGTTTGATGGTTTGTGGTTTTTCCTGAACCTCTGATGATACTTCTCAGGGGTCAACCCAAATTTTGAGACAAGTATGGCGTTCATGGAAATGCACTTTGTCTGATCGCCCATTTCAAGCCTAAGAAGTATGTTGCTCCCCACTGTAGGCACATAATTCCATAGGTTAGACCCTATGCTCTTCTGGGACACTTTGCATTCTCAGGGCTACCTCATAAGCTGAAAACCACTTGCTTGTATTATCTGCCACCAGATAACTGGGCACCAGGTCATGTGCTATGGGGTACCTCCCCTCTCCAAGAGACACAGAAGGTATGCAGCACCCATCACTGCTGGATTCTGTAGATTGCCGGGTCTTAAGCTCTAGCTCATTCATTCTTTCCTCATGTTCCAGCTACAATTTCCTGTCAGCCAAGCCTTTTCAGCCTTAGCCTTCCCCTTAGCCAAGAGTCTCTCTTCCTTATCCTTCTCCTTAGCCAAGGCTCCCTCTCTTTCACAGTCCTTTCTCTGGCAAATTCTCTTTCTGTCTGAGCCATCCTCTCATCTGCTTAAATGTTTCATCTTGGACAGTAGTGGTATCCATCTCCAGATTCTTGTTCTCCAGCAGACATACTGCTTCCTATCCTCTAGTGGAGTTCATCTCCTAGGGGTGAGTTGTGCTCCTCCTGCAGCTCATGACCCATGACAGGATCCTCTGACTTATCATCATCCAACTTCCTTCCCTCTTCGTCAGGGTTGTCCTCTAGTGTAGCCTGTATTCTCAACACCTTCTCACAGCATCGCTGTGACCAGCGATGCACTTTGGGAGGATCGATGAACAGGTAGATCACTATCTCCTCTTAGTTCTCAATGCACTTTTTTAGCCCAAACTTTTCCCAAGTTTAGGATTTTGGCTATCTGGGCGTCTTTAGCACCACTCGTAAGGGTCCAGGACTGGAGAGAGGCACCACTTGGAATTTTTGCCAGTGCCCCTTTTGTTTTCTGAATTCATTATTGTTGCCATTCGAACTCTGTGCAATTTTCCAGTGCTAACTAGTGCTAAATTGCTTGTGCTCTCTCCCTAAAACATGGTAAAATTGACCTACACCTGATTGGAACATATCATTCACCTATAAGTGAAAGGTCCCTAGTATATGGTAGTATTTGTACCCAGAACCTGTCATCATGTCGGCCTGCCATTGCAGCCTGTAGTGCAGTTTTACATTGTCAATTTGACCTGCCAAAATGTATCTTTTGCAAGACTTACACCTTCCTTTCTAATACATATAAGTCACCCTTAAGGTAGGTGCTTAAAAGACCACAGTGTAAGGTGCATTGTATTTTAAAAAGTGAGGTATGTTTGTTTAAGATTTATATGTCCTGGTAGTGAAAACACCCTAAATTGGCTACTGTAAGGCCTACCTTCCCCCATAGAATAACATTTGGATACCTTATCACATTTAATAAGTGCTAACTATTGATTAGGAACAGGTAGAAATGAACTGTTTGGTCTCAAATAAAATGTGATTTTAAATTATCTTTTATGTTAAAGATGGATTTTAAGTCACAATTCTGAAAATGACACTTTTACAAAGTTGGTATTTTCTTATCCTAAACATTTAGTGACTGCTGCCAGTGTCCTGGGTCACATGACCCTACTGCTAGGATTTGTGTATCCCTCCCAGACTGTGAGACAGTATTGCTTAGGTGTGGGCAGGGCGAGCCATCCTTACAGGATAGGTGGGGGCGGAACTGTTCCCTGCCATACTTGCACTGCAACAGGGGCTGTCTCCAGCGTACACAAAGAGCCTGACACCAGTGTTGTGTGACCCTACACATTTTGGAGCCTTGACAGGGGAAGGAAGGAACTTTCCAGAACCAACTGGTAGGATAGCCTAAAGGTTCTCCTCACTTCTAAGGCTGGCACCTGGTATACATATTATATTTGACCCACAGACCAAATCTTCAGTACACTCCTGGACCTGCAGACATTACAGAGAAAGGACAAACTTGTTCCCAAGACAACTCCCCTTCTGCTTGAGGCTTAACTTGCACCCCAGAGGGCTGCCCTTCTACATGAGACCTGCTCTGCTCTCTGCATAGGAAGACTGGGCCTGTTCTATTCTTCCCAGGCTAAATAAGTAATTCCAAGGGTCAGTTGGCTGACCTCCTGTTCTGAGCTACAGGGGCACACCAAGCTCCAAAGCCCTCCCTGCAGCTTCCCAGCTGACCTGCTGCAAATGGATCTGCCTGGAGCTTCAACTAGACTTGCCTGAACCCAGCTGACCTCTGTTAGGACAAATCTATGATCCTCAAGAGGTACCTTCTCAGGTCCTGGTCCATTGCCTGGCATCATAGTGCACTCCTCTACAAGCAAAGGTGAAATCCAGAAGCTTTGGACTTCCTGCAGCCTCCTCCACCACAAACTGGACTATTTGCACCAAAAGTTGAAGAAACTTTTTCAATTTGATTAACCAGGTTCCTGTATCTGGTCCATGCTCCTTCATGGGTGGCCTGACATTGTGACTTTCCTCTGATCTAGCATAACTCGATGACGGTGAGTGGTACTTTGTGATTTTAGGTGCTATACATACCTACAACTTTGTAATTGCATATCTCCAGTTTTACTGATTGAATTGTTGTTGTTCTGACCCCATTTTATCTATTAAAATGTATTTAATTTTCTAAATTGGTTTGGGATTTCTCTTGTGTTGTGTTCCCACTTTATTACTGTTTGTGTGCTGCATAACTATTTTAAACATTGCCTCTAAGTTAAGCCTGACTGCTTTTGTGCCAAGCTACCAAAGAGTTAGACACAGGTCAATTTAGTGTTTTCATTTATTCACACTGATGAAATTTGTGGTTCTTGCTTGAGTAGGGCTTACACCACCCCCTCAACCAATAACCCAATTTCTTACAACATCTGATATGGAAAGACCAGGAACAAGAAAATAATCAATATGTCAAGATGTACCATGGGCGAAGGTAGGAGGATGTACTCTTCGCCAGTTGGACGTAGGAGGTTGCAATGTTGATCATGGTATGGTCCCTCTTTAGGTTCTGTAGCATAGTTTTATGGTTCATATTACTTGCATCGGGTATTCAACATTTGTCCAAGATATGATCTGGGGCGAATTTCACTGTTTTAGTCTAGATCTATATATAGTGAACAATCTCGATCAGTGTTTCCATGATTGGGGATCGTGAGAATAATTTTGGTGGATCACGAAAGGCCAAGCAATAATTAAAGACACCTTTAAATTATGTTTCTATCATGTCACATTTTCTGCACTTCAAAGACAGAGGTCAAATGTCATGCTATGTCTTCCGACACTTAGCTGCTTTTTAACGTAAATTATGTGACAATGTTGCTGGGGTACAGAATGTAGCATCTTCCAAAGTCTGGGCACCCACTAATGAATATGCCAAACATACAGCTTAGTAATACATGTCTTTATTCGGCTGCTTGTAACTGCGAACTCAACATTATAAAACAAGCTTTCATTAAGATCTGCTCTGACACCTATGTCACAGCTCTATAGAGTTCGTTTGGAGACAAAAGGGTTGCATCATAATACTCAGAAGACACTACACAGGTGTGTGAAATGAAAGGCAGAAGGATGTCATTTTTGTAACACAAAACATTATATTAACTGAACTGTACACATTCAGCTGTTAAGAAAGCAAAAATGAAGTACATTGTTTGTTATTTAAAAATTTTATCATGTACCAATGATGCTTTTATGTGATACCACGGTTTTATCGTGAAACTTGTTTTATGCAATTTTGTAATGATTTTAAATAATCACGCAATATACTTCTACTACTACTATGCCAAAATAGAGAAGGACAGTGTTGTTTAGCAAGCCGAATTTAGGACTGTGTGATATTAGCTATGTTAGCCATAGTCATTCTGTTTTTCTTTATAATGCTAGTTATAAAAGAAGCGTGACGGAAACTGTATTCTAGGTATACAGCAACAAATTTCAAAGTAGAAATCACTTCCAGAAATGTTGTTTGTGTCTGCAAGAGGGGATGGACCATGGCATGGAGCATGAGGAATGCGAGATGGATCTCTTGTGATCCTTTAAGACCTATCTCCCTCATATCGCCACTTTTCTTTTACATTTCACTTTCAGTGATTTCAAAGCTTGCAATGGTCACAGTTGCGTTAACTTTGACATGCCATAATATGTGGGCTTCGACAGAATGCATATATGTCAGGACTGAGGAAGATGTAAACTCAGCAACATTTTAGGGGAGGATATTCTTGTCTGGTTTCTTTGTAGGGAAGATCTGGCTTTGCTTGTGCATTGGGCTTCCCAGTCATGTAGTAGCAGTGCAGAGATATAGTTGTGTGTTTCCCAGGGTCTTGGGATCTCCAGTGCAGTGGTATTGGGAAGTGTCCCTGACTACTGTCTTGGCATACTGTTTTAGTGCTGATTCCAACACTGGGGAGGGCAATGGCTTAAATAAAACCTCAGTCACCTGCCCCCAATTGAGAAGCTTATTGTTAACAGCAATGACTACTGAATCACATCTGCCTCAGACATCAGGGACTGCTGTGGAGGTGGAGCTTATGGGACTAGTTATATGAACAAAGAACGCACCGACCATCAAGGCATCATAAACGAACAGCCACCTTGAGCATGACCTAGCTTCCCCATCTCTACTTTGGTTCTGAAAAAGGGGTCCAGGATTAGTTGACAAGTCCAGGGTGTCTACCTAAAATCCTTGTCATTGAGCCCATAGTGATAAAGGTAGCTTGCTTTTCGTGTAGCTTAAAAATATGTCTATGTCTATGTGAATGCTGTTTCGTGATTTCATTGGGTATTTTTTTAATTTCCGCAGGCCTTGTAGATAGAAAATGTCTTCTGATGACATTTCATTGAATCATGCTAGTGTCTTCTTTCTAATGGTTCTATCATAAACCAAGAACATGCTTATGTGTTGGTATACAGAGAAACCCAATTCCTAAATATATATATATGTGTGTCTGTGTCTGTGTGCGTGTGTGTGTGTGTGTGTGTTTGCACGTGCGTGCGTGCATGTGTGTGTGTGTATGTGTAGATATATATATATATATATCCAAAAATAAAGTTACCCACTTTTGAAGAGCCACATCCAGGTAGGTTTCAATCGTGTTTTATTCAAGGAAGCTGCATCCTGTAAAACAAAGGTTACTTTTCCAGGTCTCTGTTGCCTGACGCGTTTCATGCGATTCCGCACTTCATCAGAGGCACATCGTGGAATCACCGCGTGCAGCCGAACAGTCTTTAATTGGCAACCCTTAGCCTTGGTGGGCGTTGCTGGGAAAGCGTCACCTC
Source organism: Lissotriton helveticus (assembly GCF_964261635.1). Lineage (NCBI taxonomy): Eukaryota > Metazoa > Chordata > Amphibia > Caudata > Salamandridae > Lissotriton > Lissotriton helveticus. The sequence goes on along the minus strand of NC_136069.1, from coordinate 1,408,413,930 downwards.
ACGCTCAGCCTCTTGGTTATAGTAGTGCCTTGATTACACTCCAGTGAGTTGCTGCATTCGGATAAAATGTCACAAAATAAAACCACAGTGGATTGGAAAACAGTCTCTGCTTCAGCAAGTGCATCATCATACTTCCAAGAAACAGCCTTCCTGACAATGCCGCTCGCGCTATTTGTATATATATAGACCTGATTCATAATTGTAAACTTAGAGCAAAAGTTCAAGTTTAGAAGTTTAGACCTGAAGTCTACCTTTAGACATAAAGTCTTACTTTACTACTAGTAAAGTTATACTTGTGGTCTAAGTTTAGACCAAAAGTCTAACTTAGGCCAAAAGTCTAACTTTACTACTAGTAAAGGTAGGTTTTTGTCTTAGTTTACCTTTGTGAATCAGGCCCAAAGTGTGTGTGTGTGTGTGTATGTAGGTAGATATATATAGATAAATACTGATTTAGATATGTTGAGACAATTACCAGCCTGCTAGAAGAATATGATAAAAAGCCTGCTCTTACAGATATTATGCGCAACAAGAAATCTGTCGATGATGAGCATTGTATGAGAGGAGCTGCAGGGATTTTGAATACTTGTTGCTGAATCCCTTACTCATATTTGAACATCTATTTATTTATTTATTTATTTGGCCATGGTACACACAGTGACTATGACTCAATGAACTATCAGTTAATTTGAAGATGGAGTATCCTGGTATGAAAATGTAAACAGGTAAAAGCATTACTACCTAAATCAAAACCTTTATGAAAGTTGGTCTGTGGTTACCTCCCTAGAACATCTCAACACAAAAATTAACTGGAAGAATTCGGTTTGACAACAGGATACCTCTGTTGCAGGGTCTTTATTAATTGCCACAACTCCTTCGTCAGCAGATAAACCCCACAGCAGTACCCAGTAGTTCAAGAAGTCTGGTTTTAGGAATGCGTTTTATTGTACTTGGGAATACAGTACATCCAATTAACTTACACTCCCTCAGTATTCAAAAGATATTATAGCCTTATAGCCCGCCGTAGCGGGCTATACCGGCTATTAAAGGCCCGCTGAATCGTTAAAGGCCCGAGCCGAAGGCGAGGGACTTTAACGAAACAGCGGGACTTTAATAGCCGTATAGCCCTGCTACGAAGGGCTGTAAGGCTATTAGAACATTCTGCCAGTAGAGGGCAGAATATTCTAACAAATTAAACAAAGAATTCTTGAAGCTCGAGGGGATATAAATCCCCTCGAACTTCGAGATGCCTTTGTAGAACATTGGAATGTTGCTCTGCGGGCCTTTACCGGCCCGTAGAAGCTGGGAGCACACCATTGTCTGCAATGGAGCTCCCAACATTCCAATGTTCTGGTATCAGTTTATACATTACACTCAACATGTTTTCCTAGCACACAAGTGCTAGGAGCTATTTGTTCAGTAGGAAAATAGTTGGACAAAACCAGGTCTTTGGAGCTGGGAAAAAGGCAGAAGGTGGAATACTCTTAAAATATTGTTCTAGATGGAGATAGGGATCCATCCGTGCAACAGCCAGTGATGTTGCTTTTTGTATTCCTGTGGAAATCTTGAAGTGACGGAAAATGGTTGCGGGTGCAGTGATGGTAAGGACATTCCAGCCTGTCTTTTACCAATTCCCAGACTCCTACCTTTCTCACAGTATGATGTTATTACTCTTCTGAGTCACGAGATCCAATTTCTCAGAATTCCCTTCCAGCAGTAGAATTCTAATGATTTACTTTCCAAAGTATGAAGCCAAGCTCTGCCCAGAGCTGGTTAATGCCCTTGTACTTCCCATAGAAACGAAACCAGCCCTTCCAGGAGCAGAGTAATTTATGGCGTCCTTATTAAACCAGCTACCTAAAAATCCCATTTAATACTGACCTCAGTATGCTTGGGTAGGCAATCTGAAATCGGCCCTTTTACATAATCTTAGCAGTCGTACATTGATCCCTAATAGTTATAATACCTCTTCCAGCCTTTTGTCACGGGACTCTTTGAACTGGTTGACTTGGAGACATCTTAGCAGGTGTTTTTCTTTGGCTATCTTACAATACGTCTGCTAACATTTTGAGTATAACCTATAAAATCGTGACTTTTTCTCCTGACAATCCGGCACTAGTTGTGACGTTTCTGAAAGCAAATTGATCTCAATCGAAATGTCTGATAATACTGTTCCGAGCTCTGCCCGATATTTTACAATTTTAGGATAGTCTGTAAACATTTAGAGGGAGAGACATAACCTGTCCTGCTTTTAAGATAATTGCCTGAGCTTGTGCAGGAAGATTTAGTGGTACCGTTGAGATCATGGTAGAACCTGTATCCAGTAGCATGTAGTGTATTTTTTTCAGCATTGCTTACTTGTACTGTTCTCTTATAGTTAGACCAACTGCGCAAACCAAACATACATTTTAGATGTTTATTTTTAAAAATTAAAATTATAGATTAAAAAGATTTCAAATATCTACTGAATGATAGAGAATTCCTTCGGTTTAGCGGCAACTAGACAGCTGTTGATCTGAAGATTATTGAATCTTGAATTCCACTGTAATGTAATTGTTATCACCACATAATGTTCTCCTTGCCTTTTTAAGAAATCTGCAGTAGTAGTGTCAGACCAGTGCTGGTAACGCAAAAGATTTGCAGATAGATACAAAGTAAAAGGTTTGGACTATCTGCCTCTGTACTGTGAGACCATGAATGGTAGCATGAAAACAACCTTCAGACTGATCAATTTAAATATCTTTACAAGACGGTGGTAGGTCGCAATGTGCATGCTATTTATCATATGGCAATGGTATTGCATCCGATATATCGACCTGCCACAACATTATAAGATAAAAGTATAAAGACTGCTCTTAACTGCATTCATACTTTGCACCCAAGGCAAGTATGAATGGAGTTAAAAATAGTAACTGTGGGTCCGAGTCACAAAGGTAAACTTAGACCTGAAGTCTAAGTTTAGACCTGAACTCTAAGGGTCCTATTAACAAAGGTAAACCTAGACTTTACCTCTGGGAATTGGGCCTAAACATAGACCAGGTCTAAGTTTACCTTTGTGAATCAGGCCCTCAATATTTATCTCACAACATAGTGGTAGTTCAATGTAGAGTATGCAATATTATTGTAGTTTGATATTGCCAACCTAACATAAAGCCCTGCAAACCTATATAGGGGGACTGGATCTGTCACTGTATTGTATGGCAGGCTATTAACATTTATAAGCTCATGTGTACCATAGCTGGGTAATATTTGGCTTCCACTTCCCAGAAGGTGCATCTCGAATAAGAATATACCAATCCATTAGAGAACTCTGTAGCTTCTCTTCTTGCTCCAGTCCATATAGCACTGTTGAGATCTCAAATTTAAAAATATTGGAAATCAGAAAGAAAACAATACCGGAGCACTGTGCTTCAGTGTACAATGAATTTGTGTGGTTGGTGTCAAACATACAGGGCCAACATAGATTCACAAAAAAATCTATGACAAAATGAAAAGCAAAATGAAAAGATTTTTTCCTAAAAGCATGAAAGTTCAACTAAAGAATGTGGGCTAGTCTGAATAACAATATGCATACCAAGCAGAAACACACAGTAAAACATATCAGTAATGTATAGGAGCAGTAGAGTTAGACAGTCACACCAAAGTTCGTGTCAGTCCAAACCTAAATTCTCAGGGTGACAATACCTGACTCAGTCCATATTGCAGAACTTTAATTTAAACAGTTTGTATGGAAGGTCTTCGTTCTTTCTGATATATTTTGTTCCCACCTGTGTGTGTCATCACCCCACCAGTGTTTTCATATGTAAAAGATTTGCAAGTGTTAGTCCTTGTCATATTTCGTCCTGGCAACAGGTTACTATTTCTACAATTGGTCTTCTGTTCTAGGAGGAGAAAGAGCCTCCAACCTTTGAATGGGAACACCTTTGTTGTACAGGATGGGATTGTAGAGCCACTCTTGAAAGAAAATTTAATAGTATATCTTTCAGTTTTACAGTGCTCCCCACATCTGGGATCAAAGTGTATAAGGGGCAAGGAAGGCATCTGTGTACCTGCATGAAGATGCAGTATCACTAAGGGGCCGATACCGATTCCGGTGGAAGGGCTCCGAACTATGTTCGGAACCCTTCCGACCGAATCGGAACGTGTTGGCCGGATTCCTTTCCAACCGAGCCATTTCAATGAGCTCGGTCGGAATGGAATCAGACTGGGATTTCTGGATGGCTTACGACGGGCTCGGAGAGCCCGTCTGCCATCTGGAAATCCTTCAGTACTCCCCCGGTGGCCTCTTTACGACCGAGGGAGTACGATGGCAGTTTTTCACAGCCTTTTCATGCCGGTGTGTCCGTCATCAAAAGGCAGTCGGAAACTGTCTCTGGGGTCCCCCAGCGGCCTCCATACGTGAGGCCGCCGAATTATGGCCTGGGGGCATCTATGGTGCCCGTCCGTTGATCCCTGCACCCGGTGGCAGGCACCTTGGGGTGCCGGCCACAGGGTGCAGGGATGAACTGTACCCCTGCATTTCACAATAGAGGCATGCATTCCGCTCGGAATGCATGCTCCCATTGTGAAGTATACGAGTGCGACCGAACCATCGTCCTCACAGGGCCGTAACCGACCACAGCAGGTCAGTCGGTTATGGCTTCTGACCGATGCCGGACGGACTCAGGTCCGTCCGACATCGGAAAAGGCCCCTAAATGTGCATTATTCTTTATTGAAGAGCCTTTGCAAGAGCTCTCTGAATTTTTTATTATTGGTGATTGTATTGTGAAGACAGGAATGGTAGCATAGTTCTAAAGTACCTTTCTCATACCGGATAATACTAGTGTTCACCACCTCTTCGGTCCTCCTGCCATATCTATATGTTACAGTCAAAGTGTGAAATCCCGGTATTGTATAGAATGCCTAGATAATGTGTAGAATGCCTGATGGTCTTCGGCAAACTATGAAACATACGTTTTTTGTGAAAATGTTACATACTTTTCCTATTAAATCAAAGGAGAGAGAGAGGACTAGATAAGCTAGTCCGAATCCCCGTTATTATATGTCAAAAACCAAAAGAGGACTAGCTAAGTTACAAGAGAAAGGGACTCAATGGAGTACGTGTGTCGGCAAACCAGTAGGTTTTTTCAAAAAGCCCTCACCCACCAACCTAGTTGGTGGCATGCTTCATCATCGGGCCCACCACAGTGACACCTAATGTGTCCCGGGTGTGCTTCAACGCCAGATTACTGCGGAGCTGGTATACTTGCTGAGTGTGCAGTGTAGTGAGTGAGATGGTGAAAGTTAAAAAACCATACAGTAGGTCCCAGTACCCGAGGGTAAAACAATATTTTAATTTACTGGGCCCCTGTTGGTTATTTAAAAGGCAGACGGACGTGTTGGAGTATGGATTATGACCTCCAGCGTCCTGTGTGGTCTACATGTTTCAGCCTGGCCTTTTTTAATTTGAAACAGGCTTTCCTCAGGACCAAGTGAGTATATGTGAAAGGTGTAAATTAAATAAAATAAACTAAATTATAGTGGTTGTGTTATTTTTTCTCTATGTGTAGCACTCTCTAAGGTGCTGTATGGGTGAGAGGGGGATTCCCTCTCGCTTTGCTACACATAACATAAAGAGGACAGACAGACGTACAGAGTAGAGTCACATTAGCATGATTTTGCAAGTTAAGCATCATTCAGCCGACTTATAAGGTGAGTGATCGAACTATGTTTGGCTAAAGTGTGGTCATGTCAGTGACAGGACCTGTGTGGTTTTTATCTAGAAGCCGGTTGTAGTGGTGGGCTAAAAACGAGTTTTTTTCAATGGGAGGTTCAGGTAAGTAAAATAACATAATCCTCACACAGTCTTTTTTCTGTACAAAGCTTCCTTGGGTCACCTGGCAGAGAAAAAGACCCTGAAAGAAGGTTTTGTTAGTTTTGAATTGTATCCGACCTGTAGGGAAAAAGACCTCAACACCTTACCCCAGTAGTTGCTGCAGTGCGCAGTCCATTTACTCACGGAATTGCCGGTCTGGTTCCTCCTTGGACCTATCGTCCTTCTGCGGCGCCCGAATGAGAAAGGAGGGCCTCCATCGAGGCCATTGACGGTTGTTTGTCGGCCTTCTCCTCCACCCCTAACCATTTCTCTACTGATGAGGGAAGTTATCCCGAAACCCGAGCCATGTCTCGGGCGATACCCAAAAACCCGGGACATGTATCGGGTCTAGAGATTCATCAGTCCAACAAGTACCGACTTGCACCCACCTGGGTGATCCACTATTGAACTACAAGTACCAGAGTCCCGAGGGGCGATCCGGAGGAGGGGCTAGCGGTGTGCGCTCCATTGCGGTGGTTTCTACTAATTGGCTCCATTGAGCTTTGAGCCGACGGGCTCCTGGATGCTGCCCTGCGTGCCGGTTCGGGCATCGAGGCCATTGACGGTTGTTTGGCGGCCTTCTCCTCCACCCCTAACCATTTCTCTACTGATGAGGGAAGTTATCCCGAACCCCGAGCCATGTCTCGGGCGATACCCAAAAACTCCGGACATGTATCGGGTCTAGAGATTCATCAGTCCAACAAGTACCGACTTGCACCCACCTGGGTGATCCACTATTGAACTACAAGTACCAGAGTCCCGAGGGGCGATCCGGAGGAGGGGCTAGTGGTGTGCGCTCCATTGCGGTGGTTTCTACTAATTGGCTCCATTGAGCTTTGAGCCGACGGGCTCCTGGATGCTGCCCTGCGTGCCGTTTCGGGCATCGAGGCCATTGACGGTTGTTTGGCGGCCTTCTCCTCCACCCCTAACCATTTCTCTACTGATGAGGGAAGTTATCCCGAAACCCGAGCCATGTCTCGGGCGATACCCAAAAACCCGGGACATGTATCGGGTCTAGAGATTCATCAGTCCAACAAGTACCGACTTGCACCCACCTGGGTGATCCACTATTGAACTACAAGTACCAGAGTCCCGAGGGGCGATCCGGAGGAGGGGCTAGCGGTGTGCGCTCCATTGCGGTGGTTTCTACTAATTGGCTCCATTGAGCTTTGAGCCGACGGGCTCCTGGATGCTGCCCTGCGTGCCGGTTCGGGCATCGAGGCCATTGACGGTTGTTTGGCGGCCTTCTCCTCCACCCCTAACCATTTCTCTACTGATGAGGGAAGTTATCCCGAACCCCGAGCCATGTCTCGGGCGATACCCAAAAACTCCGGACATGTATCGGGTCTAGAGATTCATCAGTCCAACAAGTACCGACTTGCACCCACCTGGGTGATCCACTATTGAACTACAAGTACCAGAGTCCCGAGGGGCGATCCGGAGGAGGGGCTAGTGGTGTGCGCTCCATTGCGGTGGTTTCTACTAATTGGCTCCATTGAGCTTTGAGCCGACGGGCTCCTGGATGCTGCCCTGCGTGCCGTTTCGGGCATCAAGGCCATTGACGGTTGTTTGGCGGCCTTCTCCTCCACCCCTAACCATTTCTCTACTGATGAGGGAAGTTATCCCGAAACCCGAGCCATGTCTCGGGCGATACCCAAAAACCCGGGACATGTATCGGGTCTAAAGATTCATCAGTCCAACAAGTACTGACTTGCACCCACCTGGGTGATCCACTATTGAACTACAAGTACCAGAGTCCCGAGGGGCGATCCGGAGGAGGGGCTAGCGGTGTGCGCTCCATTGCGGTGGTTTCTACTAATTGGCTCCATTGAGCTTTGAGCCGACGGGCTCGTGGATGCTGCCCTGCGTGCCGGTTCGGGCATCGAGGCCATTGACGGTTGTTTGGCGGCCTTCTCCTCCACCCCTAACCATTTCTCTACTGATGAGGGAAGTTATCCCGAAACCCGAGCCATGTCTCGGGCGATACCCAAAAACCCGGGATATGTATCGGGTCTAGAGATTCATCAGTCCAACAAGTACCGACTTGCACCCACCTGGGTGATCCACTATTGAACTACAAGTACCAGAGTCCCGAGGGGCGATCCGGAGGAGGGGCTAGCGGTGTGCGCTCCATTGCGGTGGTTTCTACTAATTGGCTCCATTGAGCTTTGAGCCGACGGGCTCCTGGATGCTGCCCTGCGTGCCGGTTCGGGCATCGAGGCCATTGACGGTTGTTTGGCGGCCTTCTCCTCCACCCCTAACCATTTCTCTACTGATGAGGGAAGTTATCCCGAAACCCGAGCCATGTCTCGGGCGATACCCAAAAACCCGGGATATGTATCGGGTCTAGAGATTCATCAGTCCAACAAGTACCGACTTGCACCCACCTGGGTGATCCACTATTGAACTACAAGTACCAGAGTCCCGAGGGGCGATCCGGAGGAGGGGCTAGCGGTGTGCGCTCCATTGCGGTGGTTTCTACTAATTGGCTCCATTGAGCTTTGAGCCGACGGGCTCCTGGATGCTGCCCTGCGTGCCGGTTCGGGCATCGAGGCCATTGACGGTTGTTTGTCGGCCTTCTCCTCCACCCCTAACCATTTCTCTACTGATGAGGGAAGTTATCCCGAAACCCGAGCCATGTCTCGGGCGATACCCAAAAACCCGGGACATGTATCGGGTCTAGAGATTCATCAGTCCAACAAGTACCGACTTGCACCCACCTGGGTGATCCACTATTGAACTACAAGTACCAGAGTCCCGAGGGGCGATCCGGAGGAGGGGCTAGCGGTGTGCGCTCCATTGCGGTGGTTTCTACTAATTGGCTCCATTGAGCTTTGAGCCGACGGGCTCCTGGATGCTGCCCTGCGTGCCGGTTCGGGCATCGAGGCCATTGACGGTTGTTTGGCGGCCTTCTCCTCCACCCCTAACCATTTCTCTACTGATGAGGGAAGTTATCCCGAAACCCGAGCCATGTCTCGGGCGATACCCAAAAACCCGGGACATGTATCGGGTCTAGAGATTCATCAGTCCAACAAGTACCGACTTGCACCCACCTGGGTGATCCACTATTGAACTACAAGTACCAGAGTCCCGAGGGGCGATCCGGAGGAGGGGCTAGCGGTGTGCGCTCCATTGCGGTGGTTTCTACTAATTGGCTCCATTGAGCTTTGAGCTGACCGGCTCCTGGATGCTGCCCTGCGTGCCGGTTCGGGCATCGAGGCCATTGACGGTTGTTTGACGACCTTCTCCTCCACCCCTAACCATTTCTCTATTGATGAGGGAAGTTATCCCGAAACCCGAGCCATGTCTCTGGCGATACCCAAAAACCCGGGACATGTATCGGGTCTAGAGATTCATCAGTCCAACAAGTACCGACTTGCACCCACCTGGGTGATCCACTATTGAATTACAAGTACCAGAGTCCCGAGGGGCGATCCGGAGGAGGGGCTAGCGGTGTGCGCTCCATTGCGGTGGTTTCTACTGATTGGCTCCATTGAGCTTTGAGCCGACGGGCTCCTGGATGCTGCTCTGCGTGCCGGTTCGGGCATCGAGGCCATTGACGGTTGTTTGGCGGCCTTCTCCTCCACCCCTAACCATTTCTCTACTGATGAGGGAAGTTATCCCGAAACCCGAGCCATGTCTCGGGTGATACCCAAAAACCCGGGACATGTATCGGGTCTAGAGATTCATCAGTCCAACAAGTACCGACTTGCACCCACCTGGGTGATCCACTATTGAACTACAAGTACCAGAGTCCCGAGGGGCGATCCGGAGGAGGGGCTAGCGGTGTGCGCTCCATTGCGGTGGTTTCTACTAATTGGCTCCATTGAGCTTTGAGCCGACGGGCTCCTGGATGCTGCCCTGCGTGCCGGTTCGGGCATCGAGGCCATTGACGGTTGTTTGGCGGCCTTCTCCTCCACCCCTAACCATTTCTCTACTGATGAGGGAAGTTATCCCGAAACCCGAGCCATGTCTCGGGCGATACCCAAAAACCCGGGATATGTATCGGGTCTAGAGATTCATCAGTCCAACAAGTACCGACTTGCACCCACCTGGGTGATCCACTATTGAACTACAAGTACCAGAGTCCCGAGGGGCGATCCGGAGGAGGGGCTAGCGGTGTGCGCTCCATTGCGGTGGTTTCTACTAATTGGCTCCATTGAGCTTTGAGCCGACGGGCTCCTGGATGCTGCCATGCGTGCCGGTTCGGGCATCGAGGCCATTGACGGTTGTTTGGCGGCCTTCTCCTCCACCCCTAACCATTTCTCTACTGATGAGGGAAGTTATCCCGAACCCCGAGCCATGTCTCGGGCGATACCCAAAAACTCCGGACATGTATCGGGTCTAGAGATTCATCAGTCCAACAAGTACCGACTTGCACCCACCTGGGTGATCCACTATTGAACTACAAGTACCAGAGTCCCGAGGGGCGATCCGGAGGAGGGGCTAGTGGTGTGCGCTCCATTGCGGTGGTTTCTACTAATTGGCTCCATTGAGCTTTGAGCCGACGGGCTCCTGGATGCTGCCCTGCGTGCCGTTTCGGGCATCGAGGCCATTGACGGTTGTTTGGCGGCCTTCTCCTCCACCCCTAACCATTTCTCTACTGATGAGGGAAGTTATCCCGAAACCCGAGCCATGTCTCGGGCGATACCCAAAAACCCGGGACATGTATCGGGTCTAGAGATTCATCAGTCCAACAAGTACCGACTTGCACCCACCTGGGTGATCCACTATTGAACTACAAGTACCAGAGTCCCGAGGGGCGATCCGGAGGAGGGGCTAGCGGTGTGCGCTCCATTGCGGTGGTTTCTACTAATTGGCTCCATTGAGCTTTGAGCCGACGGGCTCCTGGATGCTGCCCTGCGTGCCGGTTCGGGCATCGAGGCCATTGACGGTTGTTTGGCGGCCTTCTCCTCCACCCCTAACCATTTCTCTACTGATGAGGGAAGTTATCCCGAACCCCGAGCCATGTCTCGGGCGATACCCAAAAACTCCGGACATGTATCGGGTCTAGAGATTCATCAGTCCAACAAGTACCGACTTGCACCCACCTGGGTGATCCACTATTGAACTACAAGTACCAGAGTCCCGAGGGGCGATCCGGAGGAGGGGCTAGTGGTGTGCGCTCCATTGCGGTGGTTTCTACTAATTGGCTCCATTGAGCTTTGAGCCGACGGGCTCCTGGATGCTGCCCTGCGTGCCGTTTCGGGCATCAAGGCCATTGACGGTTGTTTGGCGGCCTTCTCCTCCACCCCTAACCATTTCTCTACTGATGAGGGAAGTTATCCCGAAACCCGAGCCATGTCTCGGGCGATACCCAAAAACCCGGGACATGTATCGGGTCTAAAGATTCATCAGTCCAACAAGTACTGACTTGCACCCACCTGGGTGATCCACTATTGAACTACAAGTACCAGAGTCCCGAGGGGCGATCCGGAGGAGGGGCTAGCGGTGTGCGCTCCATTGCGGTGGTTTCTACTAATTGGCTCCATTGAGCTTTGAGCCGACGGGCTCGTGGATGCTGCCCTGCGTGCCGGTTCGGGCATCGAGGCCATTGACGGTTGTTTGGCGGCCTTCTCCTCCACCCCTAACCATTTCTCTACTGATGAGGGAAGTTATCCCGAAACCCGAGCCATGTCTCGGGCGATACCCAAAAACCCGGGATATGTATCGGGTCTAGAGATTCATCAGTCCAACAAGTACCGACTTGCACCCACCTGGGTGATCCACTATTGAACTACAAGTACCAGAGTCCCGAGGGGCGATCCGGAGGAGGGGCTAGCGGTGTGCGCTCCATTGCGGTGGTTTCTACTAATTGGCTCCATTGAGCTTTGAGCCGACGGGCTCCTGGATGCTGCCCTGCGTGCCGGTTCGGGCATCGAGGCCATTGACGGTTGTTTGGCGGCCTTCTCCTCCACCCCTAACCATTTCTCTACTGATGAGGGAAGTTATCCCGAAACCCGAGCCATGTCTCGGGCGATACCCAAAAACCCGGGATATGTATCGGGTCTAGAGATTCATCAGTCCAACAAGTACCGACTTGCACCCACCTGGGTGATCCACTATTGAACTACAAGTACCAGAGTCCCGAGGGGCGATCCGGAGGAGGGGCTAGCGGTGTGCGCTCCATTGCGGTGGTTTCTACTAATTGGCTCCATTGAGCTTTGAGCCGACGGGCTCCTGGATGCTGCCCTGCGTGCCGGTTCGGGCATCGAGGCCATTGACGGTTGTTTGTCGGCCTTCTCCTCCACCCCTAACCATTTCTCTACTGATGAGGGAAGTTATCCCGAAACCCGAGCCATGTCTCGGGCGATACCCAAAAACCCGGGACATGTATCGGGTCTAGAGATTCATCAGTCCAACAAGTACCGACTTGCACCCACCTGGGTGATCCACTATTGAACTACAAGTACCAGAGTCCCGAGGGGCGATCCGGAGGAGGGGCTAGCGGTGTGCGCTCCATTGCGGTGGTTTCTACTAATTGGCTCCATTGAGCTTTGAGCCGACGGGCTCCTGGATGCTGCCCTGCGTGCCGGTTCGGGCATCGAGGCCATTGACGGTTGTTTGGCGGCCTTCTCCTCCACCCCATACCATTTCTCTACTGATGAGGGAAGTTATCCCGAAACCCGAGCCATGTCTCGGGCGATACCCAAAAACCCGGGACATGTATCGGGTCTAGAGATTCATCAGTCCAACAAGTACCGACTTGCACCCACCTGGGTGATCCACTATTGAACTACAAGTACCAGAGTCCCGAGGGGCGATCCGGAGGAGGGGCTAGCGGTGTGCGCTCCATTGCGGTGGTTTCTACTAATTGGCTCCATTGAGCTTTGAGCTGACCGGCTCCTGGATGCTGCCCTGCGTGCCGGTTCGGGCATCGAGGCCATTGACGGTTGTTTGACGACCTTCTCCTCCACCCCTAACCATTTCTCTATTGATGAGGGAAGTTATCCCGAAACCCGAGCCATGTCTCTGGCGATACCCAAAAACCCGGGACATGTATCGGGTCTAGAGATTCATCAGTCCAACAAGTACCGACTTGCACCCACCTGGGTGATCCACTATTGAATTACAAGTACCAGAGTCCCGAGGGGCGATCCGGAGGAGGGGCTAGCGGTGTGCGCTCCATTGCGGTGGTTTCTACTGATTGGCTCCATTGAGCTTTGAGCCGACGGGCTCCTGGATGCTGCTCTGCGTGCCGGTTCGGGCATCGAGGCCATTGACGGTTGTTTGGCGGCCTTCTCCTCCACCCCTAACCATTTCTCTACTGATGAGGGAAGTTATCCCGAAACCCGAGCCATGTCTCGGGTGATACCCAAAAACCCGGGACATGTATCGGGTCTAGAGATTCATCAGTCCAACAAGTACCGACTTGCACCCACCTGGGTGATCCACTATTGAACTACAAGTACCAGAGTCCCGAGGGGCGATCCGGAGGAGGGGCTAGCGGTGTGCGCTCCATTGCGGTGGTTTCTACTAATTGGCTCCATTGAGCTTTGAGCCGACGGGCTCCTGGATGCTGCCCTGCGTGCCGGTTCGGGCATCGAGGCCATTGACGGTTGTTTGGCGGCCTTCTCCTCCACCCCTAACCATTTCTCTACTGATGAGGGAAGTTATCCCGAAACCCGAGCCATGTCTCGGGCGATACCCAAAAACCCGGGATATGTATCGGGTCTAGAGATTCATCAGTCCAACAAGTACCGACTTGCACCCACCTGGGTGATCCACTATTGAACTACAAGTACCAGAGTCCCGAGGGGCGATCCGGAGGAGGGGCTAGCGGTGTGCGCTCCATTGCGGTGGTTTCTACTAATTGGCTCCATTGAGCTTTGAGCCGACGGGCTCCTGGATGCTGCCCTGCGTGCCAGTTCGGGCATCGAGGCCATTGACGGTTGTTTGTCGGCCTTCTCCTCCACCCCTAACCATTTCTCTACTGATGAGGGAAGTTATCCCGAAACCCGAGCCATGTCTCGGGCGATACCCAAAAACCCGGGACATGTATCGGGTCTAGAGATTCATCAGTCCATAAGTACCGACTTGCACCCACCTGGGTGATCCACTATTGAACTACAAGTACCAGAGTCCCGAGGGGCGATCTGGAGGAGGGGCTAGCGGTGTGCGCTCCATTGCGGTGGTTTCTACTAATTGGCTCCATTGAGCTTTGAGCCGACGGGCTCCTGGATGCTGCCCTGCGTGCCGGTTCGGGCATCGAGGCCATTGACGGTTGTTTGGCGGCCTTCTCCTCCACCCCTAACCATTTCTCTACTGATGAGGGAAGCTATCCCGAAACCCGAGCCATGTCTCGGGCGATACCCAAAAACCCGGGACATGTATCGGGTCTAGAGATTCATCAGTCCAACAAGTACCGACTTGCACCCACCTGGGTGATCCACTATTGAACTACAAGTACCAGAGTCCCGAGGGGCGATCCGGAGGAGGGGCTAGCGGTGTGCGCTCCATTGCGGTGGTTTCTACTAATTGGCTCCATTGAGCTTTGAGCTGACAGGCTCCTGGATGCTGCCCTGCGTGCCGGTTCGGGCATCGAGGCCATTGACGGTTGTTTGACGACCTTCTCCTCCACCCCTAACCATTTCTCTATTGATGAGGGAAGTTATCCCGAAACCCGAGCCATGTCTCTGGCGATACCCAAAAACCCGGGACATGTATCGGGTCTAGAGATTCATCAGTCCAACAAGTACCGACTTGCACCCACCTGGGTGATCCACTATTGAATTACAAGTACCAGAGTCCCGAGGGGCGATCCGGAGGAGGGGCTAGCGGTGTGCGCTCCATTGCGGTGGTTTCTACTGATTGGCTCCATTGAGCTTTGAGCCGACGGGCTCCTGGATGCTGCTCTGCGTGCCGGTTCGGGCATCGAGGCCATTGACGGTTGTTTGGCGGCCTTCTCCTCCACCCCTAACCATTTCTCTACTGATGAGGGAAGTTATCCCGAAACCCGAGCCATGTCTCGGGTGATACCCAAAAACCCGGGACATGTATCGGGTCTAGAGATTCATCAGTCCAACAAGTACCGACTTGCACCCACCTGGGTGATCCACTATTGAACTACAAGTACCAGAGTCCCGAGGGGCGATCCGGAGGAGGGGCTAGTGGTGTGCGCTCCATTGCGGTGGTTTCTATCAATCATTTTATACTTTGACGTTCGATTTTCAGGCATTTTCAGGCAGTCTATACATTACCTAGGCATTCTACAAAATGTGGGATTTCACACTTTGACTGTAACATGTATACCATTAATTTATTCACTTAGCCCTGACTCCTCTTTGGATTTAGACTATGCTGCTGAGTTTGTTGCTGCTCAACTATTCACTACATCCCTGCTCAGAATCTTTTACAGATTCAGAGTGACTTGCACCCAAGCCATGCTAGTAAAACACAAGCAGCATTTGCACCACCAGAAACTGGCGCGCCACTGAAAACTCAAGCTAAGCTTTAGACAGCTGTCTGGCTCTGGCTCAGCTCGAAGTCCTCTTGAAACGTCAAACAAAAAACGAGCTGAGCTTTAATGGGAGGACCATGTTACATGGAGAACCATTTTGGAATCACTGTGAATGCCAGCAAATCTCCCTGTGCAGAAAAAACATGTCAGGTAGTCTGTGTGACAAAGTGCACCAATGTCTTTGGACAAAGCTTGCACTATGTAAAACCGCACAAAAATAAATGCGGATTCTACCTATCACTCACATGCTAATCTCATCCAGGAAGAATTAAGAACAAAGCATTAAACTTTGATGTCAGAAAGAGATAGCTATTAAATGGATGGAATGTATAGTCAAACTGAATACACTAGAATCAATCTAAGATTCCCTGCTTAAAGAAATTGTGTATTTTAGGAAAGCACATTGTCTTTCACCTAGTCTCCTTTTTCTGTATTATGGCATATGAAATCACTGAAATACATGCGTTCAAGCTGTACACTGTACAAAAACATATTGTGTTGGGTTTAATAGCCTATAAAGTTGCTCAGTGGGACACATCTATGCCACTACATTCTCGGCGTACGCATGGGATGCCCTTATACTGATCTGGCCCGGTGTTACCTATCAAGAAATATGGTTGAAGGTGGACATAGAGGGCTGTTAAGTCCTCCTTGAGGGGCAACTCGATTGCCAACCACTCGTCATAGGGAGTATTTACCCTCCCAACACCGACAAAGGGACCTTCTGGGACATGCTGTCAATGGTATTCGCCCATAAAACTCACTTGCCCTGGGTACTGGGGGGACACTTTCACTGCACATTAGACCTCACTCTAGACAGCTCTTTTTTCACTGTCTTGCTTGCCCCTCGCAGGCACAGGCAGATCGCTTTTGCACTTGGACTCACCACTGGTCATTAATGAACTTTTGGGGCTCACTTCCTCCGGGGATCCATCTGTACTCTCACTCCATACCCCACAACTTGTTTGTGCAATTGAATTGCTTCCTCTGTCCTCCCTTCCTTCTGTCACTCATTTAGCACTTGGACTACCTGGATCGAGTGATCTCTGATCATGATGCGCATATCACAGACATTGACTGGACACCCCCTGGCCCTGGGTACCCACGTGGGAACTACCATGGGACTGTCTTGAGGACCCGGTCTTCTGAGGGGAACAGGGAGATCACATTCGGCACTACTTTTCTGAAAACAGTGACAAAGCCTCCACAAGGGTGTTGGAATGGTATTTCTTTAACCCCTTCCATGCTCATGACGAGCTCAGCTCGTCATGCAGTACACTGCTTGTGTGCTCATGACGAGCTGAGCTCGTCATGAACAATGGGATTCAAAGAAGTTCAGCACCAGGGATGAATTGCCTTAGCATTGATAGTGTTAAGGTATTTATGAGGTGAGTCTGCAGCCAGAAGATTGTGGGAGTGTGGGAGCCCGTAGGACTCTAGAGAAGGTGATAGTACAGGCTGAATGCAAACTGGGCTCACTGAGCAAAGAGTCAGTTAGGGACCCGGCCCTCACTGCACGGCTCACAAACGCTCCTGGAAGATTTCAGGAGCTATAATTTTAACGCCAATGCGTTCAAAGTACATAAGTAGGACAAACAAGATTGCAGGCTCCTTGCATGGCTCATTAGCTGCAAGACGACTACTCACCCAATCATAGAGTTAGTGGGCCCCAATGGAACTATGCTTTATCAGCAGCCTGACATTTCGCAGGCCTTCTACAACTACTATACCACTATATATTGGGCTCCTTCAACTGCCCTGTCAACCCTCACTTAGCCCTTCTGTTCCAGCATCCCCATCCCTTCTATTCCCGCATCGGTCAGGGATTCTCTAAAAGCAGCTATCACCACCAAAGATGTGATGCAGGTAATTTTTGACCTCCGGGACTCAACAGCTTGCCACTAGAGTACTATAGCACCTTGTCATCACAACTGGCCCCCCACCTTACACAACCATGTGTGCTGCTGCGCTTCATAAGGGTGAACTAAGGCACTCACTATGCCAGTCCCTCCTGATCCCCCTCCCAACGCCAGGCAAAGATCCTATGAGATTAGGCTCCTAGAGACCCTAGCCATTCTAGGCACAGACTATGAAATCCTGAGGAAGATCCTTTTAGATAGATACACCCAAATCCTTCCATCCCTCATCCATGTCGATCAAAACGGATTTGTACCTGGGCACAACACCTCCCAGAACATTCGTCAGCTTTTCCATGTTCAGAACCAGGTGCGGGGTTGCTTCCAGAGAGCGGTGTGCCTTGTCCTCGACCTGGAAAAGGCATTGGACACTTTAACATGACACCTCCTATTCACAGGACCCTCCTGTATGGGTATAGGGCCAAAACTATTAGCATACACAAGATTGTTTTACTCAAGTCCTACCTCCTGAGTTCACCTGGGTCATCTCATCTCAGGTCCCTTCCATGTCTGGTGAGGCAGAAGGCAGGGGTGCTCACTCTCCCCCCTCTTGTTTGACCTAGCAATAAAGTCTCTCACCATACTCCTCCGCGGGGAGAGCCAGATATGGGGGTATCAATCTGGAGATAGGACACAAGCGTTGTCCATTTATGCAGACAATCTGCTTTTACATTTAGTGGACATCACAATTCCACCCTGGCAGACTTTTCCTCTGGGGCAGGGTTGCGAGATAACTGGACAAAATCCTTGGTGTACCCACTCATCCCTGTCCAACCACACCTTGAGCTACTTCTCAATAACACCTGTAAACTTTGACAGGCACAAGCGACCCGATACATGGGAATCTACCTAGATCACACCCCGCTGAACTCTATGAGGGAAATTGCCCTAAAACCTTAGCAAGGATTAAGGTCCAGACTCAATTTTGCCAGTCTCTTCCCCTGGTCCCCATGGAGAAAATAGTATTAGTGAAGGTGGTCATCCTGTTCCGCCTCCTCTATTGTTTCTATAACCTTCTGGTTGTTCATCTGCACTTCTTTTTCAAAGAGCTAGACACTATCCTGTCCAACATAATTTGGGGTGCCAAGCAACACCGGGTAGCTCTTGCTAAACTAAAGCGCCCAACAGATTGTGGAGGCTTAGATGCCCCATCATTTGAGACCTATTTCTTGGCATTGCAACTCCAATGGCTATCTCGCTTGATAGATAGCCACGGGTCCATATGAGTATCGACACTCCGGGGTTTCCTGATCTCAAAAGCCTAGCCTCCAACTCATTGGCCACTCCGCCTGGCCTCAGCATATGCTCCAACCTGCCTACTGATTGGCTTGCCACAACAACTGAGGTTCTACGGAACCAGGGTTTTTGAGTTTTGGACAGAGCACTCAGTGCAAGTTACAGCCAACATTTTTTCTGATGGCCTTCTCCTCCCCTTTGAGCGCCTGGCTGAAGATTATGGCCTCCCTCAGGCACAAGTCATGCTACATAGACATCTTGGTCACACCTTTCATGCACTCTGGAGTGTCACAGATGAATAACCCCCCACCCACCCATTCCTTCAGTCCATCTCAGATATGAGTGCCGACAGGCACCTCATTACATGGATATATCAATGCTGGAGCTTACACTCATTTCCCTTCTCCCCTTATGCCAAGAATAGGAGGAAGACTTTGGGAGAACGCTTCATGACAAGGAGTGGGTAGGAGCGCTTCAATTAACCAAAACTGTATCTCGTAACTCATGCTGCATTAACATTATATTCTACATTCTTCATAGGGTACACTTGACCCCAGCACAGCTGATTTGTTTGTTTCCCGACACACAAGTGACTTGCCCGCATTCTTAAACCCCTGATGCTGATCTCAAGCATGTGCTCTGGTCTTGCCTAATCCAACAGACTTATTGGCACTCTATACGCACCACCCCGCAGGTCATCATAGTACTCCTAGACCTAGCATCCTGGTAGGCATGTATACTTGGTATTTTCAAGCGTAGGAAACAGCAGAAAATTCAAGCCCGTTTTGCATTTCTGGCCGTCCTGTTGGCCCTCCTGTTGGCCATGAGGACTATCACACTACACTGGCAATCCCCCACTGCTCCCCCAGTGGGTGTGTGGCACAGCGCAAAGCAAAAATGGGGTGCAGTCGAAGAGGATGCACTTCGTTTTGAAAAGGTGAGATATCTGTGCAAGTGCCCGATCTCTCCCCAGGGATGTATGACGTTACAACGCATACTTTTACATCGCATGCCTTTACAATGCGGTTTTTACAACGAAAACCTTTACAACGCATAGCGCTTCGGGGTGCTGGATAGTGAATAGTTTAATTTACTATTCCAACTCCAGTCCCCGTGGACACTAGGGAAGGTGTTGGACAGTAAATTAAAAGTATTCCCTATCCTAGAGCGCCCCCCAGCGCAATGCGTTGTAATGGTTTGCGTTGTAAAAGTTGCGTCGTAAAGGCACTGCGTGGTAAAAGTTGCATTGTAAAGGATGTTTCCCCTCCCCAGTGGGCCTCCCTATTGACTTACTTCCAGTAGAGGGTGAACACAGACAGTCTTACCCTGTGACAGCACAAACACCACACATACATTACCCTGGCACTACAGGCTGAAGGCCCCGCCACCGCTCTCTTACCCCATGCCCGCACTGGTTCCTCTCTGAACCCATACTGCCATTCCCAGTGCTAATTTACCAATGTTAGGCACAATAGCTGAAAGTCCCAAATTTCCACATTCAATCCATGCTGCGTGACCCTCCCACTCATACTGTCTGCACCCCTCTCTTCCCCCACCAACACAACACACTTTGGCACATCTACTCACTCCTGCTGGACTTGTTCAGGATGCAGAATGCCCAGACATCAATAGCACAGCAGTCTGAATGGCTAATCTTGCTGGTGGGGTGGGTGTGGCTGGAGGGTCACATGTGCACCAGGGCGCAATTCCATGCCATCCTTTTTTCAGATGTTGGAGGAGTTGCGAGAGGGGTATTGTGGACAATTCTCCCCTCGTGGGATCAGGATTTTTTTTGTGGGTTACCTGGGTTTTTCTGGGTTGGAGGCGGGGGGGTGGGGAGCACTTATATTCAAAATGAGTGGAATCAAAACAGGATTTGAAACACTGTTGGTCAGTTACATGACAGTTCTGTTAACTAGGGTATGGTTGCTATGTAATGGGGCTCAAAGTTAGACTCATCTCTTGTAATGTCAACAATATTTCAAAGAAGCGTAAATGTGGGGGACTGATTAGGTGGTTGATTTTTTTCTTGCCAGATGTCTTATTTTTACAGGAGACCCATCTTTAGAACAACCCTCTAATATTTTTTATCTCAAAGCAGTATCCATACGCCTACTTTGCTGCGGCAGAGTTGGCAGTAAGGGGTGTTGCAATTTTTTTGAGAAGGGGTTAGATTGGCTGCTAAATAGACTAATTAGGGACCATAATGGTAAGCGGTTATGGCTTAAAGCTGTTGTTAATAGGACCTCAGTTACCGATGAGGTAGATCCATTAATGCAGATTTATAATATTGCTATGGGAGCGATGGGACCGATAATTCTAGGAGAGAATTTTAACTATATCAAGGATTTGAATTTTGATACATCTAATAAAGCCAAAAAGAAATTGAAGCCCCAAACTAAGAGAGTGATTGATACATTGAAACAATATTTTCAAATAATTGATCCATGGTGTAGTAATGATCCAGGTATTATAAAATATACTTGCTGTTGAAATCGTTTTCATGCTGCTTACTGTCTGGAATTTTTAGAAAAATTCCCATTCTTTCAAAAGGCCGGGTTCAAATATTAGGGCTAAGGCCTTCTCCGATCACTCACTGGTTACCAGCCGCGGCCCGTGGAGGGAGTTCGGTGGGGCAGGGAGGTGGTGCGGGGGAGGAGCAGGGTGGAGGGTGGTAAACAACGGAATATGGATAATTGCAGGTAAGTAAACAATGTAATAAATAAAACAAATTTCGTAGCGCACCCTGCATTGCAAAATGCGATGCAGCGTGCACTACGAAATTCGTTTTATTTATTAAATTGTTTACTTACCTGCAATTATAAATATTCCGTTGTTTACCACCCTCCACCCTGCCCCTCCCCCGCACCGCCTCCCTGCCCCACCGAACTCCCTCCACGGGCCGCGGCTGCTGGTTATGGTTATGATAAAGCTGGATACAATCAGGAGGGAATAGCCTAGGTGGCAGTCAGATTGGATGCTTCTTTCTAATGAGGAATGGCTCACAGAAATGAAGAAATTCATTCAGGATTCTTTACTGGTAAACAGGTATATGGCCTCCTCATTTTGAGAGTCGGAAGCTTTGGTTGGCCACAGCTCCAGGGCTGATTATTGCTTTTTAAATTCAACAAGGTAAATTGCTTGCAAAAGAAATAGCAGAATTGCAATCAGTAGTAAAGCAAGCCCTTCAGACTAAGAATAGGCCGGTAGGAAAACAGCTTGGATCACTGATAGAATATTGGTAGTATAAATATCAATAGTTAAAATATCGAAGTAAAAATACCGATAGTAAAAATATTGACTTTCTATACTTAAACAGGTAAGTACAAAAATATCGAATCAAAAATATCGAAGTTAAAAATATAGATGTAAAAAGTATCATTTAAAAAATATAAACAAAATAATATATATTAAAATATAAAATATTAATATTATCTCTAACAAAAAAATTAAATGTACTCTACATTTTAACTTAATATAAAAAATTGACTTAATTTACAAAATGTAAATACTCAAACATAATAATGTATACATATACATATATTTACTTTAAAATAATTTATTAACTATTATCTTTATATAATTTTTAAATGTTTTAAATTATATAAAAGTAAAATATACTCATATATAAATAATTTTAAATTATAAACATTCTATAAATACATTAAACTATTAAAACAAAAATAAAATGTAGATTTCGCATCACAATAAATTCAACAGTAGGGAAAATGTTGGATAGCACAGGGGTAAAAATTACTATTCCCACTCCAGTGAGTGCAACAGTAGGAAAAGTGCTGGATAGCGTAGGGGTAAAAATTACTATTCCTACTCCAGTGAGTGCAACAGTAGGAAAAGTATTGAATAGCGGAGGGGTAAGAATTACTATTCCAACTCCAGGGAGTGCAACAGTAGGGAAAGTGCTGGATAGTGGAAGCGTAAACATTACTATTCCCACTCCAGTGAGTGCAACAGTAGGGAAAGTGCTGGATTGCAGAAAGGTAAAAATTATTATTCCCACTTTAAAGAGTGCAACAAAAGGGAAAGTATTGGATAGCAGAGGGGTACAACTTACTATTCCAACTCCAGTGAGTGCAACAGTAGGAAAGGTATTGGATTGAGGAGGGGAAAAAATTACTATTCCCACGCCAATGAGTGCAACAGTAGGGAAAATATTGGATAGCGGAGGGGTAAAAATTACTCTTCTCATTACAGTGAGTGAAACAATAGGGAAAGTGTGGTATAGCAGTAGAGTAAAAATTACTATTCCTACTCCAGTTAGTAAAACAGTAGGGAAAGTACTGGATAGCCGAGGGGTAAAAATTACTATTCCACTCCAGTGAGTGCAACAGTAAGGAAAGTATTGCATAGCGGAGGGGTGAAAATTACTATTCCCACTGCAGTGAGTGAAACAGTAGTCAAAGTGTGGATAGCGTAGGGGTAAAAATGACTTGTCCCACTCCAGTGAATGCAACAGAAACGTGCTGGATAGTGGAGAGGTAAAAATTACCATTCCCACTGTACTGAGTGCAACATTTGGAAAGTAATGATAGCTTAAAAACAAAAATGACTAATAACATTTCAACTATTAAAAATATATATTCTCAAAAATAAATAATCAATGTTTAAAAAATATACCATTAAACATATTAAACAAATAAAAATACCAAATATTATAATGTTAATTTCACATAATAAATCCTACAAATATATTTTTTTAAATGTATAAACAATAGTTATTTAAAATAAACAAATATTCACAAACAAACAAATTATTTAAAACATGAATGTATTTATGTTATTTCCTACTCTATAACACCACACTAATAAAAAAATACATCAACATTTTCATTAAAATGTATTTCCAGCATTAACATAATTAACATTACATTTAAAATCTAGTATTATTAAAAAAAGATAATAAACATTCATTGATTACACATTCTTTAACACTATAATGTTCACAACACACACCTAAAAAGAATTACACAATTACGATTAATAATTACTAATGAATTTAAATTAATTACCATATATTAAGGGCCTGATTCTGATGCGGTTAGGAAAGCTTTCCACCTAAGGCCTGATTCTGATGCGGTTAGGAAGGCCTCCTAATAGCATTTGATGCTTCCAAATCGGATCTGGAACCTGCCTTCCCGACCCAGGGCCCAATTATGATGCGGTTAGGAACATATGCTCCCATTGAAGTCAATGGAAGTGCAACCAAATCGTTTCTGGAAGCATCTGGATGCATCGTACTCCGTTGGTCGGACTTTCCCGATCGGAAACCATTTCCAAACCGATTTGGTCAGGAAACTTTCCAACCCGCATCAGAATCAGGCCCTTAATGTCATCAGTAAAAAATAAATTACTTCCCACCCTTCCCACCATTTATATCTACAAACACCACAACACACGTCTAAAAGTAATCACACAATTACCATAATTAATTACTAAATAACTAATTTAAATACATTAACAGCTAATTAATAATTCCTGAATAAAATGTAAATTACTTCCCACTATTTACACATATAAACACCACAACACACATCTAAGATTAATTACACAATTACCATAATTAATTACTAATAAATTAATTTAAATTAATTAACAACTATTTATCAAACATGTATTACTAAATGAATGTACACATTTAACACTATAACATCGCAATTATACAAATATTAATAAATATAAATTATTCAATGCATTTTATATAATTAAATTACTTCCCAGCCTATTCCCCTATAAACCCACAACCCGCTACGGAACTAAAAGCCCAAAATTCAATTTAACAAAATAAATAATAACTACTGTAAATAATCAATAAAATATGTATATATTTAATTTACTTCCCACTCTATTCTCCTATAATCCCTCCACTCGCTATGGAACTAAAAAGGCAAAGTTAAATTTAAAAAAATTATTAACTACTAAAATTTGAACACATATATTAAAAATACAAACAATTCTTATACAAAAAAACTAACATCACACACATATAAAATATACACTAAAATACATATTAATAATAAAAAATCGATATTTTTAACAACTATATTTTTACAAACGATATACACTTCGATATTTTTTATATCGAAATTACTTATCTAAAATAAATATTCTTGACCACAATATTTTTCTGTCGATATTTCTGACGCAGGATATTTTTACCTCGATATTTGTGAAAATCGATATTTTTACATCAATATTTTTTTTTGCACCAAATTGCTTCCATTAGAGAATCATCTTGAAATGCTTAAGTTAAAATTGAGGTGCTTTTCCCTAATGGAAGAAATTAACTATTCTAAAGTATTTCAGCAATGGGTTAGGCAGAGAGTTAGTAAATTGGAAAGCGTTCGGCTTTTTCAACACAGGTCAAGCAGGATGCTGCGATTGTAAAGAAGTTAGAGAACCCTGACACCCAAGAATTAGTTACAGAAAAGTTAGAATTGTCCCAAGTTTTCTTGCAGCATTATAATTTCCTGTACAAGTATTAGATTTTTCAATTAAGCATATGACAATAATATAAATCCATAAGTTTGTCTCCGTTGGCAAACTTTGCGGCTGTGAACATTATTTCTAACATAACAGTGGCAAAGGTACAGGAAGCTCTTGCAAAAATGCATAGTGGAAAGGCCTGTGGCAATGATGGATTTCTGGCAGTTAAAAAAAAAATTGCAACTGAACGTATACCCTTCCTAAATGATTTATTAAATTTTATTAGGGAGGGTGGGGAAATTCCTTCGTCCTTTAAGTAATCCACGATTGACAGTTTCCTAAAAAAAGATAACAACCCTAGCAATATTAATTCATATCGACCTATTAACTTATTGAATGCTGATTCTATATGTTGTTGATGAAAACAATGGGCTATTCTTATCACTCGGGCTGCTAAGGTTTTAATTCATATAGATCAGACTGGGTTGGTTTATAATCGCTTGCAAATATGGGCTTTTTATTATGTGTGGTAGACTATTTCTTAGCTAACCAGATCAGTGCAGCAGTAATAATGGTCGATACAGAAACGGCATATGATCTGGTTAAATGGAACCCACTGTTTCATGGTCCTAATAGTTTGGTTTCCTGCTCAATTCATTTTGATGTTGGAGAATTTATATCAAGGGGCACAAGCAAAGATATTTGTGAATTCCAGCCACACTGGAACAGGGACAATCAATAGGAGAACTCGTTAGGGTGCCTTCTATCCCCAAATGTATTTACTTTTTTATTGAGCTTCTGGCTGCCAGGATTTGGAGTAATGATGCAATTGGCGCTACCGTTTCTGGTATGCCTAAATTAAAGTTGTTTCCAGATGACATTATCTTATACCTGAAACCCAATAAGAGGAAAGCCCAGGGGGTTCTGGATGAGATCAAACAGTTTAAAATCATTGGGGGTATACCATTAATCAATATAAATCAGCCCTGATTTTGTTTAATATTCCATTAAGCAAGCTTCCTGTTTCTTTGCAGCAGCAAGCTTGTTCTCGTTCTCAAAGCCTGATACGCCATCTAGGTGTGTTTGTGATGAATAACTCCTCCCAGCTCTTTCAATTGAATTATATAGCAATGTTGAAGAAAACTCGGGGGCTACTGAAAAGATGGACACTTCTTCCCCTGACACCGATAGGCACAATTGCTCTTATTAAAATGTCCTTGTTATCTCTGCTTCTAATTCTTTTTTCAAAGGCCCCTATCAAAAACAGTAAGAGCTATTTTAGGGGCTTAGGTGTGCTTTTTAAAACTTTTGTTTGGAATAGGAAGGCCCCTAGGGGAAAATATTCTGTTCTGCAACTAGATATTGTACAGGGAGGGCTGGTGCCTCCTCGTGTGCAGACATATTATGAGGTGTCCATTTTAGATATTTTACTAGATCGCTGGAACGAAGAAGGTTGGTTGATCTTTTCTTTTTATACAAAAAAAATAATGTAGGAAGAAGAAACTTGTTTGCCAATTTTTATTAAGACAGCGAATCTCCCTTAGAAAACACATTTTAGGTTCTCCAGGAGGTCGATTGCAAGCTGTGTACATATCAAAACACATCCCAGCAGGTTATGTGTATCTTACATTGCATGAGTGCCACTATGCTGGATTGACAATATCACATACGCAAATCAGATATTGGAACTCTAGTGGTTTCAAGGAGCTGAGCCACTTTATCTTGAGGGGTAAATGCATACATGGCAAGAACTTCTTGCATGGTGTGGTGATTCCTGTGAACATTTTATGGTTTCCAGCAGATTATTAATTTTTTAAATGACTACTGTCAGGAATCTAGCCAAGATACTCATCCTGTTATGCATTCGCTTTTAATGTCTAAGCTCCAGGGCCTGGCTCCATGTTTTTTATACTTGTGAGAAGCTGGGGCAGCTCTGGCAAAAGCTTTCCTCTGCTATCTATCTTGGTTTCCAGGCTAAGATAGTTCCAGAAGCTTGTTTAGTACTTTTCTGGTGTTCTGACTAGAGACAGAGCCCTAGCATTGGCAAGTGGGGCAGGTGTTTTAGCGGTAGGGGGCTTAAAGAGATTTACTGTCACTTGCCAATATCTTGAGTTAATTGAAAAGGCGGGCCCGATCAGCTATTATTGAAACCTGAGATATCTTGATAGCGGTTTACATTTTATGATGATAAAGTGATGTAGTTGGTGTAGCGTGGTGGTCGTACCATGCCAGGCAGGTCGCGGGCCTATACTTGGGGGAGAAAATAATCACACAGCCACACTAGTTCTTTGGTCTGTGCCGCCAGCCACGAGCGCTGTCACGTTTATTATATACTCCCTGGTCTGCACCCGGCCCAGGAAGTTGAAAGTTATACATTGTAGGGTATGAGCCGGGTGGCTCACTACATCCCTTCCCTCCAACATTTGTCCAAACAATAAACTAAAATAAAAAATGCAACAAAGTAAACTAACATAATAAACAGTGGTGCTATAAAGTCTCTGCATGTTCAACATGGTGCTCTGCCCATTAACACAGAAAATCTCTCAGCTTCTGATTCTGCCTTGGAATATCTCTCAGCTGGTAGGAATGTCCTCGCTGGGGTATATTTACCTCCGGCCTTCTTGGAGTCTCCAATATCTGTCTTTCTTGCCCACACTCTCTATCTCCTTCTCATGTGGTCGTATCCCGATGTTTTTCTACTCTCTGCTGTGACATCAGGCTTGCTCTGGCAACTCCTCTGTTCCACTTCCTCATAGGCCTCTTGTGTTGGAGACACTACTTCTTAAACCAGGACACGTTTTTCGCTATTCTCCTTTCCCTTCTTCTTGCCGTTACCATCAATCCTTGCACATCCAGTACTTCCCTTGGTTCCTTTTCAAACTGCATTCTGAATGTCCTTGTCTTTCTTTCACCACCACTCTGTCTCCTCTGCAGATTGCTACCTCTCTGGCTCTGTAGACCTCACCACTTCAACCACTGGGAATTTGGAATAGTCCATGCTGATAACTGCCAATGGCTTAGTGCTCGGCAGTTCAGTGATCACTGGGGGGACCGGTGCATCTCCTCTTGTTATCAGATATGTATGGCAACTTCTCACTTTCTCCTTGACCATGTGATCCACCCCAGGAAACCACACCTTTGAACATATGCAAGCTTTGCTTTTCTTGATTCCTTGATGGCCTTGGAGTGCTAGGCCCACTGTCCTCTTCCACAGTCTGGCTGGCATCACTATTTTTGTGCCTCGGAGAATCAATCCTTTCCTACTTTTGCTGAGTTCTTCTCGACACCGCCACAATCCCTTTTGTGCTTCTCTTTCTTCCTCCGTCATCCCGCTAGCTCCCTCCAAGAAATTCTTCCATTGATGACTGCCTTTGATTCTTTGACTGCCGCCAGGCACGCATCTTCACCAGTTGCCACCATAATGTCCTCTAGTGAGAGTGCTCGCGGACAGGCAGCATCGGTTATCTGTTTGATGAATGATTCAGTCCCATAATCTACCTCTTTGTGGAAGTTAGGATTTATCGCCAGGGGATGTCGAGACAGGTAGTCCGCTAGATTGTTCACTCCTAGCCTGTACACCACCTCAAAGTTGTAATGCTGAATCTGAATAGCCCATCTTTCAATGCACAGTGGTCCACTTCTTGCCGTCCCTCGAACAACAGAACCAGAGGCTTGTGGTCCGTTACCACTCTGAATTTGTGTCCACACAGATAGATGTTGAATTGCTGACATGCCCATCGAATGGCCAATGCCTCTCTCTTAATCTGTACGTACCTGGTCTCCACCACTGTTAGTGCTCAACTGGCATATGCGATGTGGACCCACTCTTCACCGAGTCCTACTGAAGGAGGACTGCAACCAATTTTCCCGGGCTGGCATCCACTACACATCCTGTTGGGTTTCCTGTTTTGAAATACGTTACTGTTGCTCCCTTTGAAAGTGCTTCTTTGACTTCCAGAAATGCTTTTGCAGCTTCACTGGTCCATTGCCACTTTACAACTTTCTTGGTAAGCGCTCTCAGTGTCTCCGATATTGTAGCCAGGTGTGGAATGAATCGGCCACAGTAGTTCGCCATCAATAGGAAGTTTCTCAGTTACTGTTTAATTTTGAGGTGTTGTCGCAGCTCGAATAGCTTCTACCTTCGCCGGGTCCACTTCTAGTTCATGTGTCGAAAATCTGTATCCAAAGAACTCAACCTCTTTGGCGTAGAATGCACATTTCTCCCTGTGCAAAATCAGTCCTTGATCTACCAGCCTTTGCAGTGTTGCTCTCAGGCGTTCATGGTGTTCCTCTAGGGATTTTGAGAATATCAGCACATAATCACTGATGTTTATCACTCCCACTGTTCCAGACTGGGCTTCATGAATAGCATCCTGAAATAATTCAGCCACCGATGACACCCCGAAACTGAGTCGCTTGAACCTCCTCAAACCAACATGTGTGGAGAACATGGTAATATAGTGACTGGCTTCATCCAGTAACAGCTGGTGATATCCTGAGTTCAGATCGACTTTTGAAAACCATTTGGCCCCGTTTGATGTCCATCACTATTTTATTTGTTGTAGGAGTTATGTGCCTCTCTCTCTTAATTGCTTTATTTGGCAAGCGCATATCTACTCATGGACAAATGGCACCAGGTTGTTTGGACTTTGGTGCGATTAGAAGAAGTGACACCCAGGGGGTGGGTCCTGACACCATCTAAATCACCCCTGCCTTTTTCAGTTTCTCCAACTCAGCTTCTACCTGTGGCCGCAGATGGAATGGTACTCGTCTGTGTCGCAGGGCTACTGGTTTTATTGTTTTGTTGATATGAAATTTGACCTTTACTCCTTTCAGGCTGTCGAGCCCCCTGAACAGACTTGGAAACTCTGCCATAATTTCGTCTGCATGCGATTGGTATATCAGTTGTGCGAACATCACCACCCCAGGTCCTCCGCCTAGTGGTAACCCAGCAGTGTCCCCGCACTGTGTCATGTGAAACTTCAATCACACCCTGTGCAGGTATGGGTGTGTCGCTCCCATCCGTGAAGATTCTCGCTCTCGTGCTGAGGAGAGACAGTTTGGGTATGAGTCATTCATATTGTTCAGCATCTAGGATGCTTACCAACGTTCCCGTGTCTATAAGCGCTGTGACTTTGTTTTCCCCTATGCATATCAGGCACATTGGTGGTGGTCTCTTCTTTGGACTTGTTCTTCCTGCGTACTATATGACAAACACTTTGTCGTCTTCATCATCTTCTGTAATATTCATACTCTGGCATGTGCTCTCCCCATCGTCTGTCTCTTCTGCTGTTTGTACCACGTGCTTGTTGGGCCCAAATTTCTTCTGTTTTCCTCCTGGGGCAGACAGTCTTGTCACACTCATGCATACTTTCGCGAAGTGTCCGATCATGCCACACCTCAAACATGGTTTGCCTTGTGCAGGGTATCTCCACAGTGGATGATTGTCCAGTCCACAGTTGCCACATCGTCGGCCTCTTGGGCGGCCACTTGCACTTCCTCTTCCTCGGCCAGACACCTTCCGAACAGCCTCGACCCCCTGCTCCTTGATCGCGCCGGGATGTGTTTGTCCCATTGATCTTCGCGTGAGCTCAGACTCCATTTATCCTGCCCGTGCATCTGCTAATTCATGAGATCTCCCCTAAAGCAAAATATCATCCAGCGATATCCCTGGCTATCATAGAATCAATTTCCATAAATCTGAAGACTTGCATCCCTGGATCAGCTGCGCCCTTATTTCCAGCTGCTTGTCGATTCCCGTGTAGAAACTTGCCAGCTTCCTCAGCCGTGCAAAAAACATGCCCACGGATTCTTCTTCCCTGTGTTTCACTTGTTGCAGTTTGAAGTGTACAAAATGAGGATTTACCTGAAGGTCGAAGTAGCAGCCCAAGGCCCTTCTGCTTTGTTGTAGTCATTTCTGTCACCCGTGTCTGGCAGATCTTGAAACAGCTCATTCAATTCATCACCACCCATGTGCAACATAGTGTACTTTTTGACTGCGCCATCTGTTTCACGCACAGTCCAATCCAATCCATTTGTGCCACCTTGGCGCTGCTGTAGCTGGGTCAGCCAATTGACTGAATGGTGGCAGAGCGTTCAGTGTTGTATGAGAGCTTTGTTCCCTGGCCCCTTGTGCACCACCATCTGCATGCACAAACATTGCTCTGGACTTTGTTGAGCTCATCGCTGCTTCTGCTGTCACTTGATCTTGTGCAGTGATCCCCTTGACCTCAGCCTGTTCCCTTGCTTCTCCCCTTCAGGCCTTCAATACACTGTCATACCTCAGTGGCTCTCTCCACATGGGCTAACCGTCCGCCACATGCTTCTCCTGTCTTAGCTGATGTAATTTTTCCATGTGTGTCTCTCCTTTCTTTCCTCTTTTCCTCTTCTTTTCTTTCCCTTTTACATTATTGTTTTTCCTCTTTGTGTGCTCCTTCACCCACACCTCCTCATTTTCCGACATATCTAGGCATCCATGCCCTGCAGGGTTGCGCTGTTCCGCTGCTTGCCTCTCCCATGCTGCACTGCCATGTGATTACTGAGCGCGTCTCCTATGCTGCCCTCGCAACCGAAGGAAAGGCTTCATTCTTCAAAGTGAGGCAGGCCTTCTGCACCTGCACCATACATAGCCGCGCACTCACCCGCTGGGCCCGCTACGATTGCACTCCTTGCCAGCGTCAGCTGCTCATCCGGTCACAATGCTGCACCTTACCAGTGGATGTCACTGGCGCTATGGTCACTTCCTCGCCTGTCCACTGCCTACCACCACAGCTCCGCAGCTCACAGCTGACCGTGGTGTTGGGATCAAGTCACTAGATACCGCTTCCAAAGTTAACAGTAATCTTTTTTTTTTAGCGCAAGAAAATTTTATTAGTCAGAAAATAAGGCAACAATACATATCATAGTCAAAGAAAAATGAGGGGAAGGGGAAAGGGGGAAGAGGAAAGAAGAAAAAGGAAAAATCAGGGTACAATATACAGGTGAAATGGAACATCAAAATACTGATCATGGGCATTGGAAGTAAAAATAAAGGGTAAAACTGTCATTAAGTAAAAGCAAGTACGAAAAGAGCAAAACCAATAATCATATAGATAAAAAAAAAAGGAAATGGTAAGGGTGCTAAGGAGGTTTGGGGACCTCTTGTTGGGCAGGTCGTAGGCAGAAAGAACGAGTAGTACAATTGTCCAGGTATATCGTAATAGAGAGCCAAAGGTCTGCACGTTTAGCTGCCAATGAAGCAGGAAAAACAAAAGCATTATCAAGTCTGTGATTGTGACAAATATTGTACCACCATGCCTTAAAAGAAATGCTAGATGAGTTCTTCCAATTAACAGTAATCTGCTGGAAAGCAACAGCCAATAGTAAATCCACAATTCGAACATTCGTATCAACACCTTCCCAACAAGTAGAAAGACTACCCAAAAAGAGATGCGTGGGAGATAAGGGGATACATGTTTGAAAAAAAACATTAATTTGAGCCCATACCTGCAACCAAAAATCGTGTACATGTTTACATAGAAATAACATATGAAACAGAGTAGCATTAGGTAAGGAGCAAGACCAGCAAGTGTCCTGAGTGGCAGGAAATCGTTTGTTGAGGGTGAAAGGAGTATAAAGCAGCCTATTATATATGAAAAACAAAGATTGTGTCAGAGACGCCGCTCTAGAAGTTTTGCGGATTTTTACCCATATCCTATCCCATAGGGATACGGGCCAGTCCGTGGCAAAATCTTGTTCCCACTGCTTCTCAACCTTAGACTTATATATAAGAGATTCATAGGAATGAAGGTGTTTGTAGATGAGGGACGCTTTGGGAGTGGTACGCAAAATAGAATGAAGCTTGAGAGCAGGGTCAAGAGAGACTGGAGAAACAGGTGTTTGTGAGAGTTGCGTGTAGACCTCCAAGGCCGCAGCTTTGAGTAAGAGGTATTTGGGAGCAAAGGACGAGGGCAAATCAAAGGCAGAATGGAGAGTCTGAAAGGGAAGAAAGGCAGAGTGCGAGAATAACTGCGAGATCCATATCAAACCACATGCTCTCCATGATTTGCAATAAAAGGGCTTATGGTCAATTAAGAGGTATTTATTATGCCAAATGGTAGAAGAGAGGAAGTCAGCAACAGTGGTGGGGGGAGCGGGAGTAGCGGATAACAGGAGCTTGAGTGTAAACTTATGAATGGGAGTGGGAATCAGAGAAGGTTTACGCGAAAAAGAAATATATTCAGAAAAGGTAGAGGGAGAAAGGAAAAGGCGCTCAACCTTAGTCCATAAAGGACAGGGGGGGGATAGGGTCCTGTAGCCAAAAAGATGCTTGGCGCAACAGAAAGGCCTTCTGCTAGGCAGGGAAAACAGGAAAATTAACACCACCCTCAGATGCAGGACAAATGAGTCTGGCAAGGGACATTCTGGATTTCTTGTTGTGCCATAAAAATGAGGATAAAACCGAATTCATTTTTTTGAAAAATTTCGCTGGGATGGAAACAGGGATATTACAGATCGTATAAAGGATTATAGGGGAAAGCATCATCTTAATAGTGTCAAGACAAACCCACCAAGACAAGTACAAGGGATACCATTTAGCAGTGAGATCCGCAATTTTTTGAGTACATTTGGTCATACATAAAGAGACAGTGTCTGAGATGGAAGGGGTAACATGTAAACCTAAATACTTGATGTGGGAGGGACTCCATATGAAGTGAGAGGCACTGAAATCATGTTTAAGAGTAAATTTCGTTAGGGGCAAAATCTCACACTTGTCATGATTAAGTTTATATCCAGAAATTGAGGTGTAAACCCGTACCTCATCCAGAAAAGCAGGAATGGAGTCTGTGGGATTAGAAATAAAAAGTAAGATATCGTCTGCATAAGCAGCAAGTTTGATGTGAGAGTCTACAGTTTGGAAACCATGAATGTTGGGATTTTGGCGGAGTTTAGATAGAAAGGGCTCCAGGGCAAGATTAAAAAGAAAGGCGAAAGAGGGCAACCTTGACGGACACCTCTACCAAGATCAAAATAGGATGATAGTTGACCATTTGCAAAAACTGCAGCTCGCGGATGAGAATACAGCAATGAAACTAAAGCGATAAATTTAGGGCCAAAACCAAACCAACCAAGGGTGTGAAAAAGGTATTGCCACTCGACCCCGTCAAACGCCTTCTCGGCATCCAGGGCGATCGCCGCTAGGGAGTGTTGGAGACGGGACGACTTCCACAGGATGTTAATTAAGAGTCTGGTGTTATCGGTGATATAGCGACCTTTAACAAACCCAGATTGCTCTTCGCCTAAGAGGCCAGGAAGTAAACGATCTAACCGTAATGCCAATGACTTAGCAAAACTTTTATAGTCAATGTTGACTAGGGAAATGGGCCTGTAATTTTTGCAGTACTTCGGATCCTTTCCAGGTTTGGTTATTAAACAGATATGAGCATCAGAAAAGGTACCTGATGAGTCACCCGAGGCAGCAAAAGTGTGGAGAAGAGAGTGCAATTTCGGAATCAACAATTTAGAAAAATGGAGGTAAAATTCGACGGTAAAGCCGTCTGAACCAGGGGCTTTATTGAGTTTGAGATTCTGAAGCGCGGTGAGCAATTCCTTTTGTGAAATGTCAGATTCCAAAGAGGAAAGATCAAGAGGGAAATGTGCAGGTCTTTGGATAGTGGAGAAAAAATGTGTAAGGGAATGGAGAGAGGGTTGGGTTTCAGATGTGTATAAGGTCTTGTAAAAATGGGAGAACTCAGTAAGGATGTCAGCATCTTTGTGCTGCAAGGTGTCATGAGTGTCATATACAGATTCAATATGCAGCTTGTTGTGCCTAATTTTCAAATAATTGGCCAAAAGTTTCCCAGCTTTGTTCCTACCCCCATAAAATGTAGCACTAGACTTTAACAAATATAATGAAGCATCTTCTGTGGATTTCTCATTAAATTTTAACTTAGCAGCAACAAGGGCCGTCAGACTATCAGTTGAATGAGAAGTGAAATAGGCATGTTCCAATCTCTTAATGTCAGAAAGGATGCGTTTAGTAAAATGGCGAGCAACTTTACGTTTCTTTGCAACATATCCAATAATAAAGTCACGTGCCGCTGCCTTAAAAGCATCCCAAATGGTGTGTTCCGGGATATTGGGCGTATCGTTAAACAGGAAGAATTCGTCAAAAAAGGTAGTGAAGGCAGTAGAAAATTTGGGATCTAATAAGAGGGAGTTATTAAAACACCATCTCTTGGGGCCATCAATCTTGGGAAGCACATCAACGCTGACAACAACAGGAGCATGATCCGAAAGGAGAATCGGGCCAATATCAGCATGTGTAAGCGTTTGGGCAAGATTGTGGGAAACAAAAATATAGTCGATCCGTGACTGGGAACGGTGACATGGAGAATAAAAAGTGTACTCTTGTACTGACGGATTACAAAGACGCCAGGAGTCAACAAGTTTATGTTGGGAAATGGCATGGGTAAACAATTTGTGCGATTTGTTGGGAACAAAAGGGGCCGCGGACTTCCTATCAATAAAAGGATCTAGGGGTTGATTGCAATCCCCAGCAAGAATAAAATTATGATCCATGAATTTAGTGATGTATGGAGAAAACTCAGCCCAAAAAAGGGGATCGCCATTAGTAGGGCCATAAACATTAAGGAGAGAGATTGAAACACCCCTAATCGATAGTCTGACATGCCTCCATCTGCCCGTAGAATCAGATTCTTGGGTGAAAATTTGGAGAGGAAGTGATCTATGACAAAGAATTGCCACACCATTACGTTTAACCATCACCCTGTGAATAAAAGACTTCACCCACACAGCCACGTTTGAGTTTGGCAGATTCTACGTCAGAAAGATGGGTTTCTTGAAGAAATGCAACATCAACATTCAGCTTGGCAAGGTGTGACAGAATTCGCTGACGCTTAATTGGAGAGTTAATACCCTTAACATTCCACGATACTATATTCAACGACGTAGGAAAAACAATAAGTTAGAAAATATGCGAAAAAACAGAAGTAGGATAAAGACCCATGAAAAGGAGTGAAGAGAAAGGAAGGAGAAGAAAAGCAAAATAAAATAGCGAGAAGAGGAAGAGGGAAGGAATGAATAAGAACGAAAGAATGAGCAGGAAGAAGGGAAGAAATATAAGAAAAAGATAAGATCAGGAGAAATATATGAAGATAAGTGAAAAATAGAGAAGTAAATGCATCTTGAAAAGCAGAAATTGCAGGATCTACACGAACATGGGAATGGGAACCAGGGGTGGGACGAAAAACAACAAAAAAGGGAAGGGGAGGGAAGGAACCACTAAGGCAAGGCAACACATCCAGAATCGGCCAGGCGGGAAACCAGGGAGACATCGTCAAGGGGAAAAGAATTCCTGTGGAAGCAAAAACGGAAAAAAGAACGGCACATTACAAGGGTACATCAACAATGAACAGGGAACAACCAAGAACAACAATTCAACTCAAGGTAAGCAACAGGCAAGATATAATAATGCAGCAAAAAAGGCAAAACATGACCAGAAGAAAAACATCATAAGTGTACATAATGCAACAGCTCAGCCAGGACGAGAGGAGGAGGCCCCAGAAGAGTCCATGGAAGTAGTCTTGTGGGCATTGATAAAGCTCTGCAGGCGAACCGGGTCTTCATATGTAATCGTCTTATTATTATAGGTGACTTTAAACAGACAAGGACGGTAAAGTCCATATCTAGCACCCATAGAACGAAGATCCTCTCTCATATTCAAGAAAGCCTTTCTGCGATTTGCAGTCGCCTTCGCGTAGTCCTGAGCAAAGAACAGGGTTGATCCAGACCAAGTCAACTTGGGAGATGCTTTGGCAGCAGCCAGAACTTTCAAAAGATCCGTGTACTCCAGAAAATAGAGAATAACGCCTCTTGGTTGTTGTGCCGGCGAAGTGGAAGAAGGCAGGCGTCCTAGGCGGTGAGCACGTTGGATATTCAGAGTCCTGCCTTCTGGGAAGCGGAGTAATTTAGGAAGGAAGGATTTGAAAAAGGCGATGGAATCTGAGCCCTCAATATTTTCTGCCAAACCATAAATGCGGAGATTATTCCTCCTATTTCTATTTTCCAACTCCTCCACTTGCTTCTGGAGGACATCCACCTGTGAGGTCAGATGAGATACTTTAGTACTAGTTTCCTGCAAGGAGACGACAGATTGTTCAACCGTGGATACTCTAGTTTCAATTTGAGACCAATTGTCAGTAAGGGCCTGGAGCTAGGTATTGGTTTCCTCCATGAAAGGGCGCAAAGTTCCAATTTCCTCTAAAAAAAGACGAAAAGAGCGTATTTCTTCCAGCAGAATTTCCATGGATACAGTGGGGGACGGCTTAAGCGGTGAGGGAGGATCTTTCTTCAAGCGCTTGATATTGGATTTCCCTGAAGTAGGCTGAGGAGGTTCCATAGCAGAGTCTGAACCTGACGACGCAGGGGAGTTCTCCAGTTTAGAAAAAGCAGAAAACACTTTAGAATTTTTCACAAAAGCCACCTTCGTTGAGGATTTGGAGGGTATACGCGACATGGACTTGAGTCGCCCCATAAAAAAAAAAAAGATGCAAAAAAATGGCGCAGTCTGGATAGCGCGTATTAGCAGCGCTCAAAGTTGCACAATCAGTTCAGAGGAGTAGATACATGGTAGAGCGTGTGCCCATGGACGAAGATGAAACAAAATAATATCAACAATGCATAGCAGTTGAAGTATATGTTCTTTAGACTGAGATGACGTACAACGCTACAAGGTGTAGGTCATGAAAAAGAAATATGCAAACAACCAGAAGGTCACATATCTGTAATGAGCAACGACTATGGTGAAGAAAATAGCATTTATATATACTGCCACTTAATCATGGTCAACTGTGCAAGGGCAAGAGGGAAGAAGTGCAGGCTGGAATTGCAGCATAGAAACAACATTCAAACAGTGATGCTTCGTTGTAACCTAGAAGCTGCGAAGAAGGCTTCGGCAGGGGGTCCGGGATTAGGAGTAGAACACCTCATCAAGTCATGCCTATATATTCAGTAAGGCAGGACAAAAGAAAATGTCACATCAAAAGCTGGCTGGTAGCATCAACAGTTGAGGAACTAGGTAGTAAATCACCTAGACATAGGAGGAGGAAAAGCAAACACTCTGCTGGAAGCCTTGAAGAGAAGATAGCCACCACTAGTCACTATACTCCCACGTCACACTGCCAAGCTGTTTGAAAACATTGCCAGGAGTTATTCAAAATGGCGAGCAGGAAACGCAGAAACTTGAAAAGCCAGGCTTAATATCGGCACTTAGAGGGCAGGAAAATACTGTGCGACCAAACAAAAGCCCTGGACGAGGTATATTGCAGATTGAAGTAACTGTCAGGCATAAGTGTGAGTCATTGAGGAAGCTCCGTGAAGCGGCGGAAAATACGGAGACGCAAGCCCACCTAAAATGGCGGCGGCGTCATACCTGATGCGAGGAGAATTACATCTATACAATTTGTCCCTTCAATGCAGCTCGACGTGTCGGGAACAGCCGCGCCAGCATCCAAGGAGGTTCCGACGCTGGTTCAGCAGGAAGAAACGGCGTGGAAATCAGGAAAACTCCCTGGAGTCTGTGGAGCCTCACGCCAGCGCCGCCAGCGCCGCCATCACCGTTGGGCGCCAAGCCACGCCCCCCGTTAACAGTAATCTTGACTCACCATCAGGCTGTCGGTCCTTCCGCCTCGACGCCAATGTAGCGGGGGTGGACCTACTGTGCGAGGCAGGTCACAGGCCTATACTAGGGGGAGAGAATAATCACACAGCCACACTAGTCACTTGGTCTGTTTTGTTAGCCAGGAGCGCTGACGTCACGTTTATTATATACTCCGTGGTCTGCGCCCGGCCCAGGAAGTTGAAAGTGATATATTGTAAGGATGAGCCAGGTGGCTCACAACAGTTGGTATTATTGCAGATTTTTTTTATCCTTTTCAACTTCCACAAAGATACACGTTAATCTCATGAATTGTAACTTCTTCGAGCAGCCACTGCACGATAGCAAATGTGCATGCGACCCCAGATGGGCACTGTAAATGTACTACCTGTTTTTAAGCTTGGGGGAGATAATGTGTCTCTTGATAATGGGATTTTTATTGGTTCGCTATTAGAAGTTGTTTACTCACTGCTGCTATCTTACTATTACTATATATGATTTGGATGTTATCGTTAACGCATGGACTGTTCTACAACAATTCTGCGATTGTGATTGCACACGCTTATTAATCGTGCATGTATTTTTACCTATTGCTGTTATTTCCTTCTGACGAGATGTAGTATATCGCTTTGTTCTCAGTCACTAATACTGTATTAATATTTCTGGTGTGTGTGTTGCTGTTCGATTCTGTTCAATACAAAAATATATATTTTAAGATGATTTTTATTGAATGATTGACACCAAATAATTTCAAGGCTCTGCTCGTGCACATGCTGTTAGAGGTAGAACCGACCCTTGGCTAAGCTCTGACTTGGCTCTGCCTGATATTTGGTTTGCTTACCCACCTATAGGCAGATAAGTTACTGTTATTTGTGAGAAAATGCATGCTATTAGTGCTTAAGACAGGCAGTCGCTCGACCAGTATCTGATATCGAAACCGTAGAGAAATAAAAACCTATACATTGAACAAAAATCTACGCACTACATAATCAAGGAATAGCAAATTTCAATTTAAATGACATTCAGAAATATTCACCATTGTCAGCATTCGCAAAGCAAGCAATATAAGACCGCAGCATAAAATCAGAAAAACAGACACTTTTCTATATATTGGGGAAATATGAGAATATCTTCATCCACCTAACCATTATTATCATTTTGATTGGAGCCTTTTCCTTCTAGAAGTGGGTGAAATCACGTAAACTCATCACTGCGAAAGACGTAATATCTCCAAACCCTAAAGGCAGAACGAATATTACACGTAGCAGTAGTCTGAGTGAAAAAATCACGGAATGTGTGATCCTGCGAACAAAAGTCTAGATTAAATAAACTTTGTGGAGACAACATATGTAGTCTGTACAAGCATGGATTTCCCAGGTGGCCACTAGAAATGTTCTGCTCGAATAAGCCTCTTGTGAATGACAATCGTGCATAAAGCTCAGGTGGGCAAAAAACAGAAAATGTCTAACATACACATACTCCAAAAATTTTGTGAGATTACACAGTCGAAAAAAATGCTTCCGATGTGGAAATTATCTGAAAGTTTCTGGTGCCTTACAGAGGAGTGAACCAGGTATTTGGTTATAGTGGGTTGGTGAAGCTTGGGGAGAGTGTGGGGTAAAATTGTTCATTCGTTAGCAAAATAGGGCAGTAGCACTGGTGATAACTTTAGCTCATTCCTCGAATAATTTATAAAAGGGCCTTTTTTAAAATATGTTTGTAAAAGTGCATTTATAATAACCCTAGACCCGGTACATGGTTTAAACTTACTATAATTTAAAGACTACTTCAAAAGGTGTGCAAAAGAAAGATATCCGAATGTGGGCTGGCTCACTGTTAACACCAGTTCTAGTCCTCCTCGAACAGTGCATTGTGGTACAGTTAGTACAAGGAAGTCTTTTTTTTATGTTGCTTGTTTGTTGTTGCTTGAATCTTGATGTGCAGACATGATGTATAGTATTTGTTGTCAATGTCTGGTTCCTGTGCACTCTTCAAAAAGTTATTTTGAGAAGAGCACAACCTGTTGCTTATTTTATATGGACACGTGTCCGGCCAGTGGAAGGAGTTAAATCCAGGCCCCAGAAGCTCCCCCAGGGGACAGCAGCTTGTGTAAACACAGTATCATAGTCCCCTCATGGCAACAGGACCCCCCGCCCCACACATGGATACCCTACAAACATGGAATAATACACAGGACACAGTGTTTGGTTGGAAAGAAAATGCTGCAGGATTTTATTACATACAACATATGTAATCAAGATGGGTTATCTTACGGGCGATCCAAGGACAGGCCGCATTCTCGCCACCTGCCCGCCTGATTAGCCGGGCAGCACAGTGTGGAACCACCTGTGTGCTGCCCCATATGTTAATTAACTCAACTCACGCCCCAAGGGGCGGAGCGCAACTAGGCAACCCCCGGTTGTACAGGCCCACAACCGCCCGAAGGACTACTGAGGCGCCGACACGTGTACCCGGACCTCCCATGAAGTCCAGGTGTTAGGCTCTGGCACCCCTATGTGCCTGCTGAGGTACAACGCTGCACCTCTCTGCTTCCGGATCACCCTGTAACTCCGCCTGCAACGAAAAATGAAAACATTAAAAAGTTCAAGCAGTCCCACCCCCCATTGGCGCACGGGTAAGAGGTAGGGAGGGGAAGTGCGTCCTAATCGACCGTCTGTCCGTGGTGAGGGGCGGCAAAGAGGCCTGAACATGGCGAGGGGGACTTCAGTACCCCTCGCCCGGCCTGCCGCCCCCCGAAGCACGTCACTGGGCCAGCCCCGTTCCTTGCTGGACCCCTCCTACCCAAGGCAGGAGGGAGTACCTGCACGGAAAGGGGGCGGGGGGAGCCCCCCGGCGACTAAGGTGCCGCCCTCTTGATGGCCACCGGGTGGCCTCGGGCAGCTGCATAGTCCCCTCATGGCAACAGGACCCCCCGCCCCAATAATAATAATAATAATAATATGAAACTTATAATGCGCTCAGCTTACCCTGGGGCATCCCGGCCCCACACATGGATACCCTACAAACATGGAATAATACACAGGACACAGTGTTTGGTTGGAAAGAAAATGCTGCAGGATTTTATTACATACAACATATGTAATCAAGATGGGTTATCTTACGGGCGATCCAAGGGCAGGCCGCATTCTCGCCACCTGCCCGCCTGATGAGCCGGGCAGCACAGTGTGGAACCACCTGTGTGCTGCCCCATATGTTAATTAACTCAACTCACGCCCCGAGGGGCGGAGCGCAACTAGGCAACCCCCGGTTGTACAGGCCCACAACCGCCCGAAGGACTACTGAGGCGCCGACACGTGTACCCGGACCTCCCATGAAGTCCAGGTGTTAGGCTCTGGCACCCCTATGTGCCTGCTGAGGTACAACGCTGCACCTCTCTGCTTCCGGATCACCCTGTAAGTCCGCCACAGCCCGACCGGCGGCCACCGCCGCCGCCCGGGCCCCCCATCCACTAGGCTCCTTCCTACCTGCAGCCTCTCTCCTGCAAAGCATCGTACAAATCTAGGAGTAAAAAGTCCAAGCCCACTGGATTGAGATGCACGCCATCTATCTCAAAGTAACCTTTTATCCTGTCCTGAATCCTCTCATGGCGGATGAAACCAATGCCTCTCTGCGAAGTGAATTTGCGCGTGTCGCGGTTTACCCTCCTCCTAAACTTTTCTATGGCTTCGCATGGCCTGGCGCCTCGCGTGGGAGCAATTCGGACCACCAGACCTCACAGCTCCCCTCCATTCTGCAAACCTCCACCAGGTCTGCCTTAATTTTATGTAGCAGCGCGGACCTTCCCATGTTGGTGATGTCGTTGCCCCCCAGGTGAATGACCAAGTGATGCAGCGGACCGCCACCTGTCGCAAGGGAGTGCCTGAGTCTGGACAAGAGTGTCCTGCCGAGACCGTGCGACGGCGTCCGGAGCGGCAAAGAGGCCCCCCAGCAGGGGCAGAGGAGTAAAGTCCCCCTGGAGGCTCCTCCCAGCCGCCCCGGACGCGCGTCATAGTCCTGCCTCCTCCAACCGGGAAAGACTGCCCGGGAGAGGAGATGCTTGTCATACAGGGGCGGGGCAGCCCCCTGTGACTAGGAGCCCGCCCTCTTTATGGCCACTGCGTGGCCTCGGGCAAGCGCATAGTCACATCAGGGCCACCAGAACCCCCGCCCCACAATGCCCAAACCCGCAAATAACACACAGACACAAGTGTTAGGTTTGGGAAAATTTGCTGCAGGTTTATTACATACAACCTATGTAATGATGGTGGGTTAACTTACGGGCGATCCTGTGCAGGCCGCATTCTCACCACCTGCCAGCCTGTTGAGCCAAACAGCACAGTGGCGAACCACCCAACTGCTGCACAATTACCATAATTATACTGACACGCCCATTGCGGGGCGTGACTTGGCAAACCCCCGGTTGCACAGGCCCACAACCGCCCGAAGGAGTACTGGGGCGCCGACACGAATTCCTGCACC
Organism: Lissotriton helveticus; assembly: GCF_964261635.1. Classification (NCBI taxonomy): domain Eukaryota; kingdom Metazoa; phylum Chordata; class Amphibia; order Caudata; family Salamandridae; genus Lissotriton; species Lissotriton helveticus. The sequence continues at coordinate 1,408,370,889 of NC_136069.1, read as the reverse complement.
TCCAATGAGGTTACAGGTTAGGCTCTGGCACCCCTATGTGCCCGCTGAAGTACAGTGTTTGCGCCTCTTTTCTTCCGGATCGCACGGGCCCCCCACCATTGCTACTACTCTTTACCTGCCACCTTTGCTCATAAGTGCTTCCTCAGATCGAGGAGGAAACAGGTCTAAGCCCACAGGCGAGATGACACCATCTGCCTCAAATAACCCCTGACCTACGACCCTAGCTCTGCAGAGCTTCTCGTCAGTCCATGGACCGGACCAAATGACAGGGGATGCTTTTCAATTCCAAAAGGCCCTAGCTCCTGACATGAACAGTACATGCCCGACGGAACCAAGGCCCCTCTGCATCTAATCTGCAGCCCCCCCTGGGTCCTAAACATACATGAAACGTCAGAAGACTACACCCAGGTGAAGTTAGAGCTACTGCTGCAACGCCGTCCTCTGCATCACCATCGAGAAGGTGTGCTTACGTTGCACGCTTGTGCTGCTATACACTACAGAGCACCGGGGCATTGGCTGGAATGATACAGAAATACTATGTAACTTGGGCGAAGTCCCACCCTATGCTAAAGCCAGGATTTAACAAGTGTTACAGCAGGCATCACCTGCCCTCTTGTGTTTTAGTCTAGAAGTAGCTTAGGCCATGTTACCACTACGATATCTTGTCTGTAGGTTGACTTACGACTACCACCAAGGGTTTGCTGACTGAAACCAAGTGCCCTTTAAGATCCTGACCTGCATAAGACACGCTGCCGAAACCAATGCCCCTCTGACACCAATCAGCCTACACCCCCGGATGCAATCCCACTACTGCAATAGTGTTGACTATCCCAGGTTCGAGGGGTCATACACCCAGTGATGTACGACTTCTGCCGAAGCGCAGTTCTCCAAATTCAACTGTAAAGTTGTGCTTTGTTTACATTCGTGCAAGGTCATACCCCTGGAAAGAGCCCAAACGATGAGGGGACCCCCACTGCTGCAATCGCTCCCTAATCAAAACCTAGGAGAACCAGCGCCTGACACTGAGACACACCACACCCCTGCACACAAAGCCACGGCAGACTCCACCCAGATATGTATAACTTCTGCCGGAGTGTAGTTCTACAACTTCAACTGTGAACTGAGCTTTGAGAACGCTTGTGCAACTGTACACAGGCAAGGCACAGAGGGATAATTCAGTGCGCAATGCAAAATTAGTATGACTTGCGGGTGGACTTACATTTTATAAACAAGATTGAAAGGTAAACCGCTGGTGACGCATGCCCCCTAGTAGCCTGGGGGCTGCTTAGACCATGCTACCAAGAATAGCTTGTCTATAAAGTTGACTTACGACCCCCGCCAAAGGGATTTAATAAGCTGAACCCAGGCACTCCCGAAATTGGCAATACCAACCTCAGGCCAACTTCTCACCTTGGGAAGAGTGCAAAGGAATCTGAAGGTTACTCAGGTGCAACACGAAGCTGTTCAAACCAAACCAGGGGAGCCCAACACACTAACCTTGAAAGAAAGCCGTGTGTCCAATCCCGATAGGAGCCCAACGTGCAAAGCCACCACCCATCATTGTGAAACGAACAATAGGGGTGATGGACTACCTGATAGACATCCTGAGTTTCCATAACAGCTGTTAGTGACTTCATGAGCAATTCTATAATGAGTCTTATAGGGGCCCACTCCTAAGTATTATTGGCCGTCGTGGCTCAGGCTGTGGTTGCACAGTTGCCCCACTAGCACGTGCAAAGAGTGTAACACTACAGGCTGAAAGACCCTACCAGCTACTGAACGGTAGCAGGAGCTCCCGACCTGATGGCTCAGAGGATAGGCTGTCTGCCAGGTTCCAGAGTCTTGGATTCACAGGCAGACAACAGCAATATTATGGAAGAGCAAATTGACTATTGTCATGTTACCTTATCCACATGGTTGAGTTAACAGCAGTGCAGGTCCCAGGAATGTTCCCAAACAAGACTAACTATGCCTCTTGGAAAAGCCCCAGGAGATCGATATGCAAGGGGGATATATGAACCTATTAGCCTAGGGATAGACCTAGAATTAGCAAACTATCCTAATTTTGGCACATCTTAGACTGACTACCCAACAGTCACACCTGCCGTGACAGTACAGTAAGATAAAACCCAAAAGTGAGGACCCCTCCCAATTGAGCGCCACAGGAGTAAGCACCGCAGCAAATCTGCCATATGTATGAGATAAGGTGCCAATATAAAATTCCACACAGCCATTAAAGAGTCACACTGACCCCAAGACACCAAATACCTGAAAAGTGACTTAGAATTAATACCTTTGGCGCACTGACTCCATGCTGTTGTGGTCTACGAACATCTGTTCTGACATTTACACTATCCTGTTTTGAGATAATGATGGATGGAGTCCAGAAGCACTCAAATGGCCTTTCATAATGCGCAAGAGCAGACGTCCATACACATACATGTACACTGAGCGCACAACTGCGCGCCTCACCTGGGCCGAGCAGTCATACATAAGTCTGCTGTGCACACACGAACCCTGGCTCGGCACCTCTCCTGCTGGTGACAGGCGCTCAATCACAAGCACGCTACGCACACCACACCTGTCTGTTCCATGCAACTCCTCTGCATGAGATGTGCACTAGCAATCGGTTGTGTGTACATATTGTCCACACTATGCAGTAGCATTGGCTTGGCTGGAGTATTGCATATGTCCTAGAACTGGCAGCTCGGTCACCTGTGCATGCTGATCGCCTCGAGCCTAGTTGACTTACTGTTCGTCTGGAAGAACACAATTCTCTAGTATGGGCACACAGATACACGTACCCATGAGTCACCTCATACATTTCTAGCTTGCTGCATGCCTGATGTAACACACCTCTTGCGCAGGGGCACCCGGGCAGAGTATACTAGCTGAAGGCCTGGGGTACCGCACACTCAAATGCAGGTATTCAAACCCGTAAATATACTGAGTATATCATCTCAACTCATATGCAGGCACCCACGATATGCACCTGCTGAGAATAACATGCAATGTCTGCTAGCCTCACGCACCCTGAAGCACTTCCAATTCAGGTGTACTCAGCCAGATGCAAAGTAATGAAATTGATACTCAGTAATGTGCTCTCACACCAAAGGGCAAAGGCCGCGCTATATAAAAACTTTAGATAGCAGAGCACCGCTCCAGCCCCGCAGCATGATGGAAGCATTAACCCTGGCTCTACTATGCGACTCTCTGCCACCTAGAGCAACGTTCGCACAGATCTGGGCCGTAAGCAAGCATCGCTTAACAGTACACCCTTCCCTACGCATACACGCGTCTCACTGCATAATTGTAACCACAAGGATGCTCCTTTCTCGATGCCTAGCGCATCGTGTACCACATACCTGCTGAGATAGCAAGGGATCAATCGGTGACGCAGGACACACAGAATACGGATCAGCCCGAGGACCTGAACGTGCGAGCGTAGTTGCCCAACCCTTGCCACGCCCCATCCCTCAAGGTACTATGGCCTAATGATACTCTGCACCATATTTACAACCGGGCGCTAATAAGCAACTAGCGCATGTGATCGGCTTACCCTATTCGCTGAGATATGCAAGGCCACGTATAAATGAATTAATCACTGACGAGTGTTCCATGTGGCCGGGAGCTGGTGCCCCTCACTCTATGGGCAGGGGACACAATTATTTAACTCAATGCACCTTTACAAGACCCTGCCGGATGGGGCTGATGCCCCTCGCTCTATGGGCAGGGGACACAATTTACACAAACCCCGTCCCCCGTCCCTCTGAGACACCATTGACAAAACCCCGTCGCTCTGACTCATAGGCCGTCGGTGCAGGGCCCCTGAAACCCCTATCCAGCACGGCCGGGCCCCACGCGCCTGAAGTCCCTTCATTGTGTGTGCTCCTGCCGGCCCCCCGTTTGGGACCACGCCATCGGTTGGGGATCACGCCGTGTGCGTCGCGTGATATGATTGCTTTTTGCTGGAGGCTTACAAGCCGTCAATGGCCTGCGCGTCCGATCGCCTGGCCCAGCCCCTACCATGCCGACGAACGATGCAGCGCCCCCCACCCCTACTGCAGCGGAGCCGCGACCCGGGGTAAACGGGGGCCTCTAGCTCCGCGACCGACCGCTCTCCAAGCGGAGGTGAAACCGTAATAAACCGTGAACCGGCAATGCAAGAGGCCAACACTCATACCCACTACACCCCCGGGATTAGTCAGCGTGCTACCGCCGGCGCCGCGAGTGCCTCCCCTAGATACAGCTAAGCAGATGCCGGGCCATGGGGTCGGAGCGCTTGGCCTGCTCGCGATGCGGCTGCTGCCAGCGAGGTGGTGGGTGCATGTGTGGCCGCTACCCGAGGTTGCACGTCGAGACTGTCTGTGCGCACTATATTCAGCCAAAGTTCCCGGCAGCCTGGGGTGTATTAGACGCGAGGAAAACCCCTCCCAGCCCGATGGAGGACAGATGAGGTAGTACGCTACCAGAGCTATCAATTCACGCAGTACACCTCGAGGGGTATGGTGCGGGAGGGCTGGCCAGGGACGGACCGCAGCCATCCCCAAAACCAAAACCGCATGCCAAGTTTCACGCGTCCTGCATGGCCCGTGAGCCGCCGGACACGCGGCCTGGGGCCCCCGGCGCCGTTAAGGGATGGAAAGGGTGTGCATGGTAGATGGTGTGGATGGCCTCCACCCCGCCCTCCACGTGGTGGCAACCTTCTGGGAGGCGCGGGCCATGCCAGGTGGGAGGGAGCTGGCGGGCTGACCCACTGTCGGGCTTCCCCTGCCCCCCGGCCCGCAGCGTCGAGCTTTTGCCCGACCCGAGCGAGGCGACGCCACGGGAACCCCAAAACCCTCATTGTGTCCCACCAATGTAGCTGTCCGTATTTAAATGCCTTCATTTAAACGGACTGGTGAATAACGCGTCGGCCATCGTGGCGGCCGATCCGTGAATGCGGGAGCTGTTCGTGATGAGCCGAGGCCTGCTCACTTCCATCCTGCTCCGCCTGACCTTGGGTGTTCCAGGCAGTAATGGGCGCAGCCCCCAAAGAAGGGTCTGTGCAGGGCTGCTGATGCCGAGCGCGCGCTTGCTCCCTTGTACCCGTGCATTCTACGCCTGGGTGGCCGCGCACACCGCAGAGTCGGCGTCAGGGCTGCCCTCAGTGCGCCAGTCTGGGGCTCCGTGCCCACCTAGCAGAGACAGGGCATGGTGTGTCCGTTCGCCTAGCATAGCCCCCAGCTCGGCCGACGCACGCTGCCACCCACCCTACCGCCTTCGATGGCGAGTCGGTGACAAAAGGCCCTCCAACAGATATGGCCGCCTCGCGTGTCTGGTGCCCCAGGCCATGCAAATGCGCCTGTGTCTGGGCACGGGGGTGCACCAGGGCCCCTGGCTCCGCGACCCCAGACTATGGGATGCAGTGGAGCCATGACCCCGAGTTAACGGGGAGCTAGAGGTGACCCGAGTTCCCGGTGGCCTCTAGCTCTAGCTCCGCGGCCGACCGCTCTGCCAGCGGAGGTGGGCCAGGAAACCGACATTGACCGAGGGACCAACACTGTAGCCCCAGCAACCCCGGGGTTCCTACTGAAACTTGAGCAGGTCTAAGCGCTTTGCCTGGCTCCCGATGCAGCTGCAAGCAAGGTGGCGGGGGCGCAGCTCCGGAGGCACTGCCTGCGGTTGCTCCGACGGCAGCTCCTCAATTTCGGCCTACACTAGGCGGGGGGGGGGAATGCGGGGGGCACCGACCTCCTGGCAGCCGAGCCCCCACTGCCCGCACGTGGGTGTATGTCTGGCCGCTGAGCCAACTCGCGGCCTGCCCCCCCCTGCCCGTTGTTTCCCACTAGCGTGGCCTGTGGTCCGCCGGACGCGTGGCCTGTGAGCCGCCGGACACGCGGCCTGTGGACTCCCTTCGACGTCGACGGCGACGGCGAGGGAGGCAGGGGCAAAACGCCTGTTGCTCCCCCATGCGTGGCCCGTGGAGTGAGGGGATATGGGGTGGTGGAAGAGAGCGGGTGTGGAGGGCCTCCACCCCGCCCTCCGCGTGGTGGGGGCCTACCGGGAGGCGCGGGCCAAGCCACGTGGAAGATAGCTTGCGGGCAACCCACTGTCGGGCTTCCCCAGCCCCAAGGCCGACCGCATCGGGCTTTCGCCCGCCCCGGACGAGGCGCCGCCACAAGACCCACCATACCCCCCGACCTCAACCCCCCAGGCTAAAACCCCCAGAGCGGTGCTCAGTATGGTGGCACCCCCCACTCCACAGCGGCCTGCTTCCTAAGCAGGCCGCCTGGCCCCGATTGACCTCCGCTAGGAGGGAGTGGGCGGAGGAGGGGTACCGGCCAACTAGGCCTGAACTCACCGCAAAACACGACGGTCCTAGTTGCGCGGAGAAGTGCGTCCTAATCGACCGTCTGTCCGTGGTGAGGGGCGGCAAAGAGGCCTGAACATGGCAAGGGGGACTTAAGTTCCCCTCGCCCGGCCTGCCGCCCCCTGCAGCACGTCACTGTGCCAGCCCCGTTCCTTGCTGGACCCCTCCTACCCAAGGGAGGAGGGAGTACCTGCACGGAAAGGGGGCGGGGGGGAGCCCCCCGGCAAATAAGGTGCCGCCCTCTTGATGGCCACCGGGTGGCCTCGGGCAGCTGCAAAATGTGCAGTTGCATATTATTTACAAGCCTGTTCATTGGGTGAGGAGGGTTGGAATAGAAGAAGAAGGTTCCCTTACTGCCACTAAGGGGAATACATGATTAAAATGGAGATTTCATGTTTATGAATTCTGTGATTACACCTACCCCAACGTTATGGACAATACATTTTAGGAAAGCCATTGAAGGAGCAAGAGGTTCATTTAAGAAGCCTGCGGATCCACGTGCCGAAAGAACATCTTCCTGTTCAGCCGATGCACTTTATGTAAAACTGAAGGGCGAATCCCTTGTCATGTTACTGCAGTTTCTGTCAGTGTGTGGGAGCCAATCTTGATTTTCCCTGCCCAGGCGCCCCATAGGTTTTTTGGCAGTTCATGCGTGGGAAATCCTACTTGGGGAGACTCGTAAACAGAGCACACCTCCTGATACACTAAGGCCCGAGACCCTTTGGAGGATTGGAGGAAGGGTCCTCAAAAACTACTGAGAGCTGTGACTTTGTTACATTCAGTAGTTTAAAGGGCAACAAGACAGTTGTTGCTAGAAATGTGCACATTTTTTTAAACGACCTTTAGACCATCACCAGCAAACATGACAGTGTTTACATGAAGTCAGTGTGCAAATCCAACTTAGACTACTGCAGATGCATTACAAGGTCATGCCTGAACATGCGGGCTATTCCCACAACACTTTTTCTATGCATGTTGCATGCTACTATTAAAAGAAATGTGCACAAGTTATTTTTTAAAGATGTTAAATCTCAACAAATTAAAAACAAATGCACATTTGTCGAACAAGGATAGTGGGAAACGTTCTGAAACTGTCATACGTTTGCCAATAACAAGTGTTTATTGTGCGCATCCTTATGCTATGATATACCATCCGACGCTTGCCTGAATACCGTCATCAAATACAGTTAGAAGTATATATTTTTTGCACACAAAACAATCTGTTGCATAGAACATTGGGGTTGGTTGAACAATTCTCCCCGGCTTGTCTCCTCCTCGCTCTCATCTCGATGGGATGTTTAGAGAAGCCAAAGTGGGTTCTGGTCAATGTCTGGCTGTTCTTTCTTGGAGCACCAATAATGAGGTCAGATTTTGGAGCATGCTTTGTTTCGGTTACATTCATGGAAACCTAAGTACCCCACAATTCATGTCCACTAAATACAAATGCATTAGAGGCCAGACTCTTCAATCACTTTTGTTCTGTAAAGTAAGTCTTTATCAAAGACATATTTCCTACTGTCCTTCAGACGTTTAAAAAATTCAATACTGGACTATTCTTTTATTGTCCTGCAGAGTGCAATCTAAAAGCAATAAGTATGCTCCGACTCACAAGGCCCCTGCTGCTCTCATTATGTCTTCCTGTTGTGTTCAGTAGAGGACAGAGCACCTATTATTGCATATTTCTATAAAACGTATTGCTTCAACTGTTTGCTACTGTTTTTTACATGCTGCAGGATTAGACGGGAAAAGGCATCAATGGTACTAGAATCATGCCAGCACATGGGTTCCATTTGAAAAAAAACTGGCCCCCTTGCAACGACTTACTCTTGTCAAGTGTCTGAATTTCGTAAAAAAACAGAAGTAAGCCACGAGTTCTCTTGTTTTACTCCTGAAATTCAGGAATAGCCAGGTGTACTAATTCACAACTTCTCATAGCACAATATTAGAATATAAGCCATTCTTCCTAGGACTTTAGTCACAAACACACAGGCACACACACACGCACACTTTCCATCAAAAGGCATTATATTATGTGCAATTTAAATTGCATGCTGATAAACACCCCCTTTTGTATCGATAAACACATAGGGGCAGATTTACAAGCCCCGTGCACCACTTTTGTGCAGCTGTAGCGTCACTTCTGTGACGCAGCGGCGGTGTAAAGCTAGTTTCATGCTGCGACGGATTTACAAAGTGACGCATCTAGGGATGTGGGCGTTCCGGCGCAGGGTGGGCGTTCCGGTGTAGGAACACCTTGGAAAAATGCCTGTGTAAAATCTACAAGATTTCACTCAGTCACTTTTCCAACTCCTGCTTGAAGCAGGTGTAAGGCTTGACGCACCTTGTTGTGTATGGGCAGACCACGAGCCTTGCTGGAATTGTGTTGCGCGATAGCGCCCCGACTCCAGCAATGCACCACCCTGCCGACGGGAGATGCGTCATGCATCGGTTTATCCTTGCGCCATGATGCGCTGCATTGTAAATGCAGCGCATCTGCGGTGGCGCAAGGCTAAACTTGTATGACACATCTTTTCTGGCGCATCTCTGCTGATTTGCAGGGATGCGCTAGTCGTCATAAATCTGCCCCATACTTTGCAAAGTTGCACTCCTCTTTTTTAGTTCTCACGTAGTAGGAAAGTGTTCCTTTTTGTAACTATTCAAGCATTTACACATTTTTTTTTAAAGTAAAATGGCCCTATATATGTGTCGGTCCGACAGTACAACAACCACAATCCTGGAAAGCGTGATCCAATCTCGTGAGTGGTACGGAAACAAACCCTACAATATGTTTCTCCTATTAACTGCGGCAATACTGGCTTATAACATCGGCAAAAAATGGGACAACATAAACGGAAGGAGTTATTTAGCAAATGGCCAGGCATGCTTCCTCCATCGTGTGTCAGCATTGCAGCAATCAAAAGCGATTCAAAAGAACTTCATCTCGAATAATGACAGGGGGTATTGATCATCAGCTCAGAACATTGCTAGGAAAAGTGAGTTTCTGTATACTTCATTTCGACATACTGTGATGAAAACATACTGTACAGAAGATTAGAGTGCTTAAACCTGACCCCTCCGGATAGACAGGCGCACTGTGTCATTTGCACTGCAAACAGATATTATAGATAACAACTATGAATTATACCTGCATATGTTGGAAACTGCGCACCCACATGGTAACAGTGCTCAGGTAAAGCCAAAGACACACACATATATCAGTGAAATACAGATGTCAATCTAACAGTGGAGACATGTGCAGGAATCAGCTCTATATGATTTTGCATTACTAGACATCCGCAGTCTTGAAGGTGATTGATCATCTGCCTAAATAAAGCACCCCAAAATTATAAATGTCTAGCTTTTAGGCTTCGAATTAGGGATTATTTGAACAGAGTTAGTCTACTGCTGAGGGCAGCTGGTAATCTACGAAAGTCATTGTTAGACCCGGCCCCTTTTGCAGGTTTATCCCAAAACCGTTTGCCTGTTGAATCCTATTTTTATTTTTTTATGGCCCTGTTATTGTTGGCACTAGGACTCTGGGCACTTTACCACTGTTGATCAGTGCTAAAGTGCATATGCTCTGGGCTCTGTGTAAATTGTGAATCTGATTGGCATATTTGATTTACTAGTAAGTCCCCAGTAAAGTGCACTGTGTGTCTGCAGGGCCTGTTCACCAAATGCTGCTAGTAGGCCTGCAGAACTGATTGTGCCACCCACACAAGTAGACTTGCAAATGGGTCTCAGACCTGCCACTGCTGTTGTTTTGCTTGTACTTCTTAACTGCTCTGTCGACCTGCAAGTGCACCCACTTGCCAGGCCCTAACCTCGCATTTTCTTACATGCAAGATACCCCTATGGTAGGCCCAAGGTAGCCATGTAGGCAGGTTACAGTGTGTGTGAAAGGTAAGACATGTACTGATGTGTGTTACATCCTGATAGTGAAATACTGTGCATTTCGTTTTTCACTATTGAAAGGCTGTCTGTCCCATAGGTTAATATAGGGCCAGGTGGCCTGAGATCGTTGGCAGCTGAGCCGCATGCTCACAAGCAAATTGAGGTGAAAGTGGATCACGGTGACCAGTCGAGATCCTCCATCATTGTCCCAAAGCAGGTCCCTTCTTTGCTTTTCTGTCATGTAGCTTGTGGGGGAGAACACTTGTTCTGTTGTGGCCATAGTGGGGCGAGCCTGTGACAGGGCCCGCACTTAGGAACTGGCCACATCCAGGGAAACAACACCATCTTGACTGTTGTGACAGGACCCCCGCTAAAGAACTGGCCACATCCAGGGAAACAACACCATATTCACTGGTATAGGTGGGCAGACGGCCCAGTTGCCTACATGCGGGGTACAGAAATTACCATATAATGCCTTATAGGAGCGCAGGTGTATTGGTGGCCTATAATTGAGTATCTGATTTCTATTCTACTGATGTATGGTGTTGCAGGTTTTCTCTTCTTAATCTAACTGCTCATATGTATGCCCCTGAGGTTTTGATGTATGTTGTATTTCTTCACATTTCCAGGACTGGCATGGTGTGCCCAATAGCCATGATTTATGTATGACCTAACTGCTTCATATTTCTGCCTGACATTATGATATGTGTCGTTTTAGAGCTTGCAGTGATAGGATAACCAGTATCATTTCAGGATATGCATATTATATACAGTGTTGGTATTTTATGATGCTTGCAATATATAAGTATTTACTTTATTGCACTAGCTGTGGTGTTATGATAATTGTCTAGATAGCAAAGTATTTTTTTGTAATATGTATGGTAGTTTTTCGTTGTCGTGGTCTTGTCTGATTTAGATAAAGATACTTTGTTTTTCTAAACTGGTGTGGTGTCCATTTGTTGTGTTTTCACTGTGTTACTGTATGTTTGAGTACAAATACTTTATACATTTCCTTTGGGATAGGCCTGTCTGCTCGTGCCAAGCAACCAAAGGGGTGAGCAGGGGCTCTCTAAAGTGTGTAAACCCCCTACCCGGACTAGAAGCAAGGATCCCTACTTGGACAAGGTGAATACCTCTGCCAACTAGAGACCCCCATTTCTAACAGTGATGGTCAGCGGTGAGGATTTGGGCTTGTATTTGCATTTGACCCACAGTAGCTGGTGCACACTACTGGTATAGTGCAGACCATTAGGCAACCACATACTTATTTATACATTTCTTCTTGCGACAATCCACAGTTGTATCTCAGCTAGGTGACCCATCAGATGTTAATGCAGAAATTGTGTTTGAGATTGGGAAGCTGTATTCTTACTCAGTGGTTCAATTGAAGCAAATCAGCCAGGATCTTGGTAGCTGGTGAAGAGCTCCTGCAGCATTAGGGAGTTGTGAAAGGCATTGATGGCCCTTTGGGCAACAGGAGAATTGGGATGGGATGAGAATGACTTTGAAGAATTTGAGGAATTTGAGGAAAGATATGTAGCTCAAGAACTCAGTTTGCTGAGTTGAAAGTGACATCCTTGAATGCGGAGTCCAGCTCAGATGGTGCCAGCAAAAAATGTGATCGGGAGAACTGTGTGTTGACCGCTGCCCCTTGATGTGTGTGTGGCGGGTCAGCCTGTAGTTGCTGCTTCTGTCTGGAGCAGGAGAAGGACTAGAATGTTCTTCACCTAAATAAAAAGAAGGAAGTGTGGAGGCAACTTATTTACTGGTGTTCTGGGAGAATCCCTGGAGCACTGTGTAATGAGTGCCCCGGTGTCCCGGACCGCATGGTGAAGTTAGCTTGCCTGATTTGGTTAAGCGTGGGAAAAGCGTGTGCTAAGGACCTGGGGGCAGATCTACAAGGAAGTGCAGCAGCGCAGCAACACAAGCCCTTTGGCTGCGCCACGCTGCAGCACTTCCGAAGCACAAGAATGCAACATATTTACAATAATATGTTGCATTCCTGTGCTTCCCCCTGAGTTGGCGCACAAACTGCAGCCATGGCCCGGTGCATGCCTGCATCATGGGGGAGATAGCTTTTGTGCAGGAAGGGGCATCTTCCTGCACAAAAACAATCACTACAGGCATTTTCCTCTTTCAATATGGGCTGTAGAATGCAGCACGCTTTGAAAGAGGAAAAAACGAGGGGAAACTTAAACATTTCTCCTCGTTGCGCTGCGCTACGCCTCCCCTGGGGAGGAGTAGCAATGACACGCATTTCCAGATTTACTATTCCTCGTATATCTGGAAATGTGTCTCGTTCCATGGGTGTTGAGTGGGAACAACCCCAGCTACACCCATGAAACGCCCCTTCCACGCAAAGTGCTGCGTGTGAAGGGACTATATTTACAAGGACAGGAAAAGTCACGCAGGGTGGCTTTTCCTCTCCTTGTAAATATGGAGAAGTAAAATGCACTTCCAGTACATCATGAAAAGTGACTTACTGATGGCGCAGGGTGCTTGTAAATCTGCCCTCTGGTGTTTTGGGGGCCAAATCCTAGTGTGCGCTGGGGACTGCCCATCAACCCTACCAAGACATCATGCCGAGACGCGGAAGAGAAAGCTGGGAACACAGCCCCTGCGGTGATCTCGAGCCTCCCCTGTGACTTCAGATCCAGCCTGCCACAGCTGAGAAAGGAAACCCACAGGAGTGGTGAGAACAGGGCTAAGAGACTATCACCGACGTCAGTTGTGGGTGGGGTCCTGCCTCCAAAGAGAGATCACACTGCGTGCTGCCTCAGGCTGTCTGTGCGCCAAGGAGGAAGCATAGAAGCTTCTCTGTCAACTCACTGTGGTTCGGGGCTTGGAAGGAAGGCGCACCAGCAGTGTGGTGCTACTGGGAGCCTTGTGAGGGCTAGAGGCAAGTGAACCCCCTCTGCACCAGGGGCCAGGAGGCTTGCTGGCAGCTGCTGGTGAAAGTGAATTGTGGGGACCAGTTGAGGTCTCCTGCATGGTCCTGAAGCTGACCCACTCATCTCCTCCCTTTGCTTTTATTGCTTATACCTCGCGGGCTAGCACTTGATCTGTTGAGGCCATTGTGGGTGCAAGCCAATGACATGGCCCCACTTACGGACCGGCGCATCCAGGGAAACAACACTATATTAACCCCTTGGCTGCGGCGGTAATTCCGCCGCAGCGCTAGGGGGAGGGGGCCGCGTAGGGACGCCATGCTTGTGACGGAACCACTACGTCACGAGCCACGGGCGCGCTCTGCTTGTGACGGAGTGGTTCTGTTACGGACCCGCCGGCTCAATAGAACGCACAGCGCAGGCGCGAAATCGCTTCCGCACAGGCGTGGCGGCCTGGCCGTGATGGAACCACTCTGTCATTAGCACAGGGCGTCCGTGGCTGGTGACGGAGCGGTTCTGTCACCAGCACACAAAGGGTTAAATGTTGTAGGTGGGGAGGTGGCCTGGTAGCCATATAACACCTGATAGAAGCGCAAGTGGGTTGGCACCCTATAATTGAGTTGAGGATTTCTATTCTAATGATTTATGGTGTTACATGTTTTCCCTTCCTAATCTAGCTGCTCCATATTTATGACCCTTATGTTGTGATGTATGTTGTTTTTGCTAAAATATCCAGGGCTGGCATGGATAGGATAATAAGGATAACTTCAGGATCTGCATATTATTTACAGTGATGGTTTTTTCATGATGTGTGCAACATATAAGTATTTACTTTATTGCACTAACTGTGGTGTTATGACAATCGTTTAGGTTGCAAAGTAATTTATTATAATGTGTATGGTGGAGTTTTGTTTTCTTGGTCTTGTTTGGTTCAGATAAAGATACTTTATTTTTCTAAACTGGTGTAATGTCCATTTGTGGTGGTTTCACTGCGTTACTGTGTGTTTGGGTACACATTTCCTTTGGGATAAGCCTCTCTGCTCGTGCCAAGCTACCAAGTGGGTGAGCATGGGTTATCTAAAGTGTGCAATCCTCCTTGCTTGACTAGAAGAAAGGGTCTTGTTAGACTTGGGCCTTAGGGCAGGTTCACCCCTAATCTTTTTGCCTTTATTTGTGACCCTGTGTAGTGATTTTTGGGTCTTGGCGCACTTTTTCCCTGTGTCCCAGAGTGAAAGTGCGTGCGTGTAGTATGGCTGGCCTGCCCTCCCATAGGAATGCATGGGGAATGCGTGTGCCCTGGTAGTTCCTGATGTGTGGGGAGTGCAGGCTCGAGTTTAGTATGTATGAACTCGTGAGAGTGAATGCTGCGCAATGGTATGTGCGGCTTGTATGTGTCTAGAAGGGAAGTGCTACTTCTGGACATTGATGTATGTGTGCAGTGAGGATACTGGGGCGTGATTGGCTGGAGCTGGCTGGCATGCCAGGCTCCAGGAAGTCTGGATGGGTCTGCCCGGTGGTGAGTGTGAGATCAGCATGAGTGATGTGTGGGAGGAGTAGATCTGTGTCCTGGATGGGCTGGGTTTTTCCCCACACAATGCTGGCTCCGCCCCCCTGTGGTTTGTCTAATGACCCAAGCCTCCCCAGTGAATGAAAGGGGTGGTTGGGCCATCAAGGGTACTCCCAAGCCAGCTGCAACTGGTTTCCCCCCACCCTGCACCTCCTAACAAAGGAATTCGCTGTATAAAAATGGGGCTGTGTCCCCACAGAAATTGTTCTACTTGTGGATCCTTGCCAGAGGGGGCTGTTGCTGCTGCAGGGGCCAAGAGGACCGCCACTTGGCTTGTCTCCCTGCCTGGAGACCCAGTGTGCTGGCTCTGGCCCTGCCTTGCCCCTCTGCCTGCTTCCAGACCCTGCTGGAGCTTTCCTGTGCCTGGAGGCACCCTGATTTTGATTTGTAGCGCTAGGAGCGCTTTCCTTATGCCCCAGCGCTCAATAGCGCTTTGCTTGTCTTCCTAAGCGCTGAGCGCGCCTCTCCTGTGCCCCTGAGCGCTTGGGAGCGCTTTATTGACCTTGCCGGTGCCCACCCGGCATTGCAGCTGAATTGCCGATTTCGCCGATTTATTGGCGTAGCGAGTGCCACCTCGCTTTATCTTATTAATTGAAGGCCGGTGCCACCCGGCATTGCCCCGTGGTATTTATTTGTTTACGAGCCGGTGCCCACCCGGCATTGTCCCGTGTTCACCGCCGCAGCCCGGGAGCCCTGAAAGCTGTTGCCGGGCCGCTGCCTAGAGCGACCCGGAAGTCCCGCCTCCTGACCCCCAGGGCCGCGCTGCCATTGGCGGCCCCGGCGGAAGTCAGGCGGAGGGAAAGGAGACGAGGCCAGGCGGGAGACCAAGGACGTCTGCTCCCGTGTCTGCGAGGCTCCCGAGTGAGGTGAGGAGCCCCGCGCTGCTCCAGCAGCGAGACACCCGGTGAGTGCCTGAAAGGAGGGAGAGGGGCCGCGGGACACATTGCCGGTGTCCGCCCCTCCCCCATAGCGCGACCTAGCGCTTGTAACTGTTTGGAGCCCCGAGGCTCCTGGGGGCATTACTGATTCCTGAGTCCCCCGTGAGGGACTCCAACTAGAGGGGCCATCCTTTGTTCCTTGAGCCCTGAGAGGCTCTCGTGCCCTATTTGTTTATGAGCCCCAGAAAGGCTCTTCATTGCCCACATCGTTTAGAGCCCTGAGAGAGGCTCTGGGGGCATATTCATTATTTAGAGCGCTGAGCTCTATTGGCACATTTTGCTTGGTGAGCCCCTGAGAGGCTCCTTGCCCATTTGGTCCTTGAGCCCTCCTGGCTCCAACGTTTGCCCAGTGCATATTTACAACTGTCCAGCACTTAGTGGACAGTTGCTACGTTTAGGCTTTGTGTTCTGTGCTGCCTGCGCAGACCCCTGACTTTGAGACTCAGGGCATTCAGCCCCTTTCGAGGCCAGTTGGCCTGAGGGACATTGCTAATGTTGTGCCATGTGCACCCTGCGCAATTTATGATTCCTGCTTATTTGATTTCTGCGCAAATGTTCTACCTGCACCTCTGAATGTGTTTTAATGTTTCATGTGCAGTTGTTTGTTTTATCGCCTTTGCTAAAAGTGACCTGCTTAGGTGATTCTTTGTTCTTTTATTCCCCTTTGCTAAAAGTGACCTGCTTAGAGGAATGTTTGTTTTTACCTTTGCTAAAAGTGACCTGCTTAGGTAATTCTTCATGTGTTTATCCCCTTTGCTAAAAGTGACCTGCTTAGAGGATTGTTGGTGTCATTACCTTTGCTAAAAGTGACCTGCTTCGGTAATGCCTTGTTCTTTTATTTCCCTTTGCTAAAAGTGACCTGCTTAGAGGAATGTTGATGTTTTATTGCCTTTGCTAAATGTTACTTGCCTAGGTGATTATTTTAGGTTTCCTTCCCTTTGCTAAAAGTGACCTGCTTAGGTGATAGGTTTTCCTTCCATAGGTCCTGATGATAAGGTCCTAGCTCCCTGCGTGATTTCCCTACAGAGACTAGGGTGGCGTAGGAGGTGATAGGTTTTCCTTCCATAGGTCCTAGCTCCCTGCGTGATTTCCCTACAGAGACTAGGGTGGCGTAGGAGGTATTTTTCCTTTACCAGTTGTTACTGGTTGTATGCTACATTTTCTATTTCTGTGTTACAGTCATTGTATGTTTATGTGCTAAAGTGTTATACCTACAAGTATTATTTCTAACAAGTGCATACCCCTGACAGTGGTCCAGGTGGCCCTGTCCTGTACATAATCCCTTGTAAATCTTGCCCGTGCCTGTTGGCACATTGTAAAGTGTGTGTGTTATCTAATGTGTTCTTATTATTATAATACAAAGGCTATTTTTGATATAACCTTGTGTGGAGTTTCCTTTGTGGTGGGCCTTTGGTTGTTGTCGCTGGGGTGCGCGCGCAAACGCTTTACACATCGCCTCTGAGATTAGCCTTGCTGCTCGCGCCACGTTACCTAGAGGGTGAGCGGGGGTTATCTTGGTGTGTGACTCCCTTGCCCTGACCTTAGAAATGGTGATCCCTGACTGACCTCGACGCGAGTCTTGGCCGGCCAGGGTCCCGTTTCTAACATTGGTGGCTAGCGGTGCGGATTGGACTTGCGTTTGCGTTGTACCACAGTGGCGACAGGCCACACTTCAAAACTCTGCAATTTTAGATAACCACATTTTTGGGATTATTGTTTTTAGGGAAGTTCAGTTTTGCTTCTCCTGAAAGGTGTCATTTGTATTTTGTCCAGTACCTTGTTCCCCGCCCTGCTCCCAGAGTTTGGTACCTGTGTCGCTAGTGGTCAGGTTGAGATAATCAGGGGTGGTAGAAACTGCCTTACCAGTCCGAGGGGAGGGTTGTGTGTGAATGAGTGTGTGTTACGCTGGACAGTGGAGTGCAAGTTCTGAGATAGGAATCTTGCTGAATTGTGTTAATTGTGTACTCCTGTTTAGCTCAGACCCCCAGGTTCCCTGTGTGATCTCGTCTCTAGAACGTCTGCCAAAATGGAGCCTGTTTTTGATCTCAGTGATCTAGTTTGGTACAGTATGCAGGAGTTGGAAAGGTTCTGTAGAGAGAGAGACATAGGGGTGGATGAGTCAGATACTGAGAACCAACTTAGGAACCACCTGATCCAATGGTATAAGGATCAAAGGGATCTTGAGCGCAGCGAGGAAAGGGACCAGGCCACATGCCATGAGGGTGGTGAGTCTGTGGGGAGCCCTGAAGATTCTGATGAAGAATGTGAGTTGGATGATGACAGTGGTTGGGCCCCAGCAGATAGTGAGGACCCCATAGATAGGGAGTCCCTTGCTAGGCCCAGTGTCAGTACCAGCGCCCCATCCCTTGTCCTGTCCCCAGAAGAGTGGGAAGATAGGGAGAAAGAAAGGGAGCACCAGTTAGCGATGGAACAGCTCATGTTAGAGCATGCCCAGGCTATGGCGCAGCTAGAGATCGAGAGACTCTTAGCGCAGGAGAGGATAGAGGTGGAGAGAAGGGCCATCATCCGTGAGAGAGCAGCCCTAGAGGATAGACTCTCCCCTGCGCACAGTTGTAATTGTCTGGATTCCCCAGAGAGGGTGGAGTCCAGTGGTGGCAGCTTTTTAAATATAAGTGTAGACAGTCCCACTCTCAGTTCCCCGAGTATGGTGCCTGTTTTCCCAGAAGAGGAGTTAAGGTTGAGATTCAGGAATCTTAGAAAACTGCCTCACCAGTCTTGGGAAGATTTTGAGGACGAATGTTGTGGGACACTGTTTGATTGGGTAAAGGTTCACACGGAAGATGATTTTGACATTTTTTTTGATTTGATTGTCAAAGAGCACCTGCTCAGTTGTTGTTCACCAGGGTTGCGCACACACCTGTTGGGGTGTGGATTGTCTGGCGCATGTGAGCTGGCAGCGGAAGCAGAGCGATGGGACAGTGCGAGAGGTTCTTCTGAGTCACTAGTGAGTGATTCCAACAATAGTGGGTCAGGTGTCTTCCAGCCCAGTGTGGTGGAGGAGGGTGAGAGTAGCCCAGCTAGGTCCTTGGTTAGTGAGGAGGGTGTAGGGGCTGACTGCCTGTCTCAGTGGAGCGGGAGTGAGTGTGTGACCGAGAGTCCCCAGACGCCCGAAGCCTTGTCACAGAGCCTGGATGGTTCCTTTAGGGAACACCAGGAAGGGAACCTAGACTTGCCTGTTAGTTCACTTGAGGGAGATCTCCTAGTGGGTAGAGAACCTGGAGCATCTGTAAGCGGAGCTTCCATGGTTATAGAGTCTGGCAGTACTGCTCCAGGAGGGAGAGTACCGGAGTCCAGCGTGAGGAGTGATTGGGGGAGTTCCCCAGTGGAAGAACCAGTGGGTCAGGGACTACCCAGTGGGGCTAGGATCCCGTGTAGTGACCATGGTGACACCACTTCTGTGCTGGGGGATCTTTGCGCACTGTCAGGTGGACAGGAGGCGGGAGATCTGCGCCAGGCAGACAGTCACCCAACATATGTGTCATTTGCTAGCCTCAGGGGGATGGTGTGTGAGTCCCCAGAAGTCCTGGAGTGCCAGGCATTGGTTCCACCGAAGGTTTTAGACCAGAGGTTGGATGGCCAGGTTCAGGATCAGCCTGACCTGAAGGGTGGGACTACTGTAATCAGTGTCCTAACCAGTTCTTTCTCCAGAGGTACCGCCCCGGTTGGGAGGGAGCAGGACTCTGGAAGGGGGTGCAGAGGGTGGGAGAGCCCACCTCTGACCCCGGTACCACCTGAGGGGTTAAACCCTAGGTTGGGAGAATGTTGTTTAGAGGGGACCCCTCGCAGGAGGAGGAGGAACCCTAGGAGAAGAGGTAAGGGGAGGAGAGCCTTCCCTGAGACTCCTGGTCCACCTAAGGTTGTAGACCCTAGGCTGGAGAACCAGTGGCAGTCTAGCCCTGTCTTACAGACAGGAAGAGTGGAGCATGGCTATTATGTGCCAGGGGTTACTACCCCCCACTTTGTGAGTATACAGGATCCAGTGGTACCTGGGTGGCCTAGGGCCTGGTCCTGGCCGAGGGCAGCTGGAGAGTGCCAGTGGGGTACCCCAGTTAGTCCCTACAGTAGTTTTAGAAGGAACCCTAGGGGTTCACCGTGGCGTAAAACAGGAAGGTGTCCCTGCAGTTGTGGGCCCGCGTCCTGGTTTTATCGCCCCAAGCAGGGAAGCCCATCACGGTGGTGATCGGTCTGCCCTGCGTTTTGGCTGGAAGGGGGTCGTGTTAGACTTGGGCCTTAGGGCAGGTTCACCCCTAATCTTTTTGCCTTTATTTGTGACCCTGTGTAGTGATTTTTGGGTCTTGGCGCACTTTTTCCCTGTGTCCCAGAGTGAAAGTGCGTGCGTGTAGTATGGCTGGCCTGCCCTCCCATAGGAATGCATGGGGAATGCGTGTGCCCTGGTAGTTCCTGATGTGTGGGGAGTGCAGGCTCGAGTTTAGTATGTATGAACTCGTGAGAGTGAATGCTGCGCAATGGTATGTGCGGCTTGTATGTGTCTAGAAGGGAAGTGCTACTTCTGGACATTGATGTATGTGTGCAGTGAGGATACTGGGGCGTGATTGGCTGGAGCTGGCTGGCATGCCAGGCTCCAGGAAGTCTGGATGGGTCTGCCCGGTGGTGAGTGTGAGATCAGCATGAGTGATGTGTGGGAGGAGTAGATCTGTGTCCTGGATGGGCTGGGTTTTTCCCCACACAATGCTGGCTCCGCCCCCCTGTGGTTTGTCTAATGACCCAAGCCTCCCCAGTGAATGAAAGGGGTGGTTGGGCCATCAAGGGTACTCCCAAGCCAGCTGCAACTGGTTTCCCCCCACCCTGCACCTCCTAACAAAGGAATTCGCTGTATAAAAATGGGGCTGTGTCCCCACAGAAATTGTTCTACTTGTGGATCCTTGCCAGAGGGGGCTGTTGCTGCTGCAGGGGCCAAGAGGACCGCCACTTGGCTTGTCTCCCTGCCTGGAGACCCAGTGTGCTGGCTCTGGCCCTGCCTTGCCCCTCTGCCTGCTTCCAGACCCTGCTGGAGCTTTCCTGTGCCTGGAGGCACCCTGATTTTGATTTGTAGCGCTAGGAGCGCTTTCCTTATGCCCCAGCGCTCAATAGCGCTTTGCTTGTCTTCCTAAGCGCTGAGCGCGCCTCTCCTGTGCCCCTGAGCGCTTGGGAGCGCTTTATTGACCTTGCCGGTGCCCACCCGGCATTGCAGCTGAATTGCCGATTTCGCCGATTTATTGGCGTAGCGAGTGCCACCTCGCTTTATCTTATTAATTGAAGGCCGGTGCCACCCGGCATTGCCCCGTGGTATTTATTTGTTTACGAGCCGGTGCCCACCCGGCATTGTCCCGTGTTCACCGCCGCAGCCCGGGAGCCCTGAAAGCTGTTGCCGGGCCGCTGCCTAGAGCGACCCGGAAGTCCCGCCTCCTGACCCCCAGGGCCGCGCTGCCATTGGCGGCCCCGGCGGAAGTCAGGCGGAGGGAAAGGAGACGAGGCCAGGCGGGAGACCGAGGACGTCTGCTCCCGTGTCTGCGAGGCTCCCGAGTGAGGTGAGGAGCCCCGCGCTGCTCCAGCAGCGAGACACCCGGTGAGTGCCTGAAAGGAGGGAGAGGGGCCGCGGGACACATTGCCGGTGTCCGCCCCTCCCCCATAGCGCGACCTAGCGCTTGTAACTGTTTGGAGCCCCGAGGCTCCTGGGGGCATTACTGATTCCTGAGTCCCCCGTGAGGGACTCCAACTAGAGGGGCCATCCTTTGTTCCTTGAGCCCTGAGAGGCTCTCGTGCCCTATTTGTTTATGAGCCCCAGAAAGGCTCTTCATTGCCCACATCGTTTAGAGCCCTGAGAGAGGCTCTGGGGGCATATTCATTATTTAGAGCGCTGAGCTCTATTGGCACATTTTGCTTGGTGAGCCCCTGAGAGGCTCCTTGCCCATTTGGTCCTTGAGCCCTCCTGGCTCCAACGTTTGCCCAGTGCATATTTACAACTGTCCAGCACTTAGTGGACAGTTGCTACGTTTAGGCTTTGTGTTCTGTGCTGCCTGCGCAGACCCCTGACTTTGAGACTCAGGGCATTCAGCCCCTTTCGAGGCCAGTTGGCCTGAGGGACATTGCTAATGTTGTGCCATGTGCACCCTGCGCAATTTATGATTCCTGCTTATTTGATTTCTGCGCAAATGTTCTACCTGCACCTCTGAATGTGTTTTAATGTTTCATGTGCAGTTGTTTGTTTTATCGCCTTTGCTAAAAGTGACCTGCTTAGGTGATTCTTTGTTCTTTTATTCCCCTTTGCTAAAAGTGACCTGCTTAGAGGAATGTTTGTTTTTACCTTTGCTAAAAGTGACCTGCTTAGGTAATTCTTCATGTGTTTATCCCCTTTGCTAAAAGTGACCTGCTTAGAGGATTGTTGGTGTCATTACCTTTGCTAAAAGTGACCTGCTTCGGTAATGCCTTGTTCTTTTATTTCCCTTTGCTAAAAGTGACCTGCTTAGAGGAATGTTGATGTTTTATTGCCTTTGCTAAATGTTACTTGCCTAGGTGATTATTTTAGGTTTCCTTCCCTTTGCTAAAAGTGACCTGCTTAGGTGATAGGTTTTCCTTCCATAGGTCCTGATGATAAGGTCCTAGCTCCCTGCGTGATTTCCCTACAGAGACTAGGGTGGCGTAGGAGGTGATAGGTTTTCCTTCCATAGGTCCTAGCTCCCTGCGTGATTTCCCTACAGAGACTAGGGTGGCGTAGGAGGTATTTTTCCTTTACCAGTTGTTACTGGTTGTATGCTACATTTTCTATTTCTGTGTTACAGTCATTGTATGTTTATGTGCTAAAGTGTTATACCTACAAGTATTATTTCTAACAAGTGCATACCCCTGACAGTGGTCCAGGTGGCCCTGTCCTGTACATAATCCCTTGTAAATCTTGCCCGTGCCTGTTGGCACATTGTAAAGTGTGTGTGTTATCTAATGTGTTCTTATTATTATAATACAAAGGCTATTTTTGATATAACCTTGTGTGGAGTTTCCTTTGTGGTGGGCCTTTGGTTGTTGTCGCTGGGGTGCGCGCGCAAACGCTTTACACATCGCCTCTGAGATTAGCCTTGCTGCTCGCGCCACGTTACCTAGAGGGTGAGCGGGGGTTATCTTGGTGTGTGACTCCCTTGCCCTGACCTTAGAAATGGTGATCCCTGACTGACCTCGACGCGAGTCTTGGCCGGCCAGGGTCCCGTTTCTAACAGGTCTCTACTTGGACAAGGTGCTTACCTCTGGTAACTAGAGTCCCCCATTTCTAACAGCCATGGATTACATGCCCTTAATTTCAGCAACAGAACAAAGCAAATGAGTATACGTGGGTGTCCTCCTCTGGGAATCTTTCATAAAATTGGATTGAAACACTTCATTTGTAAGTACAATTCAAACATAAACTTGTAAAAACGCCATTGGCTTTACAATGACTGTCATTAAATGTTCAAGTACAGTCATGGTGTGCCAAACCATTGTACCCTGATTCTCCCCATGAGTTAACCTCATTTTGTTTCAAAATTAGCTATTGGTGCCACTTATGTTAATAATTACCCCCATTCTACAAAAGTCAGCATTTTTTCATGGGTGCCCTCTCACACCAAGAATATCATAGAATATAACAGTTCCAGATTCAAGCCATTATTGCCATCTAGAAAGCATTATTGACCCATATGTCAAAAATTACCTCTAGTATGTCATGGCCATCATGTTGTCATGATCCTGCTTCCCCTTTGCAGCTCCTCTCCCAAGCATGCCATAATTTTCGTTCCTATTGGCCTGGACTACCTACTATAGCAAAGTAAGGTAAATACACCCTTTCCGCTGATTTTCACCTCTTTTCTGGACCACATTTTTCTGGTACTAGGAATAAGTGCCATATAACACAGTGTGTGTGCTTCTGCCCTAATATGGTATTTAACATTCTTGTAAGACCACAGTTTATTTGCTCCATCTGGTAGGAAAAGATCAGGGACTCTAGGACTCCTTGCCTCTGCTAGGCACCAAGCCAAGTGGTTGGCTTAATGTTTTCCTGCTTCCGGGGCTCTAAAAAACAGAAGGGTTCTTTACTCAGAGCCCAGGTCACCATAGGAGAATGGAACATGCAGGAGCCCTGTTTGAAAAAAAGCTGATATCTTGAAGCCTGCCTTGAGGACTTGATTTTCTGTAGGACTGACCAGAATGAACTTTCCCAGCAGTTGGAGAAAAGTGAACGTTAGTAATTGTTTCCATCTAGAGGACCGGGGTGAGGTGCTGATGCTTGCTCAAGTAGGTTGCTTTAATTATGGGCAAGAAAACCAGGTTTGTTCCGCGTGGTGTTTTTGCTATACTGCATTCATGTTTAGCAGGATCTCTTGTTAAAAGGACCTAACCTTGTGGAGCTTTCCCCAGCTACAGCTTTCAGCCTTGATCAGCTGAAGTATTTGGAGAAACAAAAAATGACAACAAAGTCTGAAGGTAAAACCTTGGACTGGGATGAGGCAGCAAATGTTTCCCTGTGTCAAAATGACCTCAGTGGCTATGCAATCCAGCTTTGTCTTGCTCAGAGCTTTTGGAGCCAAAAACAATGGCTGCAGTGGGAACTCAACAATAATATATATGACACTGAGGGACCTTGGCTGGCCACAGCTTTGGATCTTGCCCCACTAGAGGATTTTGAATTCCATAAAAAGATTACATCTGACAGTATACATGGAGATGAATTGTTTGGTTTTTACAATTTCAATGTATGCTCCATGGTGATCAGCTTGAAATAATGCCTAATTCCTGGTCGAAAGTGAATTATAGTTTTTCAATTATGCTTTTAATTTTTTTGCTTTTTGTTCCTAAATCTTAAAAAAAATAATGAGTCTTTTTCCCCCTATAGGTTTTTAATATTTGTTTTTTTCTTGACTTTAAAATTGTAGGTACTGGTTGAACTTAACACATAGTTCTCTGGGAACTACCTGCAGCACGCAACATTGCTAGCTGGGATTGAGCAGTGATTTTCTAAAAACTGAGTTTTAGCCTAATGTCATTGAGTTTAATAGGCTGGTGGGGTCACTCCTTCCCAAATTAATAAACCAATTTCTGACTCCATGAATATGTCAGCGCTAACGTTTTGTGCTCTGTGAACCATATTCCAAGAATTGCCTATAGTATGCTTGTGCCAGTATTTTCTCCCAGGTGATCATTATGCCAATAATTACCTCTTGTATGCCAGTACCATAGGTGTCCCATATGAAAAGTATTACCTACAGCATTCCAGTTCCTGCATTTTGTAATGGATGCTGCATATGCCAACAGTAACCTCCAGTAAGCCAGACCTGGCATTTTGCAATGAGTGCCTCAGTAAGTGAAGAAATACCGACCGTCTGCCAGGGTACTAACAAACATAACACACACACACACACACGTGCACAAACATATTCCCAGTCATTCACGCTCAATTACATTCATTCACCCACTCACACTCATTCATTCATTCTCACTCTTACACTCACTTGCACTCACTGTTTCTCTCATTCACTCATTTCTACTCATTCATTTGAAATCAGTCAAATTCAAAATCACTCACTCATTCTTTTTCACTCACTCTTACCCACAATTATTTGCATTCCATTTTACTCTCACTCACTTATTCTCCCTTTCCCCTCACTCATTCTCACTCACAAATATGCTCATTCAAAGTCACACACTTTCAATAACACTCTCGCCTACTTTTACTCACACTCGTTCATACTCCCACTATTGCTCATCCTCATGTATTTTCATTCACTTAATTTCACCTACTCTCACTCATTCCTTCCGACACTCATTTACTTTCACTCACAGACATCTTTGCACACGCACATACATACACCAGCACAAACTCACACATACATATGCACGTGCTCTATCAGAGACACACACACACAAAGAGAGACGCTCACTCACACACCAGTTAGAAGCACCTTTCTTTCTTTAGTGAGCATGTGCAGGTCCCTTTTCAGCTCTTGGAGCGCCATTGAACCTCTGGGCTGCTCTACAGCTGAGTCTGAGAGCTCAAACATCCAGAGTGCATGTTCTAACTTGCAACCTCTTTCTATTTCATACATCCTTTTCCCAACTAAAGCAGGTAGGCACTCCCTTTACAAGTGACGCTACAGCATGTCACAAATGACTGGACACTGAGGCGTGGTGGGCCTATGAAGCTAGAGCTGGAACGTTGACAGCCACAGACATCTTTGCACACATACACACATACACCAACACAAACTCACACATACATATGCATGTGCTCTATCAGAGACACACACACACAAAGAGAGACGCTCACTCACACACCATTTAGAAGCACCTTTTTTTCTTCAGTGAGCATGTGCAGGTCCCTTTTCAGCTCTTGGAGCTCCATTGAACCTCTGGGCTGCTCTACAGCTGAATCTGAGAGCTCAAACATCCAGAGTGCATGTTCTAACTTGCAACCTCTTTCTATTTCATACATCGTTTTCCCAACTACAGCAGGTAGGCACTCCCTTTCCAAGTGACGCAACAGCATGTCACAAATGACTGGACACTGAGGTGTGGTGGGCCTATGAGGCTAGAGCTGGAACGTTGACAGCCATGGACTGTGTGTCTAATGACAGGTGCATACATGTCGATTCACCTGCATCAGACAGATGCCACTACCTACCTCACACTGCTACTTAGCCCTCGTTCACATTGAGTATCTGCATTTTTATTGTACTGATAATGAATAATAACCTATTATTCCTTATTAGTATAATAAATATGTGGAGGGAAACAAGTAGAGTGGAGCCGCAATGCCAGTAAGGGTCATTCAAAATATGTGAATAGATACTTCCAGGTTGTGTTGCCATGGAAATGTACACTTGACTTGATAATATATTTGTTTAATCCTCCACAAACAAATGCCTGCTAGTACTGAACAGTTCTGTGTTTCATGTATGCATTTTTGCATTGTGTGTGCTTTTATGGTTTTTTGTCAAAATACCGAATAAAGCTATACTTGACTTGACTACTGAACAGTTCTATATGTATCAAGACCACCGTGCTTTTATTCAAACCTACCTCTGTCGGACCTTAATTTATCAATTATATAGACTGGTAGGTCTGTAAAGACCTATACATAATCCTGTCTCTAATTTCCTTGTTACAGCTGAGTTGTGACATCTTTAGCCACTTGTAATAATGAAATGGCATGGCTGCTCAGCTGCAATAAGTTTTTACAGTTGAGTTCTGATGTCACAGTTTTGTCTGGCTGAACCAAAGGCAGGTCACATAACTTGAGCTACTGTGTAAACAACAATAAGAGGAACTGACTTTTTGTTCTTCGTAAAGAAAATTCAAAAAATACTAACTGCTGTTTGGTATGTTTAATTTCACACTAGCGATTCTGTTTTATTCTTCGTTTTGGCAATGAACTTAAAAAAGCAAGTGACCAAAGTGGTTTAATAAAAGGGTGTTGGTGTGATCATGTATTATAAGGAATAGCCCTAAAGGCCGTCGGATTCATTCCTCTATGTGGTCACGAAACTGCTTGAAGCTTGCAAAATTACCAAGGGTTATTTGTACTATAAAAATGATCATCTATCCTGTATATATATTCATACTCCATCCTTCATTTATTTAAATTGTAGGTGGTAATTGATTGTGCATAGAAATGGAAAGTTTTTTACAGTTTCATTTCATATAAGATTTTCCACTGAGCAGCTATCAATGTTCATTTTGCATAATGCAACATTAACTCAGCAAGTTTTCCATATGAAGTAGATAGGGTGCAATGCCCAGCGACTCTTTTGAAAGCTTGTACTATATTGCTATGGAGCATCTGCTCTTCTGGTCTGCATATACACAGGTTGCCTCATTTAAAGCACTTGCGCTGGTTCCCTTTTTCTACGTATTCTAAACTCTAAGAGCTATTTCTTTCTTCTTTATAAGCTGCTGTAGTTGCTAATACTAACTTGTTTTTTGTAGCACTTTGCAAGGTTTAAGCTGCACCAAACCAGACCAAAATGATGTCCCTCAAACAGTATTTTTTCGAGTAATACATATGGATGATGTACATGTACATACAGTTCGACCAACATGTGACATTCAATTTTCATGCCACTGGATCATTTCATTCAACAATTTACCATGGCCTTACTGAAAGCTTAAATACGCCAGCTGGGTGCAGCTACTGTCCCCTCATGTTATAGGAGCAAAGTGTATTCTGTGAGACTTCATGACAGTTTCACTGTGCTCAGAGTCTCAATAGCAGAAAGAAACAGTCCATAAAACAGAAAACCCCAAGTGACACAACACCGAAAAAGCGACAATGCAAAAAATGCCTCTTTCTCTTGACACAATGAAGACAAATCAGGAGCCTTGATGAGATGTGTTTGGGGAAAGAAATACATTTTAAGCAGAAGCAAGGTGACAGAGCTAATGTTGTGTAATACACAGCAGAAAGAATATTTCAGGTGGCCCTGTTCCCAAATTCAACTGATACCTGACCTTCTTTCACCCTGCCACACCCCTTTCTGTGGCTTCCTGTCCGCCATCTGACGCCATGATCTCTGAGCCAAGAGCGGGTATGGTAGCGGTGAACGTCTCTCAGAGTGGTCTGTCATTTTCCTGTGAGCATATTTTCTAGAAGGAACACGCTGCATAAGCAATGAGTCATTTGACATTTCCCACCTCTCTCTGGTCTTTTGAGAACTGGAAGGTGCAGAGAAAGGTGGTCGAAATGGAAAACAACGTCATTGCCCATTCCACCTCTGTGCTTCAGTCTCTTGAGAATGTCTCTGAGCGGAGGAACACGTGGTAAGAAAGAATATCCCATGGTGTCGTCACAATAGGGAAAAACACAGTTGTTATGTCACATCAGTTAATTAAGCTGTATGCAATACAGTCTTCTTTACAGTATATGAGCATTGTTGTCATGTATTCATTTGGAATCACAGTCAGGGATTCTACTTTCAATTGATCGACTCTACAAACTATAGATGGTTTTGTAGTACGAGAGAAGAATCCTCAAGTTGTATAGTCTATATACTGGAGTGAGGAAGAAAGGAAGATCGTAAAATTTTTATCAGATGTGATCTAACGTATTCCAGGACGGTGTATGAATTCCTGTTAATTTAATCTCAATGATTATGTTATCATCAAATTGCCTAAGTAGAAAAAGAATGTAATATGAACCATCCGAGAGTGAGTTAGCTCAATAACAGATTTTAAATGGTATATTTTTACAGCTACTACGTGTGATAATCAGTTTCTGCTGACTGGTTTGTCTGGTTCTTTTCAATCAAGTAATTACGACAAACCTCAGGACACAAAGAAGGTTTGCCGCTGGATAATACGGTAGGAACTATTTTATGGGCCTTTTCCATTTTAAATGCCTCAAATCGCACATCTTCTTTGTTCCTAATAATCGCATATGTTCTTTGTTCCTAATAATTATATGTGGCTTAAAGAATCTGCGTGAGTGCGTGTGTGTGTGTGCTCCTGTGTGTGGCATTTATTCTGACGTGCCACCCACATTTTGAAAGGAAGCTGTGTGTCTCCGTGAAATGCGTCAGTGCTGCAATTCAACAAATTGTTATGTTTCACGTGCAGTGGAAGCAGGAGTAATAACCTGGCGGCCTGCCAGAAGTGCCCTGATCGATTGGGCGCCTTAGCACAATACCAGCTCCTGCAGACAATAATCAGCCGGCTGAAGTCCAACCTCCATTCTATTATTACAGCCAGTGTTTAACGTTTACTTTCAGCTTCCTACAAACTTCGCCTCTTTTCAGAGCTGTGTATGCAGTGGAGCCTCCTGACATAAGTTACTCAAAGATATTCACAGCATTAAATTACTCGTCTAAAGTGCCTAAAAAAAGAACTTCCAAAAGAAGATTTTACATATATATATATATTCACTGAAAAAAACATTGGTTTCAGGCAGGTTATAGTTAGGAATTATCATTTAAAAAACTTTAGAAATTCACTGAAAAAACCATAGGTTTCAGGGGTGTTATAGTTAGCTGGACATTTCGCTCGCACAAAACCACTGAAATTCCTCCGTTATAGTTAGTTGTACTAAGTATAACTCGTGCGCCCACAATCCACTGCTGATGATGTCACATATTACATCATTCATGACATGGTCAGTGACATCACTGATGACATCACTGATGACATCTCAAATGTAATTTAATGTAATGTGGTATTTATAAAGCGCGTACTTTCGCTATGAAAGGAGCATCCTGGCGCTGATGTGCAACGAGAAACTAAGCTAGAGATAGTTAGATTGCAGCTTTAACCCCTTCCATGCTCATGACGAGCTCAGCTCGTCATGGCATGTACCTCTCAGGTGCTCATTACGAGCTGAGCTCGTTATGACCACACCCGTTTTCGTTGCTGTCCAGCACAGCAGGGGAAACTCTCAAGCAGCGATGTGGTTAAAGATCCATGTTTTAAGTGCCTTGCGGAAGTTACTTTCAATGGTATGGAGTCCGATATCTACCGGGAGGGTATTCCAGGCCTTAGAGCATCCGCGGTCGGTAGGGGAGTACCTGCCGGGGCGGTAACGTGGGGAGGGGGAGGGGCAGGCTGGGGGTTAGTTATGTATGGATAATGGAGGTTTGCAGGTAAGTAAACATTTAAATAAATCAAACGAATTTTGTTGCGCGCAGTGCATTGTATTTGGGGATGCAGTGCGCGCAAGCCTCCATTGTCCATACATTACTAACCCCCATCCTGCCCCTCCCCCTCCCCACGTCACCGCCCCGGCAGGTACTCTCCTACTGACCATGGCTGCCTTAGAGGCCAGCACCGTGAGAGATTTCCCTCCCTTGGTTTGATATTTGAATTTTGGAATGTTAGCTAAATTAGTGCCTGCGGAGCGAAGCGCACTTTTAGGGGAATAGGTAGAGAGCCTATACAAATGGTACATAGGTCTCACCTTATTAAGGGCTCTAAAGGCGGTAAGAAGGATTTTAAAAATAATCCTCTTGTGGAGAGGAAGCCAATGCAGGCTCCTGAGAGCAGCCGATGCTGAGGATCTGCGCGGTAATCTCAAAACTAGGCGGGCTGCAGCATGTTGGACACTCAGAAGTTTCTTCAGGGTGGTTTTCTTTGCACCCGCCAATAGGCCATTACAGTAGTCTAGGCGAGACAGAATCAGAGCCACGGCCACTGACTTTCTGGATTCTACTGGGAGGAAATTAAAAAACTTTTTTAGGGATTTAATAATGCCAAAGCATGTCCCAGCAGTGGCTCGTGCGTGCGAATCAAAGCCGAGTCACATTTGACCCCCAGGTTTTTCGCTGTTTCTACAGTTTCCGGGGGAGGGGAGGGGAGGGGGAATGATGAGCCCGTCGGCCACCAATCCTGTGGTAGGAATTTGGTGTTTTTACCCATAGGGAGGATTTCAGTTTTTGTTGGGTTACACTTTAAATGATTCTCATTCATCCAGATGATAACATTGGCTAGGCAGTTATGAAAGTTTTGTTCAGACAATAATGAGTTTTTATCCAGTGCCACGACCAATTGAGTGTCGTCGGCATAGGAATTACTTTTATGCCATAGGAGGAGATCAATGTTATCAAAGGGGCCATGTATATATTGAACAGAAGAGGACTTAAAGAAGCGCCTTGAGGAACGCCCACCATAATATCTGTTGTAGGGGAGGTGAACGGACCAAGTGAGATTGTTTGCTTCCGGTCAGAAAGAAATGACTTAATCCAGTTAATGGCGGTGCCCCCTATCCTACACGCCTTTAGTCTTTCAAGGAGAATAGGGTGTGAGATAGTATCGAATGCTGCCGAGAGGTCTAAAAGAATAAAGACAGCATTTTTGCCTTCATCTTGGATGAATCTAATGGTATCAGTCAATTCGATCAGGGCAGTCTCAGTGGAGTGTCCCGCGCGAAACCCAGATTGTTGGGGTGAAGGATATTATGCATTTCGACGTAGTTAGACAATTCCTGATGGACCTTACATTCCGTTATTTTACCAAGAACCGGTAACAGTGAAATGGGACGAAGATTAGAGAAGATTAGAGAGCAAAGTGGGCTCAACTTTGAGATTTTTCATAAGAGGTATGACAGACGTCTAATTCCAATCAGAGGGCACAATACCGGACTGGATGGATAGATTAACTAAATCATTTATAATCGGATTGACAATGTCTACAATTTGATGCAGAATAAGTGGGGTGCAGGCGTCGTCAGGGGATCCTGATTTACTTGCCAGGCTTCCCGTGTCTGAAGCAAGAGGCCGGTTGGAAGCTCCTTAACGTACCCGGCCGAGCCACGGCCCATAGACCGGAGTCCATCACAGCTGTAGGGTGATCAGGCAGAAAAGCCTTATAAATGTATTTTATTTTATCGTCGAAGTAGTCCGCGATTTGATCACAGAGGGACTGAGAAGGGGGTATTACCAGCTGAAGAGTTTTTGGGTGAGTAAAAGATTTCACTATAGAAAAGATAGTTTTTTGTCCATGCTTTACATCATTAATTTTTTTAATAAAATATTCCCTCTTGGTGTTTGTTTATGAGTGAATGATAAGATTTCCTAATTTCAATGAAGGACATTTTGGCCCTAGGGTCATATGCCTACCTCCACTTGCGCTGACTCTTTTTACAGAGCAAGTGGGCTTCAGTGAGGGCTTGAGTGTACCACGGGGCATTAAGTTTGTTTTTGCAATTTCTAGATTTAAGTTCCTTGCTTGTAACCTCAGGCCCTGCACACTCAGAGACTACAGTATTCATCCAGTCGTGGAATAATTGAGAGTCTTTTTCCACTTCACCTGTAAAAATAGGGACGTGGGAGAATGCAAGCTGGCTCAAAAGGGGGTTCCTAGCAGTTTTCCCCCAGTTACGACTAGATGTCATGAGCCGCTTGCCTTTCTCAGATGTGGGTAGTAAGGGGAGAGTAATCTGGAAAGGGATAAAATAATGATCAGACCAGATTTGAGGAATAGGTGGAGAGGTCTTAAATGTGCAAAGTTGGAACACACGCCATCAAGGATGTGGCCTGCTTGATGAGTAGCTTTCCCAATCCTTTGGGTAAGGCCGAACATTTCAATAGTGTGGACAAAATTCTCCACATTAGGTTCAGTAAGTGAGTCAAGGTGCAAATTAAAGTCACCCAAAAGTGTGAAGTTCGCGTACCTGAGCATAAGGTGGCTTAACGATTCTCCTAAGAATTCCAAAAACAATGTGGCATTCCCCGAAGAACGGTAGATCAGGCCTCCCGCGAATGTAGTGGAGGCATTTAGGGAAATACAAAAAACAATATTTTCCGCCCCTTTAAGTTAAGTTGGTCAAGCTCAAAAATGGTACAACGAAGTGAGCTACGCACTATGATGGCAACTCCCCCGCCCCGGTCAGCTTTCCTATGGACTCGGAAGATGGCAGAGTTAGGGGGAAGAGCGACGGCTAAGTCGGGATTACTCCATTCCTTGAGCCAAGTTTCAGTTATCAGGAGGAAGTCAAGATTATTATCAGTAATCAGATCATTAATGTCCTGGCTATGTTTACCCAGAGAGCGAGCGTTAATCAAACCGCACTGAAAGCTAGTTTCTGCTACAGGCATTTGGTCCGGAACATGCAACAGACGTTTGGTCATTTGCCATGTGCAATTTCTGCAGGTCACCGGCCCCCAGATCTTGTCCATGGCAACGCCACAGTTGGCATTGCTGCCGGTATTTTAAGTCCTTAAGTGTGGCTGCATCATAAGTGTAATTGTGGCATTTTGGGGCGTAATGTCCTCCGCCTGTCACGATCTTGGCGTGGACGGGTGCAGACGGGCTTGTCTTTGGCGCGCCCGCTGTGCAAACGCTCCATGGCCTCTAAAATAGAGGAAGTACCAGGCAGCGTGCAAAGACTAGACTGCTGACTCCCTGACCGCGTGACAGCCAGCTAATGGCCGCCCGCGTCAGAATCAGGAAAAGTGCAAATGTGCTTGGAATTAACAATAAAATCCCCCCAAAGTCATTCCCAAAGTTAAAAGTCTCAAATTTAAAATGCTGCACAGTTAAAACAATGACACGAAATCATGTGGCAGAGTTTCACAAACACTGATGACATCACTGATGACATCATCCAGTTAATGTGGTTTGTTTTGTTATTTATATAATTATTATATATATATAGGAACCTGCATTGAATACTGAGTGTATGTAGAAGTGTCTGGATGGAGGATTTAGTACTACTGTTATTGACTGTGTAAGTGAATAATTTAAAGTGTCTCACTAAATATATGGGATAGTGATTTAACTGTGTGAATATTTGTTTCACTCTGTGTCTTGTTGTGTAAACTACTGCATACATTGATTACTAGGTATGTGAAACTCTATATTAGTTTTTAATTAGTTAAGAGAGTATTTGTACGAGAGAGTGAATGTGTGTGTAGTTGGAGGGAAAGTGTGTAACTGTCTAAAGCTGTGTAAATAGTTGATTAAATACATGTATGAGGTTAAGAATGTATGTGAAAACAGTTGTTTTGTGTGAGTGAATCTCTTTATGGGTGTATTGATGAGTAAATATACTTCTCAATGACATATGTCCAACAAAGTAGAAATATAAAAGGCAATGTATGTGACAGTTGTTGTATATAAATAAGTATACATAAGACTAAGTGATTGTGTGAGTGACTGTATCAAAAACTGTATACTTATAATAGTGATTTTTATAACACACTAACTATGAGTCATTATCTATATGAATAAATAAAGTGGTGTTTGTATAAGTGTGTAGCTTAGTAAATGTAAGTATGCTCAATTGTTTGCATAAATGGGCAGGATGACTGCATAAGTGAATAGGGTTTGTGCTGGTGTGTAATGTCGACGTAGGTGTATAAGTATATTTAATAGGGTTCTACTGATCTTTGATAGCTTGTATGAGTGAATCTATAGGCAAGTGTTTAGACGTGTCCGTAGATCTAGGAATCACTGAGTGGGGTTTTAGAAAGTTGTATTGGTGTGTCAATTGATTCAAATACGGTACTCTGTATTTTCCAGTGAGTGATGAAAGTTATACTAGTGTATGATGAGGTGTATCTGATTGTCACGTGCATGATGTCATCAGTGATGTCATCAGTGATGTCACTGACCATGTCATGAATGATGTAATATGTGTCATCATCAGCAGTGGATTGCGGGCGCGCGAGTTATACTTAGTACAACTAACTATAACGGAGGAATGCCAATGGTTTTGTATGAGTGAAATGTCCAGCTAACTATAACACCCCTGAAACCTATGGTTTTTTCAGTGAATTTCTGAGGTTTTTTTAAATGATAATTCCTAAATATGACCTGCCTGAAACCTATGGCTTTTTCAGTGAATTTCTAAGGTTTTGTAAATGATAATTCCTAACTATATATAACCTACCTGAAACCTATGGTTTTCTCAGTGAATTTCGAAGGTTTTTTAAATGATAATTCCTAACTACAATATCCCTATAACCTATAGTTGTCCTGTCATCTCCACGTGACATTAGCATAGAATGGATAGATTCAATATTCATGTAGTGGGATAGTGCTTAGCTGCTATGGCAATATGATGTTTTATAAAGTTGTGCTCTAATTTTCTGAGGGGGTGATCATTTTGCTTGCACCATGATGAATATGATTATTTCTTTGCAAAATTGTGTATGAAGCTCATTCGGTAAACCTTTCGGAAGACAATAGGGATGCTGCCTGATTTCTCTTTGATTTTGCTGCTCATTTGGGACTTAGAATTAATTTGATTTTGCACGTAATCTGTATGCCCTGTTTCCTGAAAGCCTCATGTCATTGACTTAAGGGATTCAAATGTATGATTTCTATTCTACACTTTCCAATTTTTTGTAATAAATCTCTTAAATGTTATAACTGATCTAGAACTTAATCAATGAGTGGACCCCTACACAATTGACTGTATTTTGATCTGTTGGTTGTTGGGTGGCTTTTCAGGGACACATTGTCTCAAGAAGTTCAGGTTTAACACTGTCTCAGATTCATCAGCCCATGGGGAAGTATGAGTTCCCTGTACCCACATGGATATGTTTAACATTATTTTCAAACACTCTGCAAGCTATGGCCTGATGCGCAGCTCCCACTCGTGAGAGGACCTTCAATGCTGATAAACCCATTAATATATTTTTTCTGGTTTTGTTGGTAGTTCTATGAAATCTCACAAGATTTTGTTGTATATGCTTTTTCTCTTTAGGATGATAATTGAGGGATGATTTCGCCATGTTGAGGATATGCCACTTCCTATTCGCAATCTTTTTTATTTTATTGGTCACTTCTTTATATGTGGTAATGCACATACATTCTGTGGCCTGGTCTGAATAGAATATCTCTAGGTCAGTACCATCCCCTATGTGTTCATTCTGATGTTCATTCTAAAAGGCTCAGGAGGAACTGTCTAAAAAGACAGTACAGTTTCAGTAACACTGAAGAGCCGATAAAGAAACTTTTAGAAAGAGAATATCAGAAAGAAGTTCTCAAGCAAGTAATCAGTTCGGCCTAAATAAACAGCCTTTCATTTCATCAACAATCCATCTGAATGATAATTTCTAACCAAATAGATGTTCTGTTTATTTCTGACTGATTATGTGTAAACAGAAAAATGATTGCAAACTTCCAAAAGTAACGAGGATTGGGGGTAGCTGAATCCTTTCAACCTGCTCAGAGCAGCATCTGTAAAGGTTACCTTGGTCGTGACGTAGCTTTGAATACAGTTATTCATAGAAACAACCTGTGCAATATTTTAGTAACTCCAGGTCCTAGGTTCTTCATATTATGTCAGAGTAATCTTTAGAAATTCTCTGAAAATGCAAAAATATATAATTTTAACGCTGAGGAATAAAATGTTGTCTGCTTCTCAAAATGGGGCCTACTGAAAAATGACGCATGTCACAATGAATACTAATCCAGCCTGCTGATTTCATGGATATCCTGTCATTCTGTAGCCAGGTCTGGAGAAGCTTCTAACTTGGCCTATGAAGGATGTTTGGGTTGCAGGAAGCCCAGGAAATACAGCCCATCATAGATTGCTATTGAAATTGGGGTTGAACTATAACTTCATGGCTATGGATTGGGAGAGCAGTGACAAACAATTTCCTTACCTGGAGATACTACATTTAAAGTTCTGGCTTGTTAATTCTGACTTCTTTGGCATGTATGCAAAATATTTCTCTAACAGATGTGGCAGCTCCTAAAAACTCAGCATCTCAGAATTGATGACAATATCGATGGATGTCATCACATAGGAACCAACCCTTTCATAACATGCTATTTAAAATTAAACTTAATTCAACATCCTGCCACATAAGGGACATGCTAGTCTCAGCACCTGAAATGTAATTTTAGTAAGTAACTGTGAGAAATTACATGTATCAGCTAATTCTAATGGATCATATTGTTCAAATATTATACCATAATCACCAGGTGTATACAACCATTGTTCTCTCATTCTACAACTCTTTGAAAGACCAATAAGTAGATCTCAAAGTGAGGACCTGGAATGGGGGTTCCTTGCATATTCTACACATTTTTATTGTTTTCTCATCAGAAATGTCTTACCAGGCCAGCAACATTAACCCATTCAATTTCCTTAGGAATTGTTTATTCAAATCCCACAGGAGGGCATGTAAAAGAAGAAAATACTGTGAGGTCATGAACACACATAAAATGGGACTTCTGGTAAAATCTCCTAAATGCTTTACCGTAAGGTAGCATACTGGGTTTTGGCTTATCCTGGTCCATAATATAGCTCATACACTGGAAATAAGGTTGAATTTCAAACCTCAAAAATACTTTATTTCAGTCATAAACAACCGTAGGAGTACATATGATACAGGCACAGGTAAATCACATAGCATCATATTACATACATTACAAAAATATACAAATTAAAAAATATATAAATACCTTCCGATATTCAACAAATATGGAATCATAATTCCCCGGACATCATCAGGTTTGAAAGATAGAAAGTCAATTGACTATAAAGTGGCTAGTGCATCTAGGCTTATGCTTAAAGTATTCAGAATAATCAGCATGTGCAAAATCCAGGCATTAGTCAAATTATTAGTCCAACTTTTACAAAAAAAACTGGGCCCTAGTCCAGAACATATTTCACTTGGAGCACAAGTTTATAATCCAAGATAAAAAATCAGCAATTCAGCCTAGCAGCAAAGATGTAGATCTTACAATTCAAAAGTCATTGACACACCTACCCTCCTAATAAAAAAGGTCAAGCACTTCTACAGTGACGAGTGCAAGACAATGTATATAAAACATACTTAAAAGAAAAAGTCCTATTAGAAAATAATAATAACATCATCAGTGTGAAGGTCTCAGGGGCATATTATCAAGACAGGTGATAAAATTATCGCTTTTTTAGCGGCAGAAAACTGCCACTAAAAGGGCGATAATGGGCTTGATAATATGCTCTATGGAATTCCAATTGAAGCCCATATTAAATGTGAAGGACATCTAACATGGGCTTCAATTGGAATTTAATAGAGCATATTACCAAGCCCAGTATTGCAGTTTTAGCTGCAGTTTTCTGCCGCTTAATCTGCACTACTGTTATCGCCTGTCTTGATAATAAACCCCTCAGTTCCTACTTTAAGTACCATATTGCAGAGATGAGTAGCCAAAGTAATATGAGACTACATGTGTCATAAATGAGCCTATTGGTTAGAATTTCTATAAACAAGTGGCTATACCATAGAGGAAGTCAAACAATCCTATAGTGACTATATGTGGGATCTCTGCCCCATGTCTACACAGAACTAGTTCTTAGATACCAAGCCCACTTGAAAAATCGGGACAGGGCAAAGGCAATTGGTTTGTATGTGTCAGATTTTTTAAGACGTAAGGCTTCAATATGCCATCTCACACACAGATTAAGACAAATCAGGAGAATCCACTTTGACCTCGAGATGTTGGATGTGTGGCAATAAAGAAAAAAGTGTGCCTCCGTTTCTAAGGTGTTATGACAGGAGGGGGCATCCTCCAGCAGTCTCCCCCATCTTTTCCCACTTAGATGAAAATACCTTGAGTGGAAGTGTACCAAGTCTAAAACGAATATATATAGAGATTTGGCATCAGAAGGAATCATTCTCTCAAGAAATAGTATTACAATTTGAGGGTTAGCAACTTGTCAATCAGACTATCAGTCTTTTACGCAAAACGTACTGCCTGGATCATTTGATCTCAATAAACTCAATGTTAGAAATGGGGGTTCTTCTTGGCTAAGGTTGCAACCACACCAGGCAGTACCAAACTTTCTAGTCAGGGTGAGTCAGATATACACCAAAGATACTATTTGCTCACCCTCTGGTAGCTTGGCACAGAGGAGGCAGGCTTATCTACAGAGGTAATGTGTAAAGCATCTTTTCAACACACACAAACAGTAAAACAATGAAGGCACCACAAAAAGAGACTCTACATAGGGTGATAAAAATTAATTGCTACACTATGAGAAACACAAGACCAAAACAATAGAATTACAGTGTATACTTTTCATGATATGCATTTTTCAGAATAGTACCCACTGTATTGCGGAACATATGTTCACAGTGATGGAAATCACATACGTACTTTTTTACAGTTCTCTCATTACATGTATACAACAAGAAAAACACCCTCACATCTATTAGGGGATTTACAGTAGTCCTGATAGTGCAATGATCCTGGTTGAGGATCAATCACATAATCTCTTTATGCGGTCACTATAGACCAATGTGGGCAGAGTGCGCTCCCACCTGGGGCCCTCCACGGAGATCTCTATCCCGCACAAGAAATGCTCCCAAATTAGAGCATGTCCTGAGCCCTCTGGGGCCATTTGGATTGCAACTCCTGGTGCAACCAGATCCCTGAAGGAGCGCTGCCGACTCGGCATGCATTGCCTATGCAGTGCGAGTCAAGCAAAGGGTGTGCTCATCTGAAGTGCTTGATCCTTGCACAAACAGTTGATCATCCATGTGCTGATCATGCTAAAGTCCCATTGATAGACTCACCTGTTGCGGAGTCCCACGGCAGGGGCAGGAATGCAGGAAGGGAAGAATCATTGATGGCTGAGAGATTCGAAATGAAAATTGGGTAAGCCAACAAGCCCTTGGAGAACACTTCTGATGGAAGGTACAGAAAAAGGGTGCAGGCTGCATGCCAACACATCAAGCCTAGTTGCAAAGTGGCAGTACCTCCTTCAGTCATGCAATCAGCAGGCAACAAGCCAACACAGCAAAGCAGTGAGGAAAATGGTGGTGCCTCTTGACAGCACAGTAGTCCTCCTGGCAAAGTGTAGACGCAGAGCCAACAGAGTGTGCTTACAAGCCCCATGCAGTGTCTAGTTAGAAAGGGGTCAGAGCCCCAGCAATAATACCCAGAAAGGCCTGTAGGCAGTGACTTCAAAGGAGCCCTCTGAAGTGCACAAAGATCCCTTTCAGCCCAGCCCTGGCTCCAGACTATCGGTTGGGATAAATCAGTACTTTGTGTAAGGGCAGGACACAACCTATTTAAATGTAAGTGTGAACCACCTATTCCTCTCCCTGCCCAGGAACACTATCTGTCTACAGGTGAATACAAATGTATCCCCTGTCATAACCAACCTTTCCTGTGTTGTGGTTGTCTAGAGGAATGCACAAAGTGTAGCTGTCACGCAGCCCAGATGTGTATTGGAGACAGGCTGTCAGGGACACAAAGTTATAAGCACAGAGAAATGTCCACTTTCTAAAAGTGGCATTTCTTAAATAGTAATACAAAATCCATCTTTACCAGTAATAAGGATTTATCATTACCATTTTAAATAAACCTAACACGACAAAGCGACTCCTTTCTGATCAGGATTGACCACTTAAAAATATATAAGGGAACTACCAATGCTAGCCTATGAGAGGAGTAGACCTCACACCAGAGAAAAATGAAATATGCTGTTTGGCGCTCCCAGGACATGTCAAACATAAAAGTACATGACCTACCTTTTATTTACATAGCATTCGGCCCATAGGGCTACCTCGTGCCTGCCTTAGAGGTGACCTATGTTTAATGAAGGGAAATTTAAGGGCTAGCAAGTAGGTTTAAATGCCAAGTCGAAGTGGCAGTAAACAGCACACACAGTGCCTGCAATGGCAGGACTGAGACAGGTTTGAAAGGCTACTTCTGTGGGTGGCACAATCCGTGCTGCAGGCCCACTTGTACTATCTAATTTATAGGCCCCAGGCACTTGGTATAACACTTTACAAGGGGCTTAGAAACAAATCTAATATGCCAAACAGGTTAAAACCATGTTTGGAGGAGAGAGCACAAGCACTTTCACACTGGTTAGCTGTGGTAAAGTGCCCAGAGTCCTATAGCAAACAAAAAGACTTTCAGAACAATAGGAGGAGGAAGGCCAACTTATTGGGATTAACTCTGCAAAAAGGACCATTTCCAAAACTCCCTAATACAATTAACAAATGTTTTTACCATTTTGCTGGGATCTTCCCACACCGCCTCTATTTTTGCCAAAGTGCACAAGGCTTTTACAACTTTCAACAAAGAAGTACAGGGTCCGATTCACAGAACTAACTTAAGACAAAATCCTAAACTTACTATTTTAGGTATTCACAGAAGGCATTTAGTAGTAGTAAAGTTAGGATTTTGTCTTAAGTTTGTCTTAAGTCTATCCTAAG
Source organism: Lissotriton helveticus (assembly GCF_964261635.1). NCBI lineage: Eukaryota > Metazoa > Chordata > Amphibia > Caudata > Salamandridae > Lissotriton > Lissotriton helveticus. The sequence goes on along the minus strand of NC_136069.1, from coordinate 1,408,329,616 downwards.
TCTGTCTTAAAAAATAGTAAGTTTAGGCTTTTGTCTTAAGTTAGTTCTGTGAATTAGGCCCAGAGTGTTTGTCTAAAGTGATTAGCTTCTGAAGAGCAGCTCGGTAAGGGGCCAAAGTCGGCAAAGTTGGGGAATATGATCAATCCCTTTTAGGTTCAGATTTCACCTCAGGGGTATGAAAGATGTGCTCACTTGAACGTTCAGGAGGAATCTCATAAATTTGTTTTTGGATCATTCCAGTTGGATGCCATCCCCGCAGACCGACATTTCTCTAGTTACTAAGTTAAATGGGGTCCTCATGCCCATAAAGGCTAAATACAGATGGTCTTTATTAACAGAAATGTACTTCCAGAAAATGGTCACAAAGCGAAAGACCTTGTCGATAGTGCCTATCTACTCGTGAAAACCTGCCTGAAAATTCGTCCGCACCTGATGTTCAGCCATCCAACCCTGCTACCGGGAGAGCACTTGCCTACAAAATATCTTCTGTGTGTTATCAATAAAGCTAATCAGACTACAATTTGAAGGATTATTTTTTGACACCTTGTTATGGATTTGAACAATAATTGCACTGCACTACGATTCCAGGACTTCCAGCCCACACACTATGACATTACTTGCCTTGTTCAGTAGGGGACAAATATTTTTGTCTCAGAGTGAAACAAGCCCACTTGTATACTATTAGGACCGAGAGCTTTTTCTTTCTTCATATGAAAACGGTTTGGATCCAGTGATGTTGCAAGATCTCTTTTCCTGGTACTCAGCCGCTAGAACCCTGAGGTCCTCTTCGGCATTCTTAGTGACAGTTCCTAGGATAAAAAGGGTGAGGATGGGCGGCCGCTCTTTCAGCTTTACGGCCGCCAAACTTTGGAATTCCTTACCGCTGTCTTTGAGGAGCAGGCAGGACTTGCTGTCTTTCAAAAAGGATCTTAAAAGTCATCTTTTTCCAAGGGCTGTGTAAAGCGTGTCACATGTAAGTAGTGTTTTGGTCAAAGCGCCAGGATACCCTTTGGGTGACAGCCGCACTCTATAAGTATGTGTTACATTATATTACATCACATTACAAAACGGGGATCCCCCGTTTTCTTAACAGTAAAGGTAAGTGAAGGTGCACCTTAGCAGGTTGAAGGAGCCAGGAGAGGGGCTCAGACATCATCAGTATTAGAGTATAAGCCTGATCTAACCATGTCACTTGCAGTGTAGAGAGCAGAAAAATGTGCAGCCCATTGCTCTGACAAGACACATACATCTGATGTGATTATTCCAGAGCTACTGCCAAGGGCAATAGTTCTCAAAAAATCTCTAGAATCTTATTTTCTGCAATGCATCTGGTAGGTCAGCTCACTGGTCTTCTCCCCGTTTCGTTTTAGAGTTGGAAAAAGTTATATTATCAATCTTCCTGGCTCTTGCTACTCCTGCTTTAGCACCCTTTTTGATTGGCTCAATCAAACCCCCTTTGACCACGCTTCAATCTTTGGTGTATGAGGGACACAAAGTGGTTTTTGTCTTGCGACTTCTCAGATTGCTTCCTAAAAACAGGCTTTAGAGTTTCAAAGAAGTAAAATTAAAAGTAGCCTGGTTAAGTTGTTAATACGTTTCAAAGTGAGCCAGCAATGGTTGACAAATATTGGCCTTAGCGTATACTTTATTGTTGATGTTTGCCCATTTTACAATCCTGTAGTTGTTTGTAAGAGCCAGCGGCATCGGGGAGATGCTATTCGTATGCTCCTGAGATTTGAAAAAAAGTCAGCATAGAATTTTGCAGCAAGAACATTTTGATCACTATTGGGAAGGCTTACAATTATCATGTCAACTATATAGTACCATATCCTTGGATTGAGCAATATGTAATCTATATAATTTCTATAGCTTCCTCTTTTAAAGATCCGTTGTGGGCAATAATAAGGTTTAGAACAGCCATTTCTTAACTTGCTTGCTTGTAAGCTCATATAAACCCCACTCCTCATTTTCGACTAGCACGGTAAGATTTATGCTGCAATTTAACAAAGTAGACAATCATCTGGCACTCCAAGGTAGGTTTAAAAGTCCTTAGTTTTTATTTCATAAATGACAATCTACATCAACGTGTTTCGGGAGTCAAGCTCCCTTGTCCACCCTTGTGAACAAGGGAGCTTGACTCCCGAAACGCGTTGATGTAGCTTGTCATTTATTAAATAAAAACTAAGGACTTTTAAACCTACCTTGGAGTGCTGAATGATTGTCTGCTTGTGTGGGGTAATCCTATATTCAATATTGAGTGGCGTGGTGGATCGTCGCTGCAACCGGCACCACCAGCGTTTTGGAAGCACGTCAGCGTGGAAACGCCGAAACTTGGATATATATATATTTTCAAGCACATGGTGGAGAATTGGTGAAGGTCATTAAAAGAGAGTGACAAACATCCAAGACGAGTGTGGTGTTTCTTTTCATTTTTGCTTGAAAATAACTTACAAACTTGTCCTTACTTTGCCGCCGGCACCAGCAAAACAGCGCTCCTCCCGCAAGGACATTTGTTTGGATATATATATATATATATATCACTGTAATGTGTTTGATTTGAGTAGTACTATGAAATGTTAAAATGATCCACAACATGTCCTATGAGCCAGAGTCTAGGACTTTCACCTTAAAATTGTTTTTTTTTAACCAAATTTATTAGTCCCCCGAGGCTCTCCTCAAGCTAGCTGGAGAAGTATTGTTAAAAAATGAGCGATAACCTGGCCTACAGGTTGGCTGTGTCGCCCATGTTTCCCGCAGGAGGATAATTTGATGGTTAGCAATATATTCTCCCCGCTCAAGGTCATTAAGCTGACGTGCTATAGTGCCCCTCCTAACTTTATAAACAGTTAGCCTTGTGGACGGGAAGAAGCTAAGATTTCATTCTGGAAGTGTCTTACATGCTTTAGTTGATATTTACAAGAAACCTTGGGCCTTTCAGGGTCACACCTGTAAGCCAATGAGAGTTTGAACCATTTCTCCCCTTTGGCGCACACACTCTAAAGTGATTTTTGCCTTTATTGTGCCACTGAGCCTGTGAGAGTCAATCTATGTCTGAGGTTGTCCAAGAATGTGAACTATGCCCTCATAATCCCCGCACCTCATTATGTGACAATTTAAACTCCTTGCTAGTCTCGAGGAGTACATTCAGGGGTGGTCTAATTTTATATGTATGTTTAAGCCATTATTATGTGCTGCTCTGTGTTACAAGGCAATTAATCATGTATCTTGTTGTCCACAAGTCTTACTCCAATACAAACCATGTGTTAGACCTGGCATCTTTTGGTGTCTTTTTCCAGTCTTTTTGCTTCTGACCTCCTATTTTTGTCTGTGTGCTTAACTTCATTTTTTCTGCTTTTAGGACTCTGGACATTTTACCACTGCTGACCAGTGCTCAAGTGCATGCACTTTGTGTCTAAAATGTAATGGCATTTAGTTTCTCCACGATTGGCATATTTGATTTACTAATAAGTCCTTATTATGATGCACTACATGTACCCAGGGCCTATAAATCAAATGCTACTAGTGGGCCTGCAGCACTGATTGTGCCACCCACATTAGTAGCCCTTCAAACATGTCTCAGGCCTGCCACTTCAGAGCCTGTATGTGCAGTTTTTAACTGCCATATCAACCTGTCAAGTTCACCTACTTGCCAGGCCTAAACCTTCCCGTTTACTACTTGTAAGGCAACCCTTAGGTAGGCCCTAGGTAGCCCCTTGGGCTGGGTGCAATGTATCTGAAAGGTAGGACAAGTACTTTTAAGTTTTGCATGTCCTGGTAGTGAAAAACTACTAAATTCATATTTTTGTACTAAAAAAAGGACTATCTCACCCATAGGTTAGCGTTGGAGCTGCTGTGTAAAACTTTAGAAGTACATCTTCCATTTGGAAGAAGATGGAAAATTGGAGTTTAGTGTCTCTGAACTCACAATTAAAAAACACATCTTTTCGTGAAGTTTTTTTAATAAATTGCAGGCCTGAAAATGCCACTTTAGAAAGTTGGCATTTTCTTACTTTGACCATTCTGTGCCTTTGTCTGTCCCTTCAATACACATTTGGGTTGGATGACAGTTGTCTTTATCAATTCACTCTAGCCAGTCACATACAAAGGGAGCTGAGGTGTGCCCTGTATATCTTCGAGGCCCATCACCAGGATAATAGGTCTTCCTGAGCTAGAGTGGTGGGTGGAGTTGACACTTGCACCTGAAAATGGCTGTGCCTGTCTCCACACAAAGAAATGCCCATCCCCCCGTAGTGTGTTTCTCTAGCCAGGGCCAGGAAGGGCAGGACCTTGTACACTACAAAGACCTTTCTTTGAAAACTCCCTAATTCAAAGGTTGAAAGGGTATAAGGACTGGACCTCTGACACCATATACTCAGAACACTTCTGGACTGAAAACATTCTGCCAGGAAGAAGAGCTGTTGTGCTGCCACGAGGGACTGCCACTTTGCTGCTTGCTTTACTTTGTTGACCTGCTGCCAGCTGCTTCTATTCTCAGAGTGAGATAACTGGACTTTTCTCTCTGCATTCTGCTGTATAAAGTTTCTCCAAGGGCTTGAGTTGAGCTTGCCCCCGTTGGAAGTCTCAGGGCCATCAATGACTTCACCTGAAGCACTTGAGCTCCTCTGCTGACAGCCCTACTCTGCCAAGTGCAGCTGGGTTGGTTTCATATCAGGTCAAATTTACTACTACCCTGTGTTGTTCCACTTTGTTGGGTTGGATCTTGGCCCTGATCCTGCATAGATATAGGTGGATAAGCCATTTTGCATTCTTAGGGACTGCCTCTCAAAACAAGTAAAGCCTGTTGGTGCCTACTGCACTCAGAATCAGCGAACAAAAATAACATGACCTGGTGGATGTTTGGGAGCTACCTGCAGTCATGTGTTGGTAGCATGTGTTGTACAAGAAGGCGCTATGTAGTGTGTGTGCGATGCTGGTGTTCTAATTTGTGTAATTGCAGGTTATATGGGAGAGGTCCATACCAAGTGTTGTGATAATGTTTGAATGGACTCCATTTTGTTTGGCAGTTCCTAAACAGTGAATAGGTAGAACCCATAATAGACAGAGGGTAAATAACAATGCAATAATACATAACTTGTTATTGGAAATTGCAGGTCTTGGTATGGTTCCCTTGGGAAGTGTCTGTGGCCCACCGGTTGCTGCTGTTTTCCCTCTTTAGTCCCAAAAAGTGTGTGGTGTTAGCTCAAAGTTCTTAGATGCATACTTCTTGTCTGAGCTTAGTTGTTTGCTGTGGTAGTTGAGTACTGGTGCACTGGCAGATTCAGCTGATGACCTGTTTGGATCAGAGCAATGTTCCTGGCTAACTCAAAAAAATTACATGTGCCGTAATCTGAGTTCCTGTAGTTTACTTTCTGTAGGGATGTCTTTCACACCCCACTAGTCGCTATTTTGTGAGGCACTGGGGAGTGGCCCCATCCAGGTTTTGTTTTGAGAGAATAAGGACATTTTTGGTTATCCAGGCAGTTTAATCTCTTTTATGTGCTGTTTGCCCCCTCACTCTTTTATTCCTAACTGGATGCTTTGTTTGGCAGAAGATATTTGAGGGGTTGTCTCAGGGTTATAGGGATGAATAGAATCACGCTTTACTGGGTATTCTGAGGGCATCACTATCTCTTCCATGGATGTGTCACAGTTGGTGCGTTCACAGAGGTGCTGTTGCTGTGAGATGTATATTTTTTGGTCTGCTTGTGTGCAACAGTACATGATAGGGAGTGTCACTATATGGTGCCACAGGTGGTTGCAACGTGCCCTGAGATTTACATGTGTGTCTCTTATTCTTGGCATGTGGCATGCTATTTTCCCCTCTCTTTGAGTGACAGGTGTCTTGAATCCGCCTTTTCTTTGGAAAACTCTTTTTGGGCTTAATATCAACTGCTTCTTGTTGATTTTTGGCGTTTCCCTAAGGCTCACATGATCTGCTATCTCTTTTGCCATGTGTGTGTGAGGGGGTCGAAGGCTAATCCAGTGCCCCACTTTTCACCCTTACCTATGCTGCCTTGTGGTGTAAGATGTTGGATGCTAATGCGTTCTCTGGATGATGCATTCAAGGTTTGGAGCGTTTGTTAGTTGCTACGCTTGATACGGGGGTGAGCACATCCGGTGTCCTTCCTGCATCTAGAGCTGCAATGGACACTGGGGCTAACCCTTCCTAGGCACCCCCCTTTCCTTCAAACCACACCCCACTTCTTTTCAGTGTACTTGGTCCTGACGTCCCTAGCTGGTGACTAAGATCACTATGGTTGTGTGTTGTAAGGACATGGCACAGCAACCGAACATCAGAAAAGTGGGATAGTTCACAAAACATCTGAGTAGGATGGCAGAGTTGTTATTTTCCCTGTGACCTCCAAAACATGATAAAAAATGTAAAAGAGTCTCTTGGTTGATGATGAAGCAACAAACCTTAGGGTTCTTAGGGTTTTTATCATCCCCAGCGGACAGGAATACTGGCTCCCACTACTCAGGATAGCTTCTTCTTAGAATTAAAAGGGGACCTCTTGTGGGTGGAGGCTGCTATCTTTTGGGAGCGCTGTTGAGACTATATTGGTCCCGGGCCAGATGCCAGAGAAAGAAGACCTTTTGACTTGGTCATTGAAACCCATTCCGATTGACTTTGGATGTGGGGATCTGGGTTTCTGTTTTTTAAATACTTTTCTCTGGAACCCGCTCCATTGCCAGTTTGCCCTCTCCCTGGGATGTGGCCAGAAATCCTGCCCTGGGGGATCAGCAGCAGACTGGGTTTTGCTCCCAGAAGCATCCCTGATGCCAAAATCTAGTGAGGATACCAGGTCGACAGAACACATATAGCGGCCCAAAGCTCCTGGAACTCATTCAAATCTATGGATCCCTATTGCTGTAGGTTGTGTTCTTAGTTTCCGGAGGGAAGGAGACATTGATTGCATCTGCTAGGGTTTTTGTTGGCAGTATTGTTAATACTTGCCTATTCTATTGTGAGTTGTGGTTCTAAGGTTGTGTGAGGGTGCTACATCCCTACTCTGTTGCCCCTCCTTGTGTCTCTGGTCCCTGATGTACTGAATTCCCTGTCTGAGGTTGTTGCTGCCACATGTTCATCCAACAGCTTACCTCCCTGAGGGTGACCATAGGGTGCATTCTGATTCCCCTGGGCTTGATTTTGTGAATGAACATTCAGGGTGTTTTGTGGTGGGTGCCCCAGGCCCATCGATCTCTGTTCAAGGTAGGCTTTTAACTGGGATCTTCCAGCCAGGTGACCCAGCTTGTGACAATAGTAACACTCCCTAGGGTCCAGTTTTTGCCAACCTCTCTGATCTCTACTGCAATAGCTTGGTTGGACCCCTCTGGGACTATGCAGTGGAGTTCCCCTGGAGACTCTAGCCATTTCCACAGCTGTGGACATTTCGGCGTGTTGGACCAATTTAGTAGTGTCTGTCTGTGCTTGCTCCTGTTTGGGGATCGTCACTATGAGTGACCGAGTGGAGACATTTTCTGGCTCCTGTATGTGCAGCACACTTTACTACAGCTATGCTTTTGGGTACAGGAACAATGGACAGCTGAAAAGAGTCCTTAGGCATGGTGAGTGCGCCACATAGTGCCAGGGATCCTCACCCTCATCATCTTAAGGTGTAGAGGCCACTGTGGTGGTGGAAGAGGCTGATCTCAGAGTTTCTAAAGGCGCCTCGGTTCTACTTGTTACGTCCATTGTGCCTTACATCAGATTCTTGATTTGTCCCTGGGCACATAGTGAATGCGTATGAAGCACAATCATGGTTCTTTTTCTCCTCCCACACTTTATTGTCTATGAAGGGGTTTGCCCTATTAGTAGCCTCAAGTAGGTGACGGGGGTGATGTACCTACTGTGTCACAAACTCATGAAGGTCGGAGAATTTGTTCATGTTCTCCGAGACTACCTCAGTGAAGGGGGTGTTTCAATTTCACAGGTCGCAGGGAAGGAGCGGCAGGGGAGGAGAAGGCCATAATCCCGTCGTCTGAAAAATGGATGGTCAGTTTTAGTTTGCCCATCACATTTCATCCTATTAGATTGGTTGAGCGTGAGGAAAATTATAATAGCTGTCCTCTTAAACAATTACCTCCTACACCCAGTGCGAAGCGCTTTGTGATGGGACTCTTGTCATCGTGTCCGAAAACCCCTGCTTAACTGTAGTTTTTTTTATAAGGTGACTCTCTCTTCCCTTAGGCGTGACCTGGTTGTCCCCATGTCTGTTAGGAAGCTGTATGGTGTATTGTTCAGGAGTAATTTGACTACAAGTTCTTCTTTGGGTTGACCCGTGGTTAAAAGTACGATGTGTGTGTGGATGTGTGCCTTTTCCTCTTCAAGCATTAGTTCCCATTCTTCCCCCTTGGTTTCCCATCCTCAACCCAACTTGTTGTGTCACTGTCTAGAACTGCCACAAATCTCCCTATCACTCGTGTATGTTCACCCAATACTGGTACTGCATGTTCTCCATGTTGCTAAGTTCTATGTGTTGGATGTGGTAGGTGGGGGGGTTGATCTTTTGGGGACTTTTTCATGGGACTTGGGTTTGCGCTGGAATTGTCTGGATATACCGGCCTGTTAGTTTATCATGCATGGGCCTAACTGTACGTCTTTCAGAGGGGGGCCCACCGGCCCCTACTATCAGTGGATTGATATAGCCTAATGCAGGGGGGGCTGGCGATAGTACTTCCATTTCTGAATTTTGTGGGGCGGGCGCGGACGCCTTTCTTGTGATCGATGGTGTGGGATTATTGATCGTTTGCCTCTTTGAAGATGGCCTATAACTCTAATAATGCATCTCTCCTGTCTTTCGTTTGACCTGTAAACTTAGTTTGTATATGTGTTCTGGTATGTTCAAATGCATTAGTGTCAAAAGTTCCCTCTTTAGGCAAGAGAAATGTGTGTGTGCACGTGCCATTCTTGGCAAAACTTATTAAATGTCTTTGCCTATGTATGGAACCCAGTTTCTATGTGTTTTAATGGTTAATCGATGATAACTCTTGTGATTCTGTGGACGAATATGCTACTCAATCTTTTTGGGTTGCTTCAATTTCATCTAACCTTGGGGACAAACGTCAGAGGTGCACTCTTGTAACTTTATGTACTACGACCTCAGCGATATCTACAGATGCATCAAACAATTCAATATGAACATTTGAAAAAACACAGATGAAAATGTATTTGAAGGTATGCAACATAGGTGAAAACGATGCAAGGAAACAGTATCTACACAGTGACAATTTTTTGTAAAATACAGTTTCTAATGAATAACAACACCCGCATATGAAGTATAAAAATATAGATGACACAACATGAAGCTGTAGGACAGTAGCTGCATGATATCAAGTATATAAAATTTGCAATAAATAGTGGCACCAAATCATCAAATGAACATTACCAATTCAACAAAAAACTGACAGAAAAAAAATTATTACAATGTCAAAAATCTCTTAGCCTGCTCCTAGCACATGCTATTATGTGACCAGGGGAAGCTCTGCGAATTACACTGTACTTAGTGAGCTTGATAGTTTGCCAATATCAGCTTCTGGACAAAGGTCTTTGTAATAGGTATGGAAAAAGGAATAACTCAAGAATCACAGATGCCTCTAGGCCACACACGTTACACATAGTTACCCAGGTCCAAATCTTTTCCCCTAAATGTCAGAATCGCACCTTGTATGGCATCCAGGGGCCAAGAGTACCCTATGTGTCATCCCCAGTGGTCCAAGAGACAAACATCTCTCACTCCTTTCCGAAACCGCAGTTTTAAGGAACCAGTGGCACTGAGAAACCCTTGTATACTAAAGAATATGAGATTGAGGTACCAACTCCTCCCAATCAGGATAACGCTATCACAAAAAGAGCGTTCTGGGAGCCATAAGAGAGGAGTTGGCCTAACGGCTAGGGCGCTTGACCTCGGACCTGGGGATCTGTGTTCGAGTCTCGGTAACAACGCCAAAACCTCCTGTGATTCTGGGCAAATCACTTAATCTCCCCGTGCCTAAAATGAAAGTGTGTCCTCATGTAACGTAACTGGAAAATATGTAAAGCGCTCTGATACCTGATTCAGTTCGGGTCTAGTTCGCGCTATATAAAACTCTGCACAAAAAAAAAAAAAAATAAATAAATAAAGGTCTATACCATAAATATTCACCTTTTCTAGCATGCTAACTATGGAAAAAAGGTGACTTCCGCAGGATTGTCCCCGAGACTGCTTTGCCCCTACTCAGCTAGGGCATATAAAATAGGTAATATGCCAGATTCTGTCTGTAGCAGGGCACTCAGCCTATCTTTTTACGCTTCTCCCTAGTTTGCTAAACGCCAAATGCCAAAGGTTCTATTGTAGTCTCTTATCTCTGTGAAAGCTGCTTCAGGATGGACCTCCGTCCGCAGATTCAACAGAATTTTCAATCAATTGTGGTGTCTGCTCACCTTCCTTGATGCACTAATGTGAATCCGTCCAGGTGAGGTTTCCTTCCTTTGGCTGCATTCGGGTTTGAGGTAGCAGTCAGCTCCTATCTGGCCCTCCAAAATGTTGCTTGAACATGTAATATCTTGAAAAAACAAGAGGCAAGAGGCGTTTGGCAGTACAGGAACAGTTTGCTAGTTAAACAGAGTGGCTGAGAGAGAAGTTATAGACTTAAAGATATAGACTAAGCTACTGTACAAGTTGAACTACTACTTTTTTAATGCTACTAATGAATGTACTTTTTACTATGACATGTCCTCTGTGTAACTGTGTGACCGGCTGCATCCGTGTGTGAATGGGTATCTAACTGAGTGTATGAGTGTGTGAGTGGCTGTCTGGGTGAATACGTGAGTGTGTGAGTAGATGTATGGGTGGGTGACTAGCTGTGTGAGTAGCTGTATGGCTAGATGAGTTTATTTGTGATTGGCTTTATGGGTGGGTGAGTGGGTATGTGAGTGGCTGTATGGATGTCTGAGTGATAGTGAGAGTGGCTGAGTAAGTGGCTCTATGGGTGCATGCATAAGTGTAATAGTGGCTATATGGGTGACTGAGTGGCAGCTTGAGTGGGTCTATGGGTAAGTGGATAGGTGTTTGAGTACCTGTATTGCACAGTCAGTGTCTGCATGAGTGGCTGTATTGGTGAGTGAGAGGCTGTGTGAGTGGTTGTATGGATGTGTGAATGGGTAGGTAAATGGTTTGTGGGTGAGTGATTGGGTTTGTGAGTGGCTATATGGGTAAGGGAGTGGGTCAATAGAGTAGCTTTATGGGTGAGGGAGTGGCTGTGTAACTGGCTGTATTGTTGAGTGAGTTGACATATAAGTGCCTGTATGGATGAGTGAATGGGTGTTGAGTGGATGTTTGGGTAGCTGAGTTGGTATGTGAGTAGCTATATGGGTGAGTGAGTGGCTGTGTGACTGGATGTATTGGTTAGTGAGTAGACATATAGGTTCCTGTATGGGTAGGTGAGTGTCTGTGTGAGTGGCTGTATGAGTGGGTGAGTGAGTCTGTGAGTGGCTGTAACAGTGATTGAGTGACTGTGAGAATGGGTGAGTGAATGAGAGTGTAAGAGGGTGCATGGTAGGTGGGTTGGTGTGTTAGCAGCTGGTTTGCCAAGTAAGTATCTGTTTGAGTGTCTGTATAGGTGAATGAGTGGGTGTGTGAGTGCTTGTATGGATTTGTGAATGGGAATGCAAGTGGTTTTGTGGGTGAGTGTATGGATGTGTGAGTGGCTGCATGGCTGAGTGAGTAGCTCTGTAAGTAGCTGTATGGGTGAGTGAGTGGTTGAATGAGTATCTAAATAGGTGACTGTGGTTGCGTGAGTGGCTGTATGAATGAGTGAGTGGTTGTGTGTCAGTTGCTATGAGTCTGTGAATAGGTATGTGAATGGTTGTGTGGGTGTGTCTGAGGGTTTATGAGAGATTGTATGAGGGTGTGAGTGGGTGTGTGTTCTGTGAATAATTATCAGTGATGTCATTAGAGATGTCATCAGTGGTGTCATCAGTGATGTCACTGACTATGTTATGAGTGATGTAATATGTGAGGTCATAAGTGCATTGCGAGGCGTAAGTTATAGTTGGATCAGGTAACTATAGCTACTAAATTTCAATGGTATTCTATGAGTGAAAACTGGGCCTAACTATTATGACCCTGTAACCTTTGCTTTTTTCAAATATATCACATATGGATGTAGGGTGTACAGAGACTGTTGATTTTAATGTTGTGACAATGTTTCCACAATTGTAGAAGTAGTGTACAGTGGTAAAAAAGCAAGTTCAGAAACATCATTAGATTTCTGAGTGCGGTAGTCTTTTTTCGCTGGTTACATTATATCAACCAATGGAATTGGGACAAGAACTTTTTAAAGACTCACATGTGGAAACTTTATTTTGTCACTGCATTTGAAAAAGGCACTTCATGCCGAAATGCATCATGCTGTTGAAATAAAACGGATCTCGACCTACCTGACATTGTGCTCCGGTCTATTTCTATGGAGGGGACCTGGATTAGGATTTATATGTATACAGTGTATTAGTGCACAAGGAATCCAATAAAAGGAAATTCCTTTTCCCGGGAGTGTATATATTCACAGAAAAAAACATAGGTTTCAGGGGTGTTATAGTTAGCTGGACATTTCACTTGTACAAAACCATAGAAATTCCTCCGTTAGAGTTAGTTCTGCTAACTATAACTCGCGCACCCGCAATGCACTGCTAATGATGTCACATATTACATCATTCATGACATGGTCAGTAACATCACTGATGACATCTCAAATGACATCACTGATGACATCATCCAGTGAATGTGGTTTAGTTTGAAATTTAAATATTTATTGTTGGACTTGGCCCTTTTGGCACGTTCACCCCGAAACTTTTTGCATTCTCCTAGCCTGTTTCTGTAACCTGGTGTTGGTGATTTTAGGCCTCTGTGCACTTTTTCACTGTGGTCCAGTGTAAAGTGCGTGCGCTCTCTGTGTATGTGTGGTGAGAGTGGCCTGCCCTCCCATAGGAATGCATGGGGATATGTGTGTCCATGGTAGTTCCTGATGTGTGGGGAGTGCAGGGTCGAGTTTGGTATGTGCGAACTCGTGAGATAAAATGATGCGCGATGATGTGCGCAGATTTATTGTGTCTAGTGGAGAAGTGCCACTTTTAGAAGTTGGCATGTCTGTGCAGTGAATGTGAATTGACTGTCTGGCTTGTGAATGGTTGGAGCTGGCTGCTGTACCTGGCTCCAGGAGTCAGGATGGGTCTGCCCGGTGGTAAATGGGGAGATCTGCATGTTGATGGCAGGGAAGAGTTGCACCTGGGACCTAAATAGGGCTAGGCCTTCCCTCCACAATGCTGGCTCCACCCCCTGTGGTGTGTCTGATCTCCCTGGCATGTCCTGTGAATAGGGAGAGGGGCTGAGCAAAACAAAGTGCTCCAGAACCAGTTGCATCTGGTTCACCCCTCTACTGCACCTTTGGAGCCAAAGGATTCCTGTGTATAAAAAGGGGCTGTGACACCATGAAAAATGTTCTTGTTCCTACTTGAATCTACCAGGGGCGTGCCGCTGCTGGGGCCCAAGGGAAGGCTTGCCTCCCTGGGCCCTGTCCAGCCCCTGGATGCCTAATGGACTTTCTCTTGGACCTATTGCTTTATTTTTGGTTTAAGGCAAGGCTTACTACAGCCTTCCTGCGTCTTATTTTGGCACTGGGCGCTTTGATCTAACTTCCCCGGAAAAGGGAGAGCCTGGGGGCCGAGCAGTGCGGCGCTGCAGTCCTCGCTGAGGGAATCCCCCTCGTAGGGATTTCCCCCTCCTTGGGGGCTTTTGCGGGTGCCCACCCCACTTATATGGAGTTCCTGATCACAGGTACCCACCCTGCATAACGGCTGCCTATTGGACTCAAAGCGGGTGCCCACCCCACTATGTACTTTTGTTACAGAGGGAGCCTACCCCTCCTTTCTCACCGCCGCTGCCCGAGCGAAGGAAGCTATTGCCAGGCCGCTGCCTTCCGCGACCCGGATGTAAAGGAGGTGGGCGGGGCCCGTGCCTCAAGCACATCCGGAGCCTCTCGGGCTCCCATGAGAAGTCCCGGTCCCCGAAGAGAGAGGACCGGGTGAAGCACAGCGCATTTGCGAAGGCGGGGCTCCCGGAAGTGAGGGAGAGCCCCGCAGGCGCCACCGAGAGTTGCGGAGAAGCGGAGGGGCTCGAGGCACATTGCCGGTGCCTGCCCCGCCACACGATGGAGAGAGCCTCCCCTGCGCCGAGCCGGTAAGTGAAGCTGGCTGGGGGAGGGTAGTAGGGAGGCACCACGCCGGTGCTTCTCTTCAGGGCAGCCCCGTCTGACAGAGGGCTGCCCCAACGAGACGCCCTCATTTGCGGAACCCCGGCGTGTGGGACTCCATGTTGTCTGATGCCACTTGAGGCACCCTGCCTGTGTGGTATCTCGAGAGGCCCTGTCTTGCAAAGGCCCGCTCCCACAGTGGGCAGATTCTGTCCCTGAGGTCCAGGGGGGGCCCGTGTTCCCCCAGAGCCAGATGGCTCCACCGTGGGGCTTATTTTGATTTCACAGCCCAGCTGGCTCCCACAAGTGGCCATACGTGTATTCCCGGGCCCTGAGGGGCCATGCTACATTATTAAGATAGAAACAAACAAGGAGTACCACCAACATGGAATCGCCGATTCCTAATGGGGTGTGTGGTTGTACAAAAGTGAGAAAATTCTCCTTTTGTTAAAAAAACCCTCACTCACCATCTAGTGGTGACATGCTTCATCATCGGGGTCCACCCTAATGACCTAGCGTCATCAGGGTGTGCTACAACACCTGTTTACAGTGGAGCAGGTTGTGAGTGAGGGTGCGTGAGAAAAAAAAATGATAAGTGTGTTAAAAATTGTCCTGGTTTAACTTGGGAAAAATAAGATTTTTATTTGCAAGCAACTGGACAATGTTAAAATCAATGGCGAGATAGAGTGAGGGTAATTATGAGCCCATGTATCTCTATGTGTGTCTGGTCTACATGTTTCAACCGTAAAGGTATAAACTAACCAGGTTTTCTTCAGGACCAAAAAATCCTGAGAGTGGATGGTCTGCGTCCCCTAAAAGACGCACCCAGTCCTACTCTCTGGGACCACAAAAGGGCAAAAGTGTGCCTGTGGTGTGAGCTTGAACCGCAATGGGTAAGCCTAAAAAGATCAAAATACCTGTAAAGGAAGGATGAAGACAAATGTCAAATTTTAAACTTCTACAAGCCTGTTACGTTGTGCAGTGCCTCTAATTCGTGTCTGCATGCTGTCAATCCCATTAGAAAAAGTACCTTTTGCTTGGCGTCACAAAAGTCCAGGCACAAAGAGTTGCTGATTATGCCTCTTCTCAGTGTGAGGATGTGGAAGTGCCTTGGCCGTAATTTGGCGATAGATATTAACCACAACTTGGAAGCTTTACAATTATACGTGGTGTGTGGTACCTATATATCTATACAACTCACGCGCATTTCATCATATTTCGTGGCATGATAATGTCTCGCATTCAAATTGTGCAGGCGAGGTCATATTATGTAGGTAGTGCATGTGCTGCCATACTTAACACACTCAACATAAAACAGACTCACTCACATTAATACATGTAGGACATACAAGTAGTTGATAAAATAAGGCTTACTCTCAATGGGGTATTAGGAGACCTCATAGGGCAGGGAAAGGTTATCCTCACTACAAAAACGTATTCTGAAACATAAGATAGGTGAATAGTTTCATGAATAGCGTATTGAGGGAAATCAGAGTCGTCTCAGAAAAACACGGAGCCGTGCTAGTTGGTGAGCGGTGCCCGTTGTAGATCTGTGGGCTCGTCTGACTAGATTTTTACTTACAGTTTCAGTGTGAGGTCTGTGGCCGATTACCTATTTCCGTCCGCCGCCTTGCTACAAGGAGACCGGGAGCTCGGGGACTGAGATATGCACGCAGGGCTTCCGCGAGGGGCAGAGCTACGTGCCGGTCACGTGGGGCGTTGCTACGAGCGCCGAGGGGGCAGCTACGAGTATGGTGGCTGCAAAGGCTCAATACTTGCCGCCTTTGATGGGGTTCGAATCTCAGCTGGAGAACTGTGATTGTGGTATTAAATTAAAAATATACACGAAGTGTATCCGCATTGTCAATGTCATGCGAAATAGCTAAACTGGCTGCAAAGGCTCAAAACTTGCTGCCTTTGATGGGGTTCGAATGTCTGCTAGAGAACCGATATTGTGGTATTAAATTAGAAATATACACAAAGTGTATCGGCATTGTCAAAGTCATGTGGACTAGTTGATTACAAGAATCCAAAACCTAGCTGCCTTAGGTGGAGTTAGATTCTTGGTGGGGGTACCGATATAAGGAAACTGAGTTACGAGTATCCACAATATGATCGGCATTGTTAGGGATGTAAAATGAATACAAGGATCATTAATTGTAAATGGGCCATCATTACCTTTTGGTGCTGATGGAGTCATAGAGTGCATAAAGTGCAGTGCTGGAAAGGTTCAGAGTAGGTTAACTCGTACGGTGACCATATGTGCTATTAATAGGGAGGTTGGGACCCAGTGGGGCTTTGGATTTTGTTTTGATACTATATGCCCAGGTATATTAATGCCATAGTGACAAGGACTTAGATGAGGGCAGTGTCATTAATTGTCTTGATATTGGATTACCCGTTGGGGTGAGCCCATAAAATGATGCTACTAGCACAGATCTGGTTATGACGGTGTGGCCAATACGGGGTAGGTCCAGTTTACTTTAGTACTGATGCCCACGGGATATTATCATTGAGGCCTGTTTTGTGGGTCGACAATCTGTAGACCAACGTTGCTCTTTTTCATATAAGAGCTGTTGGGTATTGGGTCCAGATGGGATTTGTTCAATGATGGTCCATCTCATGTCATTTGGTGTGTGGTGAGCCTCTAGAAAATGGTCCGTTAGTTCAGTCGCATTCTTCTTGCACCGTATGGTGCTGCGGTGCTCACAGATGCGTTGCTTGACTTTGCGTTATGGTTCTCAGCTGCCCAGCAAGTAGTGGGCAGCTGCAACGTTTAGGTTTGTGCAGATGGCGCATCCCTGACTGTCGATGCCTTGGCAGCGCACCCTGACATTCTGGACACAGGGCATTTGAGCTCCTTTGGAGCTGGCCAGTTGGCCAGGGGGAGTGGTATAGGTATAAATGTGATTTATGTGCTCATGTGATTATGGTGCAAGGAAATGTAATGCATTTAGTATGTTTTACGCACCCTGTTTGATACCTCTAGATATGGTTTAGGTTTATGAGGTTGTTTTACCTATTTAGGTTTGTGTTTGTGAGATTATACTTCACTGTGTGATTTACACCCCTAATGTGAGTTATACTTAGGAGGTAGGGTCTAATGTGTTTAGACTAGTGAGGACATTGCATAATGTGTTAATGCTGGTGAGGTTGGTGCAGGATGTAATTCGCGCCTGATGTGCCTGTGCATATTGTAATTTATGTTACAGGTTGAGGTGGATTACAGTGATTCCCAGAAGTTACTGGTTGTGTGTTTATGATCTATTTCTACTTGTACCAATTTCTGCTAAGTGCTGATCCTGACAGTGGCCCACATGGCCCTGTCCTGTGTAAATAATCCCTTGTGAATATTGCCCGTGCCAGTTGGCACAGTGTATGTTATTATGTGTTTACTATTCTAATGTGTTATGAGAATACAAAGGCTATTTTTATATATAACCTTGTGCCAAGTTCCTTTTGTAGTGTGCCTGGGATGTTGTTGCTGTGTGCGTGCGCAAATGCTTTACACATTGCCTCCGGGATAAGCCTGACCGCTCGTGCCAAGCTACCAAGGGGGGTAGCAGGGGTTATCTTTGGCGTGTAACTCCCTTGCCCTGACTAGAGTGGTGGTTTCTGCCTCGCTTTGGCACAAGCCTTAGCCAACCAGAAATCCCATTTCTAACATGTATTATATATATATATATATATCAATCTGTATTGAAGATTGAGTGGATATATAACTGTCTGGATAGAGGAATTAGTAGCTGTATGATTGTCTGTTTAAGTGTGTAATTAAAAGTGTCTCACTTAATACATGGATTAGCAAATAAACTATGTGAATGTGTGCATCACTGTCTCTGTTGTTGTATAACATGCTGCATCAGTTGATCACTAACTACGGTATACACCTGTTACAACGCATTTTTTACTCCGCACTACCATTACAACGCGACTTTTACTCCGCATACCATTACAACGCATTGCGCTGGGGGGCGCTGTAGGATAGGGAATACGTTTAATTTTCTATCCAACACCTTCCCTAGTGTCCACGGGGACTGGTGTTGGAATAGAAAATTAAACTTACCACTATCCAGCGCCCCAAGGCGCTATGCGTTGTAACAGTATGCGGAGTAAAAGTCGCGTTGTAATGGTATGCGGAGTAATAGTATGCGTTATAACGTCATACATCCACTAACTACATGAGTGTGTATATTGGATGTATGTCAGTACAACGCGATCTAAAAGATCGCGGTTCTTGACAACGCGGGCATTACAACGCAAGTCGTTACAACGACTTGCGTTGGAGGGCGCGGATTTTGGAATCTTATAATTTTATATTCCAACACCAGTCCACGTAACAGTAGGGAAGGTGTTGGAATATTACAACATTTCTTGCCCAACAGCGCCATCCAGCGCAAGTCGTAGTAACAACTTGCTTTGTAATGGCAGCGTTATGAAGGCACTGCGGTGTAAACACCGCATTGTAAACGATGTTTCCCGTGTATATTAGTTATTGATAAGTTGGGTGAGTATTTGCCTGGGACACTGGGTGTGGTTGGATGGGGTGTGTGTAACTCTATGCATAGATGTGTGAATGATTGATTGACTAGGTGTATAGGTTTAAGATGCATGTTGAAACAGTTGTTTGGATGACTGGTCTTGACAGAGAGGTAGGAGAAGGATCTGCCACCAGAGGTCATTCGTTGTATGCGGGGGACAGCGGCGCGGGCGAGTCTGGCGGAGCAGAGCTGGCGGGTGGGGGTGTAGAAGCTGAGTCTGCTGTTAAGGTAGGCTGGTCCGGCATTGTGGGGTGCTTTGTGTGCGTGGGTGAGGAGCTTTAAGGTGATCCTCTTGTCGACGGGGAGCCAGTGTAGATCTCTCAGGTGGGGGGTGATGTGGCTGCGGCGGGGGACGTTGACGATCAGTTGAGCGGAGGCATTTTGGATGCGTTCTAGTCGTCGTAGGTGTTTGGCTGGGATTCCTGCATAGACTGCATTGCCGTAGTCTAGTCTTCTGTCAAAGAGGACCTGTGTCACTGTTCTTCATGTTTCAGTCGGGATACACTTGTAGATCCTACGGAGCATGCCGAGGGTGTTGTAGCAGGAGGAGGAGATGGCGTTGCCCTGCTTAGCCATGGAGAGGGAGGAGTCAAGGATAAATCCTAGGTTGCGTGCTTGGTCGGTGGGTGTTGGTGCTGTTCCCAGTGTGGTCGGCCACCAGGAGTTGTCCCAGGCTGAGGGGGTAGGTCTCAGGATGAGTACCTCCGTCTTGTCCAAGTTCAGCTTCAGACGGTTGCTACTCATCCAGTCGGCGACGGCCTTCATTCCCTCGTGGAGGTGGGTTTTGGCAGTGTGTGGGTCCTTGGTAAGGGAGAGGATGAGCTGGGTGTCGTCGGCGTAGGAGATGATGTTGAGGTCGTGATGGCGGGCCACTTGTGCGAGGGGGGCCATGTAGATGTTGAGCAGTGTTGGGCTGATGGATGAACCCCGGGGACACAGCAGATGATGTCGGTGACTTTGGATCAGAAGGATGGGAGGCGGACGCTCTGGTTCTGCCGGAAAGGAAGGACGTGGTCCAGTCAAGAGCCTTCTCTTGGATTCCGGCTTCTCGGAGGCGTGTCTTTAGAGTGCGATGGCAGACCGCGTCGAAGGCGGCCGACAGGTCCAGGAGGATGAGGGCTGATGTTTTGCTGTTGTCTAGTTGGCGCCTGATGTCGTCTGTGGCGGTGATGAAGGCTGTCTCGGTGCTGTCGTTTCGTCTGAATCAGGACGGGTCCAAGATGTTGTTGTCTTCCAGGTGGCGGGCCAATTGCCTGTTGACAATTTTCTCGATGACCTTTGCCGGGAACGGGAGCAGGGAGATGGGCCAGAAGATCTTGAGGTCGTTGGGGTCTGCCTTGGGCTTCTTGAGGAGGGCGTTGATGTTGGCGTGCTTCCAGCTTTACGGGAATGTCGCTGTTTCGTAGGAGATGTTGATGACTTTCCGTAGTTGGGGTGCGATGGCTGCATCGGCTTTGTTGAATACGTGGTGTGGGCACGGGTCTGACGGAGATCCTGAGTGGATGGAGTTCATGACCTTGTGTGTGTCGTTGTTGACCTTGGACCAGGATGTCAGGGGGATAGCGCTGGTGGTGTTCACAGGGGAGGTGAAGTCTGGCGTGGTCGGGTGGTTGTGCAAATAGTTATACTTAAAAACACCACAATAAATAGAGATAAATACACCTACAAATTGTGGGGCTAGTGCAAAAGATGGCTGAAATAGTGTAAGCAATTTGCAATAAAGTGCTAATATTGGTAGTAAAGCTGTCAATGAAAAGTGAAAAAATAAGCAGGATAACAGTATCAAAATCGATATCAATAGGGCAAAGAATAGTCACTTAGCTGAGATTCAGTTCAATGCTAGTCACATTATTAGAGCATTCAAACCATTATTATTCATTAGTGATAACCAGATAAATACAGCTTGCAGAGCAGTTACTCAAAAAGGAAGGAATAACATTAACCAGAAAAAATATTTATAGGAAATTATGCAGATCTTCACTGGTGTTAAGTCCATTTGGTATTTTAGTATCTAGTGAAATAATGAAGGAAGACTCCAACTGACGTAACTGTCTTTCCTGGTTACCCCCTCAAACTGATGGAGGGACAGCCCCTATTACAATATAGCTTAGGTCACAGACTTTGTTAGAATGAATGGCTTTAAGGTGCCGGGCAACTGGGTAAATGGAGTCAGAGTTGATAATCGCACGCAGATGTTGCAAGATGCGTATAAACACTGGCCAGTTAGTACTGCCAATGTACTTGAGATGGCATGTGCACTCAAGAACATACACTGCAAAATATGTACGACAAGTAAAATGGGTTTTAATAGAGACTGGAATATCACAAAAAGCTGTGCAGTACTCAGATACATTTATCCCCAATTTACAAGCTCGACAGTATGAGCATTTGAGAAAAGCCACATCTGGATAACCAAGTAAATTTAGGAGTAAGCTACTGGCTGGATTTCACTAATGCGTCCCTCATAGAAGGCGCTCTCTTAAAGGTTATAGTTGGAAGAGCAGGTAACAGAAATTTAAGAGTAATGTCAGTTAAGATGATAGGCCAATGTTTGTAGATAATCTTGCAAATATTTTTGTCTTGTCTACAATAAGTGGTGATCAGTCTAATCGGTTGTGAATCCTCTGTTGCGTTCTCACTTATGTTTATTAAGTTAAGTTGTTGTGTGGTCAATAGGCATAACTCGCGGGAACGGGCATTGGCTTTGTTTAGGGCTTTCTATAGGTCAAGCATTTTGTAACCACGAGCTAGGAAGCAATTGAGTTCTTCATTCTGACATTGTTCTAAATCAAGTTCACGGCTGCATATGCGCCGTAGGCATAACAATTGGTATGCTGCGAATTAAGTGAGATGAATGAGCACTACTGGCATGCAATGATGAGTTGCGAGCAGTGGACTTTCGGTGGGGTTTGGTTTCCATTTGATTTCCCAGAACATACACCTCCACATCCAAAATTTCTACCCTCTGGGAACTAATGGGGGCTGTAAACTTTAAATTCATAGCATTGTCCTTAATCGAAGTTACAAAAAGAGATGCCTCCTGTTCGGTGCCCTCCCATATGATGAAAATATCATCAGTGTATCTGCCACAATATTTGATGTGTAAATCCCAAGCTTCCTTGTCGGCTGACCTGAGGACGCGCTCCTCCCACCAACCAACCAAAAGGCAGGCATAGGTTGGAGAGAAGTACGCCCCCATGGCAACCCCTCTCATATATATATATATATTTAATTGCTATGTTAGTGGTTCCAACTTTCAGCAAGTGCTGAAACTTAAAAATGATATGTTATGGATGGATTACATTTAACATAGGCCCATTTTTATACAAGTGACTAAACATATATAGGATGAAGTACCCACAGCATTACAATATAGGGATATTGCAAGTCACTAAGAAATCCCATGATTACATTGGGGAATGAGGCTAGAGGACGATTTCTTTTATAAAGTTATAAGCTCCATTGGGACTTGCAATATAATTTTAAAGTATAGCAGATGGCACTTTATTTCTTATAATGCTATCACTCTTCACGCAAACTGATTAATATCTTGATGTTTTAGTCTTTCAGTTGGAAGAAATAGTGTGTTTGCAGAAATAAATACTAAAAGTAGAATCTGTTGTGCTAAACTTAACACACCACATGCAGTTATTAATTTGTTTGAAAAAGTTATTAGAATCATTTTCATGTAAGTCATATATAAAAATAAAATCAGTAGCTCAGAACGAGTAGAAACGTCTCCAGAAATTCTATATTTCCAGTAAGGATGTATAACATGCAAAAATGAAAAGCTTTGACATAAAATTCTCCTTTCGGCTGATAGCCGTGCGTTTTTGGAAAATTGGTTAGCAGAAGGAAAAGCCAGCTCTTGTTTCTGTTATTTTAAACTGCAGCTGTAATTATGCTCTGTGACCTGCCTTTCATCTTGGCTGCTGGCACTGGCAGCAGGCATTATGGTGGAAATTGGAGGTGAACTTTTAAACAAGGATTGCAGGTTTCCATATATTATTAACTATTAGACTTTACATTTATATTGCCCAAGTTCACCTCAATTAAATTACATGAATTAAATAGATGGCCTCGACTGTGATTAGTAAGGTAACGGATGGTAATTGACTCTTCTTGATTGATGGATCTTTCCAAGCCCACAGCCCTGGGTGAAACGTTGGCTTGTGAGTGGTTGTCATCAGCCTTCTTCTATGCACCTTTGAGCACCTTGTACTTTGTGATATTAAGTAATAACAAATAGTTAACATTTTGCAACTGATGTCTTTACAATCTCTACCCAACCTTGTTTACCTGCTTTGGTAGTCTGCTATAATTTTAATGTTGAATTCGAGTTTAAAAATCAAGATAATGGAAGCGACTGTTATGAAATTATAATTGTAAAACGCAGATATTT
This sequence comes from Lissotriton helveticus, assembly GCF_964261635.1. Lineage (NCBI taxonomy): Eukaryota > Metazoa > Chordata > Amphibia > Caudata > Salamandridae > Lissotriton > Lissotriton helveticus. The sequence continues at coordinate 1,408,306,447 of NC_136069.1, read as the reverse complement.
TTAAGATATAAAACCACGCTGCTGTAGACTAACAGCTTGATGTCTGATCTACTAAATTGCTGTGAAATAATTCAGGACTCTGGGAATATAACATTCTGTTTCAAAGTCCAAGAATTAAACATCATTGTAAAAAGCAGATCTTTGATATTGTAAATTATAAAATGTTAGCAATGAATTAGTATGCAACGTTCACTGCCAGCTAAATGCTCTGATCTCCAGACAAAGCATGCTTGCATCTTCATGGTCTGCATTACAAGAGAAGGGTGTCTTATTTTAAGCAGAGGATAATGTGCCTGAGTCAAATTAAAAGCTCTAAAAGTAGGAAAAAACAAATGAGGATGTTTACCAGAACAGATGGAGTTTGTTAAAAATGTGATAATAATGCTTGGGTGACAGCAGTGCAGCAGATGGACTGCTGGTAACTATTGTATGCATGATGGCAGGTAAGGCGCAGGGATGTGTCACATCTTACACATTCTGAATAGATGCTGTTCTTTGAGTTGACTGGGCATCTTAGTAGTTCTCATGGGTTATTGATCCAGCGCTCCTAATGAAAAACTGTCTCACCAACACAACCCAACACCATAATACTCACCAATAATCATGAATCATTAACACAGGCCCATAAACCAACGAGACAATTTTGAGCGACTGAATCATGTGACCTAATTAATCAGAGCTATTTACAAAACTATTTACATATTTATATACATCTGCAGTTTATCATTTCTAACCATGGTTTTTTAAACATTTATCATTTAATTAAGTCACTAAGGCTTATGAATCAACTAATGGTAACTTGACATGAATAAACAAGACCAGCTTGTCGTTTCAAAATCTAATTTTATTTACTTTATTATTCAATGAAAGAGCATTTTCAAAATAAGAATCTTTATTTTATTAGCAAAGTGAAAACAGCATTTTATTAATCGAAAGACTTATTAGACTGACATTTTAAAGGCAAATCAATTAGCATGATTTTAAACAAAAGAAAGTTTCCATTCCCTGCATTCTATTTTCCCTGTCTAAAACTCTCTTCACCTAAAAGAATAGTCATTAAAGACTGCTGTCCTTACGTGCGCCAAAGAGTCCAACATCACGTCACGCCCTTTAGGAATCGGAAAGCAAGAAGCGCCCTCCTGCCCATGGGGCCAGGTTTTATACCTTTCTAACTAGCTAAACTTTCTACAAATGTATACTTTTCTTTGCCATCCAGAGGTTTCATTGGCTGTCGGATGTCAGTCCATAACGTGTCATCACCGTTTTCAATCCAAAATCGAGCCTTTTCTTAAGCTCTATTGTCCTTTAGCTTCATGACTTTTAGCTTCCTCGAAAATGAAACATTTCACGAGTACAGTTCATGACTTCCTTGGCTTGGCAATCTTGCCGCTTCCTGTCCTTGAATCTTTCTCTCCAAGAGCACGTTTAGCACAACTTATTAAACTGTATTTTCAGACAAAACTGTCAACGTGGTAAAAGGTCTCCACTTTCTGTGCAAGGCTCTTCTCTGGACAGGATTCTAAACGCCATCTTTACAAGCTAGGCCTCTCTCTCAGAAACTAGTATTCAAACAAACACAAAACATTAATTAATTAGAGTATTGAAACCCATTCTGTTACCCACCCCCTTTGCTAATTATTAACCCATTAATTTTATGTTAGCTAGCTTTAGCACACATAGCAGCATTTGTATCTACCTTCTTCATTTATGCCGCAAAGATCCTCCACGAGCTTTTGCCACAGAAAAGACATAACATAAGCACATAAATAAGCACATGCCATTAATTAAACAGCTGCATTTAATACTGACAAAGACAATAGACAAGATTAGTTTATTATTTTTCAACGAACTCGCTACTGCAACATAGAGCACATAAGTTAGTCCCTCGTGCTTTTGTGTAAATGCATTTTTAAAACTATGTTGGTTAATACTTTTCATCTCATGCTTATTAATACAGTTATGGTTTTATGGAAGTGTAACTTTGCGAGTTTGAACAAAATTTCATTCTATACTCCATCAACTCCCTCATCTGGTGATATCAAAATCACCAAACTACACCCAAAATTTTTGGCAACATTTTTTAACCCTTGAACATGTTTTGGACATTCACAATATTAGTGTTTCTAAATTCTTGATTCAGCTGTTTGTCTGCTACTCTCATATTGAGATCTACGAAACTCTTCTAATTCTATTTCCTTTTCCTGTTCTCTTCTGAGTTTGTAAATTCTTTTCTTTTCCCTTAGATATTTATTTCTCTTGTATAACATGCAACTAATTTTCAACAAAAGTATCACAAAGACTATAACTAATAAAGGACACAGTATTTTGCCTAGAATTGAACTACCAATCTCTTGAAACCAGTTTTTTATTGCTGCAAATCTTTTGCTCAAACGTTCTGAAAAATCTTCATTTTCTAAGGGTTCTATCTCAGTATGTAATTCTGTTATGTTCTTAATATACATCTCTATGTTCTGGCTCTTATCTGGAATGTATGTGCAGCAATGCTGGACATGTAAAATTCCACAGACTCCTCCCTCTTTAGCTAGCAGAATGTCTAGAGCAAGACAGTTCTGCATTACCATCGATCTCATGGCAATAAGTTCTGTATTAACTAATTGAAATCCACTAGCAGTATCAGTTGACAATCTATCAACAATTGTAGACATTTTTCTGATTTTGATTGCATTCAGGGTTATACCCACAATAGGTATTACTGCGCCAAATATGTCACCCAAAATTTCTGAAAAGCTTTCCCTCTTGAACCTATTCAGGTGTTTGCCAATTTCAAATGAACCTTTCGCATTTCTATCTACATGAAAAAAATTTGGAAAAACTAAACCCACGTAGCAAGTCCCATACCAGTGGTCTGGGAGATTGTAATAAGCTTTGTCCCCACACACAAAATAAATTCCAGGGAAAATTGGATCTTTACCACCTTTGAATCCCCATCCACCTAAGATTTGATAAGTATCCTCACATTGACTAGCACCTACAAAGTAATTGTCAAATAACGTGTTATCTCTCCTAATACAAAACTTTCCGCTAACAGGTTTATCTATGTGAATAGCAACATTCTCATTTCTACCATTGAGCTTTTCATCTTCAATCTGCCAAAACTTAGATTTGGTTTGTTTCAACATCTCATTACGTTTGTAAATTGCCCTTCTCTCTTCAACCATGTTTAAGAAAGATTTCTCTTCCGACCTCAACTTGCATGTTAGATTATTTCTAAAAGCATACTCATAAGTAAGTTCATTAGATACTATGAAAAATTCCCTCATCTGTTTAGCATGTTTCAATTTATTCAGGCTGTTGTCAACTTTTAAATTTTCAAAAATCTCATCATAATTAGAGTAATAATACTCCAGACGACCTGTTTGATAAAACAAACTAGCTATTACACTACAAGTGATGCCATAAGTAAGAGGAAGCATATTATAGGTAACCCCTTCCGAAACAGAAGCAGGTAATTTCACACAAAGATAACAATCTTTCACATCCATAACCTTAACATATTCAGATAAAAGTCTTGAAAAGGTATTACTAGAAAAATCACCAACAGATCTATCTTGATGGATCTCTGGTTTGTGTTCAATGACTCTGTTAGTTTTACCTACTGCACCATGATTATCTTGTTTAGCCACGACTTTACTTGTCATATTAGTTTTGTACAATTCTTTGTCAAATCCAAAAGGAAAAATGACAGCTAAAATTAACCAAACTAAAATTATTAGAACAACACAAATTGAAGACATTTTGCAACATCTTCTCAAAATAGAACATCTTGAATTGTTATTAGTAGAAGGCATCTTTACTTTTAAACAAGAGCCTTTAAAAAAAAAAAAACACTAAATATTCACCCCCCTATTTTTACTTTAAAAAAAAAAAAAAAGAGAATTCTACTCTCTAACAGCTTTTCTTCGACCTTATGTCTTACATCAATGTGTTTTATCCAGCTAACACAATTTCTTCGACCTTGTGTCACCTAACACAGTTTCTTCAGCCTTGTGCCAAATACAAATTTCAACCTAATGTGGAAACAAAATCAATCATTGCCACTTGTATCATCCAAATCTTCCTGACTGCTACTATTTACTTCCACTACTGGTGGGATTATTATGTAGGTCCATTCAGGAGACTTGTACTTCTGATTGGGTTTTATTACTCTTTTTGCTCTACTGCTAATCACTTCTATTTTCTTTCCTGCTTGATCATTTTTATCTGAGTCTCCTTTCTGACTTGAGACTTCATTAACCTGTTCCTTTGCTATTTTGAATTTCAGGCCTTCATTTACATTTGGCCAATTATCTCCTTTTCTTAACAATGTCTTCTTTGGCTCAGTTAAATTACACTCTACTCTCCAAGCTCTTTTCCTTGATCTTTTCACTCTGGATTCATCATCACTTTCATCTGTTTCACTGTTTGTAATATCAGCTTTAGATTCCGGTACTTATTTACTCGGCAGTTTCACTCTGTTAGGAACATCATCCTTATAGCTGGTACTTGGTAATTCGTCTTCTTCTTCAATTACTTCTAACTTCCCAGTTTCAGAATTTTCGTTCCTTCGTCCAGAGCTTCCAATCTGCTTTTCTATACCGTCCTGATCTTGATTTACTTCTTGTTCAGACTCCTTTTCTGCCTCTTTTTCAAGCAGATCTTCATCATTTTCAGAGTCTTGTATCACAATCTCTTCAATTTCATCATTCAATGCCTCATTCACATTTAAATTTGAATCTTCCAGATGTCGACCTTCTTGTCGATCTTCAGAATCTGGATTTCTTTCAGGTTCTTCTTCAGAATCTGAATCAGCTGTTGTGTCACCTTTGTCAGGATTTTCAGGTGGTGGCACTCGAATTGTGTGACTAGCATGAATCCATCTCTTTAAACCTTTACACTTTACTGCATTTCTTGTGACAAGTATCACCTATCTTGCCTTCTGCCTCCTGGGTACTAGACAATTTCTTCTTCGGTGTACTTTTGTCCTTACCCAGTCTCCTGGTAACAGATCATGAGCTTGTTCCTTTTCTTTTGTAATCACATCAGTTCCCACCTGAAGGAACGCAGAAGTCACTACATTAGATAGTTTCTTGCAATATTCCAATATGACACTATCATTAATGCTCAATAGCTTGTCAACTGGAACAAATGCTTGTCTCATGACTCTGCCCATTAGGAATTCATGGGGGCTCAAACCTGTTTTTCTATCTGGTGTACTTCTCAAAGACATCAAAACTAGTAGAAGTGCATCAGTCCACTTCATTTTTGTAGCTAAACACATTTTAGCCATCCTATTCTTGATTGTGCCATTCACTTATTCAACAACACCTGATGCTTCTGGTCTGTAAGCACAGTGTAGCTTTTGTTTTATATTCAGTGCTTCACAAATCATTTGTAACAATCTGTTTAAAAAATGTGTTCCACGATCAGTCTCGACCGTCACCGGAAATCCATACCTTGGTATGATTTCTCTCAAAAGCAATTTTGCCACAGTAACTGAATCATTGTGACGTGTTGGGAGCGCTTCCACCCATCTTGAAAACAGACAGACTATCACCAATACATATCTTAGCTTATTATGTGGTGGCATGTCAATGAAATCCATTTGTAATCTGGTAAAAGGACCAGCCTCCCGTCCTATGGTTCCCATGCTCACAATTGTTGTTCTGTTTGGATTGATCTGCTGGCAAACCAAGCATCTCTGGCAAAAAGATTCTGCAATTATTCTGAATTTTGGATTGTACCATGTCTGCCTAATTAACCTGATCATGGAATCTCTTCCTAAATGTCCTGGACCATGATACATTCGGGCAATGTCAGCAATCATGCAGTCTGGCATTACTGGTCTGTCATCTTTGTAAACCCAAATCTCATCCTCTTCTCGCTGTCTACAACCTGCTTTTAACCATGTGTCTTTTTCTACATCATCTGCCTCATCTTGTATATCTTTTACTCCTTGTCATGTCTCAACTACAGATGTTAGCATAAGTGAGTTCAAAACATGTTCATTGTCTTTTTCCCGTTTAATGGTCATATTATTCTTTGCGCAAAATTTCGCAATTTCATCAGCATACGCATTCCCTTTCGTCATGTAGTCCTCACCTTTTTTGTGTGCTGTGCATTTCACAACAGCAATTTTCTCTGGCAACTGAATACCATCGATCAATCTTTTGATCAATTTTGCATTCCTGATAGGAGTTCCCGCTGAAGTTAAATAACCTCTTTGAGACCAGAGCTGGCCATAGTCATGGACTACGCCATATCCATACTGACTATCAGTCACTATGGTAATTTTTAATTCTTTTGCTCTTTCACATGCACGAATCAAAGCAATCAATTCTGCTACTTGAGCTGAACAAATTCCATTGAGACAAGAGGCTTCAACTACATCTGCAACTGTACAGACAGAATATGCTGCACTTAGAACACCTTCATTTGTTCTTAAGCATGAACCATCAACAAAATAAACAAAATCTGATTCAGCTAATGGGATATCTTTAATATCCTGCCTAGGTTTGGTACAATATTCTAAAACATCTAAGCATTCATGGTCAATATCATTTTCATTTTTAATTTCTGTTATAGTACCGTCAGGCAATAATGTGGAAGGATTTAAATTCACACATCTTGCAATAGAAACGTTATCTGATCCCAGAATAACTTTCTCATATTTTGTTAGGCTATTACTTGTCAAATGCTGTGTTTTGCTTCTGGTCAAGAGAATTTCAACTGAATGTGGTACATATACTTTTACAGGAAATCCCATTATTATCCCTTCACTTTGCTCTAAACTTATATTAGTTGTAGCTACTGCTTTTAAGCAGCCTGGTAATGCTTTTGCAACTGGATCAAGAACTGCTGAGAAGTATGCTATAGGTTTTCTCAATCTTCCATGTCTTTGAATCAAAACTGATAATGCACATCCTTCCCTTTCACTGCAATACAGCTCAAATTCCTTTTCGTAGTCTGGCTTTCCTAATGCTGGAGCTTCACACAAACTTTTCTTTTACTGTTTAAAGGCCTCTAACTCAGTTTCTGTTAGGGTTATCGGGTCTTTTATATCTGCTTTTGTCAGTCTCTGCAATGGCTTTGCAATTACTGAAAATCCACTAATCCATTGGCGACAATAACCAACCATTCCTAGAAACATTCTGACCTGTTTTTGTGCCTTTGGGGGTTGCATTGCCTGAATCATTTTTATTCTCTCAATTGTTACCTGTCTGATTCCTTTTGCGATTCTGTGACCAAGGTATTTTACCTCTTGTTTGCAAAATTGTAATTTTGCAGGAGACACTTTATGTCCCTCATCTGCCGAATGATTTAAAAGAGTAATGGTATCTGTTACACAATTATCTCGAGTTTTTGCAGCCACACGGAGGTCATCTATGTACTGCACTAACGTTGATTTTCCAGGTAAGTCTAGATCTTCCAAGGATTTCTTCAGCAACTGATTAAAAATAGATGGACTCTCTGTATACCCTTGAGGGATACGACACCATGCTAATATATGCTCTTGGAACCTGAATGCAAAAATTTGTTGGCTATCTGGATGCAATGGAACAGTAAAGAATGCGTTACAAAGGTCAATAACTGTATACCATTCTGCATCATGCGGAATCTGATATAAAATTACCGCTGGGTTTGGCACAAAAGGGCAACATGGAACAATTATTTGATTAACCTTTCTCAGGTCTTGAACAATCCTGAAAGTTCCGTTGGGCTTTTTAATTCCCATAATCGGTGAATTACATGGACTACTCTCAATTTCTTTTAGAACACCTTGTTTTATGAATTTGTCAATTACAGGTATGACACCTTCAATAACTTCTGCTTTCATTTTATACTGAGGAATGTTTGGGAAATCTACTCCTTGTTTTACTGTTATTCTCACTGGGTCAACATTTTTCATCAAACCCATTTAATTTCCTGTCAAATCCCAAATTTTAGCATTGACTGTCTCTTTTAATTCTTCAGGTATATTATCTTTATCGAATGCAGGAAATAATTTACTTTCTTCTGCTTCAACCATTAGCATTGTTAGCTTGTAAAGCCCATCTTCCTCTTGAGTTTGGAGCTCAATACCATCCGGTGAGCAATATATTTTACAATTCATCTTGCAAAGTATGTCCCTACCTAACAAATTTACAGGACTTCTGTCACAAACTACAAATCTATGTTTGTCTTTAAATTTGCCAATTTCAACTTCAATTGGTTCTGTTAAATCTGTTTTAATTTGTTGATTAGCTACACCAACTACTTGGATAGTGTCCCCAGAGAGAGGTAGGTTTTCTATTTCCACTGATCTAACAGTAGAACGGGTAGCACCTGTATCCACTAGGAAAGTGATTTCTACATCATTCACTTTACCATTTGCAAATGGACCAGACTGATCTACCTCAAGAGTGGCTCCAAGCACACACTCTTCCTCCTCTCTCAGGCACCGTCATAAGTAATCCTCAGAATCACTCCCTCCATTTTCTTTCAACCAATATTGTTGAGAAACATTTGACACATTCACTCTTGGCGGTCTGTTTACCTGTTCACCTCCGCTGAATCCTGTTTCTGTACTGTATCTCTGCACTGGGGTTTCAAAATTATTTCTGGGTGTTTCAATATAATTTCTATTTTCTCCTGATAGGCTAGAATTAGATCTTATCTCTACTCTTTCAGGTGTTTTTCCATAATTTTGATTTGATATGGGAGATGTCTCATCAATAATTTCTCTTGGAGGAGGAGGAGCACTTGGGGAGACTCTTGGTGTGACTGGAATTCTTGGGGAAGACCATGAACAAACTGGTTGAAATTGGTAAGGTGGCAGTTTTGGTTTTGTAATATAAATTTCTTCTAAAACCGCATCTTCTGAATCATTTTCTTCATCATTATTATTTCTCTTTTGGGTATTCTTTTGACCTGGTACTTCAGTAACCATCATTCTTACTGGGTACAAACCATCGCACATGTCTGCACGTCTCCATCGACGCATTCTATCCTCATGAGTTTCCCTGTTAATATCTAATTTTGGACCTTTTGTTACACCTCTGCTTTCTCGTTCGAGTTCAAACATTTCGTCCTCCCATTCAGCTAAAGCCTCAAATTGAGTAGGTCTAGGCTTTGGTACAAGAGTCATCATCTTTTCTCTTAAGTTTTTCAAAACCTTAATATTAAATGATCCGTCTTCCGGCCATGCTAATACACCATCATCTTTGGTATATTCTATCCAATTCTCAATCCAAAGACAAGTATGATAACCATACTCACCAGACATATAGGCTGCAGGTGTTTTGTACTTATGAAGTAACCTTCCACCTTGCGTTTTAATTTTCTTGTCAGGTTTAATTTTATTTTTCAATTTCTGAAACCATGAAAGCTTATTTTCCTCTTTCATGTAATAATAATCCATGTTTTAAAACAATTCCGCTTACTTTGGAAAAGATCGTAACTATTCACAACAAGGAAATAGTTATCCCGCAAAACCAACCAATCCGTGCGCGAAACTCACCAACAAGCCAATCAGGTTAAGCTTCGTCACTATTCTGCTTGACTAATAGAATTACTGCTTTTCAGGAAGAACCAATCAGCTGCAAGCCTGTCTAGTCACATGAGCCAATCAGTGCGCGGATACTGTGACGTATGTTAGCCAATCACAGCGCGACACTAGTGACGTACACTGCCGCTGCAGCTCCTTCTCTGTCCCTTGCTCCGCAAACTCACCCCTCCTTTACAGAATATTTTTACAGCGCCATTTTTACATATCTTTTCAATGGAATCAGTTAGTAACTACACAAAAACAAACCATTTGTCTGTTTCACTAAAATAAAGTGATAGCTTTTATAGTCATTCAAGTATTCTTTTGCGTGAAATAGACGACGCTATTCTCACCGAATATTCAGATTCGTTGATAAAGTAAGGCTACTCTACTCTTCTAACAGGTAATAACGAACTCGCTTCCCTCTGAATGCACATATAGTGACAATTCAAAGTTTGACTCGATCATAATTACAAAATCAATTACGCACATTCAAACGGAAGAATCCCTAACCAAACATACATGAATCTAAGTAGGACTTAAACCAACCATAGAAACCCACACTCACCAGTAAGATAGACAACACTTCCTTACCCTTCACTCAAGCTTGGATAATTCTACTACTCTTTTCGCAGTAAGTTTTAAAACAGGACAGATGTCCCTATACTCGAAAGCTACGATTTCATAGACAATCCTCACTAAACATTCTACCAAGCACACCTAAAATCCCTAAACTTGTGCTGTACGTCCACAACACCAGTGATATATAATAATACCACTATTTTGAAACAGAACAAATGCACTGTGCAACTTCACCTGTTACACTACACTTTAGCCGGCATACCAGGAAATTTCACACTGCTGGAAAAAACCTTTCGACAACATATAACAACCAAACAAACTTAACATGTTTTAGACATGAATCCTATGTAATTACCATGTAGCATGTCAGTTACCATAGTAACCGTAACTCTGCTACCAAGTTATTGATCCAGCGCTCCTAATGAAAAACTGTCTTACCAACACAACCCAACACCATATTACTCACCAATAATCATGAATCATTAACACAGGCCCATAAACCAACGAGACAATTTTGAGCGACTGAATCATGTGACCTAATTAATCATAGTTATTTACCAAACTATTTACATATTTATATACATCTGCAGTTTATCATTTCTAACCATGGTTTTTAAACATTTATCATTTAATTAAGTCACTAAGGCTTATGAATCAACTAATGGTAACTTGACATGAATAAACAAGACCAGCTTGTCGTTTCAAAATCTAATTTTATTTACTTTATTATTCAATGAAAGAGCATTTTCAAAATAAGAATCTTTATTTTATTAGCAAAGTGAAAACAGCATTTTATTAAGGGAAAGACTTATTAGACTGACATTTTAAAGGCAAATCAATTAGCATGATTTTAAACAAAATAAAGTTTCCATTCCCTGCATTCTATTTTCCCTGTCTAAAACTCTCTTCACCTAAAAGAATAGTCATTAAAGACTGCTGTCCTTACGTGCGCCAAGGACGTGTGTGTGTGTTTTTCTGGTTTTATTGTTTGTCCGCCTCTTTTAACGTGTTATGTTAACATGATGCAGCTCTCCTTTACCAAAAGCGCCGGGATACTCTTTTTGAGTCGCCGTGCGCTATACAAAAGATTAAATAACATAACATAACATAACAAGGAGTCCAACAGCACGTCACGCCCTTCAGGAATCGGAAAGCAAGAAGCGCCCTCCTGCCCATGGGGCCAGGTTTTATACCTTTCTAACTAGCTAAACTTTCTACAAATGTATACTTTTCTTTGCAATCCAGAGTTTTCATTGGCTGTCTGATGTCAGTCCATATTGTGTCATCACCGTTTTCAATCCAAAATCGAGCCTTTTCTTAAGCTCTATTGTCCTTTAGCTTCATGACTTTTAGCTTCCTCGAAAATGAAACATTTCACGAGTACAGTTCATGACTTCCTTGGCTTGGCAATCTTGCCGCTTCCTGTCCTTGAATCTTTCTCTCCAAGAGCACGTTTAGCACAACTTATTAAACTGTATTTTCTGACAAAACTGTCGACGTGGTAAAAGGTCTCCACTTTCTGTGCAAGGCTCTTCTCTGGGCAGGATTCTAAACGCCATCTTTACAAGCTAGGCCTCTCTCTCGGAAACTAGTATTCAAACAAACACAAAACATTAATTAATTAGAGTATTGAAACCCATTCTGTTACCCACCCCCTTTGCTAATTATTAACCCATTAATTTTATGTTACCTAGCTTTAGCACACATAGCAGCATTTGTATCTACCTTCTTCATTTAGGCCGCAAAGATCCTCCACGAGCTTTTTCCACAGAAAAGACATAACATAAGCACATAAATAAGCACATGCCATTAATTAAACAGCTGCATTTAATACTGACAAAGACAATAGACAAGATTAGTTTATTATTTTTCAACGAACTTGCTACTGCAACATAGAGCACATAAGTTAGTCCCTCGTGTTTCTGTGTAAATGCATTTTTAAAACTATGTTGGTTAATACTTTTCATCTCATGCTTATTGATACAGTTATGGTTTTAAGGAAGTTTAACTTTGCGAGTTTGAACAAAATTTCATTCTATACCTCGCTCCATCAGTTCCAAGTGCTACAAGCACATAACTGAACTTTTGTGCGGCTTACTATCCTCTCAATATTTACACCAGAATACATGATCTATCTATACCAAGAGTTGGTGAGCTTGAGAAACAGTAGGTAGAAGCCAGGTCAACATTCTAAACTCTGAATAGCCAATTTCATATTTAAGTGCAGGCTATTGCCTTAGGGAATACCCAACAAGATTATAGAGAATAATGATCTTGGTCCTCTCTTGAACGGAGGATGTCATTGTTGGCTACTTGGATGGCACTTCTGTATTCATTTTCATCCGAGAGGTCTGTCTGGTACACTTCAGAGAACCATGTGGGCCAATATGCACCTGCTCTCTACTGAGGATACAGAATTGTTTTCCTATCCCAGTCTTAATGCCTACATGTAATAATGGACCACATATTCATTCCAGTTCTTTCCACACTGGTATCACAAGTGTTATCTGGCTTAGTTAGTCTCTCTGGAGTTTGCATTCTGGTATGGTATTATGAAAGTGCCAACCTGAGTGATGACATGCACATGGGGATCCCTTCAACTCCCTGTGAGATACTGTTTTGGAAGATTAGGTATGCATGGAAAGTCATCCCACCACTTAAATTCTCCTTAGTATGGCGATACAACCCACTGCATACAACAGCAGTGCACATATTCATGCTTTAAATTAAAGTAATGGTACACTTTTGCAGCAGCTATAGTTTAGGCAACCTGTGCTTAGGACAGATGCATCTGACTTTAATTTTTTATATTTTTCAGGTATTTCAAAATCTTATGGTTTTAAAAATGTACGGCATTGCCCTAATATACATTCTTATAAATGTGGTGGTAGGGAAATGTAATAAAATTATTATGCATGCCTCGAATTACCTTCTTAATAGAAGATTATCTTTGGGCAACAGCATGCTTAACAATTTCAAAAGGTTTAAATTCATGTAATCATCAAATCTCTGCCTGAGCAATTCAACAGGATCTACCATTAAGGTGCTATGACTGAAGACAGAAGAGACATTTACTTTTTGAGACCAGTGACTAGCCACTTGCACATGTGCAGTAGGTTATTCCACTCCTTTCTGTAACTCATGAAAATACTATTTTACTTAGCAGAAAAGGGAACCGTGGATGTTCACAGATATGGAGCTATATCGGGTTTAAATCAAATATTTAGTAAATCAATGTGATTCTAAGTCAAATTTCTGCATAATTGTTAGTTCCACAACTCTGATAAGGGGAGGAACGTTTTTGAATGTCTCTCTTAGAGCCTTCAAGGTGCACTAGTATGCAAGTGCAAGGCCCTGCAACAATGATACACATTGTCCACAAACTGTGGTGCAGATTTGGGGAAAATAGTTTCAATGACAACCTGGAGAAGAAGAAAGCAAACTCTTATCACTTGTCCGAGGTCCTGACTTTGACTAACTTTATGCCTGTCAGTGTGGATGTGTGATTTAATCCCAGTATGCTACCCTCACTGTTGTTTACGTTGCAGGCTGATTAAAGCACTGGCACTTTAGGAAGCTAGTCCACCCTTCCTTACCAGGTTTAGCTTCCTTTTTTTCTGTTCCAATTGTGATGCAATATAGTAATCTCATTAGACTAGATTGCCTTATGTGTTTTACTGGTAACATCAGTGTTTAATTTTGAAATAATAAGTGCTCTGGACTAAAGCCCACGCCCAGAAGCCCACGGCCAGCAATATTGTATGTCAGCATGCCCAATACCAAAGCTCTATAGTGGCCATTCCACCTCATGCCTCTTTAGTCCATCATCAGACAGTCCCACACCCCTTATCTCACTCTTGCAGTTTCCTGCTTTCTCCCTTTGTGACATTTTAACTGCCCTTCTCTTCCTCCTTTTTTCCTTTATTGAAGAAAAATAAGTGCTGGACCAAAAACTGCTGGTGGAGCCCACTTGTGACCACCGGCTCAAATTAAACTCTGGGTGGCATTCACCTAATTAGGAAGCACCTGGCCAAGAACTGGAATGGATTGCCATATTGAGATCTCTTTCTCCATTCATTGGGTTCTTTGTTGGTGTAGTGATGTTTCTTGGTAATTTAATAAAATTAAAGCGCCACTCTCCTTCTTTTAAACCTGGTCCAGCCGAGGGCATTTTCCCAAATAACCCCGAATTTCAGATCCAATCTGATTATCAGTGAACATTTTTTTTAATGCTTTGTTTCACTGACGGGGTCTCTCTGGGGTCTCCACCACCGGAGCTAAGCAGTCAGGGGATTCCTATTATGCCCCCAATCTCTTTTTGTGTAATCTTTTTTCAGGGACTCAGTTGCAATGCACTGCTTATGACCTCACATATAACATCACTGATGACATGTCACTGGCATCACTAATGACATCCCAAATGACATCATTGAGGACATCACTGATGACATTCACAAAACTTCCCACACAGGCACTTGCATCCCCATACAACATCTCATTACCTCTACATCCCTCGTCCTCGACCCAGTCATTACTCATGAGGTATCCCACAAGACAGGAAACAAAACAGGAAATACTTTTAGGCTCCACCCCTCTCCTGCCAGGTGCTATATTACACCCAACCACTAGAAACACATTCTGTTTTGTTTCCTGTCGGTGGTTTACTTGATGGGAGACGCTTGGGTGAGTGCCGGGCACTTACCTGCTTCGCTTGTCCTGTGGCTTCCTCCTCTGCTGGGCTTTGGGGGCTCCCGTGGACCGTCGTGGGATGCTGTGGAGTTGGGCTGCTGGGATTCCCTGTCTCCTCCTGGGCTCGGGAGGCCTGTGTTGCGTGGCTCCGCGGGTCTCCCTGTTCTTGCTGCCCGATTTCATGCTGCATGGTGTCCGGATCGGTGTGAATGTTGTGGTCCTCCGTTTCCACTGGAACCCGCAATGGAGCGGTTGTGCCGATCCTGCTGCAGCTGACGGTGAAGGTCGGAGGTTGCTACCTAGCGCTTGGCCATGTCTTGGGCGCGCTGTGATTACGTTTCCTCTCCCTGGGGCATTCCTCGCTGGTGCAGGCCTGCATTTCCATTGGGCGCCTGGGTGGGCTCCGGCGCGCCTGTTGTTGCGCTGGGCGCTCTTCCTGCAGCGGGATGCCTTGACGGCCTGCGCTTGCTGTTGGCCGCTAGTTCCCTTTTGGGTGACGCCCCCTTCCACTCTCACGGATTCCTGGTTCGCTGCGGCCTCCATTATTTTTGGCCGGCGGCTTGGCCGTTACCGGGTTCGTTTTGCCGGTTTCGGTTTCGGGCCTACCCTTCCCTGGGTCCGGTGTTTGGATTGGTCATTTCAAAACTTTTTCGGGCCTCTTCGGTTTCCTTCCTCCATGGAGAGTGAAAGCTGAGCAGCATATGACTCATCATGACTTGTGTGTTAATACCGTCACACAGTTCGGTGTTCCTGCGGGAACAATCTGAGCTAGGTATGTTCTCATTCAAAATGCTGGCAAGTCGCTGATGACAGTAACGCAGTCACATAACAATGAATGGGCTGATTGGTTTGTTTGCTCCCTCTTTATATATTCTGGACGTGAGTATGTTGTGTTTACTGCTGCTATTCTTTTGTGCTTTCTGGGCATGCATCTTCGCAAGTGGAAGCTTTCTTCTCCTATGCCGTGAGGACTCGGCTACTCCTGTGATGCTGGCCGGTGTGGATGTTGGTCGGATTACTCACCTTATCCTGGTGGCGCTGTCTGATGTGATGGCGGGCGAGATGGCTGTTGGTGGTCCTTCTGGTGCTGCTGACTTTCCTTGGACGTCACCTCAACTCTGTTGATTCTGATGGGTCTTCTCCTGCTGCTGCTGTGCTTCAGGGCTGGTGCATTTTCCAAGGATCTCTTGCCTGCTGTCCTTTCCCATGTTCGGGTGAATGTGGGGTTTCCTGATGCTTCTGCGCCCGGCACCTCTCGGGATTCGGTCTTGCCTGAGTTTGGGTGGCCTGTTGCCTATTCTCTGCCGGTACACCCTTATGTGATTGGATGTCCTGCTGAGGGTATGGATGGACCCGGATCACATCGCCATGCCCAGGGTTTCTGTCCGAGCTTTATCCTTTACAGGATATGGCGGACTCCTTGCCTGATTCTGTCCCGGTGGGCTCCGTTGTGGCCAGTCTTGTGGGGTGTCCTTCCATGGCAGTTGATGACATCCTGAGGGACGGCGTGGATGTCATGGTCCATCGGCTTTCAGAGGAATCTTCTGCTGGCTCTCTCCTTGCTATTCGATCTGACCTTTGGGGGGCCTGTGTGGCCCAGTCTGTGTTGTCTGCTTTCCAGACCCTGTTTTCCACAGTGCAGGAGGGTGGCAGCTGTCCGGCCTTGCTGGAGTCCGTGGAGCGCCAATCTGAATTCCTATCGAACGTCATAGTTGTTTCGTTGAGGGCTTCTGCTATGTCCTGTGGTTCCTCCATTGCTGCCCTTTGCATCCTGTCGCTGCCATATTGGAAGACAGATGCGTCTCAACGTTCCATGGCTTTTTGGTTGCTTTTCACTGGTACCCGTCTGTTTGGTGACTCTCTTGAGGATGAGCTGCATATGGTGTTTGAGGAGCGCAGGCATTCCTTGTCTTTTCGTCAGCTTCCGTCCCGTGGGGGTTTCTCCTTCTCCGGTGCCAGGTCATTCCACCAGCCTTCCTGGTTTTCAGCAGTCTCCCTTCAGGAGTCAGCGTGGCACTGGCCGGTCCTTTCTGCTGAAGTTTCAGGAGCACTCCCAGCCGGGTGCTGGGTCTGGCCCGCAGCGCTCCTGACTATGCCGTCCAGGAGTTCGGTCTCACTGGTTGCCCACCTGTCGTTGGTGGGAGACTTCGCCTGTTTCGCGATTGTCGTCCTCTGACAAATGGGTGCGGGATGTTTTGTTTCGGGGTTACCGGATCGAGTTCCTGTTCCCTCGCCCCCCCTCCGGGGTGGTAGTGACTCCGGCTCCTCGGGACGCCTCCCGCCGTTTGGCCTTGCTGGAGGGTGTCCGTCTTTTGGTCAGCAAGCATGCGGTTGTCCCTGTGCCTCGGAGGGTACTGGGGATGGGTGTCTGCTCCATCGTCTTTTTGGTTCCGGAGATCGCGGGGGGTTTCCGGGTGGTCATCTGCCTTCGGGGTCTGGACTTGTTTGTGCCGCAGATCCAGTTCAAGATGGAGACTCTACATAGTGTGATTCCACGGATCCAGTCCGGGTGGGTGTTCTCCACTTTCGTTCTCCAGGACGCTTTTCTTCACGCTCCCATGGCTGTGGGGGATCAGGGATTCCTGCGCTTCTGCCTGGAGGGTCGGCACTGGCTATTCTGCATCCTTCCTTTTGGTCTCCAATCCACCCCCCGGGTGTTCACGTAGGTGGTGGCCCCCTTGGGGGCGCATCTTCATCTCCTGGGAGTGTCCGTGTTCCCCTGTCTGGATGACTGGATAGTCCAGGCCCCGTCTTTGGTGGTCTTGTCTCGCCGACTTCTCTTGTCCATGTCTACACTCGGGGATCATGGGTTCTTGATTGACTTGCCGAAGTGTCAACTTGTACCTGCCGCCCGGAGGTCCTTCATCGGGGCCGTGTTCGACTCTGTGCTGGTCAAGGTGTTTCTGCCGGACTCCCGGATTCTACGTCTCCAATCGTTGTTGCGGAAGTTGTTGTCCCATGCTACGGCTCCCCTCCTACAGTGGCTGGTGGTTCAGGGTCGCATGGCTGCATCTGTCTTCACCGTCCCCTGGGCCGGGATTCATCTGCGTCCTCTGCTGTGGCATGTTCAGCGGTGGGTCCCCTTTTCCTGTCTTGGACTGTGCTGTTCCTGTGCCTGTGTCGCTGGCCATTGTGGCTGCTCTCCAATGGTGGCTGGATTCTTCCCTCCTTTTCCAAGGGGATGTGTATCCATCTGCCTCCCCCTCTGGTTTGTCCGCAGATGCCAGCGCGTCCGGCTGGGGAGCGGCTTTGGATCATTGGCCGTGCAGGCTCGTTGGCTTCCGTCGGAGTCCCGCTGGTCGTCCAATTGGCGGGAGCTCTATGCCATGGAGTGGGCGCTTCGATTCTTCCATCTTCATCTGCGGGGTTGCCGTGTTCTGGTGAGATCGGTCAGCTCGGTGGCAGTGGCCTACATCATTCACCAGGGCGGGACCCGCAGTTCCTCCCTGGATCTGGTGGCCTGCTCCTTTTCGGATTGGGCGGAGCAGCATCTTCTGGCCCTCTCTGCTCAGCACTTTCGGGGTGTGGACACCGTGGTGGCGGATTCCTTGAGTCGGTGGTTTCCTTTGTCTCTGTCCCTGTGTCTGGCTCCCCGGATGTTTCGGTTGCTTTGCCGGAGGTTCGGGGCTCCGGATCAGGACTTGTTTACCTCCCGGTCCGATGCCCTGGTTCCCCTGTTCTGTTCCAGGACCACGGAGCGGGGCGCCCGGGGGGGTTAGTTGCCTTGCTTCTCCAGTGGCCTCCTTGGCTTCTTTATGCCTTTCCTCCCTTTCCTCTGTTTCCCGCCTTCTTGCTGAAGGTTTGGCGGGCGGGGGCTCTGATGGTGGCTGTTCTCCCGCACTGGCCGGGGAGATCTTGGTTTCCCCTGTTGCTGGGTCTGGCTCTGGGTCCTCCTTGGATTCTGCCCCGCTGCCCCCGTCCTCTGGGGTCCCCGTCTCACGCCCTTCTGGTTCCTCTCTCTTTGGCGGTCGGACGGTTGTCTCTTGGTGTCCGTGGTCTGCCCGACCGCGTTGTATCTGTGTTGCGGGCCTCTCGTGGGAAGTCTCCTTTAGCTTCTTGTTCCAAACACTGGAATTCTTTTTCTGCGAAGTGTTCCTCTCTTGGTCTGTCTCCTACTTCTTGCCCTGTGTCTTCTGTTCTTCAGTCTTTTCTGGATTGCTTTCGGAAGCGCTTTGCTTTGTCTTCCTTTCAGGGTCAATGGTCTGCTATCCGTGCCTTGCTATTTGTTCTGCGAGACGGCTGGGGGTACTTACCGCCTTGCGTTGTTCTTCCCCGTTTTTGCGGTTTCTGGATGACGCTGTGGTCCTCTCTTTGGTTTCCGGGTTTCTCCCCGAAATCCGCTCTCGTTTTCATTCCTCTCTGGAGCTGGTTCTTCCTTCTTTGTGTCCTTCTCCTTCTTCTCCTTCTGGGCTTTTGCTTCGTTCTTTGGTTCTGGAAGGTGCTTTGTCTGTTTCAGTGGCTAGGTCTGCGGTGTTTCGCTCCTCTGACTCCCTCTTTGTGTCCTTTGGTTTGCTGGTCGGGGTGTGGCTGCCTCCCGTCTTCCTTTAGGTCGCTGGATTGCGGCCGTCATCTCTCTGGCTTCTCACGGTGCTGGTTTGCCTTGTCCTGTTGGGGTTCAGGCGCGTTCCACTCAGGGCGTGTCTGCCTCTTGGGCTGCTTTTCATGGTGTTTCTCTTGTTGATGTCTGTCGGGCTGGCGCTTGGGCCTCTGATTCCACTTTTGTGAGTCTCTGCCGGTTGAATTGTGCCCTTTCTGACCGGACCGTTTTGGTCGTGGGGTGGTGCAAGCTGTGGGTGTTGCCCCCTCGCTCTGTGTCTATGTGTTTTTACGCTTTCACTTGCTGCACTCCTTTGTGTCGGGTCTGTGTTTGCTGTGTTGGGTGTGCCAAAGGCCTTCTTGGGTGTTGCTTTGGTATGCCTCATGAGTAATGACTGGGTCGAGGACGAGGGACGTAGAGGTAATGCTATGATTACTTTCGGTAATCCCCATTACTCTTAGCCCTACTCGTCCTCGACCCAGTCATACTTCCCAACCTCCCTCCCTGTCCAGGCCTTTGTTGCTTGGTGTGTCAGGATGTGCTTCTAGTGGTTGGGTGTATTATAGCACCTGGCAGGAGGGAGGGTGGAGCCTAAAAGCGTTACCTGTTTTGTTTCCTGTCTTGTGGGATACCTCATGAGTAATGACTGGGTCGAGGACGAGTAGGACTAAGAGTAATGGGGGTTACGGAAAGTAATCATAGCATTCACCCACTCCAACACAATCACTGATATACCCATTCACAGACCCACACAAACACTCATACACCTACTCACTGATCCATAGAGCTACTCACACATCAACTCTCCCTTAAAGCCACTAACTTACATCTGTCATCAGTGATGTCATATGAGATGTCACCAGTGGTGTCATCAGTGATGTTACTGAAAATGTAATGAGTGATGTAAGCAATGCACTGCAGGGCGTAAATTATAATTAGCTCAGCCAACTATAACTGCAACATTTTTCTGCCCCTACTGTGTTTCTTTCACAGACAATAAGGAGTGTGTGGTTGCAGGGCTCGCACCCCTCCCCCCAGCAGTGAGCAGCCTCTGAAGTGATGTGAAGCACTTTGCTGCTGTGTGTGTGTATTTACATATATTTTATATAGCGCAATCTCGACCCGAATATATGCGAGCGATTTACATTACCACCGATTACGATATGCAAGAACAAATTGGCATGGACATATCGTTATGTTAAGAACTACTCACAAGTGTGTACACGCAGGCAGGTACGCACACACATGCACACGCCCCTACTGCGTTCCTTTCACAGACAATAAGGAGTGTGTGGTTGCAGGGCTCGCACCCCTCCCCCACCCCCTCAGCAGTGAGCAGCCTCTGAAGTGCTGTGAAGCACTTTGCTTTTGTTTGTGTTTTCATTTATATATATTTGAAATAGTGCAAACTCAACCTGAACATATGCGAGCGCTTTACATTAGTACCGATTACGATATACAAGAACACATTGGCATGGATATATCGTTATGTTAATGACTACTCACAAGTGTGAACACGCTGGCGGGTACACACACACATGCACACGCTCCTACTGTGTTCCTTTCACAGACAATAAGCAGTGTGTGGTTGCAGGGCTCACAACCCTCCCCCTCCCCCTCCCCCTCCCCCTCCCGCAAGGAGCAGCCTCTGAAGTGCTGTGAAGCACTTTGTTGCTGTGTATGTGTATTTATATATATTTTATAAAGCGCAAACTCGACCCAAACATATGCGAGTGCTTTACATTAGCACTGATTACGGTAAACAAGAACACAATGGCATGGACATATCGTTATGTTAGCGACTACTCAAAATTGTGTACACACAGACGGGTATGCACACACATGCAAACGCCCCTACTGTGTTCCTTTCACAGACAATAAGGAGTGTGTGGTTGCAGGGCTCGCACCCCTCCCCCCACTCCCCTAGCAGTGAGCGGCCTCTGAAGTGCTGTGAAGCACTTTGTTGCTGTGTATGTGTATTAATATATATTTTATATAGTGCAAACTCGACCTGAATATATTTGAGTGCTTTACATTAGCACTGATTACGATATACAAGAACACATTGGCATGGACATATCGTTATGTTAACGACTACTCACAAGTGTGTACACGCAGGTGGTTATGCACACACATGCAAACGCCCCTACTGTGTTCCTTTCACAGACAATAAGAAGTGTGTGGTTGCAGGGCTCGCACTCCTCCCCCCAGCAGTGAGCGGCCTCTGAAGTGCTGTGAAGCACTTTGTTGCTGTGTGTGTGTATTTATATATATTTTATATAGCGCGACCTCGACCCAAATATATGCGAGTGCTTTACATTAGCACTAATTACGGTATATAAGAACACATTGGCATGGACATATCGTTATGTTAATGACTACTCACATGTGTGTACACGCAGGTGGGTACGCACACACATGCCCCACTTCCTGTATAAAATTTCCTGTATGAGAATATGTGTTCCGGGTCATTTTCAGTGGTTACCACCCAAAAACGTAATTTCCGGTTTTCGAGCTTAATGCGCGAGCGTGGACCCGCACTCCAGTACCGGAAACTACGTTTTCGGGCCGTAATCACCGAAAACAACCTGGAACACATCATTTCATACAGGCAATGTTATACAGGAAGTAGGAGACAGGAAATACATCACAGGAAGTAGTTGGCAGCCATTTTGAGTTCAGTCTGACTCATCCTCTATCACTGATTAGATCCTCAGACATCCTGCTGCTCTCATCACACTTATTTCCCCCAAAATGGCTGAGGAGTATGAAGAGAGAGCACCCCCTTTCACAGAAATGGAATTGAACATCTTGGACGAGGGGGTGCTGGACAAATTTCCTCAGCTATATGGGGACCCTGAGTACCAGCTGAGCACTGCAGCCTGGGCCAGACTATGGGCCAACATCGATGAGCACTGCAGTACAGTGGGAGTCTACACCAGGAGTGCTGGGGCATGCCGTAAGCGCTGGGAGGACCTAAAGCGCTGGTCCCGAAACACAAACCTATGGAGCTGGTGGGCCTGTCTTCCCAGTACCATGTGCATCGTCCTCGCCTCTCCCCACTGTACAGGAGGGTTCTGGGAGCAGCTTGGCCGACCCTCCATGCTCAACTGAAGGAACATGAGCAGCAGAGACCTGGTAAGTGCATCAGATTCAATATGTCTATTACTAAAGTCCTGGCTGTTTGTTCAATAGGTTTATCACTTGTTTTGGTCTGTTCCTGTTTTCTGCGTTGGGTTTTGAAGCGCCGGGACACTCCTCGGAGTAGCTGAGCGCTATATAAAACCCATTTTAACATTAACATTAACATGTGTCTGGGAGTATGATGTGAGTGAAAGAGTGCCGTACCATTGTGTGTCCCATGCCTCCATTCACCAATTCCGTGTCCATGCAGCAGTCACCAAGATTAAAAAGGCACACTGTGGAATATGGACTGTACAGGGAAGAGTGCATTTTGGGAGTTGTAGTTTATTCAAGACAACTGGGTTAATGAGCCACACTTGTGCATTCATATTGAAGTCTGCTCTGCCAGCACCACTACCATTACTATTGAACCAAGGAAATCATAACTGATGTGTGCATTGGATGAGCAATGGTACAGACACTGTCCACTGTGCGCATGGCAGGCCAAAGGGTATTGGATGCTGTAACTTGCATTGAAGTTGTAGAGTTTGGGTTCCAATTGAGACATATCATCATGTGCCATGGAGTCAAGACAGACTTTGAGATCCTTGCATCACTCTTAAGTGTTTCTAAATTTGCAAGGTGTGTCCACTGACAGACGTCTCACCCTCAGTGGCCTGCATGACATTTCACATGTACAGATAGCTGTCACAACGGCCCACCACTGTTCACCGGTGTACTGCACTACCTTTTAAGTCAACAAAGCCAATATGTGGCACTGGATTGTCCGATAATGTGTAGGGACGGCAAAAGGCTAGACTCACAATGCAGCTAGAGAAGTAGCCCAGACCCTATGTGGATGGGTGACCCACATTCGGCATTTGTCTTGTCCCATACAATGCTACAAAGCAGATGACACTTGTCCAGATGTTAAATAGCTGCAAATCCATGTCAATGACCAAATTCAATCAAATCTGGACTCTTCATGTTCTCCTTTGGTGGACTGGTTTTGGAACTGGCACATGCAGCAGTAACAGGATACACAGATCACAAGAATGCCAAGATTGAGGGTTGGCCAAAACACTTGCGTAAGCCACAATAATACACATGAGATGTCCATGTCAGACTCAATTCAATAAATGACAGTGAACATACATGTAATGTAAGTTCATAAACACTGAGGGGCAGATTTACAAGGCCCTTGCGGCTGTTTACACCGCCTTTGTGTCACTTTTGTGACACAGTGGCGGCGCAAACTAAGCACATCTGGGAGATGTGTCACGTTGTAAAGCCCTGTGCCACATGTAGTTCCGGCACAGGAACGCCTCCTAAAAGTGGCTGAGTGAAATCTACAAGATTTCACTCAGTCACTTTTAGGTCCATGCTGCATCATTGACACTGCATGTTAGAGATAGGGCACCCCCGAGCCTTGCGCACCAATGGATGCGCCGCATTTACAATGCAGCGCGCCACCATGGATGTGCCACATTTACAATGCGACGCACCATGGTGCTAGAATGGACAGATGCGTGACACATCTGCTTCCGTAAAGGTGACGCATTGCTGGAGTTCCAGCAATGCTTGGGGTAACCCTATGCCTAACATGCTGCATCAATCCTTACGCCTGCTTCAAGCAGGCGCAGTATTTTGACGCAGCACGGCCATAAAAGTGACTGAATGAAATCTTGTAGATTTCACTCAGCCACTTTTAAGAGGCTATCCTGTGCCCAAACGGCAACCCCCTGCGCCGAAACGCCCACATGTGGTGCAGGGCTTTACAACGTGACACATCTCCCAGATGCATCACGTTGTAAATACCCCGCAGCATGTCACTGGCTTAGCGCCTGCTACTGCATCACAAAAGTGACTGCGTCGCGCTTGTGAAGCAACTCCAGCATTGCGCCGCATTTCCACCGGGGATGCATCACGCATCTGCCCACCTGAGCGCCACGGTGCGCCGCATTTAGTGGTGGCGCACGGGTGGGCAGGTGCGTCAGAACTCTTCTGACACATCTCTGCTGATTAGCAGAGATGCGCCAGAAGTCATAAATCGGCCCCTGACAACTGTAGAGTGTGATCAGAGGAACACAAATTCTGACCTTGGCTCACCTATGTATGTGTCTTGTCCTGCATGAAACAACCACCACATCAGAATTTTGCTTAAATTTCAGCAGGCACAGATGGTGAGACAAAAAAACTGCAGGAACAGGTCCAGAGCAGGAGGACATCAGTTCGCCGGCGGCTAGACCCTCATTCCACCAGCGTGGAAGAAGAGGAGGAGGAGGGAACCTCAACATCAGAAGGCATGGGGATTGCGCCCACCCGGGATGAGGAAGAACGCCACTCTGGTGCTACGTTCCGGGTGGAGGCTTTGGACACTGAAGGTGGGGGAAGGACCGACAGCTCTGACCATGATGTGGTGGAAAGCTACTCTCCTCCATGCTCTTCACAAGAGGGTCCTGAAGAGGTGTCCCCGGGGCAGGCCAACATTCATTTTGGGCCTGTCATCAGCCCCTCCCTACCTCCAGAGTCCCCCATGTCATCGGGGGATCCAGCTCTATCCCCTGCAACCTGTCCCCCTCCTCGTAGCCGTCAACCCGAACGCAACATCTGCTCCGGAACTGAGGTACCACATCCCTCCTGTTCCCCCAGGCCCCTCCCAGTGTTGCTCCTCCTGTGGCTGTGCCAGGGGACTTGAGTTGGATGGTTGAGGGTCAAACAGACATGTTTGCTTGCATCATGCTACAAGTGTGTCTAGAAATACGCACAATGCTAGCATTCTCCGATCTCTGGACAACCTCGCCACCAACGTCAATTACCTGGCCACAGCCATGTCGTCTGTTGTCTCCCAAATCCCTTCCCATACCACCTTCAATGTCTCCCCCTGTGGTTTGCCCCACACTGTTTCCCCCCATACTCCACATGTGTCACGACCCATGCGGTGCCTGTTCCTGCACCAGCCAGCCGTGTGCCTGCATCAGACACTGAGGATCTGGAGATTGTGGTCCTGGTGGATGACCAGGACACTTAACTTTTTGACTGAGACGTTGCTGTGGACAAAGATTTGATTTTCCCCTTGTAAATAGACTGGTTTCCCCGACGTATTATATTTTTTTTGCCCCACCCTAATCCAAGTTCCCTTCTCCTTCTGCATTAATATCATCATTTGTTTTCCTTTCTCCTTTCCAAATGGGCGGTTATTTTCTGTTCCTACATAAATATCTTCTACTTAGTTTAACTTGTTTGACTTCATGTTGAATGTCTGTTTCCAAATATGGACACATATTAAGTGAATCATCAGCTATACACATAATAGCTTGTTGCAATGATGGGTTACACTTGTGACTTTGTCTCACACACACACACACACACATACCTATATCGTTAGACAGGACATGATACACAACAGAATATTTCTTTTGTAGATCTATATTTTTCCTATACAATTATACACAGTTCTTGTCACTGGTGATCGTGCTTGTGACTTTGCAATTTGGGAGGTGATGATCGCTGTTAGGGGTCAGGTTGGGCTTGTCGCCTACATGTATGTGGGTGTTGTACAGGGTGATCTACATGTGCAGGGGCACATTTGGTGTCTGTGCCTGGACAAGGGCTGGTTGTGCAGGTGGTGGGAATGACGGTACAGGGGTTGGTGGTGGTTGTGCAGGTGGTGGGGGTGACGGTACAGGGGTTGGTGGTGGTTGTGCAGGTGGTAGGGGTGATGGTACAGGTGTAGGTGGTGGTTGAGCAGGTGGTGGGGGTGCCTGTTCAGGATGCCGATGTGTTTGTGTACCTTTGCTGTGGTGCTGTGCAGTTGGTGGTACAGGTGTGTGATTGTGCTGTTCTGCAGGCAGATGTGATGGCTCCCGTCCCTGCGTTGGCCGTGAAGGGAGACTTCGGATCACACTCAGCATGCTCTCCATCATTTTCATGGCCTAGGCATGGTGTCTTGCACTCTCTTCCCTTTGGGTGGATATCAGGTCTCTCATATTCCTGGACATGTCCTGCCAAGTCCTATCCATCCTATCCAAAGCTTGGCTCTCCCTGTCCACCACCTGAGGGAATTGGAATATGTCCTGCAGTGACCCAGATATGTCTGATAGGGTAGCCCCTATGGCACCAACGTCCTGCCTCACATGTGCCTGCTGTTGGAAGAAGTCCTGCTCCCACTGGCCACCATAGCCAGGTGCAGGCCCCCTCTGTAGGTGTCTGCCAGGGATGGGATGAGCAGGTAAAAAACGCCAGGGGGGGGTGGCAGGTGGAAGACTGTGGGCAGGAGAATGGTGCCCAGGGGATACCTGTACCACAACAGGGCTGGTACTTCCCACAGATGTTGGAGAGTGTGGCAGGGATACACTGTGTATTGAAGAGTGGGTAGGGGAACCACCATGTCGGTCCTGGGTGTGAGGGCTGTGAGGGAGTGATGCCTGTGTTGTGATGCGTGTGAGCTGTGGATGGTTTGCTCTATGCTGGGGTTTGGGAGGAGGCTGATGAATGCTGCTTGGCGGAGGATGTGATGCCGTGACATCAGAATCGTTATCCACGGAGTGGACGGATATGTAGTCATCATCATCCACAAAGTCAACGTCCTCATGATCTTCCTCCTCCTCTTGAGCATGACTTTCTGCCAGGATACTGCCTGGAGGATATGGGGATTCTCCCCTCTGACTCCCCGTCGGCCAACACTGGTCGTAGGTCTGTCATCCTCTCCCTCAGCATCATCTGGAACACAGAGGTTGCAACCGTATTAGTGATTGACCTGGTATTACATGTGGTGCAACACCAGGATTGTATTAACTGTACTTTGCATCAACAGATGAGGATCATGTGACCTGGTTAGGGTACCACCACAGATGACCGCTCACGCAGGGAGTGATTGTACTCACTTCCGGGGGCACATTACAGGAGGCCATCTTGGCTGAGGTTGACGGGCTAGTCTTGCACTAGGACGGAGCCCAGCCTCCTACTTAGAGGGCTTTGGCGCCGACGCGAGGAGAATCAATCTGCTTCAGAAGTACTCGGATACTTTGCTAAGCGCTGCACGAATATCAGAACTATTTTGAAACTGCTTAATACTATGATTTTGATTGACGCTACCTGAATGAATTAAGAATCAGAGTAGCATGCTTTTTTAAATTTCACCTACTTGTTCATTTTTAAATGTGCACAATTATTCATTTGTTGGCAATACTTACTGGATAGGCGCCGCTTCGCTCCCCGGTCCACCGCAGCTGGTGCTGTTTGTGTGGAGGGAGACAGGTAGGGCGACACACAGGGAGTGATTGTTCTCACTTCCGGGGGCACATTACAGGAGGCCATCTTGGCTGAGGTTGACGGGCTAGTCTTGCACTAGGACCGAGCCCAGCCTCCTACTTAAAGCCCTAATGGCACCGACGCGCAGCGGACGCTCGCAGCGGGTGCGCCGATGGTGCGCCGAAGGTAAGCCCTCCTGCGCCCTTCCGCGCACCGACCGGGCCTAGGGCCAGTAATAATGCCCGTCCAGAAATAATTCAACCCTGTAGTAGGGATCTCATATTATCATTAAATAAGAAATCACATGCATGCCATCACTCACTAGATGTAGCCACTTGGGAGGGCCCGGTCAGTTGCTATTATTGTAAAAGATCTTTCGCCTTTACTCAGGTACCATCTATCAAAGGGCTGCGTGGGGGGCTTATAAACGCAAGGTCAATGTGCAAACATGCGTTGCATATTTTTGATTTAATAAATGAGAGTGATCTGGATTGCCTCTTTATTACTGAGATCTGGCTGAAAGACTGGAGTAATCCAGATATCGTTCACACCCTTCCCCCCGGCTATCTTATTCAAAGGGCAGATATACTGGAGCAACGGGGTGGGGGCCTCGCAATTATCTATCGAGATACCTGGAAATGCTGTATAAACGAGCTCCCGGACATCAAAGGAGCAGAAAGTGTTGGTTTCCGCATCAAGGTAAATTACTCCTTTACCTTTGCGGGAGCACTAGTTTATCGGCCGCCAGGCCAGCATAAGGAGTTCTTGGAAAGCATTGGGGAAGTACTTAGTAATCTGGCCCTTAGATTTTCTAATTTTACACTACTCGGCGATATTAATCTTCATCTGGACTCTCCCACAGATCCGGCTGCAATTTCTTTTAAAGATACAATGAGTGTACTTGGCCTTCCATTACTTACATTGGACACAACACACAGGGCAGGACATATTTTGGACTGTATTTGTTCAAACCTAGATACGCTTAAAGTAAACCCTCCTATTGTTCAGACATGGTCGGATCACTCACTGATTCCTTTTAATTTCTCAGTAGATGGGGGGTCACATAGGCAAAAACTTAGGGAAAACCTCTCAGTCTGGGAAATTGGGTTGGAAAACGATCATTGGACGCCCTGATCTGGTTACGATAACTAGTGAATGCAGACCTATAATGACAGGAAACCCGTTAACAGACAATAAACGTTTTGGGGAATGGATGCTTACTTTAAAGGAGAAGTCTGGCCATGTTAATGCTAGGAATAGGCTAAATCACAATAGACCATCTGCTCCCTGGTTTACACACCTGCTAAAAGAAAAGCAAGGAGAGGTGCGAGCATTAGAACGAAGATGGCGCAAAAACTATGAAAATGAGGAGCTCAGCATCGATAAATCGGCAAGAGAACACTATTATGCACTGATTAAGGGGGCCAAAACTAATTTCTACACAGCAGAAATAGAAGCGGCTAATAATAAACAAAAAGCGATTTTTAAGATCGTGAATGTTTTCAATAATCCAAAAATATTGTTGCAGGAAATTCCTCCTTCTCAGGTGTTGTGCAACACCATAGAGGATTACTTTGAACAAAAAGTGCAGGTACTTACCAAAGATTTCTCCCTGCCTAACGCCCAGATACCAGATGAAGAGAGCCTGGCAGGCACAGACATGGTCTGTATAAGGCTTTTCGGCCTATTGGTCTGGAGGAAACCCGCCAGGCCATATTGTCGATTAAGTCGGGATCTCCGTTTTATCCTTGTCCCCCTATTCTTTTATAGGCCCTTGTAGATACAGTCAACCCCATTATTAATAATATTGTAAACGCTTCACTGGGTACTGCAATGATCCCTACAGAGTGGACACTTGCAGCGGTGAAGCCTTTACAGAAAAAACAATTGACAGATCCTACCACTCTGACTAATCTCCGGCCCATCTCACTTCTCCCTGTGCTATGTAAGTTAATGGAAACATTTGTGAATAGACAACTCACAAATTTCCTGGAGAAAACAATGCCTGGCACCCGAATCAAACGGGTTTTAGAGCTCCACTGAATCGACTCTCCTGTTTACCACAGATACCATACGTACTGCTATGGATCGGGGAAAGAAGGCTGTTTTGATATTATTAGACCTGTCTGCAGCCTTCGATACGGTCTCACATGACATCCTTATTGACCGTTTAGTAACATCTGGCATAGCAGGAGATGTATTGGAGTGGATCCAAAACTTTCTGAGGGATAGGCGTCAAGTGGTCACTCTTGGAGACTTTTGTTCAGAAGAAAAAGCCCTCACGTCCGGAGTCCCTCAGGGATCTAGCTTAAGTCCAACGCTCTTTAATGTTTACACAGCCCCCCTGATTAGGTTGATATCGTCCTTTAGGATTGATTCAATCTCTTATGCGGACAATATGCAGCTTATTCTAGTCCTGGATAAAGACACTAAGGACTGGGAAGAAAACTTCAAGAGCTGCCTATCAGCCACCTTTGAGTGGATGAGTAGGAACCATTTGAACTGTAATGCGGGAAAAACGGAAATTTTGCCGCTGGGCCCACAAAATTACTTTGTTCCCAAACAATGGTGGCCTGAAAATGCGGAGGTGCCTCCAAATACGATCAATGCAGCACGAAATCTAGGTATTAGGTTTGACGCCTCCCTGTCTTTTAAACAACAGGCTTTGGCAGTAGCTGGTACCTGTTTTAATGTCATAAAGGGCCTAAGGACATTTTTTTATTTGCTCCCACTATCAGCTAGAAAAATGGTAGCGGCCGCCTTTATAACATCGAGACTCGACTACTGCAACATCCTGTATGCTGGAACAAACAAGGTAGTCATACACAAGTTGCAAATGGTACAGCATGCAGTGGCCAGGCTTGTTTTGAAGTGGACTAGGAAATCTACCAATTCACAAACGGGTATTGTTCAAAGTCCTAGTGATCACCTTTGGGGCTTTTCACCTAGGAGGACCTAAGTACCTACAAAAGAGGTTCTTGCGTTACCATCCATCACGCAACCTTGGATCCTCTAATGCGAATTTGTTGGCCATTCCCACCTTCAGACTCATTTCGAAGGGAGGGAAATCCCTGGCCCTACTAGGATCCAAGGCATGGAATAAACTCCCCCTACATCTCCGTGCTATGGTCTTGGAATCAGAGTTCAGGAAATCACTGAAGACTTGGATATTTGGACTTCCTGATATGTGCTGTAGAGGTTTAATATGAGTATCCTGGCCTTACTAATGAAAGCAGCCTGACCAGACCTTTCATCTTTTCTGGTCTTTCAGCGTCAAGATGATCCTTGAAGTGATAGCCACGCTCTATAAAAACCTACTTACATTTACATTTACCATAGCACTGAGGTGTTACACGGAGATGTACATAATACTTGCAAACTCACCAGCTCCAGCCACAACTTTCTGTCCCTTCGCATCCCCCTTGGTGTAACCTGCTGAACCTGTCTCCTCATAGATGTTGTAGACATAGCTGTAGAGGGTAGAGACAACATTCTCAATGATCTGCATCACCAATTGACAGACAGGCACATGTGACACTCCTGTTGATTCCATGCAGAAGGGGATCTCGATATCTGCCATGGTTTAGTAATCTGAGCTAGTGACACACCTCATGCCAGAATTACCTGAAGGACAGGTATGCAAGGTTTTCACTGCTGCAGCCAGGAAGTCATGCATCCCCCGGGATGGTGTCCGCTGCAGTGGTATCATCCTGTCAGCAGCTGTGATGAGACCTATATGTCCATATTTTAGTACAACAGAAGGTAGCTATGAGCCAACATGTCATTCTCAATAACCATTTGCGGATAATCCAGGACAATGTGCAGCATGTTTACCTCATGGACTTTACATGTGGGTACCTGCTCTCATGCAGCATTTTCCAGCTGTTACCTCTATGCAGGATTTTGTTTGTTAACTGGTTCAGTTTATTTGTTAGCGCACTTCATCGCATTTGGTGATGCAGTGCACACAGCGAAATTCATTTTATTTATTTATATGTTTACTTACCTTTTAAAGTCCGTAGTCCATACATTACTACCCCCCAACCTGCCCCTCCCCACGTCACCGCCCTGCAGTTACACCTACTACCGGCCGCAGCTGCTCTAACCTTGACAACGGACCTAGTCAAGCTGTGCCATCCGGCCGGAGAAGTTGTGGTAGTCATTGTCAGATAGCATTACATTAGTTGGAAGAGTCTAAGATAATCTCTTTAAAAACAGCTAATTGTATACGCAGTTGATATCCCTTTTTACATTATGTGGTTCTAATTGCTTTTAATTGTATTTATCTGTGTACAGTGGGAATCTTTTTGTAATGCATTTGCAAAGATTTAATTAATCTAGCAAAATAAAATATATTTTCTTATCAGACACAACAAGAGGGGACCCAACTTATTGGAGTCCTCAAGATACAACAAGGTCATCTCTTCATAAAAGACGTAATGGGGCATTGATTGTGGAAGATAGAGAAGGCATCTGCAAAAACAATTCGCTTGACCTCGCAATATACTACTGTTACTATAACCCCAAATTGCACAACCATAACTTACGACGGGGACACATTGCTTAAAATAAACATCAAGGAGGGAGGTTATTGTCTTGCCCCCTACAGATTTACAATCATTAAAACATGAGCATATGATTGCTCAAATTTAGAGTTTCTAAAACTCACATATGATTGCTCAAATTTAGAGTTTCTAAAACTCACATTCTTCACCCAGGAACCATTAGAATCAAATACTAAACCAAGGTATGGAAACTGAAAAACACTCTCCAAGCGGCTCTCGTTAACCCGTAAAGTGTGCCTTGTATGTCGTTTAGGGTGCCAAGCCATGATCTATGATTTAGTATAATTAGTGAGCAAGCCATGGTCGAGCATGATTTCTGTGAAAGGTTGCACTAAACGTCTCAGGGTGTTTGGCATCCTTGCTATAAGCACAGCGTTATCGGCATACAACAACAAGGGCATAGAAACAGAATTAATGCAGGGAACATCAGAAGTAACCGTGCTTAAAAAGGTATTGAGCTTAATAATGTGCAAAATAAATAAAAGAGGAGCTAAACCAGAACCTTGCCTGACTCCACACTTTAAGTTGATGGAGTCAGAAAATGTGCCTTAAGGGCCAAACTACACTTTGGCCCTTGGATCTCAATGCACATAAGCCAGAAATTGAACAATTGAAGTGTGTACCTCCATCTCCAACATAGCATCCCATAATTTGTTACGATTTTCCTTATCAAAGGTGGAAGATAAAATCATAAAAGCAAGGTATAAATGTAGTTTCTTGGATACAGTAAATGTATCAATTTAAAGCAATATTATTCAGTAACATTTGATGGGCATAAACCAGCTCGTTAATCTGCATCTTCTTGTACTCTGTCCATACATACTTTGGATTACCGATATCCCAATCAAAATAATTGTTTAATGGACTTAACCATTTAAATGTTACGTCTAGGAAAAGTGATTTCCTGCAATGTGAATATGCATGAATTTATACAGAGTTTTACTGCAGCTAGGGATCATTATGTAACGGGAGTAATATTGCTGTTTGCACTGAGGCACACCTTCAACTAGGTGTGCCAGACACACACAGGGACAGTAAACATTTTTGCACGTAATTGACTGCCATCATGACAGCTGCAAAATCATGCTGCTCGAGGGGGCAACTCTTTAGTAAAAGACTGACCGGCTGAGTAAAGCAGCTGATCCCTTTTCATCATGCAAATGAATCCTGACATGCACTTTCAAAGGGGAACAGAGCTGCCCCTGCAGCTGGGTACAGTGAGTGACTGCACTGGTCAGCGGGAGATGTCTGTGTTGGTCCATAGTACCCCCATATTTCCTGCGGAGGGGCATCCTCAGGGGCGCACTAAGGGGCATATTATCAGGGCCGTTTCTAGGTGTTTTGCCGCCCTAGGCGAGAATTGGAAAATGCCACCCCC
This sequence comes from Lissotriton helveticus, assembly GCF_964261635.1. Lineage (NCBI taxonomy): Eukaryota > Metazoa > Chordata > Amphibia > Caudata > Salamandridae > Lissotriton > Lissotriton helveticus. The sequence continues at coordinate 1,408,272,797 of NC_136069.1, read as the reverse complement.
TCCCTTTCACTCATCAGCTACAAGTTCGTAATCCTTGCTAAGCACACTCGGTCTTCCATCCTGCTGAGGTAGGTAAATAGAGCAATCGTTGGAAACTGTATACGCATCGTGTAAAGCGCTATATGAAAATAACTGTATTATTTTTGTTTGCGGGTGGCAAAAGGACGGGATGGGATGGTTGGGTGGGTGGGGGTAGCAGCGTTCTTTGACATCACATGATATAGTCTTCGCTCGATCAAGTGACCAGACAGAAGAGCGTCAGTCAGTGCACTAGTGCATGGGAAGCTAGTTTGCAGAGCCTGAAATTGGGTTTCATGAGGCGCTTTCTAAAGGTCTATCTGTTTGAGCTATGATTTCACCGACTGTAAGATGCAATTGGTAAATGGATTGATGCAGTAACATTTAATTTCAATATTCAACTTGGGAAGGAGAAATGTATTCCAGGCGAGCATGAATAATTAATTAATATTATTACTAATAATTCAGGCTGTATATGCATCAGTGATTATTATATTTATTTACACACTATGCCTACTATCAAGCATCCAACAGTGAATATCTTCTGCTCCTTTAAATGAAAGTGGAATTTCACTTTGTTGTGGCTCTTACAAAAATCCTGCCTTCCCATTTTCTTTTCGCCTGTTTAGTAGAATGCCAATAAAAGTATCACCCACCTTTATCATTTGTTTTGTGTTAAAGTTACTACAATCGAACGGACTTTCACATTGTTATTTTTATAACTCTCGCCATAATAAAATACTTCGATATTTTTGTTAGAAAATAATTTACAATAAAAAAATATTTAATTTCCCTTTTTTACCCTATTTTTACAATAAAAGTAATAGTTTACTTAGTACTGGGGATGTGATAAACATATTTCGATAAAGTGTTATTACACTGTTTTTTAAATGAATTAACAAAACATGTTTTACACTTTTTGCATTCCTTTGTAATTAATATTATGATAAAAGTATCATAACACGTTATTTAATAATTGTTGTAGCAATTACCATGTTTTTACGTGTATTTATTGCTTCTTATCATTCTGTAGGTGCCTTAAAACACTATTGCTCCATCACATTATACGTGGAAATTACACAGTTGGTAATTTTGGGTGCTACCTAGAACAACGCTATAAAAGTTACTTTACTTTAATCATAGCACAAACAATCTCCACCGTGACCTAATGCATAAACTACAATACTTGGCCAGAGTGTGGATAAGCACTCTACTTGCTAAAACCATTTGGGAATCAGTAGCATGTTATTAACATAATTAACAGCGCCACGAAACCAGAAAACACCAGTAGCAAGTGCCTGGCTCCTCACTCCTGATCCACTGGTATAATCTTCTTGGCTCACTGAATTACTGATGCTGCGCAGCTCGAGGGTGGCGCAGAGCTCTTTTATCCCTGTCCGTGCCGAGCCTGATGTATGGTACCTCTCCCGGCCACCGACCCACTTTTGCCGCTGGATTTCTGACACATTTGTTTCCGGCGCCTTTTAATAATGAATACGAATAACTGAGACAAAAGAGGGACCCCGGGCTGAGCGCCTGCGCGAGGAGCACGACCGGAAGAAGACCACTGCCAAGCGCTTTGCCGCCCTGGCCTGTCTGAGGGTCCCTGCGCTCTGATAGTGGCGTAATTGGTGAGCCCCTTACTGCGCCTCATATGTACACTCCCTTGGCAGTGCTCGGAATCCCTGCACCTTGAGAGAGGGGCTTAATGACAGTGACCCCTGCCCTCTTCTGCACCTCACGCAGGGCCGTTTCTTGGTTATTTTGCCGCCCCCCTCCTTTTGCCGCCCTAGGCGGCTGCCTAGTCCTGCCTAATGGTAGAAACGGCCCTGCATATTATCAAGACCAGGCGATAAAAGTATCACTGCTTTATCGGCAGGAAACTGCCGCTAAAGCGGAGATAATGGGCTTGATAATATGCCCTTGTGAATTCCCAAAGCAGCCCAGGTTAACACCAGAACCTGGGCTGCTATGGGAATTCACAAGGACATATTATCAAGCCCATTATCGCCGCTTTAGCGGCAGTTTCCTGCCGATAAAGCGGCGATAATTTTATCTCCTGTTCTTGATAATATGGCCCTAAGTGTGCACCACCCGTTTGTGGTGCACTGTCCGTGGACTCTCGGATAGTCTTTTTTTCTCTGCGCCCCTGCTGGGACAGTGGCAACGTGTGTCTAGCATTTGCATGAGCATGCCCCATGCAAATCAGGGAACACCACTTTTGGATAGAGTTACATATGCGCCAGCAGCATCTGTATTGCAGGAGGGGCAGCAAAAGCATCTGCGGCCACTTCTGTAGTACCAAAGTGCCCCTGGGGTGCAGAAAGTGGGCCACACCACATGCCCGTTGTAAGTGTAACCCCGGGACCCTACGCATAAGCAGTCCTGGTTTCCTTTTTACCACTGGGCTATCAACATCTAAATATACTAAGGCCTACAACAGCAGCCAAATTAGCTCACTGGAATGCCCAAATTGAAGTGTATGTTTTGAAAGATTGCAGACTGGGAAAGCAACGCCACAAATGATTAAGAAGGCTCCAAACCCAAATGCACGCTTCAGGGACATTTTCACACTTACTTGCAGAGATGTGTCATTCGAGCCTGGCACTTTAGTTTTGCTAGCTCGGCTTCAGGCTGTAAAGAAGCAGTATCATCTCAAAAGAAGAGCAGGTTTAAAAGAAGAAAAGCTTATCTTTAGCATCACTTTTATACACCATGCCCTCGGCTTGAGAAAAAAACACTAAAATGCTCTTATGTCAAAGTCACTCTGACACTACTCTTTGTAAACATCGTGTCGAAATGTTCAGGATTTTTGTTATAAGAGATGGAAAAGACTTTTTGTTAGCATGCGTGCTACACCTTTCATTATACAATGTTTCGAATTGTTCATCGATTTGGATTGATGTGTGTTTACTCCTGCTCTTGGTCGTTGTCTCTTTCACTCTCAACTCTTTTTCATTCCAAAAAAAAACCACAGTCACCAAAAGGGCGGCTACAATTTTCTTTCAGCGTTAATTGTAATAAATGGGCTCCCTGTTGTCAGGATGCAGGCTCTCGAAAAATGCACAAACACTCTTTCTTCATAAAGTGGTAAAGTGAATTAATGCTCAATTCCGGGCCCGGGTGTCATGCTGTGCTCAGACATTTGCGTGTTGAAGTAATTGATGCACTGGTGGCTTTTGGGGGTGGTACTAAACAATTACAACTCTTTTAAAAATTTAACATCAGAAAAACAGTGTACAGTGCATAAAAAAGAGTCAATTTTGCATCACAATTATTATTATTATGACGAATGGGGCTGTTTTATAAATTGCACCCTAGAACTGTAGGACTTTATGTTAAAACAAGCTTTTTTTGAGTGCGTAACAAGTTGTTCTATGGCGATACATATGGAACCATCAAGATGCTCCAATACATACCTATGTATATATGTGATATTTAGCACAAACCTAGGCGAAAGGCAGTGGAGCAATGTACAGGGACCAAGGCACTGCCTAACTTTTAAAAACAATAAATTCAGGGGCCAAATTTCTGTCCAGAAGCTTGAGGCCAGTGGCATAGCTAGCCCTTTGGTCGCCCATGATGGTCCCTGTGTTTGCCGCCCCGCCGCGGCCGCATTGAAGAGTGGGGGGAGTGCTGGCGAGATATGTGGGGGTGCTGGCCAGATTCCGCCGATAGCTGTCCCTCGACTGCCGATTGTAAGTGGGTGGCGTTTGCTGCCCCGAGATGGCAGGTAAGAGCAGGAGGAGGATGCCTCCCCTAAAACTCATGCAGCCCGGGATGGACTGCCCCCCCTTGCTACGACACTGCTTGAGGATGGTGTTATCGAATGCATAGTGCCAAATACCAAGGCTTTATAGTCTTAATCCCACTTCATGCCGCTTTAATTCACAACCAGACATTCCCTGCCTCTTAATCTCACTCTTGCAGGTTTCTGTTGTTTCTCTGTCTTGTTTTTCCCATCATTCTCTTCCTCCTTCCCTCTCTTTATTTTGGATTTTACTCTTTTACTCAGAGCCAAAGTCTGATAGGGAAAAATAAGTATTGTGCCAGTGGGCCCCATCTGCAAGCACCTGCTCAAATTAAGGACTGATCCAAGGCAAAGATAAAGTCATTTTGTGACAGGAGGGATAGTTGTTTACTAAGAGCAATAATGTACTGTAGCCATTTGTTGTGTAATGTTCTTTAAAGATGTGTGTATTCAACTCCTTCCTTAATTTAAGAATGTTCGTGTAAGTACAACTTTTTTTTTTTGTCCTCATATGCCTCTCCTCACCCCGTGCCGTCGCGGTTCCACCCTGGGGTAATTTCATCTCATATGGTAGAAATAGTGCAGTTGGGAGCAAGTGTATCACGCTCACCCTTCCTCCTTTAAGCAGACCTTCACCCGAGATTCTGGAGAGGCTTAATCATAGGATTTTATTGTTCTATTTCACATAAGTCTTAGCCCCCCTCACCATCACCCATATTGTTGTAAGAACGGAGTCCAAAATCTGTATCTCTTCTCGTTCCGACCAACCATATCTAGCTTTGCTATAGCTCTCATAGCTCTTAACCAGTTCAAGTCTGATGGAGGGTCAACAGATACCCACATCCTACAAATTTCCCTCCGAGCCACCAGTATGCCAAAAAAAAACAGCTTTGCTTTGTCATTAAGGCCCTTACCTTGTAAGTCAGCTCTTCCCGTCATAACAAGTTCAGGGCTTACCTCCAGTTGTTGGCCCAATACGGCAGACAAGCATTTACTCACTGCTTTCCAGAAGTCCTCTGTCGCAGGGCATGTAACAAACATATGCAAGTCGTCTTTGTTCGGGGCACTACATTTGAAACACCTCACTGTTCCGCCATCCTTGAATTTCGCCAATTTTTTGGGTGACCATTACGCCCTGTGGAGAGTGAACAAGTGGTTTCTCCTTAAATTTGCAGGTTTTACCACCTTGTAAAGAATCATCATAGATACTTGCCATTGGTCTTCAGTCGCGATCCTCGGCAAGCACTCTCCCCACAGGGTCTCAGGCAATGTAAAAGGTCCATCTTCTATCTCCACTATTGACCAATACCACATCGCCACTTCTTTTTTGATTGAGGTCTCCAAAGCTAACTTTTCTTCAAAAACATTATAGTGCCCGATAGAATTTTCCTTTCCAACAGCCCAACTTTGTATCTGAAGATATTTAAAGTTAGAGAACTTATGGCCCCACTTGTTTTCACAGTACTCCACGGTGCTAAGCTACCTTCTAAAAACAGATCCCCCATCTCTGAGGGCCCTCTGTTTTTAATGGCCTTGCCAATGCATCCTCGGACCAACTCGGAGCTCCTGGTGTATTCCAAATCGGTGCCATTGCGCTAAAATATGGTATCTTTGTTGCCCTCCTGACTCTGTACCATAACATTGCTAAGTCTTTCAGTACCTTTAACCTTATTTTTTTGAAGTACTTCGGGTCGGCAAATTTGTACATAAAGCCATTCTGATCGATCCTTTCCATTCTAAGCAGTGCTGACATTAGTGTACCAATGGATGAACTCCCTGGAGTACCCAAAAGCATTCTGCAGTTCCTCAACAAAAAAGCCCAAGAGTAGATCTGAAAATCCGGAGCTGCCAGGCCTCCTTTCAAAAGTTTTCTCCTAATCTTTTTCCAAGATAAACGCGATCCTTTGGATGCCCAAATAAAAGACCCAATCTCACTTTGCAGCTTTATGATCCCCTCCTTCTCGAACAAAAGTGGTATAGAGTCAAAAAGAAAAGTTATCTTAGGTAAAACCATCATTTTAACCAAGTTAACTCGGCCATATAATGTTAGCGGCAGGTGCATCCAGCCTTTCATAGCCTGGGAGATTTCTTTCCTAACTTTAGCAAAATTAACTTTTGTAAGTTCCTTTATGTCTTGTGTTATTCGAACCTCCAAATATCTTATCTCTGTTTTGCATGCTATATCGTCTGCATTTAAGTTCCAGGACATGATCTCAGTTTTGTCCCTATTTAAACAATATCCAGAGACCTCCCCAAATGTCTTCGTTATAGTATCTATACAGCTCAATGATTGATGTAGTTTAGGGGATAAAATAATGATATCGTCCGCATATAGCCCGATCTTCTGGCCCACCCCTGAAACTCAAAAGATGGAATCGACTCTGCCTCTCTAATTCGACACGCTAAAGGTTCTATATAAAGATCGAACAAGAGAGGAGATAAGGGGCATCCCTGCCTTGTGCCCCTCATTACTTTTATTGGCGAGGTTAATGTCCTATTTACTAATACCCTCGAGGTAGGTGACTGATATAGCCATGCCAAGACCGTACCAAAATTAACCCCCATATGTAGATGTGCTATTATAGCTTTCAAATACACCCAGTTAACACGATCAAACGCCTTGGCGGCATCCAAAGCAACTACCGCCAAGGGGAGATTTTGTGTAACTGCTACATCCATATTACTTATAAGGGAAAAAGTTAACTCCTTTAAATTCCTGCCTTTGATAAAGCCCTTTTGATCTCTGTGTATAAGATGTGGGGCAACTCTAGCCAACCTATCTGCCAGGATCTTAGCAAACAGCTTTTAATCACTATTTAAAAGCGAAATCGGCCTATACGAATCCATATATTTTGGTGATTTCCCAGGTTTAGGAATAACTATGATGTTTGCCTCATTCCATGATTCAGGGAGGGCGGCGTTTCCCCAAAAAATGTCATTGAAGAGCTTCATTAATAGGGGTGCCACACTCACTACCAACACCTTATATACTTCAACAGGAAGCCCATCCGGGCCAGGAGCCTTCCCTTTCTTCACATTCCTAATAACCACCTCTACTTCTCCCTGCGTTATCTCTTGATTTAATGTTTCCTGAAACTCTTCTGTCAGTGGATTCAAAACCTTCACCCAATTATCTATTTCCTGTTCAGCTGGGGCAAGATCCTCCCTGTACACCTCTTCAAAATACCTGTGAAAGGCTTCAGCAATATCTTTTGTATCCGTAACAAATCGTCCTGACTCCCCATCTTTCACTTCTTTAATCATGCTTCGTACCCGGTCACTCCTTGCTTTCCAGGCTAATAACTTACTTGTGCCCTCACCATATTCAAAGTGTGCCAATTGACTAGCCTCGTATTTTTCTCTAACCCTTTTGGAAACCACTGTAACAATTTCTCTTTTCAATTCATCCAGTTCTTGAACTAATTTTTCATTAACCTCGCTACTCCCTGTATTTACTAGGTCTACCTCCTTTTGACGAACTTCCTTTTCCAGGAGCTCTATCCTATTAAAATATACTCTTCTTTTGCTTGCGGCCAGAGCTCCCAACCTCCCCCGTTCATGTAAGTACTACTGTGTAATATATAGATTTGCGCATGTTTGAGCTTAGCTTTAAGTGTGATGTCCGTCATCTGTTTTACATCAGGGGATGCAAAAACATTGCCACGCTAGAGTAAAAGGCTAGTGGTGGTGTCATGGGCAAATGTGCACGATACATCAACTATTTCAACTAATTACTTGATTCAGACATCGCCTGAGGTCAACAAATACTGATACATTAAATTAGTATTGTTAGATTATAAAAATAAAACTCTTAATACACTTTATAAAATGAATAAGTAGTAGTTTTGTCTGATCCACTTTTACAACATACACTTCATAAAATTTTTATGATTGTACGCTTTTCTTTTAAAATAACTTCAAGAAACTTGTAAAAAAAGTATGCAAGTTATGACTAACATATTCATTAGCGGGAGAAATACACAACATGATTAAATCTTGAGCAAAAATAGCATTATGTCTTAAGCGAATTGGTAATACACATTATTCATCATTTTATCCACACACTGTTAAATAAGAAAGTAAAGCCGATCAGTGTTGTAGTACTTACTATAGTGTTTAACCTCTAGATTTTGCACGACGCTCTCAATGTGTATCAACGCTGGGTTATTTCTATCTGTTTCTACTAGTTCACCTTCTGATAGCTGGTCAGTATGTGCATTTGAATCACAGGCCTCTTTGATGTAATTGCTTTAGATACCATGGAAATTAAAACAATATACTATCAAAAGGAATGTAAGTGTATTATGGGCAATGTAGTTATTTCAATACCTAACATAATAAATGGAACTGTAAAGAAAAAGTACAAGCAGGAATGACCATTGACTCTTGGACCCAATTTTACTGAATGCTTGCTAGCCCAATGCTTCCGGATGACCTGCAGCGCTGCGTTGCACGAACCATCTTCACAAAGAGTCATGCTGAAGAAGTCCTCAGAACCATATTCACAAAAAGTCATGCTGAAGAAGTCCGCAGAACCATATTCACGAAGAGTCATGCTGAAGAAGTCCTTGGAACCATATTCACAAAGAGTCATGCTGAAGAAGTCCTTGGAACCATACTCGCAGAGTCATGCCGAAGAAGTTCTCAAAACCATTTCCACAAAGAGTCATGCTGAAGAAGTCCTCAGAACCATATCCACAAAGAGTCATGCTGAAGAATTCCTCAGAACCATATTCACAAAGAGTCATGCTGAAGAAGTCATCAGTTGCATTTGAAATTTTAACGTGATGGTAAGCTTTGCACTGAAGCACAAAGGCAAGCCAGTGGATCTTGTGTGACATTGGCATTCAATGTTCACTCTACAGTTCAAATTGTTATGCAAGGACCACCACAAAATGTGTAATTTTGTACAAATTAGTTGTTAGGTGTCAAATATTATATTTTCCCTTATGCTAACCTGTTTTTATTTGGTGCTGTAATTTTATGCCAATCCAGGTTGTGCATCTTTAGTAGTTCTGACTTTGTATAACATTAGGGGAGTGTTTGCCCTCTTCTTTTCAGTTACTCTGCGTTGCATTTATCATCAGAGGTTTGGTGCTATGCATATCAAAGCTATAATGGCTTTGCTCTCACGTCAACATTTTGGTGCAAAACATATGTTGCTCTGAACATTTGATTGACTCTGCTATTTATGCAGCTTGCAAATTTGGTCCAAATTTAATTAAATAGGATTGAAATCAAAAACCACACAAAACACATATTATATTATCTTAGTGATGATGACGCATCTGCTTTGCTATTGACCAAGTTGAAGAATATTTACCCAACTTAAATGGTAAAACACAGAGGAATCCAACCTCCATCCAACTTATTTTTTAATAACTACCACATTTTTTTTTATTGCTAAATGCCCAGCCTGCTAAGTTTTAGTTGTGCTATTTAGCTTCTTGTTATGTTATTGTATAGCTTTCTGTAGTTTATTTCAGTTCTGTCAACACATTTAACTATTTAAGACACCCGGGCCATACTAGAGAATACAGCGCACTCTCCTTGCTAGTGCCGAGTGTACCTTTCAAAAGGTACACTCGGCGTTAACAAGGAGAGTGAGGTATATTATGTAGTATGTGCTGCCCTGGGGGCAGTGCATTCCAATGAAATACAAAGTGGCTTTGAAGGAGCCACCCCGCGTTTCACTGTGCAGGTGGCAACCTGCCTGCACTTTTAAGGGGGATTAGAGACGCGCTACCTGCTACTGCCTCAACGGCCAGCTTGAGGGGACTCTAAGTCCCAGGGTGCCCTGCTCCCAAGAGAGGGGAGCCAGCTGCCACCGTCACGCTAAAAAGCGCCAAGAATCACCCCAGCGCGTGGATGCGATACCTGCTACTGCCTCAACTGCCAGCTTGTCGGGACTCTAAATCCCAGAGTGGCCTACTCCCAGGAGGGAGGAGCCAGCTGCCGCCGTCGTGCTAAAAAGCGCAGAGAATCACCACAGAGCGGGACACGCTACCTGCTACTGCCTCAACTGCCAGGGAGGGAGAATACAGCTGCGGCAGTCATGCTAAAAAGCATTGAGAATCACCGCAGTGCGGGACGCACTACCTGCTACAGCTTGTGGGGACTCTAAGCCCAAGGGTGCCTTGCTCCCGGGAGGAGCCAGCTGCCGCAGTCACGCTAAAAAGTGCTGAGTATCACCGCAGCATGGTATGCGCTACCTGCTACTGCCTCAACTGCCAGCTTGTGGGGAATCCAAGTCCCAGGGGGCCCTGCTCCCAGGAGGGAGGAGCCCTCTGCCACAGTTGTGATAAAAAGCACCGAGAATCACCCAGCGTGGAACGCGCTACCTGCTACTGCCCCAACTGGCAGCTTTTGGGGACTTTAAGTCCCAGGGCGCCCTGCTCCCAGGAGGGAGAAGCCAGCTGCCGCCGGCACGCTAAAAAGCGCCAAGAATCAGCCCAGCGCAGGGACGCGCTACCTGCTACTGCCTCAACCACCAGCTTGTGGGAACTCCAAGTCCCAGGGGGCCCTGCTCCCAGGAGGGAGAATTCAGCTGCGGCAGTCATGCTAAAAAGCATTGAGAATCACCGCAGTGTTGGACGCACTACCTGCTACTGCCTCAACTGCCAGCTTGTGGGGACTCTAAGTCCCAGGGCGCCCTGCTCCCAGCTGCCGCAGTCGCACTAAAAAGCACCGATAATCACCACAGCGTGGGACGCGCTACCTGCTACTGCCTCAACTGCCAGCTTGTGGGGACTCTAAATCCCAGGGTGCCCGGCTCCCAGGAGGGAGGAGCCAGCTGCCGCCGTTGCGCTAAAAAGCACCGAGAATCACCGCAGCGCGGGATGCGTGCAGGCCGCAAGGGCAAAGGGTGGGCCCGTCCTTGCACATCATCGCCAGGAAGAGGCAGGGCAGGGCCGCCCCTTTTTCATTTTTATCTTTGGACAATCAACGTGTAGCCATTTATGACTGAATAAGCTACTGTGCCAATCCTTGACAATCCCTTGTTTTCTTTTTCATTTTTAACTCTCCCTTGGGAGATTTCCTTGCAGACTAAAAACGTTCTAGAAACTTAATACTTGTAAATCCTTGTTTTCGTTTTGATTACAACAAGAATTTCCTTTTAGGGAATTCGCTACAGGCTGACTTCTAGAAAGTATTGACCGTAAGCATCTATTGCAGGCCAAATAATGGGCAAAAGGAAAACCATGGAGAGCATGGGGGGTTAACGGTCTTACTGGCGGGGCGGGCAAAGAGGGAAAACGGCAAGAAAAGCTCTCAAGAATGCTTCTAACAATTGTATGAGGGATAGAATTGATACTCTCACCACAGAATATGAAGGGGTATTAGGAGCTGAGTTGCCAGCCCCCACTGATTACACTAATCCTCCGCCTGAAAAGAGCCCTATCCCCTTGTGCCCAACCATTGTATCCTCAATGTTTCAGAAACCCCAACGCAGAGATGCCTCAGGCCATAGTGAGGCCACTCAACTAGGCCCCAAGTCAGGGCAGTTGGAAGGTATTCCTCTCCATCCCCCTAATTCTCCAGTTCATGATGCCGCAGGCCACCCTGAGCCCTCAATTATTTGCTAAAATAGATTTGCAGCATTGGCTGATGTGCTTGTTTGTTCTGGGGAAGTAACGCCCCAACTTTCAATTACAATTCCTAAGGAGAGTTTGATTGAGTTAGCTAAAATCGCATTATCGTCCCAGGCTCTTTTTCAGATTGTTAATTCACTCAGGGTGGAGATAGGTACGATGAAGCTGATGATTGAGGAGCTTGTGGCCACTCTCAACTTGTTGGCCTCGAAAAATTTTACGCACATTCCAGCAGCTTGTCTGACGCCCAATCCATATCCACATTGGACACTTAAAACTGCCCACAAAAAAGGAGATTTAACTTGCAATGGTTCGTCTCCCCTTCTTACAGCCTTACCCCAACAGGCCCCCATGGTTTTCATCTCCAGGCAGGTAGGCCCCCCCCCAAGCTAACTCATGTAATATTCAGCAAAAGCAACTTTCTTCCCAAGTAACTACAAATTGTAAAAGATTTAATAACACATCAGCAACCACCCGTTTGGGCACTAAAGATCACTCTCAATTGAGTAAACAATCTATTCCACTCCCTGTACAAGCGTAGACAATCTTCATGGTCAACGTCCCTAAGTTTGTTTCACTTGGTGGATTTGAAAATGAAGACTCTTTGAAAAACAAGTTCATACACTGGATATGCCATGTCAGGGGATGTCGCTCCTTGATAAGGGAAGACATAGTCAGGGCACGGAGATGCATGTTCCATAACCAATCATTGGACTGCATCGAACTTACCCTGACTAACCCCGACCTGGCTGAAAATCTTTTGGCCTTGGAGTACCAAACTTGCCCCCCAGACTCTTCAGCCATTCAGCTTAGGCGCTTCTCAACAATTGCTGCTTCTAGGGCACTTGATAGTACGTTAATGCTGCCCACACTAGGGGGGGACCTCACTTGAAGATGTTGATTGACTACCAAATGACTCCAAATTACATTAGGAACCCCAATCTATCCCTTTAGATAACAATCAAAGTGCCCCTATCACTATGCAATCATGCACTGATCACAAACAATCATCAACTAGTTTGGGACCCATGAACCGCAGTAGCTATCCTGTTTGCAACCTGAGGGGTCAAGGAGTCGCAATATCCACTGATACACTTGTTTTGTTTTTTCCTCTGCCCCAATGCCCTTGAGCCAACAAACCCCTTTATGTGATTGGACCCCCTTCTCCCAGCTCAAAATTATTCCCTTGAATGTGGCAGGCCTTCATAGCAAACTATTACTACCTGACTGGTACGATCTGGTCGAGGGACATGACATAGTCCCACTCTATAAGTTGGGTTACACTTGTTTCCTTATACCAGCTACCACTACAGGGAGAGGGCGGCCTTCGTGTGACCTTATTATCTGGGTGAATATTGCCATGGACTGTAGAATTATTGAACACCGTTGTACGGGCCCAGACATAATGAGACTTCCAATTAAGGGAAGTAGAGGAGGCGAAACTCTTGAGCTGTTCAATGTTTATATAAGGGGAACACCATGGGGTAAATCCTCACCTATTGTCACGTCTTTGGAACAGGAGTTATCTGGTTGCCCATCTGATTCATATGTCATGGTTGCAGGAGATCTTAACTGTACCTTTGAGCCTCTAAGCTCTGAGGACATGCTGGGGGTAGAGGAAAATGATACAAAGTGGGGTGTTCCACTTCTAAATATATACCTATTAAAAATGGTCTTGGGTAGCAATTCAGCTTAACACGTTTACCTTAGAATTCGACTGAGGGCTACCAAATGCAGAACATCATCAGATGCCATAGGGTCCAACACATACAATAGAGCCAATTGCCCCTAGTTTCTACTACTGATAGTGATCATAACCCACTCTGTTTGATCATGAAGGTCCCATGGTCCTCCCCTTGTCCTGCTTATAGTGTAGGTTTCTCTATGATGACCAAAGAAGTGGTCCCTTCTAACTGCAGAAGGTACCACAAATGGCCTAAAGTTGTTGCCCAAGAAACAAAGATGGCTGGCATCAGGCATGCCCTGACTGAGAACACCCTTGAATTACTGGAGGTATTGAGTGAAACAGATGGGCTGGAGAAGATCCCAGAATTATATAGGAGTATGATAGATCAGATAGGGTCCTTTTTTCAAATAGCAACAAACTGCAGTAAACCAATTTCGCGCCAAAAACGTTGTCAGACATGGTTTACAAGGGAATGCAGACAAAATAAAAAGGCCCTAACTCTAGCAATTAAAAGTAAACATTGTCCTCTGATACAAACTACTAGAAAGGAATATAAAGTTGCTATCCTTTGTACAAAGCTGAAGTGGGATAAGTCCCACTGGCAGAATTTAAAGTACTCTAGTATAGCCAGGGATGCCAACTTTTTCTGGGACCTTGTCAGACGGGCACATAGGAAAGATCCTGACCTAATTCCCAATCACATTACAAGCCAAGATTGGTACAATCGTTTTGGGAAACTTTACGCTTGGACAGATGCAATTTATAAAGAAGGACCATATGACCAACTAAGTGCCCATCCTATCCCAAATACCTCTGACTTCTTCCTTCTTCATACTAGAAGAAGTAGAAGCGGCTATAAAAACAATAGTGCCAGCAAAAGCCCCGGGACCAGATGGTCTCCAGGGAGATCTTCTTCTTGCTGATCACCACAATTAGGCACGTTTTTTTAATGCTTTTAATTAATTCCTTTGCTAAAGGATACCCAGTACCTGAATCGTGGAAGGGTGCAGAGGTGGTACCAATCTTTACAAAAGGTGTTAGGTGTTCTTCAGTTAGGGAGGACCCTGCCAACTACCGTCCAATCAGTTTGATTGATGCTATTCAAAAAGTAGTTGGCAGGGTGTAGCTGCAGAGAATCCAATATTGGGCGGAGGACGAGAACGTCCTCTCTCAATATCAGGCGAGATTTAGGGCCAACACAGAGACGATCGACCAAGCTTTCAGGCTGCTTCTCCTTTACTGGAAGGTAGTCGTGATTGGCAAGGGCTGTCTTTATCTCACCTTCATCGACTTAAAGACTGCCTTTGACAAGGTCCCCCGCAATTGATTGTGACAAATGTAAATGTAAATGTAAATGTATGTGTCTTGTAAAGCGCACTGCTGCCCTGAGGCGTCGTGGCGCTGTAGACCGCTGGGGAACCCATCCTGGCTATCCCTGTGGGATGGTCCCTACTGGGTATCTCCAAGGTGAAACCAGGCATCCCCGGCGATTGTGGGGGCCGTTGTAGAGATGAGGCAAGCTAATGTCCAGAGTTGCCGAGTGTGATCCCTGGTTAGAGTAGGCACCGAGGCAAGAATTATCGAGTCCGCTGACCCTGGTCCACGACCCTGCCGCGTCAGGAATTGAACCCTGGTCCCAGACCGTTCTCTGCTTCCGGGTCTGCCGCCTCTAACCAGTGAGCCACACCACCACAAATATTAGGTGAGACGGGGATCCCCCTATTGGTCCTCAACCTGTTGGTCCGATTACCTAAGGGCAATTACGCTCAAGTGAGGTTGGGGTCCCCAGAACAGAAAACAGACAGGATCCCAGTAAACAGGGGAGTACGACAGGGCTGTGTATGGCACCCACCCTGTTCTCTCTATACGTGAACAGAGTGGTTAGCTTCCTCCAGGAAGTTCCATCAGATGCCTCAGCCTTGGCAGGAGATAGGGTACCCACTCTCCTGTTTGCAGATGATACCCTGCTGATCCCTAAGACCCCGGCAGGGCTACAAAGACTCCTGGATTGATTTCAGCTCTTTTGCAAATCTAGGGGGCTGGTCAATAATACTTCTAAGCCCAAGCTTATGGCGTTTAACCCCTATAGACTATTTAGATATAATCCCACCTGAGATGGAACCCGCCTGGAGAGAGTCAGTACTTTTGATTACTTAGGTATTCAACTCTCCGAAAAAATGTATTGGAGATACCACATTGACAAAATGCTTTTGAAGCATAAACGTGCGGTTGGGGCACTAGGTAGAGAATATCGCTCTACGCAGAGCAGACCAGTGGCCCCGGCTTTCAAGATTTATGCTGCAAAGGCAGTTAGTTTGGCCCTTTACAGAGGTAAACTATGGGGTTTCGACAATGTAGAAGAAATCTGCAGATTCGAACATAAGTTTTTGAGAGACCTAGTGATGCTCCCTCGTAATGTACCACTGAAACCCCTGATGAGTGATATGGGTAGACGATCATTCAGAGACATAGCCAGGCTGTGACCACTGCTCTTCTGGGCCCGCCTATGCCGAACTGCTGAACTTTCCAACTATGCCGCTAGACTCACAGAGGTAATGAACCTAGATGGTAATCAAAGAGTCAGCTGGATAAATAATGTTAAGAAATCACTTCTCGCCCTTGGCCTCAAGGAATCGTGGGAAAGACAAAATCCCCCCATTAAGGTTGAGTTTAAAACACTCTATTGGGCCTGGGTTGACATGCAGGAGCTCAGCAATTCCAAAGCAGGAAGGCTTACAGAAGATTTGTATCTACATAAGCAGCACATTTACGTAGAACCATATCTAGATTTTATTCAGACACCACGAGATAGGGCGCTTTACATACAGCTTAGGGTAGGCTCACTTTTGGTACGCAAATTAACTGCAAAGTGAATCCCCCCTACCAGATAATTGCAGGCTGTCCCTGTTGTGAGGCACTGGCTGAGAGCGTGGCCAATCTCATGTTTGGTTGCCCAGCATACAAAATGGCAAGATCAAGATGGCTAAAACCCATCTGCAGACAACTGGGCATTTCTGACTATTGTGCTGCTTTGCGTATTCTGAAGTCCGATACAAGAACTCTCTTTGCTTGTGGCGTGGCTAAGTATTTAGGCTGCGTCTGGATAGTAAGGTACACATTTCTACACAAGGCCATCTATTGAAATACTATGGTTTTATTCTATCTTTTATTCGAGCTCAATTTGCTTGCCCAAATTATAATACACTATCACTTTAAATATCCGTTTTAAATGTAAATGTTCTATTTTTGTATTTAAGGTAGGAACCCAATCAATTTTATCTATAAACTGAGGATTTGTTTGATATAGCTTGTTATTGTTACTGATTTGGCAATATGACAACTTATTATGCTCTGAAGGATCTGCATATTTTAATTATTATCACTTTAAAGATAACTCATATTTTTATTGATGGACTGTCAGAAAGCTTTTATGATATTTGAAATGAAATGAGAACCCCTTGCAGGCAGGTTCATTGAGAGAATGCACACGCCTGCATGTGGATGTCTAGGGGGCACTCCTTTCTCCCCTATAGAGGGCTGCCATCAGGTGGCACAGTCAGTTAGCCTCCTGACCACTGCTTTGTCTCTGCGCCTGAATCTATAATATGACACGGGTGCAGAGGCAAAGTTATTCCCTCTTTTGCATGGTGCTGGGCCCCATAAAAAATGAGGGACCCCCCTCCAGTCATTGTGCTGGCACCAGTGGTGGTGTGTCCATTAGGGGTGCTGGGGCGTGGCCCCACAAGCCGCCCGCGCCTGAAGCTCCCGAGATTAAGCTAATGTATGTCAGTCACTTTGAGTCAGCATGACGCTGGACCGCCCACCCCCTTCAGAGTCTGAAGGGGGTTGGCGGTCTGGCGTCATGCTGACACACTGTGACTGACATGCATTGTAGGGTCGGCATGGGGGGGGGGCGCAGAGCGCGCAGCAGGAAGTAGCACAAGTGCGCATGCTGGGCTTAGGTCAGAGAATTTATCTGACCGGCCCACTCATGCGCACTAGTGTTGCGTCTGGCTGGCGGCTGTGCATTTAGGAGAGCGAGTATAGGACCACACCATGGATCAGGGGGATTCTGGTCTCCTGCAGGCTTGCCTTGGTGCACGGACCACCCGCAGTGCACAGTCCCTCCCACACAACCTAGAGGGCCTAAAATGTTTGTGTGTGCTCGGTCTGTACTGTCAAGTGGTGGGGGTGGGGGTGGGGCTGTAGCTGTGCAGTAGTCCAGTACTCGCAGGTGTATTAGTGACTACAGAGGAAGGGCTTGTGGCTGGGCCCCAGGCCTGTACTACAGTCTAGCACTTCTGTGTATGCCTAGTCTGCTGTGTGTGCCTGTATCCCTCATTGACCCATGCTTTTTTGCTTTATTTCTTTATTTCGACAGTTTGTTTGTCATAAAAGAGAAATTACAGACATTTGTTACATCTAAAATATTTAAAACGATTAAAAGGTTAAAACATTTCGACAAATCCATATACATTAGACAGTAGAGAAGTGTAATATACGTAGTCCTTCATACCCCAACAGAGATAAAAGGGGGCAACCCCCTGTGGTCCAGTCAAGTAGTCCAATTCAAATCTCAGAGGGTATTTAACAGTGACCTCCTCATGTTCCACATTGCTGCTAAGTACTTAGTTACAGCAAAGACCACAACCGACAAGAGATCGGACTTAAGAATCCTGTATGCTTGGGCACAGTGGGTTAACCCCAGGTTTTTGCTTAACGGGGCAATCCACCTCCTCCTTGAACCAACGTAGGCAGGGCAGAAAAAGACAACATGGACCTCACTTTCTAGGTTGGCGCTGCAACCTGGGCAATTTCCAGGGGATGAAGTGCTCCATGCCTGTGTCCCTCACTGCCCCAAGCATGGTGCTTGCAAACTCCATGATTGTGTAGTCTGCTGTGTTCATGTGCCCTGCACTGTCCTGTGCCTGTCCCTCAGCATGTCATGTGCGTCTTGCTTTGCTCCATGCTGAATTAAGCACTTGTTGAATGTGGGCTAAAGGCTGCACGCGGTGCTTCCATAGAAGAACTATAAAGAAAGACACTGGAGAAATGTGCATTTCAAATGTATTTAGTGAGCAATGGAATTGGCTTCATAGCACTGTGATGGGAAGTGCCGGGATAGCAATTGTTCCGATTGACAACCTTTTTCTTGTCATCATTAAACTGTGCTAAAACTAATAGCTTATTAAACCAGGGTTGCTTTTCTGTATTATAGTGAATAGCACAAAACAACTGACTTGTCTAGGGAAGCCCCATGCCGCTGTATAAGCACACATTTGTTCTGTTGTACAGTTCATCCCACAAGTCCAGGCATCGGCTGTTTCTTCCAGTTAAGAATATTGGGGCATATTATCAAGGGATTTATCTCCGCTTTTTTGGCTTTAAAAGCCAAGAAAGCAGAGATAAAATTATCTCCCTATTACCTAGCTGTCGCTAACACCAGTTAGCGACAGCGAGTAGAAGATAGCGACCGTCTTGGGCCCCGCTTTGCATGTCAGAGATATTGATCACTAATGACATGCAAAGTGGGCGTGCCAAGATGTTAGCGACTGGAAACAGTCGCTAACATCGCTATCTCCTATTACCAACTTTTGGAGATATTCGCGCTAGCGCGAATATCTCCAAAAGCTAACACCTGCCCCGAGCAGTTCTTAGCCATGTTATCCAATGGGAGGTGGATAACATGGCTAAGAGCATTAGCTCGGTAATGCATGAATATCGCTGACTTTACAGCGATATTCATGCATTTCGGCCGATTTTTATCGCTTAGGAGATAAACCTTGATAATAGCAAGGCTCTTAAGCGATAAAAATCGGCGCAACACGGCGATAAAATTATTGCTGCTAAGCCAACATAGTGATAATTATCGCTAGTTGTTGGTAATATGCCCCATTATGTTTACTATGGTGGATTATGCATTGTGGAATAGGGTAGTTCGTCATCTTTCATATTTTCCATCTATTTTTCCCCAACATCTCCTGCTTTCGACCCGTTTGTTGCCTTAAACATTTTGTACTTGCTACTACTTTTTACGTCCTCAGAGTGGTTGGTATAATGATCGATCATACAAGAGTTTACGATTAGGATAGCTTGTTTTGCTCATAAATCGTGCCAGGCAAAGTTACAGTGCTTTTTCACATCTGATTGAAGCCATTACGACTGGCGTCTGAGTTTGGCTGAGACAGATGTATTATCTGAATTAACCCGTAACCTTCTCAGAGATTTTGTGGCTACATTGTCTGTTCAGACTCTGATTAGATTCGCCATCTCTGTATTCAACCATATGCACTTTATTATAATAATACAGAATTACTGCAGCAGGTACTCTAGACGAGAGTGCAATAATTAAATTATGACTGCATTGCAAAAGAAAGTCGTAAAAAGAGCAGTACACCACAAAATGGTCTACATTGTGCGTAAAAGTGATATAATGGCAATGGGTAATATATAGCACGTGTGTCTAGTGCACTTTGTATCTTCTATTTTACCTGCAATAACATGTGATTGTCAGTAGAAGGTATAAATTCAATGAGCTGCTGACATGAGAGAAAATAAATGAACATAAACTGTACAATAGCTGACAGAAATATCCATGCTCCATCGAGCTGTGTAGTTTATAGTTGGCAGCATAACTTATATTGCAGATTTTAAAAACGTGGTAAGAAATCATTCATGATGTGCTTTGTTGCTCTATAAGATCAGCTATAATGTATGCATTCTGACGTGCCACATTGATTTCCCCTTATGTATGGCTATAATAATTGTGTCACTTGACAAAGGCCAATGCGTGCCTTTCAGAAACCAATGCAGACTTGGCTAGAATAATTACAATGCACTTTGCATTAATTGATTTCAATATTGTAGGGTATGTGTTTTATTTCCATGCCTAACAATGGCGGAATTGTCAATCTATTTTTTCATTTTTAAATCTCCCAAAAATGTTGCTTCTTTCTAAAAGCAACATGGCATGTAGCGGTGTGTTAGTCTGCATGGATATCACCCACGGGTGTTTCTACAAGACAGCGCCAAAATGTGCTTTATGGTAACTTAGGAGCACAGTGGCGGTGCTCACCGGTGTGAAAAGGATAGCTGTTACACTTCGTGGAATGGTGCATTTTGGTTTAAAACTGATTTTTGCTGGACACAGGTTGTCTTTGATGGTAATGTCTTTGGTTGAGGGGTGGGCACAGGGTACCAGTGTCCTGAGCACTTTGCCTATTAAACGTGTATCTTTACTGATTTCGGCTTCGCTATGTCACTTCTTAACCCACCCGGGACACACACTACAAAAGGAACGCGCTGCACAAGTGGCCTGGGAGGGCATGAGAGTTGTCCTTGAGGTTTGGGTAGTCTGTCAAATTCAAATTCAAAAAGCTTTATTCGGTACATTTTCTATGACCATAAAAGCATACTAAAAAAAAACTGAATATCAGATATATAATTTACAATCATTATCAATATATATGAATACAGTCCATGTTAAATAAAATCAAAACATAATTCAATAAATACTATTTAAAATCTCATTAATTCACAATTAATTAGGAAAAACAAGTAATCGCATGTTATATAAAATACATCAGTTTTCCAAATTATAGATATAAAGTATATAAGGGTCATTAGTTTTCATAATTTTCATACATTAAAATCTCCAAATACGAATAGGTCTTTCTTTTCTTAATTGCCATTTGGACAAATTTGCAGGCAGCATTCATAATATTTTCGTTCTCCAATCTACAAATGATGTTAAAAGCTTGCTTATTTTGGATTTGGAGGGGTATTTATAAAGCGCGGCGTTCGCTCCGGAAGGAGCATCATGGCGCTGTCATTCCTTGAACCAGGTTACAGAGGGATAGAAGAAAAGAACTAGATGGCCGCTTTTGTCCAGTCATCAGGAAGATTGAAAATCCAGGTTTTAAGGAGTTTCCTGAACGGTTTCTCAAGAGTCTGAAGTCTGAGATGTCTAGGCATGCTGTTCCAGGCCTTGATGGCTAAGGTGGTGAGGGATTTCCCACCTTTGGACTTCAGATTAAATTTGGAGGGGGTCATGAGATTTTCATTAGAAGATCGGAGGGTGCGAGTCGGATTGTAATGAGGGAAGCGTCTGGACAGATAGGAGGGACCGGATTTGTTAAAACCCCTAAAAGCTATGATGAGGATTTTGAAGAGTATTCGCTTGTGTAGGGGGAGCCAATGCAGGGTTTTGAGGGCTGCAGAGATTGATGATTTGCGTGGAAGTTTTAAGACAAGGCGGGCAGCGGTGTGCAGAACACTTTGAAGTTTTAAGAGAGTGGACTTCTTAGTCCCCGCAAGAAGACCATTACAGTAGTCTACTCGGGAGAGTATAAGTGCTACTGCCACGGTCTTTCTGGAGTCTAGGGGGAGAAATTCAAAGAACTTTCGCAGGGACTTAATTATGCCGAAGCATCTTCCTGCAACGGTCGAGGCGTGGAGGTCGAAAGAGAGGTCAGAATCGAAGAGGACCCCGAGGTTTCTAGCTGACGAGACCGTCTGCGGGGGGCTGCGGAGTTGTCAGGCCACCATAAGGCGGGGCAAAAAGAGGCATTTTTTCCAATGGGGAGGATTTCCGTTTTATCTGAATTGCAGCGTAGATGGTTGGCTTCCATCCATTGAAAGACAGCTGTTAGACAGTGCTTGAGATTCAATGATAATATACATGGATTTAACACCTAAAGGGTTGGCCAATCGTCTTCGTGCACTTCATCTTTTTGCTGAAGCCCAATTCCTGAGGATAAATACAACAAAAAGCAAAATTATGTGCATTGCAGGGAGAAAAAAGTTAAAATACAAGAATTTTGAGTGGACAGTTGGTGGCCAAAAATTGGAGGTGGTAAAATCTTATGTTTTTTTAGGGAAAATCATTTCCAATAATTTGAGTGATAAGCCCCACACTGATAACAATACCCGTAAAGCCCTATCCCAGGGAAAAGGCTTGAGTGTGTTATACTCAGCCACGGGGAGAAGACATTTCAATTGCCTACTGGAAGTTTTTAGGGCAAAAATTCCTTCTTCCCTTTTGTATGGAATGGAATTGGTCGATTTAAAGCAATGGGATTTTTTACATTCTGTAGAAGGGAAGTTGTTAAGATCTTTATCTTCTCTTAATACCGCTTGTTCAGTAGCTGCCTGCAGACTTGAATATGGCCTTCGCAGTAGTTGGGTGCAGGGCCTTGCAGCTATAGTACGGTGGGTTGCCAGTTTAGCTAGAGGAGAAATGGGTTCACTAAGAAATCTTATGAAGGTTGAACTGCTGGGCAGCTTAAAGGAGTATTCGCAAATTCTTAAAAATTTTAGAAAGGCGGCTGTCCTTCTCCAATTGGAAGAGAGCACACTTTTTACTGTTTCTGCTGTACAGTTAAAAACGCTTCTGAAAAAGGCATCCTGGGACCTCAGCTTTAAAATGGATATGGAGGCTATGTATCTTAAAAAGGGAGCTAACCATCTTACTGACTCGTACGTTAGTAAAGTTATGCAACCTTATGTCGCCTGGAATTTACCACATGGCATTCGGCGATTTTGGTTCCTCCTAAGACAGGATTTGTTGCCATTAAACAATCTATTGGCAAAGTGGTATGGTACTCCAGCAATTTGTAATGTTTGCAACTTATCCACCCAGGACCGCTTGCATGTTCTCTTCACTTGTCCTGTACTGCGCCCATTTCGGTATAAGTGGTTAAGATATGTATGCTTGCAATTGGGTATTCTAAATGCCAACTCCTTTTTACTCGCATTGTATAACCCCCCAAATGAAATTTTCTGCTTTAACATTTTTAACTTTTTTAAATGCTTTTTAGCTATTTATTGATGGCTTTTGTAGTTTGTGAAACTGAGTATTTCATGCTTTGTGAACATTGTAGATGTCTGTCTTGCATTGAATGGATTTTGTATTGTAAATGGTTTTTATGTGGACCTCCTCGGAGTTCCAAAACATAATAAAGAAATCTTGTACACTGATAATATACATTTGTTTTGAAAAGGGGTTTCAAAGTAAGCTTACGAATGTCCCCATAAAAAGCACAAAATAATAAGAAATGCAACGTTGATTGTGGTGATTTACCGTCGCATGGGCAGTTTGGTAATGAGTGGTACATTTTCCTCTTTGCGGGAAATGCAACCAAATAATGTAGACTGCCTAGTCTTAATCTAGTAAGATAGAACCTTAGCTGGACATTTCTTATAGTAACAAGGTAGGGTTGTATACACATACAAAAAGGACGTTCATAATAAAATGAAACACTTTGTTTTTTAATTTCCTCTCCTTCCCTCGCTAAGTCCATAGCAACAGTAGAACTTCTTTTCAGTTCTTTCTTACTGTATTCTATTATTAACATCGGTTCTTTATGGTCTAGCTTGATGTTACAGATTTCTAGGAGTAGTTGTATATATTCAAGCCACGCTATTTTTCTTCTCTCGTCTAAGGCCAGACAGTCTAATACTATATTCTGTGTAAACCTAGCTTCTTCACACGACCAAATCCCATGCCATAATGTTAAACCGGCTATTTTTATGAAGTCGCTAATATAAGGGACAGACAATTCTCTATGAACTAAACAGTTAGGTGTAGAGCTTGGAGCTGCTAGCAAACGTTTTAAAAACTTATTCTCCTGTGTTTGGAGGGTTACTACACTAGCTCACCCCCATAATGCTGCGCCATAACATGCAGTTGAGACTGCTTTTGATCTATACAAGGAGAGAATTTCCCTCACAGGTTTATTCCCTATTTTTTCTGAAAATCTAAAAATCCCTTCCATACTTCGCGTAAATTTTAATTTAGCTAGATTAATATGTGATCCCCATATCCCATTTTCATTCAAATGTAAACCCAAATAAGTAAAACTCGAGACCCTTTCAATCATAATACCATCCACGTGATGTTGTTTAATCATTCTTTTATTTCTGCCACAGGTCATAACAAACGTTTTTGTTAAATTTAATTTGATATCCATTCCAGTCATAAAAAGTGCACATTTTTCAATCAGATGTTGCAAGCCATTTGCCGTCTTTGAAATAAGGACGGCATTGTCTGCATAAAGCAGCACTGGTGTCGATCGGGATCCCACTTTTGGTGCATCAGCCCAAACAACAATCAACATTGTTTATATACAATGAGAATAACAGGGGTGCTAAAACGCACCCCTGCCTTATCCCACGTGTTACCCTAAAATCTGGTGTGCACTCATGCTTCGGGCCAAATCGGACTCTAGATGAGAGAGAGGTATAAATTTGAGATAGGTAAACAACAATATCTTTGGGGGCTCCTATCTCAACCAGCGTTCGCCACAATTTCTCATGATTGACCAGGTCGAATGCACTGGTGAGATCAACGAAACAAAGATGTAAACTGCCCCCTTTGGCTATAGTATATTTATCCACCAGAAGAGCCAAATTTACACATTGTTCGATTGTTCCTATCCCTCTCCTGAACCCATATTGGGCCTCTGAAAGAATGTTATTTTTAGAGGCCCAGGATTTTAGTCTACTCAACAATACTCTCCCCATCAGTTTTGAGGTAGAATCTAAGAGGCATTAGGGCCGGTAACATTTTGGGTTTCCTCTATCCCCTTTTTTAAAAATAGGGACTATAATGCTTTCCACCCAAGATATGGGCAGCTTTCCTTCAAGGGTTGCATTAAAAAAGTTCTGCAGGACAGGTGACCAAAATTCAATATTATACCTAAAAACATCAGTAGGGACCCCGTCAGGGCCAGCGGCTTTGCCACTTGCACTTTTATTCAGTGCTCCTTTTATTTCCTCTGCAGTTATCATGGGCATTCCTACTGGTTACACAGTTAGAAATGTTTTTTCCTTATTTTGTAGAGTATCTAGCCCTCCAGGGTTAAAAATGTTTCCAAAATGAGTTATCCAATCCTCAGCAGGAACTAGGATATTTATTTTTACAGCAGTAGTATCCTTGAAAAAAGGATAATTAATTGTTTGCCAAAACAGAGTTGTATCCTGGGTTGCGGCAGCTTAGACTAATTTACCCCAGGCCTCTTCTTGGATAGTCTGTCTTTCTGGCTGCTCGTTTAGCGCCTGGAGGTGCACGGGTATGGTGGAAACACATCCGATTTAGGCGAAAAGACTCACGCCATTTAATATGGTGAGGAAATAAGGGTATGTCCGGAGCACTTTCTGTATTAGAGTCAGCCTCCCTCTTTTTATTGTGCAGTGCTTGGTGATTAGCGGTGCAATTTGAACAGTGTGTATTAGATAAATTCAAAGATTTCTTGTGCTGAGAAACAGTATATTGGGTCGCAGTTTTAGATTGTTGCAGTAATCTAGTTTACTTTTAGCAAGCAGTGTGTTAATCAGAACATTAGCAGTGTGGACAGGTAATGTGCTTGGGGTCATTTCTTCTGTTAAGTAGTCATGGTAGCTGTGAATGCTCTGAAGAACTATAGTCACAAACTAGGATTGAATAGGGTCCTTGAGTTCCAGGCAGAGAAGGAATAAAGAAGAGCATCGTTGGGATCACCATCATGTAAAGGGTAAACAGAAAATAGACAGGTCCAGGACAGAACCATGGGGCTCACTAACAGGTAGGAGGGCAGGCGGAAAGTGGAGGAGCAGCAGAAGGCCAAGAAAGATCAATCGGTGAGATAGGAGATCCACTCTTTGGCTTTACCATCAAACAAGGTGAGATCTGCAAGTAAGGTTGGGTGGCCAGCCTATCAGAGTCTAAGATGTGCTGAGATGAGGCACTTGTAGATAAGCCTGTGAGGGCAGTTTAGGCCCAGCACAAATTGCTTTAATAACCGTCCTGCTTCCTCAAATTTGCTTAAAAATGCACCATTTGTCTACTCTTTTTTCAAAACCCCCGTAGGTTATTCGAGCTCCCACGCTACGCTCGCTGGCCGCAGTGCAGTACGACAATGTTACGCCACACCATTTTCAAACATCACCAGCCACCACTGGCTGGCACTATATTTGCAGCAGCGCTATCTGTATTACAGAAAGGGCCACACAAGTGTCTGCGGCTCTTTCTGTAATACCAAAGTGCCCCGGTGACGCACATGCCTAAAGCGCCCCTGGGGCACTTTGTATTAATACGGCCCTAGTACGTCCAAAGCTGTGGCAGTGACCTATCTTAAATTAGGATTTACAGTGCTCACTGTGATACAGCCTCATCTATGCAAGTCTGTCAAACATGCAGCTAGTCCTATCTTTCCCAACTCAGCAAACAAAAAGAGCTAATATATCAGACAACAGCAGTAGTTGGACAAGCACACTCCTAGCACAGTAGCACATTTCCCTCTATCGCCACAACCAAATCAATTCCCTGCATTTTTCGAATATGTTACAGCCTTGATCCAGCGGATTGTCCATTTTGTTTATTGTGCTGCCTCCAAATCTCTGTAAGACATATTACCTGATAACATACGACTTATTGTAAACCTCGATACTCACAGTTCTTTACCAACATATTTAATAGAGAAACATTACATAGCTTACATTTATTTAACACTTTAATAATAGAAACTATAGGAGCTGCTGGTTGTGTGCTGGCTCTTGGGGTTTCATTGAAATGAATGCACTTTTATGTTCTAACGTATTGAATAAATAAATACCTATTGAAATAGTTCAAGAATAGTCTGTGAGAATCTCGCTAGCATCCTGAAAGAATGGCAAAGGGCAGCGTCTCGAGGGAAGTGATTCAAGCATTGTGCTGCAAACAACTGGCCGCAGAGGTGTCCTTTTGTAACGTTTTCTCTGCGGATTCCCGGTAGCTGAAACTGCTGCTCAAGTGCTGATAAACGTATTGACTCTCAGAGTAGATTACATACATCTGCCCTATCAGAGTACAGTTCACGCTTTCACGTGATTGGCAGGTGTAAACACTGAGCTGTTAGACCACGTATTCGGTACAAAGGTTTTGTTTGTTCCGGTCGATTGGTGAAAATGTTTAGGCAAAATTCTGCTGCAAGGGCCATTTATTTATCAGTTCCACATTCTATTGCTATCTTCCTGCTGTACCCTTTACCTGGCGTTCAAGTTCCTCGGTCAATGCTGTTTAATGGTAGGAATGGCTGGGGAATCTCAGATGCCATAAATCTGAGAAGTTGTTCTAGGTTAAAAATCGTCCCTTAATTAAGCTTGTTAAACTTCTAATTACTTTTGGGCCACCTCTCAGAGCGACCTCCTCTGAGGCAATTGGAGTAAGGTTGGTTCGCAGGTGCAGTGATTGCAGTGATAGGCCCCCTTCTGCGTTGCCTTCCACTCCGTTGCAGATCACTGCTGACGCAGTTCCTTTAATCTCCTTGGCAGTTTAACCGACCTTATCTTCAGTTCTCCAATTAAAAATTCCTAATCTGCACAGCACGTGGCATCAAACGCACCGGTCCGTTTTCTGTCTTCCAGAGTTCCAACGAGGAGTGCATTGCAAGAGTTTAAACCAAGCAACACATTTGAACATAAATCTTGTCAAACCTTTTACTGCTAAACAAAATTTATAATATAAGAGCTATAAAAAAATAAAGTTTATCTAGCCCAGTAGCACTGCATTAGCGTTGAACATGCCTTAGATAAAAAAGTGGACACATACAAACATATAAAATATATGATAGAACCAATGATTGGAAATGGAACTGCTGTCGCGTCTTTTAAAAATTGCGTCTTCAGGAACAGCACAGGTTGTTATTGTTGTAATCCACAGCTTCACAATGCGCCATCTGCTTGTGTATGTGCGTGTTAAAAACACCATATGGGTGATGATGAGTCACGTCACCAATTATCCAATGTATTTCTTGTTGTTTGTCAGATAAAGATAAATATTCTACAGATCCACAGGATAGAAAACACTTAATAACAATTCTAATTTAATTTCTATTAATATAGAGAGCCGAATTTAAAGCAGTATGTGTAGTTAGAGATAGGAAGCTCTCTGAGTATGTTCAATCAGGACCTCTATGAGTACAACAGCACTTTGGTGGAACTCAAGCCAGGCTTGCCCTAAATAAACTCCTAGAGTAGTGTAACTGTCCATTGCAGGATCTGTATTCAGCTTGGTGGAGGTTAAACAGGAAGAGGTGGAGCAAGTTTAGGAACTCTCTGTGTAGTCAATGTCCAACCCACCAATGACAGGTGAAGAGGTCGGATTTGAGGGCCCGTATCTCAGAGAATAAAAAAGAACTGGCACACTGAATGATCCATGAACCACGTATTAATATATGTGGATGTATGTCGTATATCTATAGTAGTAACCTAGAGAAAACGTAACACAGCGGTATAGGGTCTGTTAGAAATGGGATTTCTGGCTAGCTGAGACTTGTGCCAATAAGAATAATAATAATAATAATAATCCACATTTGTAAAGCGCACAATCACCCGTAAGGGTCTCTAGGCGCTGGGGGCCGTCGGGAAGATTAAGCAAGCTATTGCCCAGAGTCACATGGTGCTGGGCTAACCTGGCGCCGGAGCCGGGGATCGAACCCTGATCCCCAGATTCCAGTGTCAGTCGCCCTGGCCTCGGCGCCACACCTCTCCCAAAGCGAGGCAGAAACCACTACTCTAGTCTGGATAAGGAAGTTACACTTCTAAAATAACCCCTGCTCACCCCCTTGATAGATTGGCACGAGCAGCCAGGCTCATCTTAGAGGCAGTGTGTAAAGCATTTGCACATAACCAACAGTAAAACAGTGTACGCACTACAGAAGGACACCACACCAGTTTAGAAAAATATCAAATTTTTATATACTTAAGAGAAGACCACATACGATAAAAATCCACAATACTATACTTCAAAATATTCACTTATCAAAATATGCTTTTAAAAATAGTTCCTTGATGTCAATAGATCATCCGGGGCTATCACGGCATCGTGAACAACAAATCCAAAAACAGTTCTGGCTGACCGCAGGGTCGCAGTCCAACTATGGTGTCGGGAAGACCCGCAAACAGTACCTTTCAGAGATGCAGGGCGATGGGGCCCTTGAAGTCACTCGCGTTGCAGGTCGGGCTTCTTTCTGATGGGATCTGGAGCGCTGGCGCCAACAGGTGTTGGGTGCTGTAGTGTGAAGCGCAGCGGTGCGGTGTCCCCAGGTCGCGGTGCAAGCAGCGGCTCGGTGGCGGCGTCAGATGGTGTAGTCGGTTTGACGAGGTTCAGAGTGCAAGATGAGGCTGTGCTTATCACAGTGCTAGCGGGTTGGTTGATGGTGCCGGCGTCGTTAGGCCAAAGGCGGTGCCTCATGTAACTTACGAGCGGTGCCCTCGAACCACGGTGCAAGCAGCAGCGTTGATTTTGGTGGGAAGTGGTGGCGTCAGGAAAGCCAAGGCGTTCTCATGAAGCAAGGCGGTGTGGAGTGTGGTGCCCACAGGTCTCAGTGCGAGCAGCGGCTCGGTGGCGGAATCAACAGGTGCCGTCGGTGAGACCGGGGTCACATTGTGGCTTAGCGGCACTGCTCTCTGTGGGCCTCAAGCTTTGTTGTGAAGCGAGGCGGTGTGGAGTGTGGTGCCCACAGGTCACGGTGCAAGCAGCGGCTCGGTGGGGGCATCAACAGGTGTCGTCGGTGAGACCAGGGTTGTGGTGCAGCATTGCGGCGGTGCCCTCTGCGGTGCCAAAGCTTCGGTGTGAAGCAAGGCGGTGCGGGTGCAGTGCCCACAGGTTGCGGTGCAAGCAGCGGCTCAGTGGCGGCATCAACAGGCATCATCAGTGAAACCAGAGTTGCGGTGCGGCCGTGCCCTCTGCGGTGCCAAAGCTTCGGCGTGAAGTGAGGCCGTGCGGTGAGCAGTGCCCATAGATCACGGTGCAAGCAGCGGCTCGGTGGCGGCATCAACATGCGTCATCTATGAGACCAGGGTTGCAATACGGCATTGCGGCGGTGCCCTCTGTGGTGCATTCAGAACACAGAGTCAGCAGTGGCGTCGTAGACGTCGTTGAGTTGGTGTTCTTTAGGTTGCAGCACAAAACACACAGTCCCCAGTGCTGCGGGTTGAAGAACTTGAAGTCTTTGCTGTTCCTCAAGCCCTCGGAGAGACTCACAAATTAGGTTGCAGAAAGTCCCGTCCAGGCATTTCACTGCCCAAGACAGAAGCAGCCACTGCAGGTCAGCCCAGCAAAGCACCCAGCAAAGCAGTTGTTCCTTACGCAGCTTCTCCGGCGCTTCTTCTTGGCAGTCTTCTTGTTCCAAACACAGGTCAGGGAATCATAGGAGGAAAAAGCTAAAAGTTTGGGGATAACCCTGCAAAAAGGGCAATTTCCAACAGGGTCGAAGACAATGAGTTTGGTAGCTAAGTGTTAGAACTGGGGGTCTCTAGTTGGCAGAGGTAGGTACCACTGTCCAAATAGGGACCCTTGCTTCTTGTCAGGGTAAGGAGGAAACACTCTTCAGATAACCCCTGCTCACCCCCTTGGTAGATTGGCACGAGCAGTCAGGCTTATTGAAGGCAATGTGCAAAGTATTTGTACCAACACTCACAGTAACACAGTTAAAACACCACAAACTGACTCCACAACAGTTTAGAAAAATAAAGGTATTTAATCTAAACTACACAAGACCAGAATGAGTAAAATCCAACATACACAGTTCAAGAATATGGTTTCAAAATAATTCTTAAGGTTGCGTTAAAATAATCCATATTTGCGTCACGTTTTAGCTAACAGTACCTTTAGATGCGACAAAAGTTCCAAGTGAAAGCTGTAGCGTTGAAAAGCAAGCGATGCATCACTCCTGTGGGGGACAGGCACAGTCCTATTCAGGTCCCCGGTGCAACTACTCACTCCCATCTAAATGCTGATCTCTCTATTCACCACTAGGCGGACTCATTCTGTCTCCTGGAATCCCCCAGCCCGGTCACTCACAAACCAGACAGTCAATTCACAAACAGCCAAAGGCACACAGAAAGGTCAGACAAGAAAGCAGCCACTTTCTAAAAGTGCCGCTTTCAAACACAGGATTTAGAAACCATCCTTCCTAAAAGAATTGTTATTAAATTCTGAGTTCAGGGACACCAGACTTCAATTTTCTATCTTGCTCCTATGGGAAGATATGCAGGTAAACATTATACACAGCATTCCCCATTAAAGCCTATGGGCAAGATAGCCTTTCAATAGTGAAAAAGGAAAATGGGTGTAATTCACTACCAGAGCATGTCACCGACACTAGTACATGCTCTACCTTTCACATACACTGCACCCTGCCCAGTGGGGTACCTTGAGCCTTCCATAGGGGTGTCCAATGTGTACAGAAAGGGGAGGGTTAGGCCTGGCCAGTGTGGACACTAACCCTGGGCGTAGTGTGCGGAGTGGGGCTCCGCGGAGCTACGCGAAGTGGGCGCAGAACTACGCCCACCCACGCACTCCGCGTAGCCCCACTACGTGCCGCCCGCCTCCCTCCCGCCCTCCCTAAATATTTAAATAAAAGGATTGAAAGGTTTTAAAAACACTTACCTTGTCCACCACGTCCCCGGGGCTCCCTCTCCCGTCCCTGGATTCGCGCCGCCACCACTTCGGATACTAATGCGCATGCACGGGTGCCCGCGCATGCGCATTTCTCATGAGAAATGCGCATGCGCGGCCGCCCGCGCATGCGCATTAGTATCTGAAATGGCGGCGGCGCGAATCCAGGGACGGGAGAGGGAGCCCCGGGGACGCGGCGGACAAGGTAGGTGTTTTTAAAACCTTTCAATACTTTTATTTAAATATTTAGGGAGGGCGGGAGGGAGGCGGGTGGCGGCCGGCTACGCACCGTCTGCGGAGCGCGCGTAGTGCCGCCTGACTACGCCCGCTACGCAAAATGCGTAGGAGACGGCACTACGCACACTCCGTGCACGGAGCGTAGCTGGCCGCCCACCCTTAGTGGACACTGGTCGGGTCAACATGGCAGTTAGCAACTGCACACATGGACTGCGGTGGCAGGCCTGAGACACCATTTTAGGGCTACTCCTGTGGGTGGCACAATCAATGCTGCAGGCCCACTAGTAGCATTTGAATCACCAATCCTGGCACACTCAGTGCACTTTACTAGGGAATTCCTGGTAACATAAATATGCCAATCATGGATAACCAATTACACTTACAATTTACACAGAGAGCATATTCACTTAAGCACTGATCAGCACTGGTAAAGTGCCCAGAGTCCTATTGCCAACAAGCATGGGTCAGGAAAAATAAAGGAGGAAGAAGCAAAAAGTTTGGGGATAACCCTGCAAAAAGGGCAATTTCCAACACTAAGTATGTGGGGAATGGTTGTCATTTGTTGTACAAGTGGTTCTTTATTGACAATTTAAGGTTCTCACATACACACAATACAAGTGTGATGAGCAAAGAGTGAATAGGTTCCAGGTTACACAGAGGGCATAAACCGCGAACAACCTTGTGGTGACATTACTGCCTTCATTAACAATATTACAGTACTTTGTGCTCACACTAGTTATATTCTGTAACCCTGTGTAACTCATGCCCTCTATTGTGGGTCTAAAATCGATATGTGTTCATTATCAAGAACCCTGTGTTGTGAGAGAGTGAAAAAAAACTAACTGGGGCATAAACTTTGAAACCATGTTTCCCTGGAAGCAACGTGACATCTTCTGAAGTATTAGTGATAAAGCATTACTTGCTAAACATCTGTTTGGAAAAACTGGGGGTGAGATATAAGTGCCAATGTTAGGATGCTGATTTCTCAGCCATAGTCCTGATTCTAGGGAGGTGGATGGGATGGGGAGCCAGGAACAGTGGGCGGCAGGGATCAAGAGACCTCCGACTCATGCGCATGATATGTGGGGCGGGGGCTACTACTAGTCTGTGTCATGCTTGCCCTAAGAGACATAATGGCCATAGCGTCCCTCTTGGCTGCCAGCTTTACTAAGTATGTATCACAGGCATCCCATTGTGGAGGGTCCCCCTGCAGTCTCAGAAACGAGTGCCACATCGTGACTTCTACCACCACACACTTAAACAGATTCGGCAGCCATGAATGTGTGGAGGGGGCATCTTGAGATTTTCAAGTGATGGCAATGCAGTGTTTCCCCAGTGCTTATGCTGGTGTATACATGTTTATACATACTTGCGGTTGCATGCATGTGTGGAGATCCCCAGTATGCACTGCAAAGGGTAAGCAGGTAATGTCTGCTCAGTAATGTCCTACAGCATTGCCATTACCATTTCCCAGAAGCGTCCAGTAATGGGGCTGGAAAATACCATATGGTAGAAGTCTGTCTCCAGGGCAGAGCAGCGAGCGCACCTAGGGGCCACAGTCGGGAACATGCGGTGGATGCACAACGCTCTTAGATAAGTTTGGTGCAAATAGTTACATTGATTAAACTTCAACCAAGGGTTTTTAAATACTTTGCGTACCTACTTAAGTGCTGTAGTCCTTTGTCTGTCCAGTTGCAGTTGCCCATTTATCCCTTATTGTGAGGAAGTCTGCAACATGGGTGTCCAATAGCGCCTTACACAGCACTGAGCAGCAGGACCTGCAGAGGCTGGGAGAGGGCAGGCTCTAGTCGCTCAGGACCCCAGAAGAGCCCGATAGTGGTCAAAAGCGCAGTTGGATAGAAATTGGCCCTCTGCAATGAGGTACTGTTCCTTTAGTTCTGGACATTTTTGAAGGGTTTCATATGACTAGAGGTCACCCAGTGCAGCAAGGTCAGCATCTACCCATTATCTGATATTATGGTGCAGAGCCATCCTATAAGGAGTCAGTACCACCCATATTGTAAGCTCGTCGAAGAGGGCAGTTGGTAGCACTTGAGTTGGACATATCAGTGCCAGCAGTGCTTGGCAATCTTTGTCAACCAACTGGGATATAGGAAAGCCATCTGAGGATCCATCAACCAGCTTATTATCATACAATCCCCTCAGTCCTTCTTAACAATGTGCCTGTTCAGGCTAGGAGTGTCTTACTGCAATTGAGTTGTCACGTAGTAAAGCTTGTAAGTTGCAGCACCTAACCCTCCACATTCCAGGGGGGTCTAAAATGTATTAAGCACCTCCCTACTGCTGCCAGCCACCCAAACCCAATCCAAGAGAATTGATTCCATCTCTCTGAAGAAGCAACTGGGGAGGCAAAGTGAAAGAGCAGTAAAAGAATACCATAATCTATGGCAGCACCAGCATCTTGGCTATCGCCACCAAACCCATCGGCGACGGTGGCAGGGAGTTCCTGAACTCTAAGGAGCTGCATATACTTGCTACATCTGCTCCCAGATTGCCTTGTATAAGATCGTCATTGGAATGGAAGATGTTTACGTTCATGTAAAGCAAGGTGTTGGGATACCATACCATCATCCAGGCAGGCAGTATTATTTGCGCCCCCTGAGTAAAGTTCTACATGGAGAACAGGTCTGATTTTGGCCAATTGAGCCACAGGACCGAGGCCTTCCAAAGTCATCCAGTGCCTCCATTAGACGTGGGAGTTCTCCGCCCACATGCCTGAGGTACACTACTGCATCATCCATGTACAGCGAGATGATTTCTTCAGGAGTTACTACTCAAAAAACCCCAACTGCAAGTCCTGCAGGTGGAAAAGCCATGAAAGGGGCTCCATAGCCAAGGCAAAAATGAATAGCAACAAAGGACATCCATGCCTTGTACCAATGCGGACCTTGAATGCAGCAGACAATTGTCTGTATGAACTTGGGCCATTGAAAGAGTGTAAAGTAATGCTATCCATTGCACGAACTCCAAGCCCAATCCCATTCTCTTCAGTACCTCCACCAGGCATGGTCATCCCAAGGCATTAAATACCTTCTCAATGTGGAGAGTAAGAGATGTACCTGGTGGGCACTCTTGTGGGTTTTCTCGATCAGTCAGAAGAGGAGTCTTCGATTTAAGAAAGGGTAGAAATTGATTTGCAATAAGACTTTATAATCCGAGTTAAGTAGTGTCTGTACGACAACACCTCCAGTGGGTCTTTGCCAGGCTTGGGTAGGACTACGAAGACTCTTCCTATAGGGACACTTAAAGGGTGCCCTCATTTCTTGCCCATTGTGTAGTTTTGGTGCAAGGGTCATGCTATATATGGAGTAGAATTCCACTGGAAATCCATAAATACATCGAGTGGTGATGCATGTTAATTGGCTAATCATAAGACGGACCTCTTCTACAAATAGCACCTCAACCAAGGTGTGGTGCTGTAGGGGATCTAGGCGTGAGATAGGAAGGTGGTCCATGGACTCCCGTGGGGTGGGGCTGACACACCTTTGCTTTGTATAGTGCAGCATTATATTCACTGAAGACTTAATTAATGTCAGCCTGCATATTCAACACTTGTCCTGTCAGAGATCTGATAGCATTCATATGATCCTTAGGGGTCTCGCGCCTCAAACGCTATTCCAAGACTCACCCAGCCCTATCTCCTTCTGAATGTTGCCCTGCCACATACTCAGCGTAGTCTAGTTTCTCTAGTCTAGTGATCACTTCGGAGGGGAGTCCTTTCATCTTCTTTCCCAGTGTCGGTCCCTGCCCATACTTCAGCTGCTCTAATGGCATGTTGGGCTCAAAGGGTTTAGTCTGCAGTGTGTGCTTTACCCTGTATGAAGCTTAGATGCACAAGATCCGTGTGACCGTCTTAAAAGCATCTAATTCGACGCCCGCACCAGTGGTGGTCCCCCTATTTTCAATGAAGTAATTTGTGACATGTACACCAGAGGTATCACCGTAAATCCTGTCCTGCAGTGCCACAGTGCATATTTCCTGGTGAGTACCAGTGTCAGCCTTCTGCCAAATTGCTGCATAATTTTAAGGGGTCTGTGGTCGGAGAGTTTGTTGCCCCAGTACTGAGTGGCCACTACCTGGGGCACCAAATAAAATTTGCATAAGAATAGATCTATTCTGTTGTGTAGTTGGTAGAGCTGGGAGAAAAATGAATATTCCCTAGTGTCTGGGTGCATCGAGCACCAGATGTCCTGCATTTGCCCATGTGTGAGCCAGTCTCTTAGGGGGTGTGACGTTGTGAGTGCTAGTGTTCCCTGTTGGTGAGAAAATAACCTGTCTAAAGTGATGTCGTACACAACATTGAAATCCTCACCCCATATACTAGGTGTTGTTGGTTCATGTATCATTGTGGTGGTAAGACTGATTAACTGTTGCTGGCTGTTGTTAGGCACATAGAGGACTAATAGAGTAATCAGGGACCTGTCCAGCATCCCCTCCGCCACCACATATCTGCCCTCGGGGTCCACCACCATGTAGCTCACTATCAGCTGTACCCTCTGTGCGCTCCAGATAAGTATCACCCTGGTGTATCCAGAATAGGAGGTACCAACTATTTGGCCTCCCCATAATCACTGCGGATTACTGAGTTCTGTGGTGGTCATGAGTGCTTCCTGTTAATAAGTTAGTCTGCCTCAGGTAGGAATATACAAGGTGATGCCATCTAGGGGTAGCCATCCCCAGGACATCCCAAGTAATATCATTATTTGTAGACAGATTAGTGAGTGGGCGTGTTGTCATGATGTGTCCCCAAGCCAATCGATAACATCCCTCTGGGTCGATCCTGTCCAGTCCCAAACAGCTGCGTCCTCCCTGTAATTCGTATAATTTGATGCTGCTGTCACAGAACTTAAACTCCACACACAATCTCCAACTCCCACTCCCTGGTCAGGGCAATGACATACCCCCAACCAATTATAAACCATAACTGGAGCGCAAATGGCGTGTTCCTGCTAGATTCGGAGTGAGGGGGCCTCAGAAGTTGAGAGAAACAAGATAGCAGTGTATGAAGTCCAAGCCCATATACAAATGTAACATGGGCCTACCTCTCCACTGAGCAAAGAGGGCTACAACTCTCAGCCACTGCACACAGGAAAAATCAGGTTCTGGGAGGCATTGTACTGTACCAGTGGTCAGATCATATTGCTCGGCCGTGATCAGGGTGAGGTCAGGGCCTGATCGTAACTCCACCAGGATGTTTTCCTTGGCAAAGGCCAGTTCATGACCTGGAGAGGCGGCCCTGGAGCTAGTTGATGATGGTGACAGGCTATGCTGCAACTCTATGTCCGCCACAGCCTGGGCATGCCTGCACGCCACGTGCTTGCCCTTGGGTTGACTCCTGGGTCCTCTGTGTGATCATCTTCTTGTGCGTCGACGCATCCTGTCTCCCTCTGGTTGCTTATCATAAGGAGTCAGGGACACCCACTTTAACTTTAACCACTCCTGCGGGTGACCGGAAATAGATGTGGCAGTGTTGTGGTAGTGTTGTACATGACCCGCAGCATGGTTGGGAACATTACAAAATATTTCAGGCCTAGTTGATGTAGCTTCTGCGTAATTGGCATGAAGGAACTCCTGAGCCTTTGAGCATTTGTGGTATAATCCAGGAAAATGCTCACCCTTCTGCCTTTGATCCACCAAGGGCCCTTGGTCTTCGCAACTTTCAGGATGTTGTAGGGATCCTAGTAGTTAAAGAAGCGTGCTACCACTGGCTTAGGCGACAAGCCCAGGGGGGGGATCCCTGCTGGCCCTTTCCATAGAAAAGAAAGTGGACCTTTTGCTGCTCAACACCACTTGCAGGAGTCAGACCTCAAGAACAGTTCCATATTGGACCCTTCAGCCCCAACAGGGAGGCCTAATTGTTGAATGTTTTTCCAGCACAACTGGCCCTCTGCATCTTTGGCTCTGCAGCACAGGTGTGAAACTTCTGATTGGAGAATTTTAATATGGGACTGCCTCCCTACCAGCGAGGGGCACAATCCAGCAAGTATCGATTCAATTGCCTCCACCTGGTTTTTTAACGTACTCTGGTTGGTCCGTAATAGCCCCACATCAACCACCAGCGCATCCAATTTAGGTTCCCGTGTGGTTTTCACATCCTTAGTGGCCCTCAAGAGTTTATCAAAGTGTACCTCCTGTTTCTGTGGGGCAGATGACCCCTAAGGGGGGGCAGGCAGGACCCACCTTTCTTTTCCCCACTACTCCTGGCAGGTAATTGTTTCACTATCTTCGCGAAGCTTCAAGTAGGAGGAGGAATTTTGCTGCTGGGTCAATAGGAGCAGCACCACAAGCTTCAGAGTCCAAACGTGCCTTCAAGGCACCACATGCTGTGGGGTTTTGCTAGTCCTTTACATTTGGTGAAAGGTATGTCACTGCCATGCCAGTGGAAGGCAAGGGCCTGAGTAAGGATCTATAGGAAGGCCTCCTGGGCTCCCTCTCTAAGCAGCCACACAATGCACCACGCAAGCAGGTGGGCTCCCGGTGATCACTGTGTAGGTCCCTCATATTGCTTGCGTCAGGCAGGAATTCACTGGAGCCCTCTAATGAGATAAAAACAAACATAATGTATACCGGTTTGGTGTCCTTGTCCTAGGATTCTTGTCCATCCCAATACCAATGTTGAGGCCAAACTGCGGGCCCCACACCTCTCGCTGTCTGGTCCTGCCATTGGGGGTTCCATCAAAACTGCCCCTGGCAGATTCCAGTGTGGGTATCATGAGGCCAGGTTTCACTATAGGAGCATTGGTTCCCATTGTCTGCGAGGCCCCTGCATGTCCCTGACACTCTGATAACAGTCTGTGGCAGGGAGGTGTAGGCACAATGTCAGGCTTAATAAGTGCCAGTGTGAAGAGCATAGACTGTGCTCTTAATGGCCTTCAATTGTAGATGAAGGACAAGGGGACCCTAAAAGGTAACCAAGGACCTAGGGTATCAGTTTTAAGGAAAACAATGGTCCTTGAAGAGTAAAATTAGGAACAGGAAATACGTATAGAACAAAATCAATTCTATATATTCTATCCAGCCGGATAGTGCAATTTAATAAGAATTATTAGATACTGTCAAGGGACAAACGTAATACACAGTGGGATACAGTCCTGTATCCAAAAATCACAAAGATACACAAAGAGGGCCAAGGTGACAGTTTCCAGAAATGTAACTGTCACCTTGTCACTCTTTGTGTATCTTTGTGATTTTTGGATACAGGACTGTATCCCACTGTGTATTACGTTTGTCCCTTGACAGTATCTAATATTTTATTAAATTGCACTATCCGACTGGATAGACTATATAGAATTGATTTTGTTCTATACTTATTTCCTGTTTTTAATGGCCTTCAGGCACAGTCGTTGTCAGTGGGGGACCCGCGGCATGATTTTGCATTGGGGTTGTATGACGGAACAACGCTGCAACTACCAATCATGCCTTTACTTCACTTTCAATACCAGGCATGCATAATTGCCACGCATGCATTGATAACTAACATTTTTACCACACATATGGCTTTACCACGCATGGCTTTACTACGAAAATGTTGTTGTAAAGGCATGGTTCGTAAAAACATATGCTTAGTAAAAACATAAACAAGTGCACACAATCAGGGTTGATAGGCTCTGGTAGTTTTTACCTACCTGCGCAAGTTGGATGGTGCATGTTGTCCGTCTCGTAGCTCCATAGGGGTTGTCACAACAGGGGAGGGGCTTTTGATTTGCACCTGCGTTCACTTTCTGCCTGCATATTCTCCAATGAGATCTCGTGTTGCAAGGCCAGCTGGGCCAGCACTCCAGCTTGACAAGCTGTAAATGATAATATTTTTTCTTTGTATATATTAGTCCATCATAAGTAGCCATCATGCACCCTCCTATTCACTTTCTAGCCGTTGTGCACGAGCCTGTCCACATGTCGCAGGGTCCATCTTCCATTGGCCACTCACTAGTCCTCCACTGCCCTGCACTGCTGCATACACCCTTGGTAATCCATGCCACTATTGTCTAATAGCCCTGTTAGATCCGGAAGCTAAAGCATATGCACGTATCCTTTTGGAAAAACTGGAAAATTGGGCCAAAGAAAACAAGCTGCTCCCTTTCTTTCAAACAGGCTTCCAAGGCGGAGCTGCTACAACTGACAACATAATCACTCTATCGGCCCTCTGTCACCAAGCCACCCAGCCGGACCAACCTCCACTCTTTTGCTGCTTTGTCGACCTAACAGCAGCCTTTGACACGGCTGACAGACAACTGCTGTGGAAGAAACTAGCAAATTGGGGCATTCCATCTTCACTTCTAACAGCCATAATGTCCCTATATTCGGAAACCTTGGTACAGGTGAAAACAGGCCCCACATGTCTCGCTGCTAAAATCTGTACGACCGGAGGTCTGAAACAAGGTTGCGTGCTGGCTCCTTTTCAACCTGTACACAGCAGACCTGGCAAAAGCTCTTGTCAACAGTAGCCTGGCCCCCCTCGACTAGACAATTGATCCCTACACATTCTTTAGTATGCAGATGACATAGTCATCATGGATCACACCACAGTTTGCCTCCAACAAGCCCTGACCAGTTTACATGAATACAGCATATCGAATTACCTTACCATCAACTCAGAAAAGACCAAGATTATATTAATAGGCAGGCAAAAGCACAAAAAACATATTACATGTACCATAGGCCCCAGGACAATCAATCCAGTGCAGAAATACAAGTACTTGGGGGTCTGGTTTACAGAAACAGCAAGTCCCTCTGCCCATAAAAAGGAACTGATTAACAAATTGACTGCCAAAACATATGGTCTGAGAAAATTGAACAAGTTAAAAAGTCCCTCAGGCGTGGCATCAGAAAGGTCACTCAAGCTTCTCTTCTCCCAGCACTTTCTTATGGGCATCAAGCGTTTCCAGGAGCATGTTCGGAAATTCTAGAGCGGGCTCAATGTGTGGCCTATAAAAAATTCTTTATACTTCCAAAACACCGTTCCAGAGCAAGACTTAGGCTGGAGCTCGGGCTGGTCAAACAATCATTAACCCTTGAGACCGACTTTCTAAAATATTATATCCGAATTCTAAAATCTTCGAGGGAATCCTTAAAGAACTGCCTCAGAGATACATTCGAAAAAACTGGTTCGCCATTGAATAAACAGCTTACAAGAGCCATGACCTCCTTTGAAATGAACAAATCAGCACTCGCTCTCCCCTACATTTCATACGCCATCTGGAATTCGCTTATTAAAAAACAAGTCCAGCTAGTCTTGATCCAGCAAGACAAGGCCACATTAAAAACCTTATCTTTCCTGACCCCGCTGAATGACTCATATCTAGTAAACAAACCTCAGCCCTACATTACCATCCCGCTTAACCCTAAAACCAGGAAAGAATTTATGTGCATGCGATTGCTGGGACTTCCAATTATGGACTTCGGCAGGGCTTGGGCAAACCAAAACACTGAAGGAGCATGCCGACTGTGTGCTTACAAATGTGAATCATGGCTACACCTCCTGTGCTGTTGCCCGACTTTAACCACAGAAAGGAGGATTCTTCTGAAAGAACTACGCCTGAGAGAAAAAGTAACCACCTGCCATGAGGCCTCTGCAGTATGTTTCACACAAAAAGAACCTCACATCCTGGCCCGCTGCAGAAGATTTGTACAATTGATCAGAGGTGTTATGTACCCTGGAACTTCCCCCCATCCCAGCCCTCGTATGGTCCAAACGCTGATACTGGTCTATTTTAAAAAACACAGGACAGTGAAAGAACACTTCCCAACACAGTCAATAAGCACAACCACTCTATAAGAGGAAGACTATCAGCGTGCGGAATTGTAAAAAAATAAGTCCAGCAGACTTGAGGAGCCAGACGGCCGTTATTTTCACAGGGGACCAGACACAGAACAACGGCCAACAGCAAATATGTGAAGCAGCGCAGAGTCAAATGTTAGGACTCAACTACTGCACCTTACCAGAGTTTTTAACTTCTTTGAATTGTGTTTTTTTTTCTTTAATGTTTTATTGTAATACAATGGTTTTAATTAACTTATGCAAATACATTATATTTAATTCACTGCCCTATTTGCACTTCACAGTCCCCCTGGCCAACACTGTACCCTTTTCCAGTCCCTGAGCCCTAAAATTGCCCCCTGCAGCAACCTCATTTTCCTAGCCCTGAGCCCTAAACTCAACCCCTGCTGCTGTCATATTACGCCTTACCATTACCAAGCATCCTTTACAAAGAAAATGCCTATGACACACAGATCAGATTTCGTAGTAAAGGCATGATTGATAAAGGCATATTCGTGTTAAATGATTAATTGACATGCGTGGTAAAGGCTTGTTCATTGTAAAGGATGCATGGTAATGGTCATGCATTGTTATGACCACCTTGTAATGGCTGTTTCCCCTATAGGGGCACAGCTTTCGATCACTCATTGATAATGGCACTCCTCGGTGGGCTGAGTGGGGGCAAAGGAGTTTACAGCAGGCATCGAGGTGCAGTAAGAAGTGCACACCACCCACTCAGGCCCCACAATACATGGGCAGTTCACGGTAGGAGAGACCATTGATTCAGGACTGGATAGGCCACAGCTCTTAGGCAGTTGTCGTGTGAGTGGAGACACTTTCTTTCAGCAGTGCTTTGCCAGGCCGGGCAAGTCCAGGAGAGCCAGAGGCATATGCTGTCACCCATTGCGCAGTGCCAGAGCTGCCAGGATGGTGTTGGGCTGGCTTGCCGCATGGAGCTTGTCTACTCCACGTCTGCTTTGGTCGCCATCTTGGCCCCACCCTCTTGGGAAGTGCCAATCATGATGTGTTTGTAAGTGATACAGCTGATGTTAAAGATTGTACAGACTGACACTGGAAGGCAGTGGCAATCCTTCAGG
The DNA here is from genome assembly GCF_964261635.1 of Lissotriton helveticus. Lineage (NCBI taxonomy): Eukaryota > Metazoa > Chordata > Amphibia > Caudata > Salamandridae > Lissotriton > Lissotriton helveticus. The sequence goes on along the minus strand of NC_136069.1, from coordinate 1,408,230,219 downwards.
GTGTGGGTGAGGGTATTACATATTTTCAGTCTCTTGAGAGGCATTTAGGACTCCCTTAAGGCATAGAGGTGAGTTTGATAGGCCACAGAGTAGGGTGTTGGCACTATCCAGATGCAAGACTAGTAGAGCCTTGAATGGGGCACTGAAGTTAATTTCTGAAAAGAATGGATTCACTTTCTTACGTAATTTGCAACCTCTTGAATCCAAAGGAGCCTTAGTGAATGACAATGGCAGCAGATGAACTTTGATAGTGGTGGGGCATAATATCAAAGAATAAAGAGTGAGCAAATGGAGAAAACGAGGCTAACTCCCTTGGGATGAAATTTGGGGAGGGAAGCCCTCCAGCAAACGTTTGATAATTTGGTTGAAACCTCTGCTATTTACATTACGATTTACCAGGTGAATTGGTGCACACTCTGCCCAAAAGCACTTCGACATATAGTGGAAAAATAGGGAATTTTTCAGCCAATTATTCCTAATAACTAAACAGATATATGTATCACAGGTAGTTTAAAAGTCTGGTTATAAAATGTCACATGTCCACCATTTATTACAATTCTTAGTGCACCATATTCAATTTATTTGCCATCGTGCCTCTCCTGTGTAGATTCTCAGTCATATATTTTGACTGAGACTCCACAGGAAATGGGGAAAGGGGAGTCCAACTCTCACAACCACAGCCAAAATCACCAGAGCAAGACAGACTACACGCTCATATTGTAATGCTAATGCTCAGTTACGTGCAGATAACATCATGGAATGCATTATCAATATAAATGATGAAATACAGGGATTAAACAACTTCCACAGCAGCAAAAAATAATAATAATAATAATATGAAATTTATAATGCGCTCAGCTTACCCGGGGGCATCCCGGCGCAACAGACCAGAAGGAAAAAAAAACTCAGCTAATCACTACTATGGAAACAAATGAGTTTTAAGAAGTTTCCTAAATAGTAGGTTCTTGGGCTCTGAGCGAATCCTGAGGGGCAGGGAGTTCCAAAGCGACGCCACCTGCACAGAGAAACGCCTGCCCCCAGAACGAGCTCTTCTTACTCTCGCTGACTGCAGAAGGTGTTTTTGATCCGAGCGCAACAGACGTGGGGGTTTATAAGGACGGGCCATATTGACAAGGATGGGGGGACCTTTGCCATGTAAAATTTTGTGGGCTGTACATAGCGCTTTAAATTTCACCCGCTCCTTCACGGGGAGCCAGTGAAGCGCTTTGAGGGCCGGAGCAGCAGACTGCCTCCTGGGAACATCCATCAGGATTCTCGCAGCTGCGTTTTGCACCTGTTGGAGAGTTTTAAAGGTCGCTTCTGGAGCACCGAGAAACAGCGCATTCCCATAATCGAGCCTCGATAGAATTAGGCCACGTATCAACAGCTTCCTTGCTGGATCGGGAAGCAGAGGTAACACCTTTCGGGCTGATCTCAGTAAGCCAAAGCAAACCCCTGCGGTCTTCCTGGCATGAGTCCTGAAGGACAGATCTTCTTCCAGCCATACTCCCAAGGACTTGATCTCCTTCTTGGGGGATGGTGGATCACCAAGAGACCGAGGCCAACAGCTCGCAATAATGGAGGGACTGGAATTGCCCAAGAGCATCAGCTCAGTTTTGCCTCCATTAAGCTTTAGGGCGGAATTAGACATCCAACGATAGACGTTAGCGAGGCAGTCGTGTAAAACCTCAGGTTGTTCCGCCAGCTGAGTGAGGCCCACCACCAGCTGAGTATCATCAGCATAGCTAATGATCTTCACCCCTGAAGGGGCAACCACTCTTTCAAGTGGAGTCATATATGTATTTAATAAGGTAGGGCTCAACGATGAGCCCTGCGGGACTCCACATTGAAGAGGGATTAGGGCGGATTGCTCTGACCCTTCCCAGACTTGGTAGAAACGGTCAGAGAGAAAAGATCCCAACCATTTCAGGGCCGTCCCTGAGACACCTACCTCTGACAGACGTTGGAGGAGCACCTGGTGACTCACGGTGTCAAAGGCCGCACTCAAGTCCAGGAGGATCACTGCCACTGACCCTCCTGTGTAAGAAAGTAATTTAGAAAAGAAGCCTCCTGAATACAGCAAGACTTATCCCCTAATACCAACTTTAAATATGTTTAGTAAATGCAGTCTTTTTGAGCAAAATATCACCTTACCATTTTCTGAAGATATTGACGTTTCATCAAGAGTACTAACAATTTAAAGCTAATTTCAATAAATAATTTCAATTCTCCAAAACAGAAAAGTTTTGTTCTCATGTAAAACGTATTTTCCTAAAATTGAAATTCCGGTTTTATAGCTGGGACTTGGTCTATTAAATATGAAGCCATCAGTAATACAAAGGCAGCCGAATTTACTGCATGCAAGGTTCCACGGACCTAGCACAAGAAAGAAAATATCATAATGGCAAACACTAGGAAGATGAAGTTGTTAAAAATCCAGGGTGGATGACCTTGGGGCATATTGGGGCAACTGGGCCCATATCTTAACAACTGGGAGTATTTTACTACTGGCGTCCAACGGCCTCCATACTGTGGACCACCCATGTTGAGATCAATTATTTGTGCATGACACACATATGGACAGTACACCCACTTACTAATACTGGCCTGGGGGCAGCGCATTATTGTTGGAAGTAGCCACTTCATCCTTCTCAGTATTGGAGTAATCTGGCCAGGTTTATGAAGATGGACAGAGATTCCTCTTAGGCTAGTGCCAAGAGTGATTACAACCACCTTCAAGAAATGTCTAGGGGACTTGCTATTCCTTCTCACTGGGGACTGCCCTGGGATGCGCATTGACTTTGCAGCCCATCTTTCTGGTGCACAGTCAATGTACCCCATAATGGCCACTTTTGCTCTGCTTCCACGTCCATAATAAACACTGATGCAGAGTCAAATGGGAATATTCAAAAGGTAGTTTACACCTTTGAGCGATTTATTCTTGCAATTTACTCTTAATCTTTTGAGTACATTTACTACTTTGGGTATTCATAACATCTGAATTTAAAGTTATTCAAAAGTGTACACGTGAAGGTCTCCACGCCACGAAAAACAGAGTGGAGCCAAATAAATGAGAGTAAGTTAATCCTGTCAAAAAGAAATAGTAGTAAGTTCTGCACCACACTTGGCCAACCACTGGGACTGCAACACCCTCCCATAGGATATAATGGAAGTAGGGACTTAAAATAAAACCCTGGAGAAATTAATGTTAAATTAGATTACATTTTTTGAAATAGTGAAAAAAATAAAAAATATGAATCAATGTTAAAATAATCTAAAGATAAAACATGTTTATTAGAATTATAAGATATCATAACAACCTTTTTAAAAAGTATACATTAATGTAACATTCTTATCCAAAAAAAATATTAAACTACTAATCATTAATTATATACATCACTGTTAATGATTATCAATGCATAATAAAATGTAATTTTTACTTTAGTTGGAAGATTCTTTGGTAATTTAAACTTTAATTTAAAAATATATATTTTAATTTAATATTTTTGTATTATGATCTGCGTTTAAAATAAATATATGCAATTAATTTTTATTAGTATTTAATCTTAAAATATGTTGTAATCTTAATAGGCATGTTTTTTTTCCTGTAGCTCCCCCATTGTGCAATGCAGCATTTCAGATTTGGTTGCCTTGCTGTGTTGTGTTACACATTTTAAAATCTGTCCTTCAGTGTGTTGAGAATACTCTTGTTATTTCAAATTCATGCAGCTCGGTCAAAGTAGTCCAGGTAAAAGGGAGAGCTCAAATGAGTTTATTTGCTAATAACGTCAGCATTGTGTGACAACCCTGCAAAAACTGTGGCAGAAATTTTGAGGGATGGGGTTTCTATGGTATGTCACAAAAGGCATAGGAAAAGAAAAATGTTAGCTATGGGCACTACTGTGACATTGAATTTGGCTAATGTTTTAAAAATAGAAAAAAATACTTTAATTAATTAAAATCATTTTACAACTATACTTCAAAGCACATTTTATGAATGTGAATGACCATTTCTGTGACAAGTGCTCAGGATATACTTAACAAAAGAAATTGAATTGCAGTTGCAAGAGAATCAACTTGCAGCATTTCCTCCGCCATCTACACCCTTCCAACTCTGTGAGGTAATGTGGGTGATTGGGTTGAAGAACAAGTGTTGAAGACAAGGAGGCCTTGGGGAAAGAGAATTTTGAGATGGGTATGGTGGGAAAAGACTGCCTGTTATGGCAGGAAAGCAAGGGTAAGACAAACATGGATAAGTACAGAGGTTCAAGGGACATTGAAAAAGACAGAATCTTACAATGAGCATTGGATCATGAAACATCAGACACAACAACAGAGGCACATTACACCCAAGGGCCATTATGCCCAAGATCAATTGAAATAGGGCACTAGAGGGACAGATTTGATCGAAATATAATGATAGAGTGGACTAAAATCACAGGACAGGGTGTTTCCATATCAAACTAGATCCGTAACAATACACCCTAGATGAGATACGTAAGATTCTCAAGCATTTCACTAGAAAAAATGAAATGGTTGTACCTACTATATTGAAGGGCACAAGATATATTGCTCCTGCATATCAACTATGCCATAGCTTCTGCAATCTATGTAGTGGGCCTCAGAACCTATATTTCTACTGGGAATTACCACACAGAAACATCTCATTAATCACTTGAAATTCACCACTGTTACGTTGGAAGGCCATACGATCTACCTCACACCATACAGAAACACCTTCATGAGGATAACCCACAACTCACAACCACGCGTTAACCCCGGTGTTGTTCAGAAATAAAATCTTCCACTGAAGAGCCTCTGCTGGATGGGTCACAACTGAAGACCAATATCTGTGCAAAGCACTAAGAGGCCAATAATTGTAAAAACTGTACTGTACAACAGTAACATAACATAATACATCTATTACCTATGATGTAGGAGAGTCCACCATGAGTCTTCTTTTGGATTTGGCACTTCCGTCAGAATCTCGCCCTTCTCTATTACTATCCAAAAGAGCCCCTAAGAATGTTGTGCGGTAGCTCATAATACAGAGTATTAGAATACTCCGTTGCCTTTAAGCTTTAATGATAAAATGCCCTAATACTGTTGCTAATTCTTTTTGTTTGCAGAGTTAAAGATGGCTTTGCAATTAAAATAAACTTCAGTTCATTTGATGTCCCATATTATTCAAGTATTCTCTACTTGTATGAAGGCATCGGAAAAAATAAAACTCTAAAAGGTAAGTATAAGATGTCATTTTTGTAATTGTTTTGTTGATTTTTCTTGAGGTAAATCACAGGTATGTTTATTTCTCAATGATTCATGCTGTCAAGTATTTCTAAGTTTTATTGTGAAATAACTTTAACCATTTATTTGCCAGAAAGTCGTAAAGATGACCATTTAAAATAATTAATTAACTTGTTCTCTCCTAGTTTTAATTATTGATAATATTTGATTGATTGAACATTGTTAGAAGAAAATAGCACATCACAGATTTATATTTTCATGATATAGGAACAATTTTCAGAATACTGAAACCCTTTCTGAACTTGTTAGACGACTATGCTAAACTTTAAATGCTGATTATTGAACAGCCTGCACATCTAGTGCTCGGTTAGCATTGCTACCAACAAAAGTATACTGTGACTGTGTTACTTTTTCAACAAAATTTTATTTGTGCAATTTGCGATCTTCTAAAAGGGCAGAAGGGAGATACGACCCGGCACAAAAAATGTTTTAATCTGCTATGTGTTGTTTTATGTGGTTTACGTTTTGTATCATTATGCAAATAAAGAGATTTGATTTGGAATTCGCCAGCAATGGGGCTGTGCTACAAAACCGGCATTACTGCTTTTCAAACTTGATGTCATTTTTCACTCATATTTGCAATACGTCCTGTGTGTTTTAATATAAACTATCCAACAGTGCCCCACTCTACCTAAATCCATCATGGCAGAATCTTTCTTCCACTGGTTAGAGCTCCCTGTGCCCAACCACATGTGTGGCTAAGGTTACAATGATGAGGGCAACTCTCTATTATGATCACTCCAAACCAGTCCTGGAGCAGCCTCCATCCTACTGGATTTGGAGCCAAGCTGACTAGGAAGACAAAGGGAGGCAGGCCTAGCTGTGAGCTTGAAACCCTTACAATGACACTCCGATAAGCACTGACCAAGTCCAGTGCAAACTACAATCGACTTCTGGGTTTACACCGATGCTGTAGACGTTTTGCATTGATGTGTCTACCAGGGGAAATGAACAAACACAACAATTTTATGAACTAGCCAGAGCAAAACCTAAATTTCTGTCTGAGTAAATTTTATATAAGAACTACCCACCCAATCCTTAGTAAACCCCTCAACCCGAAAATAAAATTAATTAAATATTAGAAAAATACTTAAACATGTAAAAAATAATTTTAAACTTAATATATTAGTTACCATTAAATAATATGCATGTATAACTATATGTATATATATATATATTCAGATATACATATGGATGTAGATATTTGTACAGCCTTCCCAGCCAATCCCTAATAAAATCTTCAACCAAAATTACCAAGTTAACAAATAATTTTAAAAGTATTAAACATGTATACTCATTAATATCATATAAATTCATCAATTCAATTTAATCAATACATCAATAAACCATTTACTTACAAAATATTCAGTATTTTAATATTATTCTATAACAATGAAAAATAAATGTTACAATTAAATAAATAATTAAAATAAAATAATGCAATACAATACTTGCCACAGAGCACCCCGACATGCCCGTTATTGAACGATCTTGGGAGAAAGCCAATCGCAGACACTGCTAAACTACGTCTCCTTTTATACTGGCGTAGACTCTGGTCTACCACCAAGTTTACAGAGTATGCAGCTGGTTTTCTAGACATAACAAGGGGAGGCACGTTGCACCAAATAAAATGGCTGAGGGAGCTTAGAGCTATTTTATCGAACATCAGCTTGAATTCACTATGGGTAAATCCTAAAAATGTTATCTTTCCCCCAAAAACGTTTTTGAAAGCCAAATACTGGGAATCGATCCAGATTTATACTTTGAGAAGTTGTGAGTCCTCTTCTTTAACAGGGCTATTCCTAGACTGTAAACCAATCCCTATACTGGAACAATATTGGGATTTTAATACAAAGCTCCCCAAGCAAAAATAATATTTCCAGTTTAAGGTGGGTACATTGCCACTAAAAGTTTTTACTAGTAAATAGTCCAAACCCAATAACGACTTGTGTCCGGTTTGCCACCATAGCAAAGAATCACTGGCCCGCCTATTATTAGAATGTATTGGATACAATGCCCCCTATTTGCAAGCTCTTGGGAACAAGAGGATCAAGTGAAGCTGAAAGAATCCTAAGAACCGACACAGCAAAGGTGATTGTCATAGCAAAGGCAAAATACCTGGCATGGGTGTGGGCAATAACAGCACAATTCCTCAATTAAGCAGCAGATTAAATGAGATAATGTTACGCTGTAATTTGCTTTAGTGGAAACATTTGCCCGTTTCTATAACTACTTTGCTCTAAAATCTGTAGCTCGTATTATGGAATAACTACAAAGTGTTTACCATAACAATTTTTTATTGTATTTTTATACTTGTACATAGCGTTTTCAGGATATTTGTATTTATTCATCCATATGGACGTGTATCATATTTGATAAGGTGTTTTATGAATTGTTTTAGATGTCTTATGAACTGATTTAGATGTACTTTTGTGTGCTTTTATGACTTAATACGTTAAATAAAGCTTTTTGGAACGGAATGGCAATACAATAGGAATACATAATAAAAAGGATATTTTACTAAACCACATTTAAAACTAAAATAGTAGATTAAAAAGTAAAAACATACATTCTTTCCTGTGATATTTTTATAATCACGATATTTTAAAACCAATATTATGGTCACATCATATTTTTGATTCAATATTTAAGTGGAAAACAATTAATATGTAGATTGCGTCACTTCAGTGACAATGTGCTCATTTTCATAGGCCAAGATAAAATCCTCCATTTACTTGATCTGAGAAGGTTACAATAGATTTGAAAACTAGTATTCATATATGTTGTATTGTATTTCCCTATAAGCCCTTATTAGTAAATAGACCAAGTTAATGCTGCCCTTATTTGCTTTGAGGTTGCAACTACGTATACACTTCAATTTCAATATTAATATTTTATCTACTCTAGATTATCCACATATGCCACTTGCCATTACCTTATCAAAACCCTCTCCTGTCAAGTCAATCCTCTCCTCTGCAAGGTCCCAAATACTAGTGTTCTGTATCTTGGAACTACTTTATTCTAACAAACCTAGTGGCGTTTAGAAAAACATGTTTTTTGTATCTTATATTAAGACCCCCTTTTAAAGTGCACTTGTGGTATTATGTACAGAGAGATGTCTTCTAACAAATAGAAACCTTCACCAAACCTGAATTCTCTTGCTGGTTCACTGACTTCCTGTTATAAACTTACAGAATTACAGTTAACTGGGTTCACAAGGAATTTCAACCTTTCTAGCAAAGCAGAATTTGCACTTTCCATTTGTTCCATAGTTGTATAATAAATGTATGATTCTTTTCATAACCTCAAATTTTCAGCTTTTGAACTTGAGCAACAGGTCTGTTGAATACGAGCGGCATTGCAATGGCACTGATTATTTGATGACTGGTGCTCCTCTAAACAGGAGGCAACTCCAGAGCTTCAAGCAATCAAGCATTCGAATTCAGTGTCAAGGGAGGACTCGGCCTGGTTCCATAAGTCTCCTTTCTATTTCTGGTGATAAACTAGAAAGGGGATTCGGGAAACAGTGATGAGTGTGGAACTAGATAACAAGCGCCAGGGTAGAGCCAGATATGTGCATGTATCAACTAGTTAAGAAAAATATAAATGGGAGATGAAGGCATATCTTGTGGTGGGGCGTCTTAGTCAGTTGAAATAAGAGAAGATCAACCTTGGTCTTGCTGGTGCTACAGTCACGGTGTTTGTCCTAATTGGTTTGTCCATCTAAAATGTAGATTCTACATTCATCATTTTAAAATTAACCGGTTTGTCGAAGATCATTCTGTGGTATTTGTAAGCCATATCGCATATTCACATCGGGATTACAGTAAATTTAACTTTTGTGTGAAAAACATAACCCTTAGAAAATTGTGTAAGCTTTGATAGTGATTTCATGTTTTGAATTGCTTATTCTTTCTAGCTTCTCTAGTGGACAATAATCCTGGCACAGTGCGCATATTTTCCAATCAAGCAACAGCAGAGTTTATCACAGATTCTTCCACTAACTACAGTTTTCAAGCAATGTACACTACATTCATCACGGGCGATATTAGCAGTGAGTACAAAACTTGCATTTTGTATCATTACATGTTGTGTTTCTACTCTAAATGTAAGTCAATTAATATGAAAACATGGATTTTTTCATTTGGCTGATTTTATTACACACCACCATTACATTTCATTCATTTTGTGAAGTTGGATATAAATAAATGTTTTAGGTACTGGATCTTACATGTTAATTTATACTCTGACAGAGGACCACCTATCAAATTTAGAGGTTCCCGCCAGGCAGATAATGTTCTCAATGCTTTCACTGGTGTGGCAGTTCCACTGAAGATATAACAGGTTGCTGAGTGGATAGCATGTGTGATGTGCCCTTTCAATAAATAGTTTTGTTTTTCACAAATAAAACTGTCAAAGCTGGAGCTTGTTTCTTTAACACCTTGGCTGCTTAGGCAATTCCCGCTGGGCGCTGAACATCCTAGAAACCCATTGTTCATGACAAGGACAGCTCGTCATAAGTACAGGTCCAGTAAACTGCATGACGAGCTGACCTTGTCATTAGCATGCAAGTGGTTAAAATAAAAATAGCAATGGTCATGACACTGAGTACACTACTTTCCCTGCACAGGAGGACATTGTGTATTTTCTATACCCGGGATCACCATGTCTCAGATGGTGATCCTTGTAAAGGAAAATGAGTATTGACCCAGTGGCACATGGTTTTTCAGGTCAAAGATTTACATTAGTGTTCAGTGCAAAGCTTGTGCTACTACGCTGTTAGTAGGGTGGGACCACTGCTGGCAAACAGTGGATCTTCTTTGCCAGACTCTATTTTCTCCCCTTGATTCTCTGGACTGTCAACAGTGGACTGCCGGGTCCGTCCCATTACACTTCCTGTCATTTATATGAAAGAGGAAATTACGATATTAGGGCTTCTAAACAAATGTGAGTCCTTGACCTACTATTCTTTCTCAACTCAGTGGGGTCGATTCGCAGAACTCATCTGAGATAAAATCCTAAACTTACTACTTTTGGTAATCACAGAAGGCATTTAGTAGTAGTAAAGTTAGTATTCATAACTTTACTACTTCTAAATGCCTTCTGTGAATACCAAAAGCAGTGAGTTTAGAATTTTATCTCCGATTAGGTCTGTGAATTGGCCCCTTCAAGTTCAATGTAACTATTTAGTTTCAACTAGGAAAACAATCATAAGTGAGAGCTTTGTAGCTGCACTGCCTGATACAGAGAAATGTGTGGTATGTGCAGATTATCAGTTCAATTGAGCAGAGTATAGAATGTGTCAATTGGTAAATGTTATTGCTTTGTTTGGCAAAAGTAAATCACAAACACTCATGCCATCTACTTGGGAAGGTTAAAAGATTGAGTTACAATGATGAGATCCGAACCTTCACACAGCAAGCAACTGAGGTTTCTCTTTTGCTGGTGTTTAGCTCATATAACTATAGGACACCCTTCTGCCTCTGTGTGTACCCAAACATTTGTTACCTGCCAATGCCCTCTTGTTCAATCTTCTCCAAAAAGTGAGGTATGAATAGTTTGCTTAATCACGTTTTTAATGCTTTGAACTTGTAGAACCTCAGCAATGAGGGGCAGGTTGATTCCCTATGGTGCAAGGAGCTTACTAACAATGTTAAAAATGATCCTCCCCAATCTAAGCAGACTTGTTTAAGAAGTAAACAAGTGATAGATGAAGTGGCTTTGCTCAATCAAAAACCAATTAAAAAACTGATATCTCTTTTAGATAGCACTCCTTTGGTTTGTACATTTATCCTTCAACCTGCTACCATCACAAAAGAATACCAATAATCTAAGTCCAGCTCTCTTGACGAAGACTAGCTGCTAGGACTCTTCTCCTCTTAATGTTACCACAAGCCACTTGAGGGTAATTTTTGTGCAGTTTGGTCTAGTGTTGCGGTGGAATAGGACTGTGTTGTGCAGTGACCTAGAAACCTAAATCTAGTCATACATATCTTCCTTAGAGATGTAAATTGAAAAGCAAATACACAATTGACAAAGATATTTAAATGATTGGCAACCAATGAGAATTCCCACAAAGAGCAATACATTTCATAATTTTGTCCTTGCTGTACTATTAAAAGAGGGTAAAGCATGCAAATGTGTCTTGGTGCTACTTCAAAGAATCACATTCATTCTTAATATGAACACAAGTTTCCTCAGATGCATTTTTGTCTTTTTCTATTCAAGTACGTAAGGTACAACTTGAGTATGTGCTCAGTTTGAGAAAAAAATGCAAACAGCAAAAATGTACCAACATTGGCAGTCCTATGGTTTTTTTTTTTTTGGCTCTTATATAGCGCATGGCTACTCGAAAGCATCCCAGCGCTTGATGCCGATCAGAAGAAATAAACAAGATCTGGGCGATGGAAACTAACTCCTCTATGCCTTGGGAAACAGTCCTGTTTTAAGTTGTTTTCGAAATGCCAGCAAGTTGGGTTCTAGACGAAGTGGGAGCGAGAGGGCATTCCACAGCTTTGCTGCATTTCGCGAGAAAAGGCGGTCCCCAGATCGGGCTCTGTTGGTTCTGGGTGTTATGAGGAGGTTTTGCTGTTTAGAGCGAAGATCCCTAGATGGAATATATGGTCTGATCATATCATTCAGGATGGGGGGGCCATTCCCATGGAGAGTTTTATGAACTAGGCAAAGGGTTTTGAAATGGACCCGTTCCTTTACTGGGAGCCAGTGCAGGGTCCTTAGTGAGGGTGCTGCTGAGGTACGATGACTAGTGCCAGTGAGTAGCCTCGCTGCGGAGTTTTGAGCCATCTGAAGTTGATGGATAACTGAGGTGGGGGCTCCTAAATAGAGTGCATTCCCATAGTCCAGCCTAGACAGAATGAGAGACTGGACTATGGTTTTTTTGGAGGTTTCGGGTAGCTGGGGGAGGATTTTGCGAATGGTTTTCGTTAGACCAAAGCAAGTAGCCACTGTTTTTCTTGCCTGGGTTTTGAAAGATAATTCTGAGTCAAGCCAAAACCCAAGGCTTTTTATCTCGGTTTTTGGGGTAGGTCCAGGTCCCATGCAGGGAGGCCACATAAAGGAGGTGTTAAAGGTGGCCTTTCTTCCGAGCATCATCAGCTCGGTTTTTCCTCCATTCAGTTTCAAGTGGGATGTATCCATCCACTCCGCAACCGCACCCAGGCAGCTGCCAAGATTGTTCAGAGGAGAGTCTGCCTGGGTGAGGGAGACCACTAGCTGGGTGTCATCAGCGTAGCTCACCAGTTGGATTCCAAAAGGGGCCACCACCTCTGCCAAGGGTGCCATGTACACATTAAACAGTGTGGGGCTAAGGGAGGAGCCCTGTGGTACCCCACACTGTAATGGCACTGGAAGGGAGCAGTTGGTGTCTGAGAAGACCTTAAAGAATCTATTACTAAGGAAGGACTCAAGCCACTCGAGAGCTTTACCTGTGACTCCAATTCTCTCTAGACGGGCTAGGAGGACACGGTGGTTGACCGTGTCAAAGGCGGCACTGAGGTCCAGGAGGATAATGGCCGCACTGCCACCAGCGTCCAGAATCCTCCTGGATACCTCGACCACCCTTAACAAAGCTGTTTCGGTACCCTGTCCCTTTCGGAAGCCTGTTTGTGTGGGGTGTAGCAGGTTGTGAGACTCCAAGTAGGATGCCAGTTGTTTATTCACCCATTTTTCCGCAAGCTTGCTGATACCAGGGAGAAGGGAGATGGGACGGTAGTTTGAAAAGTCATCAGGGTTGAGATTTGGCTTTTTCAACAGAGCCCTTACCATAGCTAATTTCCAGTCTTGAGGCACTATACCAGACTCCAAAGAAGTGTTGACTAGGTCAATGATGTTTCTGCTAACGTGAGGGAGGGCTAATTTCAAGACGGACATAGGGGCGGGATCAAGGGGAGAACCGCTCTTTATGGAGTTAAAAAGGGAAGGGAAAAGATCATCACTGAGCGGATGGAAGGAAGCAAGATGGGGTGTGGTAGAGCCGATATCATCCCTCGAAGAAGGGTTGGATTCAACTACTGGAAGTGGAGGGAGAGAGAGAAGAATTTTTTCGATTTTCGTGGCAAATAAATTTGCTAGCTCGTTGCAGCGGGCACCAGATTCTTCAGATGAAAGTACAGGTGTAGGGGGATCAGGGGCCCTTGTCAAAGTTTTTATTATTCTGAACATTTCTCTGGGAGCATTACTAGATTTTTCGATTTTTTCAGCATAAAAAGTGGATTTGGCTATGTTAAGTGCAGTTTTATATTTCTTAATTGTAAGTTTGTATTTGGTTTTTTTCTCCTCGTCGAAATGTTTTCGCCATTGTCTTTCCTCTCGTTTGCATTCCTGTTTAAGGGATCTTAGGTCTGAGTTGAACCATGGCTGTTTATTCGGACCTTTTTTCTTTGAAATGCATTTTTTAGGGAGCACACTATTTAGTGATTGTTCTATCCATTGATTGAAGTCTGTGTTGGCCCTGTCAATATTCTGATTGGCCATAGGTTCGTTCTGCTTCAGAGACTCTATCCAGTCACTGGGTTCTAACTTTGTCCAACACCTACCTAAGGTTTTATGGAGGGGTTGATTGATGCACGGTCTGTTAATTTTCCATGAGAAGAGTATTACCATATGGTCTGACCAAGGAATAGAGTATGGTACAGATGAAGACATTTCTGCAACATTGGTGAATATTGGATCTAAAAGATTCCCTTTAGAGTGAGTGGGGTGTTGTACAATCAGATTAAGTTGACATGCAGCTAAGTCTTTGGTTAATTCCGTGGCAATAATGTCCAAAGGGTTGTTAAAACGAAGATTCAGGTCTCCTAGCACCATGAAATTAGAGACCATGGTGGCTGATTCAAGAATTGTTTCAATTAGCCCTTCTATAAACTGACCAATCTGGCCAGGAGGACGGTAGATTAAGAGACCGGAAATTGAGAGTTCTGGGGAGTAAGAGATGGAAAATTGTGTACTCTCGTAGTCTGGGATAGTGCTGTTGATTAGGCGACAAACTAAGTGTTCCCTATATAAAATGGCGATCCCTCCACCAGCTTTAAGTTCTCGATCTTTGTGTTGGATCAGATATTCAGCGGGTAGGGCCTGGACAATGTCGGGGCCAGAGGACGTGCCAAGCCACGTTTCTGTTAAAAATAGAATGTCCACGTTTAAATCTCCAATCAGTGGTGAGATTTCCGTGGAGTGCTTAGGTAAAGAGCGGCAGTTAACCAGTGCCATCTTTAAAGTAGTATCTACTAACCTATTTTTAGGGGATAGTATAGTTTTAGTAATGGCCTCTGTGGCCCTAAAAGAGCAGTTACTACAAGAGAAGTAGCCAAGCTCAAGGTCCATCGAGTGACTGCATGATGATGGAAGTATCCTATTGAGCGAGAGTAGTGACGAGCGGGAGTGTGTTAAAGGGCATGGGGCTAGTATACCAGGGGTCTTAGGCCCTGGGCCCGATAGTGCGCGAACGGGCGCAAACGGGCATGACTCTGGCACGACTCCGGCGCAGGTCCGGCGCGTCCGCTGTACGCGTCCGCTGTGCGGAGTCATGACAGTTCTTTTTATAGCGCTGCTAGAGCGCGCGATTCGCCTGGCCCACACCCAATATGGCCGCCAAGTTCGAATCCCTGCCCTCGGCGTCGATGCTCAGCCGAGGGCGGTCCGGGTAGGGGAGGGGCCCAGAGCGCTTAGGAGCGCTTGAGGAGTCTCTATTCTATAGCGCTTTTTAATCAAGCGCTAAAGAAACACGCTAGAAAATGCAAGTTATTTTCTTAAAAAGTGCTTTTTGATCAAGCACGGGCAGACAGAGTTAACAAATACAATTCCTAGGGTGTCAAGGCAAAAGTAAAAGAAAGAGACCTCCTGGCTTTCCGCCTCAGGAGGGAAAAGAGTTCTTCTGATGGTAATCAGGATATTAAGATCTCCACAAATGATGCCATGTTAGACCTGGCATCTTTGGCGTGGTTTTACCCTATCTTTTTGCCTCTACCTCCTGGATTTTTGATGCTGTGCTGGATTTCGTTTTTGCTGGTTTAGATGCTTTGGACACTCTGCCACTGCTGATCAGTGCCAGAGTGTAAGTGCTCCCTATGTAAAGTGTTATTCTGATTGGATATACATGTTTGGCATATTTGTATCACCATGAAGTCCCTAGTAAAGTGCACTGGGTGTGCCAGGGCTGGTGATGACAAATGCTACTTGTGGGCCTGCAGCACTGATTGTGCCACCCACAGCAGTAGACCTAAAATGATGTCTCAGGCTTGACACTGCAGTGCCTGTGTGCAGTTTAGAAACTGCCATGTCCTCCTGGTCAGTGTCCCCACTGACCAGGCCTAACCCTTCCCTTTTTGTGCGCATCAGTCACCCCTATGGAAGGCCCAAGGTACCCCCCTGGGCAAGGTGCAGTGTATGTAAAAGGTAGAGCATGTACTAGTGCAGGTGACATGCTCTGATAGTGAATGGCAGCCATTTTCGTTTTCACTATTGTAAGGCTATCTTGCTCCATAGATTAACATGGGGGATGCTGGCTACAGTGGTTAACAGCATATCTTCCCATAGGAACAAGATAGGACATAAGTATCTAGTATCCCTGAACTCAGAATTTAATAACACATCTTTTAGGAAAGGTTGTTTTTAAATCCTGTGTTTGAGAACAGCACTTTTAGAAAGTTGCTGTTCTCTTGTCTGACCTTTCTGTGTGCCTTGGCCTGTTTGTGGATTGACTGTCTGGTTTAAGAGTGACAGAGGCTGGGGATGCCCCAGGAGGCTGGCTGAGTCAACCCTAGGCTGAATGACTGCATTTGCAACTGGAGTGGTGGGAGGAGTTAGCATCTGGGCCTGAATAGGGCTGTGCCTGCCTTCCACAATGCTGGCTCCACCTCCTGCTGGGCGGCTGACGACCCTGCCCCTCACTCTGAAAGGAAAGAAGAAGCCAGTAAAACAAAGTACTCAGGAGACACCCAGAACTGGTTCAGACCGGGCTCAGGGCCCACATGCACAAAGAGAACAAAGACTTTTAGGGGTATAAGTACAGGACCCCTGACAACAGAAAACTAGATCATCCTGGAATCAAGAAGGAACCTCTGCCAAGGAGAACGCTGAAACTGAAGAAGGAAGACAGTCCTGCTGTTGCTCTGCTGGACTGACCTGCTGTTGCTTTGCTGCCAATGAGAGAGGAGGACTTTGCTGTGGTGCTGTGTCCCCTGTCTTGAAGGAATCTCCAAGGGCCTGAGAAGAGCTGGCTCCCTGTTCTGAAGTCCAAGGAACAAAAGGACTTCACCCCCAGCTTTCCTGAACTCTGCTGAGAGAGTTCTGTCCTTCCTAGAGTTCTTGATCCAGTTGTGGGGCCTCTGGAAGTTGTACCTGTGCTGGGAAGCTTGAAACTAAGCTTGAGAAACTTTTGCAATTGAAAAGTGTTGCATCGCTCGCTTGCGGAGCGCATCCCCGACAGTGCGAGAAGATTCCCGCCACTACGAAGGTCGAGATCGTCGCAGCGTCTGTTGCCGCTGCCAGAGCCATCGCATCCTTCGCTTGCGGGACGCACCAGACCGGTGCGGGAAAGTCGAACATCGCTGCGAGTGTCGTCACAGAGCCTGTCGTCGCTGGATGAGATCGCCGCACCGCTTGCTGGCGGACCGCATCACGTCGCTGCGAGCATCATCGCAGAGCCATCGCATCGAGGAGCTGCGAGAGAGTGGATCACCGCTGGATCGCGCATCGTCGCCCCGGAGATCGTCGCAGCCCCTACGAGATCGTCGCATCGTGCCTTTGCGAGAACAAACTTCCTATGGAACCTACGCACCGGAATCCACACAAGTGGCCTTCCTCCCCATACAGACCAGATTCATCGCAACATGCCCGCTGCTGAAGCGGGGCTGTCGCAAACGCCTCCCAGGGTCTCAGGAGCAACGCATCGCATGTGTTCCACCGCACCAGCTTCTGCTTTTGGAACTTTGTTGCAACTAAAAGGTACTGTGAGTAAACGTGACGCAACTGTGAACTTTTCACGCATCTGTGGATTATTCTATTGCAACGTAGAGAATTCTATCACAACCTAAAGAATTGTTTCGCAACCTTAAGAACTCTTTTGAAACCATATTCTTGAACTGTGTATGTTGGATTTTTGTCGTTTTGGTCTTGTATAGTTTAGATTAAAATACCTTTATTTTTCTAAACTGTTGTGGAGTCAGTTTGTGGTGTTTTCACTGTGTTACTGTGAGTGTTGGTACAAATACTTTACACATTGCCTCTGGTTAGCCTAGACTGCTGGTGCCAAGCTACCTAGAGGGTGAGCAGGGGTTATCTCAGAGGGTTTCCTCCTTGCCCTGACTAGAAGCAAGGGTCCCTATTTGGACAGTGGTACCTACCCCTGCCAACTGGAGACCCCCAGTTCTAACATGCCAGTTCCCACATCTCTAGCCAGAGGTTTTTGGAACCATCTATAGATCGTCACCTGTGCCCAATAAAGTGTCATGCACTCTGAAAATGTGACGCAGGAGTGGCTTGTAAAAACTCATCCTATCGATCTGGCTATTTTGCATCCTGCTGATGGCTTTGAAGGTAATCTCTTCAAAAAGTAGATTTTGCATGTTTGGAGTTGGCCTGTGCCTTCTCGCATACACTCATCTCCTCAACACTAACCTGACATCTCAGGTCTGCCTGGGACGTCTCTTCTCCACCCCGATCCAGGTTTGCAGGGGAACCAAACCAGGTGTTCCCTCTCACCATTACTTTTCGCCTGTGCGATGGAACCCCTAGCCATTTGCCTTCAGGATGAAGGCCACGCCTGGTGGATCCCCCGGAGGACAGGTAACATGTGTTGTCTCTGTACGCTGACTACCTCCTTATCAAGTTGAATGACATCACCTCTGACCGCTCCCCACTTCAAGGCACACTTGATGAGTTTGCTAGAGCAACAGGATTGCAGGGAATCTGAGATAAGTAGGCAATACACCCACTGCATCCTGACCAACCACTGTGATCCATACACTCGGGTGCAACTGTTGCTGATCTCTTTCTAAATGGCCAGCTCCTTCCAATTGACGAAGTAGTGTCAGGCTATGATCTACCCCGGGGCACAATCTCTTAGATCTACAACTCATGCACACACACCATACTATGTGGGGCACCTGCAGCACATCTCGTACTACAAACTATACGTACAATGGGTGGCAGATGCCATCTTGTTACCTGGCTGTACTAAGCCATCCGCGACGTAACAATGCTGTCCCTGGACACACTTTGACATATATGGAAAAATTAGTTTGAGTGCACATTGCATGACAAAGAATGGAAAATAGCTTTGGAATTCCTTCAGCAGGTATCCAGCAACTCCTGATACAAAAACCTTCCACTTTTCATGCTGCACCACGCATACCTTACCCCTACTCAGATAAAATATTTTTTTACACAGAGCAGGTGCATGCTGCCCACGTTGCCAGGTCTTAGGGGCAGATTTAATGCATATGTTCTGGTCCTGTCCAGTCCTCTGTAATTTCTGGGATAAGGTGCATGCTGTGTGGCGACAGGTCACATAGCTCACTGACATCCACACCTGGGAAGCATGCTCCCTTGGCATCTTCAAGCGGCGCAAAGTAGGTTCGCGCTTCACCTCTTTGACGCCCCTCTTTGTGAGGCACACACTCACATTGGCACTCCACAGTGACCCCCTGACAGCCTGGTATGGAGTGGTCCATAAGTGGAGAACTGCGGAAGAGGACACCTTCTGGTATGAAGTGGTCAGGGGCGTAACACAGGCCCCCGCAGCCCACAAGGTGCGGGGGACCCGAAGCTCCAGGGGGCCAGGGGGCCCCCTCGGCACTGCACTCTGTCCGGAGAGCTCCTAATTGAGCCCCGGAGGGGGGCCCTCAACATACCTTGCAGGGAGGCCCCCTCAATTTTCGTTACGCCAGTGGAAGTGGTCCAAGGCATCCGCAAACGACCCATCTCTTCACAATGGGCTACCCTCCCCTCACAGTTTTTGCAATATACTTGGAAAGTCAATCTTCCCCATAGCGCCCTGAGCTTCTTCTACATCTGGAGATCCCGGCCATACTGTCAACGTAAAAACATCTCATATTTGAGTTTTCCATACCCCGCTGTGCCCCCTTCGTCCCCTCCATACGTTCTTCTCACTCCCAGTTTACAAGCCCTACCTAACATTAAAGAGCTAGAAAACGTTCTGCTCTTGTGCTAGAATGCATTATGCTTGAAATGTATACTTCTGTCTTTTCGTCTTCTACTTGATGGACTTGCTTGCAACTCCTCTATCTGAGCTCAGCAGTTGCGGTTCTGTACACGCAAGAATGCCTCCACTGGTTTGCAATGTCGACTGTATCAGTTCTCATGTTTCTGAATCTCAATAAAAATGAATTAAAGAAACTATTTAAGAAATCCTACTTCGTAGAGTTTCACACATATGCAAGTTTAGTACACTATTAATTTGGACAGACCATTAACTCTCATATCGATAAAAGATCCCTAGACACGCATAGAAGTTGTATCTATAAATTGTATATTACTTCGGAAAGAAATAGTTTTGAGTGTTTTTTTATGTCAGAAATGAAAACGTATCTATATGGCTGGAATACATTATTTGGGGATAGGTACCAAACATGTGCTTTTGAATGCTGATGAGCCTATTTTTGTGCACACCAATGTTGACCAAATGTGAGCTTCTGCCACAGATTGGTCCTTAAACTAAGCAGACCTTCGGATCAATGCTCCACACTAAGAAGTCTTTTACCTCATACATGAGGAGTATCCTGTTGGAGTCCATATGGACTACAATAATGGCCACATTGGTAACCTTTAAAAGCCAATATTCATAATCTTACCACACATTAGGTGACCTAGAAAGCTGAAGAGCTAGCAAACAGATCTCATTGGGACTACATACTAACAAGCAATATGGACAAGGATATACAAATAGAGCAGAAAGTAAGTCAACTATGGGTAACTAATGGAAGTGCCAGTGTCAAGTTAAGAATTGTGTGGGCCCCTGGCTGATAACATTTTGGGGGGACTCTGTTCGCAACAACTTTGACCATTATTTCTCGTTTTCTGCAAATTAAAATTCTATGTTACCCAACAAAATGGGATGCGATAAAGGTTGAGATACAGCAATATGCATATGTGACCTAGAGCGAAAGTCCACCTTCCCAGGGGGGCCTGCATGGTAGGGACCATAGGCAATTGCCCACTTTGCCCACGCCTTGAAACGTCTCGCGTGAAGCGCTGGTTTTTAAAATCCAAAAGTTATTGTAAAATGAGGAAAGTAGTTCAAATATCCCCTGGGACCATTGTCTTTTCATTGTATATAATTTTATGTTACCCTGAAGTCAAGGCACAATTAACATATCAAAAAGAATATTTTATACATAATTGCTCAAGGTTCGATGTGACAATATCACATGAAATTGTGAATGCCTTTTTTAACTACTATAGTCATTTTCTTTGTACCACGAACAAAAAATGCTCAAATCCTGACTAGCAAGAAGTATGCTTGCAATAAATACCTTTGTTGCTTAAAATCATCCCTTTGCCTTTAACCTACGGAAAAACATAGGTATGCAGGAGTGATTGTGCTAGACTAAAGTTGTTGTTACAGAAAGGGTTGAGACAATTATGGCATTTTATTCAGTATCCACGCACTGTTCTAAACTAGGACACCTGTCCTTTTTGCATAAAACTATAGCTTATGCCAAACGAAAGGCATGGTGGGGCCAGTCACCAAATCAGCATCCAATTATTATTTCAAATTGCAAACTGTGAAATATTAGAGCACAAAGGTCTCTGTAGCGGAAACAAATGCGACAACTGTAGAAAGTGTAAAAAACACAACTAAATAGTGGACGAGGACTAACATTTTCAATATAAGTGAGGAAGGACTTAAACAAATATTTTCAAGAGCTTATCGCCACAGGAACGTCACTTTTTATGACATTCCTGTGGCGATAAGCACTTTGGCCTATTATCAAGGAGGCGTTAAGCCACTTAACATGGCTTAATGCCGCCTTGCGAATAAGGCCACCTTTCAATCAGCACTTAGCGTGAAAGGGGCATGTAATGGGTGTCGTGGTGGGCGTTCTACCGCAAAACACCTCTTACTTTTTTATGCCGCCCCTTATTATAATGTAGACTTACCCTCAATTGTAGGATAGTCCTGCCTCACCTCTACCTGGCTCTTGTGGGGAACTAAAACTTTTTGTTAAACCTTTTGTTAAACCTTTGTGTAAATTCGTTTTTAGACCACCTAGATGCTTCCTAAATGGGAATTTTCCATCTTCTAAGTCATATTTATGATGGCAGCTCTCTGGCACTTTATGCATTCTTCTACACATATTGTTACCAAGTCAACTCTAACTAGGTACTTGGTTCCTTTTTTTACAACTTATAAAGTATTAGTATTTTGTCAAACTCAGGGTTTGTTTACACTCTTGTTTGAGGTAGTTGCTATGTTTTCTGAGAAATAAGAGAACAGTGCACCTCTTTCAGTCACTGATGTTATTTCCCGTAGAGCGGGGCCTCCCTCCAGAGTAGCCAGCCAGGTAGAGGTGAGGCAGGACTATCCGACAATTGAGGGTAAGTTTACTGTTCATATGACTATGTTTATAGCATATATACATGCAACACAGAGAAAAAAATAGACGGTATGCATTATATTACATGGGATAACTTAGCAAAGTGTATGTCTCTCTCTTTCTTTCTATTTCAAATTTACAGATACCTGGGTATGACCTGACAGACAAATGATACGCAGGAATACCGGTGGTGTATAATATTTTATTATTTTTTCATCATGAGTTTCACTTGAGTGCAGCAGCATATACACATAATAACATTCTGGTCCTGAAGAAAGCCGCAGATACTTTGCAATAGATCGTTAGGCTGAAACATGTCGACCTTTAAGTGACAGTGGTTTATATCCATACCACTGAGCTGTTCCTTTTTAACCCTGACAGGTAGAACACATTAATAAAGTTGTGTGGTGATTCTACTTAGCCAGTTTTAAATCTCACTTATTCACTCCTTCACACAGCGCTGCTTACCTCGCTACACCCCACATCTCATCTATGGGATTACCATCCTTCTCTCATAAAACATCTCTAAGCTCCTTCTTTAAACACCGAAGTAGCAGCTTCCAGTATTGACTAGGTTTTCAGCACTGGTAAGGAGGACCCATATGATGAAGCATGTCACCTTCGGGTGAGTGAGGGTTCTTATCCTTAAGGGATGTCTTTCCCATTTCTTTAATTTAATGTTTTTTCCAGTAGATTGATTTTGAGAGAGACGCCTACTTGCATATACACACATGTTAAAAAAGACTATACGGGTATCATTAGGTATTGAAAACCTGGTCTTAACCTGGCGAAATGAGGAGAAATTATTAATTTCTCCTAGTTTTTGCTGTTTCTATGTGTGTTGCATTCTGCAGCAAACATAGAAACAGCAAATCACCATTAGTGCAAGGGTGCCTCCGTTGGCGCTTGGCATCTGAATTTAGGGCCAGTGCTAGGGAAAACACAAGGGTGTACCATATTATTGTAAACACAGTGCAAAATACGTACAGTGATACTGAATAGAGAGATACAGAATCAGAGGTAAAGGTAGGCAGAGAGAGGGAGAGAGGTTGTGATCAATAGAATAGAAAGAGTTCAAACAGAGAGAAATGTCACCTTTCCAGGGGGCCATTGAAAAATGGGGGCCCTGGGCAAATGCCCGCTGTGCCCATGCCTTGAAACATTTCTGCCTCAACTTGGGAGTCTGCAATTTTCCAATAGTTTATGACTGACATTTAGAACAAGCCATTGACAATTCAATCTTAGAAGTCAGTAAATGTTTTCCAACTTGTAAATGTGATTTGTACATAGAAATAACAGTACAGGAAGTAGAGGCATAGTTATGTATGGTTACCTCATAGAGGTGGGTGAACCAACAGATTAAGAGGGAGAGCCGAGCCAGAGCCGGGCCAAAGGTCTGGCTCGGTTTTTAGAGATTATGCAAGAGCTGAGCCCTAAAATGTTTGCTATGTAAATCACTCAACTAGCATGATGTAAAATATGATTAAGCAACTTCAAAATTCAAGAAGGGATATTTCCTTAACATGTGAAGCTTTGACATTAGTAAATCACATTAAAAGTGATAGTTTGTAAATATTAACCATTTGTGCACTAAAAGTCAAGTTAATTGTCATGTAAACACTGTACTTGGCCCAGAGTATTTTAGAGCAACCTTATTGTCTATTAAATCAAGCACAGTAGGTTTTTGTGTAACTGGTTTTCTGAACTCACATATTTAAAAGTGCTTTCCTATATGGTAATGAAGAAGAAAACTTTTTGGTAAAAGAAAATACTTGCCTAAGGTCACACAATTCAAGCAGGGAAGCCGCAATTTAGCTGTGTTTTCTGGTTTCACTTTGTGCAAGTCACCAAGCAAATGGGTAACTATTTGCCTTTCCTTATGTTAAGGCTTTATTTCTACCTCTTTGTGTCTTTTTCTGCAATTTGTATATAGCATGAGCTCGACCCAAAGTGGTTGGAGCGCTTTACCAAAATGTTTACTATATTACACAAGATCACATTGATTGTTTATAGGTAGGAGAAGATTTAATGCCTTACTACAAGTTTAGCAGTCCATAGGACCACCAAACTTGTAGTGTGGGTGCGATGGCGGTCAAGGACCACCAAACTTGTGTTTCGACTGCCGTATTGAACTGTGAGAGGACTGCCACAGCGGACAGGGATCCGCGATCCCAGGTGCTGGCACTGCAGTCTTGAGGCTGCAATGTGCTTGACAGTGTCACACCACCAAGCATATTATGAGTTTCCTCACTGTGACCCTAACCAATGCAGAGAGCCCGAACTGGAAAGGATGACGGAAAGGAAACAAAAGCGCCCTCTTTCCTCTGGGCCAAGGATGCATGCAGGAGGCACATAGTGGGCCTCTCTGTCTTCATGCACTCCCTTTCTTGAACGGCATGGACTTCACAGTCCATGCCGTGCAGAAATGGGCTTTGGAGTTCCCATTGCGGTTTTTTAAAGGACTGCCCACCCTACCACGATGAAACTGTCAGCCCTGTTTGGTGGCGTGGGAGCAGCACAGTGGTGTGGGAGCCTGTCCCACACCGCCAAACTCATATTCATGCCCAAAGTTATTTGCCCAGAAACACAAGATATTGAGCCAACGCTAAGACTCTAGCCTGCTCGTCAGTTCCTCCCTTAACCGCATCGCTGCGGCGGCTATTCCGCTGCAGCGCTAAGGGGGCGGTGCGGCCGCGCAGCAGGCGCATGCTGGTGACGGAACCGCTCCGTCATCAGCCGGGCTGTGCTCATGATGGAGCGATTCCGTCAAGGCCCCGCCCGCTCAATAGAACACCCAGCACAGGCGCGGAATCCGCGCCGCGCAGGCGCGGCGGCAGGGCCATGACGGAACCGCTCCGTCATCAGCACAGCGCCACCGCAGCTGATGATGGAGCGGTTCCGTCATCAGCATCGAAAGGGTTAATGCTGCTACCCTAGTAGAGGAAGGCAGACAGACAGTAGCATAACAGAGAAGTACAGGTCCAGGGTGGTGTGCTGTCAATAAGGTGACTAGAAATCATTGGGGTTCATGCATGAAAGGATGATTAAAGTCACATATGGCTGAGAGGAACCCATCAGACCGCCCTTTATGGCCGAATTTCATCATGATGATGAAAGATAACTTGAGCTTCACTCTCGTTTTCTCTTCGAAGTCACTCAAAAAACCTTGGTGAAAAAACATCCTCGTAATCCACCGTTAACCTTTCTATAATTCTATATATTACCATTGTGTGACACACCCAAGAACTCAGGCACATTTTCGATTAACTTTCTGTTTCAAAGATGACTGGTACAAGTTCTTTGCTCCGACCACCTGATTGCGTCAGGTTTGATTAAAAGAAAACCCACAAACAAAGAATTTAATTTGGCTTCAACCAAATTAGATCGCATTTATCGCTGTCTTCCTCGTGTTCATGGGTACTGTGTCCTTCCCTGACTTGGCTTGCTCTTTGCCTCTCTAATGTCCTTGTGCCCACTCGTTTCACTTCTTTAGCATGTAGTGCACGTATCTGTACTGATTAGCACAGGTTCAACATTACTCAGTAAAGGGGTTCTCCATACAAGCCTTCTTTTCTGCGATTGTGATTTATCAGAATGTATTGATATCTGATGGTGGATGTTTCTGTTGTACGTGTTCCTGATGCAAATAGTATACATCATTATTACTGTACATCAGACACTTTCCAAGTAACACAGCTGGTTTCTAATTGCTCAATAATTGTATCTACAGATGAAGAGAAAATTAACTGTAATTTTGAAAATGGATTTTGTTACTGGATACAAGATCTGAATGATAATGGTGAATGGGAGCGGTTTAATGGACCTTCCTATCCTCCCACGTCGGGACCTATTTTTGATCACACGCTTGGCAATGAATCAGGTAAGGACGAATGAGCAGTAAAGCAAGAAAATCATTTCATGTTTCCTCTCCAGGTGACTTCTGAAATGTGAAACCTGCACAAGATTATTTTAAACCACTTTTTATTTCGTGTTGAATTTTACAGACACGTTTTAGGTTTTCAAGTTCTTTAATT
Organism: Lissotriton helveticus; assembly: GCF_964261635.1. NCBI lineage: Eukaryota > Metazoa > Chordata > Amphibia > Caudata > Salamandridae > Lissotriton > Lissotriton helveticus. Next base: position 1,408,204,301 of record NC_136069.1, on the reverse strand, counting down.
ATTCGCAAATTCTCTAAATTTACATGTTTGAATTAACACATTTGCAGAGCTGTTTTGTCAGTAACGTGATAAAAATGCTGTTAGAATTGGAACAGTGATGGGGCGCATAATATATGTCAAATCATTCCAGAAGTATGGGGAAGAAATACATTCCTTGAACATGTGCAGCAACATTTTTTAATGGCTTATATTAAGGAATATTGAAGTTTATTATCAGGCATGACAAAGAAACTTTGGGGGATATGTACAATGAAGTGGTGGAGTCTGGCGTTAGCCTCCTGGGCTTAATGACACGCTCCGCCACTTCGGAAACGCAAGGCTGCACCATATTTACAAGAATGTTGTTCAGCCTTGCGTTTCCCCCGGCGATGCCGCTAAGTTAAGTTTACCAACTTAGCGCCAGCGCAGGCACCCTTGAACCAGAGTGCAATGGCGTCTGTGTGCAGAGGAGGATTGGTTATGTGTAGGAAGTTGTCCCTTCCTGCACATAAACAATCTTAAAATGCTATTTTGTAACTTTCATGTGTGCTGCTTCATGCAGCAAAAATGAAAGTTGTAACCTCTGTCCAGGCAGCACTCTCCCTGGCAGCTCCGCCAGCTGATCCACGCCGCATCAAGCCCCAGCAGCAGAGTTCACGCCTCGCGCCCGACTCTGCCACAGATTTCCGTGTCTGTTGTATTTTAGCGCTTCTGACATCAGCGCTTGTGGGATTAGTGTACTGTGTGATAAATTAGTTGTTTTTCCTTCTTAGGGCTTACAGGTTGTGCACTTTAATTCCAGTGCCGTAGCACCTTGCCGCCTCCCGCCCCCAAGCCCCGGTGATCTCGCCCCTTAGCACTGCCCCCACCAGACCCCCGCCCGCCTCCTCTTCGATCCCGCCCTCCTCCCCTTGATAACGGCGACCGCTGCGGGGGAGCGCGTGTGCTTACCAGACCTCGGTCCAGGCAGCACTCCCCCCGGCAGCTCCGTCAGCTGATCCACGCTGCATCAAGCCCCAGCAGCAGAGTTCACGGCTCACGCCCGACTCTGCCACAGGTTTCCGTGTCTGTTGTATTTCAGCGCTTCTGACATCAGCGCTTGTGGGATTAGTGTACTGTGTGATTATTTTGTTGTTTTTCCTTCTTAGGGCTTACAGGTTGTGCACTTTACTTCCAGCGCCGTAGCGCCTTGCCACCTCCTGATAGAACGCGCAGGTCACACGCCTTAGTTTACTATGCTCACCTGGGCCCATAAAACAACACAACTATTTGTGAGTTTAATCAGGTAACCTGTGCACTTACTCTCATCAGTGATTTATGAATTTCATTTAGGACCTATACCATTGACTTATCAATCCTTGTCATCGGTACCTAAAGTCCTAAGGGATCAAAAGGAGTTAGAATAATAGGTAAAATAATAACATTTGCACTCATATAATAACCACAAACTCGGGAAAGGTTTAAACTCTTTATCTAAATTTCTTAAAAGTCTTAATCCAAATATTAAACCTCAGAAATTTTTCAATCAAGAAAATAATGATTAGAATGAAAATATGCAGAGATTTTATAAAGCAAACTTTACGCATTTGACATTAGGGTGGGAAGAGAAAAGGAAACAGTACAATGACATACCCACATTGATAATTTACCTAATATGGCGTGAAGAACTAACCCTGGCCTTGGGTCAGTTTAAAGGACAGAACCTCGAAAGTTCAGGGACCATAAAGGCAAGCAGGTGCAGATCAGAAGCAGGACAGGTAAAGCCAAATTGGATCAGGACAGGACCACCACAGGCTAAGACCGGCACCCGCAGTTAAAGTTGCAACGCCTGCGTTACTCCCTCTCTGCAGCTAACAGCCAGAACCCGGTATGAGTTATCGATCTCTCTGACAAAGTGCTTTGCCAGCACTTCAGCTCCCAAACCCTGATCTGGGTTTCGAACCTTCTGACAGAGGGCTCCGCCAGCACCTCTGCTCCCGATCACCTATTGAGTCCATTGGGTCAGTGACAGGTCAGCTGTTCGGACAAGTCAGACAAAAAACTAACTAAGCCTACCCTAGTTATACTTTCCTCCAGGTCAGTGGATCACCCCCCAATGTTGCAAGTGTGAGGATCCCTAATTTTGATTGGACAAAAGGATGAGGAGAGGTCATCTCACCATACAAAAATGAAACTTTTAGAATGAATATTAATGTTTGTGTTCCCGCCCATCAATTAATTTTCTCATGTATGGTTTATCCCACCCAGCAATGAATGTTCCAATATTGGTTACATTTTAGTCCAGTTAAGAATTCTGCGTCCTCCGTAAGGGTCAGGAGGTAAGATTCCCACAGGCATCTTCTAGCAAGTTGGCTCTTTGGCAGCATTTCAAAGGTCATTCTGCTTCATGGACTTTGTGATTTGTGCGCTGTCACAATTTCTCCAAGATGGAGTTCAGCAATAGGCGTCAGGCACAAATTGATTTACATGTAAGAATAGAAAAGAAACAGTTTGAGAACATAGAATAAATGAATACACTGTATACCCCTGATCTCTACTCTATTCCCATTACTTTATATTTAACTATTGCGTTAGAGTTAAGCAGAACAAACAGCTTAGCAAAAGCAGCAGTGCAAGCTTCATGCAGGCTATAACACAGAGCAGCCATCTTATTTCTAGTGCGCAGAAGCAAGTTTCCCACCAAGCGAAAGATACGTCATGTCACGTGAGTAAGACAGACGCATGCGCAGTAGAAAATCCCCGTAGCAGCAGCCATTTTAGTGCAAGCGGATTATAGTTAGTAAAAGCACATTGAAAAGCCTCCCTTGGATACTAGTTGTGTCATGTAATGCAATTTTTAGTACACGAAACATGTTAATTAGTACATTAACGTTATGTCGAGAGGACTGAAAACAAGCAAGTCGCGTTACGTGCGAATCCTTGTTCCATCAATCCCGCCCCCAAGCCCCGGTGATCTCACCCCTTACCCCCGCCCCACCAGACTCCCACCCGCCTCCTCTTAGATCCCGCCCCCCTCCCCTTGATAACGGTGACCGCAGCGGGGGAGCGTGTGTGCTGACCAGACCTCGGTCCAGGCAGTACTCTCCCCGGCAGCTCCGCCAGCTGATCCATGCCGCATGAAGCCCCAGCAGCAGAGTTCGCGCCTCGCGCCCGACTCTGCCACAGATTTCCGTGTCTGTTGTATTTCAGCGCTTCTGACATCAGCGCTTGTGGGATTAGTGTACTGTGGGATTATTTTGTTGTTTTTCCTTCTTAGGGCTTACAGGTTGTGCACTTTACTTCCAACGCTGAAGCGCCTTGCCTCCTCCCTCCCCCGAGCCCCGGTGATCTTGCCTCTTAGCCCTGCCCCCACCAGACTCCCACCCGCCTCCTCTTCGATTCCGCCCCCTCCCCTTGATAATAGTGACTGCTGCTCGGTCCCGCAGAGGACGTGCCGCTGGTGTGCCCGTCCGTGCTGGACGGCGCCCAGCGCCTGGATCCCTGGTCCGCCAGGCCTCCACCGCTACACCTTCACCTGCCTTTTCGCACTCAAATCCATCCACCTCGAGCACTGCGTACGAGCATCACCCTACAACACACATGGAGCCTTCTCGTGCACCCACTGCCGAAGCACAATTTTCTGCAGACGCCACACACATAGCCAGCAAAGTACCGCCTGCCACCAAACCCGCCAGCACCATCAACTGCATCCTTCTCAACGTAGGCTCCCTGCATCAGCACACCATAGAGATATGGGACCTCCTGGACACTCTTGCCCTGACGTCGCCTTCTTCACTGAGACCTGGACTAACACAAGCTCCGGACCTGACATTGCCACAGCTATACCAGAAGGCTACAAGCTCCAGAGGATAGATCGCCCAAACCACCCGGGGGGAGGGATCGCCATCGTACACAAAACGTCCTTCCAACTCTTCATCCCCAGCCCGAGCAGCACTCTTCCCAACTTAGAACACCTCCACTTCCAGATCCACACCAACCCCAGGACAATGCTACGGGGCACGCTCATCTACAAACCACGAGGACCTCGCACCAAACCCATTACCACCATCACAGAACTCGCCGCATCCCACCCCATCACCTCCATGGACTATATTCTACTCAGGGATCTAAATTTTCATTTCGAGAACCTCCAGAACCCGATTCCAACGCGCTACTTGAGATTCTCGCCAACCTGGGACTCAATCAACTTGTAAACACACACACCCACATAGCTGGACCCACTCTGGACCCCATTTTCGCTGAAGGGCTGAACATCCGGTTCACCCACACCACCCGACACTCCTGGACAGACCACCACTGCATCCATTTCTCTTTTACTTCCAGCACCGCACCCAAACCAGCTCTGCGCCTCCCTCAACGGAACGTTAGCAAAATCACCGCAGACCTCCTTAACACCACCCTCCTCCATGACCCCCCCCAGCAACCGCCGACCCCGACGCCGCTGCCAAGGAACTTCACCTGTGGATTGCCAGCTGCGCTGATAAACTAGCCCCCCTCCGCCAGCCTACCATTAAACGCCCAGCGATAGCTGCTTGGTTCACCACCAAACTCCAAGAGGCCAGGCGCACCTGCAGGCGCCTCGAGAAAGCATGGAGGAACCAGAAGACCACTGAAGCCCACACCAACCACAAGGTCGCCATGCCGAACTATCACCAGCTGAAAAGGAACACCAAAATAACCTTCATCAGGGAAAAATCAACGCCAATGCAGCCAACACAAGCGAACTCTTCAATGTCATCAAGCATCTCACCGAACCCTCTTGCGAAGCCACTGACATCACACCCTCCCAAGACCTATGCAACAAGCTCAGCACCGTCTTCCACCAGAAGATCATGACCCTTTACAACAACTTCAATGAAACAACAAACACTTTCACCCCTACGACCAATACCACCACCGAACCAACTATCACCACCTGGACCACCGCTCCCGTTGAACTTATTGCCGCCACCATGATGAAAACTCATTCAGGAGCCCCCACGGACCCCTGACCCCGCACATCTTCCACAGAGCCTCTACGGCCATGGCAGCGCAAGTAGCCTGCACCATCAACTTTTCCCTGACCTCGGGCAACTGCCCCATGGACTGGAAACGCGCGGATATGAAGTCCCTCCTCAAAAAACCATCGGCCGACCCTACCGACCTCAAGAACTACCGACACACCTCCCTTTCGCTGCCAAAGTCACAGAAAGGCTTGTGAACACCCAGCTGACAACCTTCATCAAAGACAACCACATACTGGACCCCTCCCAATCCGGCTTCCGCAACAACCACTGCACAGAGACAGCCCTGATCGCCGCCACCACCGATGACATCTCTGCTGCTCGACCAGGGCCACACCGCATCCCTCATCCTCCTGGACCTCTCAGCAGCTTTCGACACTGTCTCACACCGCACACTAACCACCAGGCTCCACAACGCGGGAATTCAGGGAGACGCCCTCAGCTGGATCCGATCCTTCCTCTCCAACAGAACACAGAGGGTCATGCTTCCCCACTTCCTCTCCAAACCCTCCGGCACCGTCTGCGGAGTCCCGCAAGGATCTTCTCTGAGCCCTTCCCTTTTCAACATCTACATGGCCCCCATCGCCGCCATTGTCAGACAGCACGGACTTAGCATTGTTTCCTACGCTGCCGACACCCAGCTCATCCTCTCCCTCATCAGCAACCCAGAAGACACCCGACTCAGCTTCCAAGTGGGGATGAAAAACGTGGCTACCTAGATGAAGGACAGCTGCCTTAAACTCAACTCCGAAAAGACCGAGTTCTCATCTTCGGACCCCGCCCCACAGCCTGGAATGACTCCTGGTGGCCTACCGCCCTCGGTCCCCCGCCAACCCCAACGGACCACGCTTGGAACCTCAGCATAGTCCTCGACTCCTCCCTCTCCATGAACCGCCAAATCACCGCTATCTCCTCCACCAGTTTCAACTGCCTCCGAATCCTATGTAAGACCTTCAAATGGATCCCCCAGACTGCAGAAAGACCGTCACCCACGCACTCATCACCAGCAGGCTCGACTACAGCAACTGCCTCTACGTCGGAATAAACAAATCCCTACTATGCAAACTCCAAACCATTCAAAACGCTGCCGCCAGGCTAATCCTAGGGACACTGCGCCAGGAACACATAACTCCACACCTGCGAGAACACCACTAGCTCCCTATTGAGAAAAGGGTCACCTACAAACTACACATGCATGCCTTCAAATCCCTGCATAACATCAGACCCAAATACCTTAACAACCGAATGAGCTTCCACGAACCCAAGAGGAACCCATGTTCAGCCGACCTCGCCCTGGCAGTGGTCCCCTGCATCCACCGAAGCAGAGCTGGTGGGAGATCCTTCTCCTACACCGCAGCCACAGCATGGAACACTCTCCCAGTAGAAATAAGACGCTCTCCAACCCTGCACGCCTACAGACGGGCTCTCAAGACCTGGCTTTTTACCTAACCCGAGCAGTCCCACCTTTCCCTCCCCCAGCGCCTTGAGACCCTCACGGGTGAGTAGCGTGCTTTACCAACCCCTGATTGATTGATTGATTAAAATGGCATTTTTAAAAAAAGGTTTGTTTATGTACAAGAAGGGGCACCTTCCTGAACAAACCATGACATTTTGCACAAGGCAGCACACATGGAAAAAGCAAAAACGAGGAGAAATAATGCATTTCTCCTCATTTCGCCATCTTTTAAGACCAGGATTTTCCACCCTTTTACATAGGGGGCAGTGTCAAATAGAATAGGTGTTGCGGTGGAATGCCCACCACAACACCCACTGCATACCCCTTTCACGCTAAACATAGCGTGAAAGGGTGCCTTATGTACAAGGCAGCGTTAAGCCACGTTAAGTGGCTTAATGCTGCCTTGTACATAAGGCAAGCCCCCTATCGCCACAGGAACATCACAAAAAGTGACGTTCCCATGGCGATATGGGCTTGTACATATGTCCTTTTGTGTCATGATGTTTTTTCTTGCTTGTCACATTCAACTTTTTCACGGTTACATCACTCCGAACTCTCCCATGAAATTTAATAACGTATTTAAGTGACTCAACACTTGCTAAAATATATATATATATAAGTAACTTAGACATTCTTCAGTTTACTTATGATTTATCACACATTTATGGTTCAGTGAATCAGGTATAGGTTTTACATGAGTTATATTGCCTTTACATTAAACGTATTCCCAAAGAAGACTGTCAATTAGTGTCATTATATCTGAAGTGCCTATTCGGTACCTATCATGTTTTGGTAGGTATCTTAGATAGCAAAAATACAAATCGTTGAGAAGTCCCTTGGTCAGCAATGAAAACACTTATTCACAATGTTCTAGAATACCCATTTCACGAATAAAATAAAGCTATCTGATGAAGCAATTCAATTATTGAGAATAATACAGACATCAAAGCTTGCATCATGAAAAACTATTCCAATTTGCCACATCGCAAAATTCAATCAGATTTGTATTTCGTTTTCAATCCCACTACCAATTGCTTCCTCTAATGGACAGTGCGTGACTATTTTCTCTTCCTTTCTTCGACTTTTAGTTTCAATAATCCAAATAACATGATCAGAAAAGTTGCTTTAAAGTATAAACAGTACCGATTTTCATCAAGCTGCATTGTAGAGAACATTTGTAAACCCAAGGGCCAGGGAAGCAAGAATATTTCGACTGTATTTGAATATGATATGGTCAACACCCGAATTACATAAACAGACTTGCGTGGACCGTAGGCCAAATTACATGAACAAACATATGTCTACAGTATAGTATTCAAATTTGTCGATAATGGAATCTGATGTTGTTATTTGGTGATAGGGTTGATTATATAGTACTTTGATGTTTGGACCATATTGCGCAATATAATGTATTTTTCCTTATATCGTACAATACGCAGTACGCCAGTAATAATTACCCTGCACGACATAATCAAATAACGCAGATAGTTTTTACCATAGACACAAACCTGATCTTAATGAATGTCAATGATATAGCTAATATGACATGGCTTCAATCCTTTATATAGCCATGTTGCTTCAATCCTCCAATTAGGAAGTAGATGGATACTGTCTTCTTTGCTACTTTTAGGACTAAGGCGCATATTTACAAGGAGTTAACACAACCAGAACATCATTTTTTCCGACATTCTGGTGGCGTTTACTCCTTCACCTTATTTACAAGGCAGCGTTAAGCCGTTTAAAATGGCTTAACGCCACTTTGTAAATAAAGCCCCTGTCACGCAGCCCTTAGCGTAAATGGGGCGTGCAATGAGTCTTGCAGTGACCATTCGGCTGCAACACCTATTGCTTTTTTACGCTGTCCCATATTTACAAGGTATGGGGCAGCTTTCAAAATACCACCGGGGAATACCTGGTCTTAAGCAGGCGATACAAGGAGCAATGTTTTATTTCTCCTCGTATTTTGCTCTTTCCACATGTGTTGCATTCTTCAGCACACATAGATAGACCAAATTGCCTGTGTAGATTGTGTATGTGCTGGAAGGTGGCCCTTCCTGAACATAAGCAATTGCCCCTGCAAAGCAGCCAGCCTAGCAAAATGGTGCTAGGGTGCCTGTGCTGAAGCTAGGCAGCTTTTTTAGCATCAGTGTTATGGGTAACGCAGGGGTGCGCCACATTCTTGTGACTACGGTGCATTCTCGTATTTTGAAACTGTCAAAGCATGCTGTTACCAATTTTGGCATAACACCACACTCCACCTGTTTCTTGTAAATATGCACCCCAGTATTCTTAATCCAAACCAAAATATGCTGCACTGGGCATCTTGCACGTTAACAAGGCAAGCTTTGATACCTTAGAAAAAGATATTAAGCACTGATTCTAAGCTTGTCAGAATCCTGGGGCTGTATCACTGATACAGGCAATTAATTTTTGTTTTTAAAAGTTGTGCCCGGTGTAAGCAAGGAAAATGCGCTGTATTAAGATGAATGCTCTGGGGACAGCTCATTCATGTGAAAAACAGAGCAGATCTTTTGAAGAGGGGTTAAATATCCCCATTCAGGCTGCTGCAGTAAGTGATTGCACCCGCCTGCAAAGGGATGTCCGAGGTGGTACATGAGACCCCTTTTCGACCCTCCAGAGGGCTGCCATCAGGGTGCTCACTCTTATCTTATCTTATCTTAGGGGGAATTTGTATAGCGCGCTGACACCGAGAGGTTTCCTGGCGGTGGCTGAGTGCAGGTGAGATGGAGAGACGAGGGTCTAGCCAGTCTGTGTGAAGAGGTGGGTTTTCAAAAGTTTTCTAAAAGCCAAGAGGGAATTGGCAGATTTAAGAGAGAGAGGTAACTGGTTCCAGAGGGCGGGGGCTAGGGAGGCAAATCTCCGACCGCCGGTCTTTTTTAATTTGGTAGCAGGGACAGCTAGCAAGAGGCGATGGGAGGAACGAAGATTACGTGCTGGACAGTAGGGGATGACCAATGATTTGAGAAAAGCAGGGGAGGACCCAAACACAACTTTGAAGTTCAGGCAGCCGATCTTAAATGCGGTCCTCTGCTCTACCGGTAGCCAGTGAAGTCTGTGAAGCAGAGGTCTCGCAGATTGCCACTTCGGGGTTTTGTAGGCCAGCCTTGCCGCTTGGTTCAGTACAATCTGGAGCCTACTAAGGAGGAATTTAGGTAGGCCGTAGTACAGGGAGTTTGAGAAATCCAAGCGGGAGAGTACCAGGGCAATCAGGACTTGTATCAGGGCCTCTGGTGTCAGGAGATGGGAGACTTTCCTGATCTTTCTGAGCTGGAACATACATGAGGACACAACCGCACCGATCTGAGGCTTAAGAGAAAGGTCCGAGTCAATTATGACCCCGAGGCTCTTTGCTGACTTAGCCGGGGCGGGCGGGGAACCAAGCTCAGTTGGCCAGAACTGTGGGCCCTAGTGGGTAAGACTGTTTCCTGGGAGGATTAACTCAGTCTTCCCCGGGTTCAATTTGAGCTGATGGGAGTTCATCCAATGTTGGATGTGTAGCATCACTGCTTGACAGTCGAGGGCTGCATTGGGGGTGTTAAGCGGAAAAATGATTTGCAGATCGTCTGCATAGTTGAATACGGTGATATTCCACCTCTTCAAGGAAAAGATAAGCGGCTGAAGATAGAGATTAGAAAGCAGAGGGGACAGGGAAGATCCCTGAGGCACTCCGCAGGTAGATGGGACCTGTGCGGCTGTGAAAGGACCGAGCCAGACCGCCTGCAATCTACCCGACAAGAAGGATTTGAGCCCGGCAGAGGCCAGGCCTCGGATGCCGGCTTGCTCGGCACGGTGGATAAGGATGTTGTGGTCCACCGTGTCAAACGCAGCCGACAGATCCAACAGGACAAGCGCCTGTGATGTCCCTTTATCGGCATTGGCCCTAAGAGTATCCATGACTGCCAGGATCACAGCCTCGGTGGAATGGGCTGGTCTGAACCCAGCCTGGTTGGGTTCGAGGAAGTTAGAGCGCTCGATGAATTCAGATAAGCAGCTCGTAACATGTGCCTCCAGGAGTTTGGATAGGTAGGGCAAGAGAGAAATAGGCCGATAGTTGGCAAGGTCGTCCGGGTCAGCGTGCACCCCCTTTTAGGTGGCGCACTGTCAGTGCACCTCCTGACAGTTTCTTTGCCTCTGCACCCTTGTCTTACAGCGCAGGTGCAGAGGCAAAGGGATTTTCTCATTTGCATCGGGCCTGCCCCCATATAAATGAGTGGCACAACAAATGTATGACTAATAATCAATACAACCTGTGTTAATTAATAACAAATAAAGGGTTGAAGGAGGGTGTCCGAAAGAGAAACGACTCTACACCATCTTAAGGTGTAGAGTCGTTTCTCTTTCGGACACCCTCCTTCAACCCTTTATTTGTTATTAATTAACACAGGTTGTATTGATTATTAGTCATACATTTGTTGTGCCACTGGAACCATTGTTTCCGATATAAAGTACATACCCTGGCTCCTTAGTGGGTAGGGTTTTCTTGTTTCCCCTGTGGCCCATATAAATGAGGGCAGGCCTTTTGATGATAGCACTGGCGCTTTGGGTGGGCCATTGCTATCGATATTACAGAAGGAGACACACAAGCATCGGCAACCCCTTATGTAATACCAACGTGGCCCGGGTGCGCTAAGTTGGGGTCCCGGGGCACTTCCGCAATACAGCTTCTATATCACTGGATAAATAATGATACCCTGCAAGTCAGTATTTATTAGGTATGATAAATAGCAACTGTTAACAGTTTCTGTGGAATAACAGGCAGATTGTGGTTCTTACTGTGCCAAAATCCGCACAGTAGGTAAATAATTTCCTCTGCTACAATTTAAGGATGTAACATACCCTATCATTAATACTTGTGTTAAATACTACTTGTTGAAGTCCTTGAAATAATAGCAAACTCCAGAGCAGGGAAGGCACAAGAATCTTTATTCTGATCATCCACTCTCCTCAAACTGGATTCTCAATATTCTATCTTGAACCCTAACAGAATGTTCCCAAGGAGCAGGAGAGGGGATGGGAGGCGGAATATACCAAAAGGGCAGTATGCTAAACTACTCTAAGATTACAATACATCTCCTTATACAGGGGGAAACACAAAAACAATGAGGCACAACAATCGAGGAAATGTCTACGAGTCTATCTTTACTCCATATCTGTCCATTTTCCAGGTGAACAACGATCTTGTTGTCCTTTTCCACTCGTAGGGAAGCATGGTACTTGCTGGACCCAGGTTGCACATGAGAGGGTTTCTTGACCACCACAGGGGTACCTGCCTTGTACTTGTGGTCCTTGACTCCCTGTTTTTTGTAATACCAACTTTTATACTTTTATTGGAGAAGATGAATTTTCTCCTTACACTGGTCAGGATTAGGCATTACTCTTTTACCACCCTCCAACCACCTGGGGTTCATTTGGGTGCTGGGTTCCCTCCCTCTAAGGGACACAAAGGGGGATACTCCTGTGATAAGGTTGGGTGTGGTGTGGTATGCCCAAATGCACTCTCTTAGGACATCTTCTACATTGAATCCATTGGTGAAGGTCAATTGAATGTGTTCTGTCACCATACAATTCACCCTCTCTACCAGACCATTCATTTCGGACAGTAAAGTGTAGTTTTCTCATGTCTTATGTTTAAATCCTTCAAGAATTTCTTTATTGTCGCCAAAGTAAATTGGACCTTATTTTCCGTTACGATGGTGGCTGGTATGCCTTCATAGCCAAAAATATTTTTGGGGGGTTTGAGATGTCTTTTATTGATTTTCCACAAAAGAACAAATGAGCCAGTGTGCTCCACAATCATCGGGTAACAACTCGGCATAGTACTATCGTGCAATTGGCAAAAGGAACAATACACTTGAATACAAAACCCCCCTCCCCAACCCCCTTTCCCCTCTCCTCTCCTCCTCCTCAAAGAAAAAGGTGAACTTGCGAAATAGGGATAGTGCAGCCCAATAGGTAGGCCCAGAACAGCTAAGGATCAAGTGTGTCAGGAGTGGGCGCAAGTGGGGGATCTGTCAAACATAGTATTCTAAGTTATTTGGGACATGTGAGTTCTGTAAAGTCAGATTGCAAAAGTGGTACAAGAGGGGCCCAGAGTTCTTGGAAGGAGGCCTCAGGGTTGGTCAGGGAAAGAGAAATCTTTTCCATCCCCAGACTGGACCACAATTTGTGTAACCAGCCTAGTCGAGTGGGAAGCATCGTGGAGCCCCAGTGTGTTAGGACGTTCTGTACTGCTGCTCCTAAAATCAGGGCCATTTGTTTGCCTCTCCAAGAGTGAAGCGGGAAGGTGAGGGCGTTGGGGAGGCCAAGAAGGATATATGCTGGGAATCTTGGGATCTGTGTATCGAAGTGGGAGTCAATCTCGTCTAGTATTTGTGATCAATATGTCCCCAGGGAAGGGCAGTCCCAGAGCAAGTGAGTAAGAGTGCCCAGCGTGCCACAACCTCTCCTGCACAAGGGGCTATGTGAGGGATTGCTCCTATGGAGCCGTACAGGTGTCAAATACCAATAAGTGGCCAATTTGGTGGCCGTTTCAATGGACGCCACATTGCCAGCCGTGCGACGGGCCCGATGGTAGATGTCCTTCCATTCCTTTGATAAGAGTTCCCTTCCCAGTTCACCCTCCCACCGCAATTGTCCTGAGGTTTTCGCAGTGTCTGGGAGGGCCCTCATAAATTTGTACAGGTCTGACATCAGCCGTGCATGGCTGTGCCTCGAGATTAACCACCTCTCAAATGATGTAAGTAGCCTCTCCGCACCCTCACACACCCCCTCCTGCAATACACAATGTCTAATCTATAGTTCATTATATCGTTCCGTTTCGGGAAGCCCAAGATCAGTGCGGAACTCCTCAAATGGGTGAAGGCCCAAAAGATCAGAGAAATGCCCGATGGAGCGAGTAGCGTCTGTCGTCCAATGATGAAAGTCTCTATAGTCAAGGCCATGTGTAAAGCCCTGGTTCTTCACAATGGGTGTGATAGGGAACGGGAATGTTGTAAGGCCTCTAGCAGTCACAGTCCTGACCCAAGCTGCCATAATGGGCCGGGTCACCTCTGATAGATATAAACTGCGATGTCAACTCTGACGGGGAAGAAAGGGGACCCCCCCAAAGAGTGCGAGCTGCAAGAGCTCTGTCCAAAAATAACCAATGTTTCTCGGACTCAGGTCGAGGCCATTCTACCAATGCCCGTCAAGATGTGATGGCGTCCTGGACCCATTGAAGTCCCGCTGAAGGAGTTCCAGCGTCTCAGGCTCCAGGGACAAGCTAAGAGCTTGCGACTTATACACATTTAGCTGAAAGCCCAATGCCAGGGCGAATGGAGCTAATTCGTTCAAGAAGGATAGCAGGGACTCTCGAGGACGCTCCAGGGTCGCCACCACGTCATCGGCATAAAGACAAAGTTTGTGCCCAGACCCCCCGAAAAACACCCCTCGGATCGATGGGTCCTCCCGAATACGTTGGGCTAGGGGCTCCATATATAGGACAAATAGCAGCAGTGACAGCGGACAGCCCTGCCTAGTCCCCCTACGTATTGGAAAGGCCACTGATGCCACCCCCTTCACCCGCACTGTAGCTGTAGGATTTGCATAGCACTGGAAGATCCAGGTTATGAAACGATCAGGAAGGCCAAAGTGAATCAAGGTTGCTCGGAGATACGGCCAATGGACCCTGTCGAACGCCTTCTCGGCGTCGACAGAGAGGATCAAGCGTTCCGCCAGGAAGCGCTCGGAGTGATCCATCAGATTGAGAAGTCGTTTTGTATTATCCGAGTATTGTCATCTGGAGACAAAGCCTGATTGATCCAGGTCTATCAAGCCGGCAAGATATTTGGAAAGTCGCGTCGCCAAAATGCCGGTAAATATCTTTAAGTCCACATTAAGAAGTGATACTGGACGGTACGAGCCACAGAAACGGTGATCCTTCCCAGGCTTAGGTATTACAGTTATTAAGGACTCTAATATAGAGAAAGGGAAGGGAGAAGACCCTGTTGATCCGATGGAATTAAAAACATGTGTAAGAATAGGGGCCAACTTTCCACAACATTTCTTATAAAACCCTGAAGAGAACCCATCGGGGATGGGAGATTTGTTATGCTTAAGATGGGCAATCGCAGAGATAACCTCCTCCACTCGAATGGGGGCCTCCAGCTCCGCTGCGTGGGACGGTAGCAGTGTGGAAGTGGCTGCTCTCTGTAAGTACCGAGTCGGTTCAGTGTCAGGCAATACCTGAGCCAAGTATAATGATGCATAAAAGTGCCTAAAAGCTTCAACAATCGTCGTGTCTTCGCTACAGTCCCGCCCCCCAGAGTCCTGTATCAATGTCATTTTTGCGCTTGTCACTGGGCATGGAGGCGGTTTGCGAGGAGGCACCCGCATTGATCGCCCCATACATAGAAGGCATGCTTAAGAGGTAAAGCTGCATACTCCGCCCGATCAACATCTAACCCAGCTAGTTGTGCTCGAGCCGTCTTCAACTGTCGCCAGACCCTCGGTGCTCCCGTTCGCTGGTGAATACGTCCCAGCTCAACTACCTTGGCCATCAGGTGCGCACGCTTTTCCCTTAAGTCTTTATTGTCAGCTGACGCAATACCAATGAAAACCCCCCTAAGAACCGCTTTCATCGCTTCCCAAAGGGTCGTCATAGAAACGCCTGGTGTGCCATTTAAAGCTAGGTAGTCTGATATGCTTCCCTTGACCTGCCGCACTACCGCAGGAGCATGGTCTCCACAGACGCCAAAAGCGTCGAGCAACACGCCTTGGGGGAAAGGTCAGAGAGAGTCGCAGCGCAGAATGGTCGGACAATGGGCAGGGGAGAATCTCAACTACACTGACTTGCTGTGTTAGCATGTCAGAAGTAAAGATGTAATCAATGCGATTGTAAGTTTTATGAGGACGTGAGTAAAACGTATAAGCCCTAGTGTTAGGGTGTTTATGCCTCCAGATGTCAGTGAGCCCTGCATCGGTCAAGAGGCGCTTCCCAGCATTGGACAAAGTTCCCGTCTGACCCCATCGTTGCCCAGATCGGTCCGTGTCCCCATCTAAGTCCCCTCCCAACAAGTCTGTCCAGTCTGGCAAACCTGTGATGTCCTGAATGACGTCTTAATAAAACCCTCCTGGCCACTATTGGGAACGTAAACCGAGGCCAGTACAAAAGTGTGAGTATCTAAAATAAAGGTGAAGGCCAGAAACCGCCCCTTAATTTCAGCCTGTTTGCTACCCACACATCCTGGGAAACAGGAGGAAACCAAGAGGGCAACCCCTGCTGTGTTAGAAGTGGCGGATGAGAACATTTGAATCAGGAATGCCCTTGATCGAAGACGGTGACCATGAGGAGGTGTGTCTCTTGAATTAAACAAATAGGGGTGTCAGATTGCTCTAAATAAGACAGCAGTGCTCTTCGTTTGGTGGGGCTTTTAAGACCTTTCACATTTAAGGACACAATGTGAATGTCAATGACCATGCGGGCGGGAATCTACAGTTGCAGCAGCTAACAGCACTCGTCTGAAGAACCTAGGACAAGCAAAAGGGCCTAGGAGGTGAGCCTGTCCTAACATCGGAGAAGGAGGATATAACCCCATAAACAAAGGAAACACTGTGAAAGAAATACCCGAACTAACCAAACAAGAATAACTGTCATGAGTAGAGTTCACAAATATCCCAGGCGAACAGCCTGTGGTGAGACGTGGGATGGATAGCAGGAGTCCCCGCCGCCCCCCCAACCCAGGCCCGGCCCAATCAGCTGGAGTGGAGTGGTCCCACCGGGAAGCTGGAAGAGAGAAGCAAAGATAGAGGACATTCAAAAAAGGGAAAGCGCCCATATTAGTCAGCAGAAGTGAGGGTGGAGTCCTCTGATAAAGATCGTAGAATTGTTGAACGTTCGTTGGCCATAGCTTCTGTGTCCGGGCGAGAGACCGGCAGTGAGCCCCCTACTTTCCGCCATCGGTCGCCGTCCTCGCGTTGAGCTGGGCTGACGTGCTTCTCAGGACTGTCGTGGCCCGCCCCTGGGATGCGCAAGAGAGAGGACACTTCTTCCACAGAGCAGACTTGGCGAAGTTTACCTTCCCATTTGAAAATGAGCCTGAATGGGTGCCCCAAGGAGTATGCAACAGCCTTAGAGCAAAGGAATGTAGTGATAGGCCCGGAAATCGCACAGTTTCTGAAGAGTGGAGGCAGCTAGGTCTTGGAAGAGGAGCGGTTTGCATGAGCGAATTCAATAGTGAGCTTAGACCGTGCCTCACGCAGAATGTGCTCCTTAAGTTTGAAATCATTAACACATGTCAGAATGTCAAGCGGTGGTGCCGTCGCCGATCTCCTGAGGCCCACTCGGTGTGTGCCATCCAGTCAGATCTCCTGGTCAGGGGAATCTCCCAAAACAAGGCGGAACAGGTCTACGACAAAAGCCGATATATATCGTAGCCTCCAATCCCTGCGGAACTGCTTGTATCCGGATGTTGTTTCGACAAGAGCGGTTCTCCAGGTCCCCTGTGTGGGATTGACGATCTAAATGCTGTTCACATAGGCGGAGCATCTCCTGTTGAAGCTGAGACACCTCTTCGTCCCTGACCGCCGTCTGGTTCTCCATGTCATATACACATCCTCCCACAGAGTCGAAATCTCTGAGCATCTCTCAGATTTCGGACGTAAAATCCTTTTTCATAGCATGAAACACCCTGGTCAGGTCCGTAAAGAGCGACTCCAGGACAGTGCGTGTGACAGGTCCATCAGCCTCCGCCAGTTCCTTCCAGTCTGTGGCCCCACCTGCCCGTGACATAGTGTCTGCTCCCCCAGTGCCGGATTTGAGAAATAAGTCTTTGATGGACCTGTCTTTCCGGCTTCTGGAGGCCGCCATGTAGAAAGGTCGCGTAGCCGACTGGAGAAAAGGGAACGCTAACAGCACCAACCCACGGCACCCAGCACTCCTTGATGGTTTCCTAATCCAAGGTTTTGGAGAAAGCGCCCCTGCCACCAACCGCGTTCCAATGACCGATCTCGTCCCTTCACTTTAGCTGCTGGCCTCTGGCAACACAGGAAAGGCTCTTACAATAGTGGCATCTCACACAGTAACCAGGGGCGACCCGTCACCCAGCTGGAGTTAATGTCCGTAGGCAAGGGCTAAGCTGAACCCCCGGTCAGTCGCCAAGATCTCTGAAATCAGACCCGGGCTCTCACAAAGAAGTCCAAGATAGCAGCTTCACCCTAACTATCTGCACCTCAGCCTCAATGTCTAGTAGAGCAAAAGGGGCACGTAGAGTGGGACCAACTGCCCCAGCCGCAGTGTTGCTGGCCTTTGATAGTAGCTGCGAGGTGATAGGTAGGCAGGCCGTCGGTGAAAATGCGAGGACTACTGCACAGAGGTCCCCGACCAGGCGTATCCGGAGTGTTGGCTCCACCAGGCCCCACTCATCTCCACAAGATCACTCTAGGCCCGCCCTCGCTACTCCCAACGGCTGTAGGCCAGTCAAGTCAAACAAGCCCCGCAGTGAGGTCGCCTGTGTCTCACCGCTGTCCCAAAGGATGTAGGCTGATCCTAACCAGCCTCGCTGTGGCACACTAGTTGATGGTAGGAGCTATAGGGACACATACAGTGGTGCAGAGAAGCCCTCCAGAAGACGCTGTGCCAAGCCAGTCGCTGCCAGGACCCGCTCACCTCTCAAAACCGCTCCAGGCCCGCAAACGCTGCTCCCAACCGCTGCAGGTCAAGCAAGCACCTCCGTCAGTACGCCTGAGTCTCGCCGCACCCTCAAGCAGTCGCGATCCTCACTGCAGGGGTGCAAGCCTCAACACACTCAGCCTAGAAGGAGGCGCAACAGGGGCTGTGGGGCCCACTCGGCGTACAGACTCCCCACAAGCAGTTGCACATTCCAGGCAATCACCGCCGCAACCCCTCAGAAGCCGGCCTGTGCCGCCATTTTGATGCTGCCAGCTTGTGGATCTTTAAGGGTCTGGTCGTGGGACAGCTCCGGCCCCGTACTGCCCCCGGAACCCACCAAGGCAACGTGGGTCTGCAGCAGCCACCTCTGCTCCTGCTCGTCATGATGGCTGCCTCCGGCAGCCCTTCCCCAGGCACACCCAAACCTGCAGGTCCTCAGGCGTAGGCGGGCACCGCCATCTTGATGCTGCCACCAGTGGGTGTTGGGCAGCCTGTGGAGACACTAATAGTTTGGTCGCGGTACAGCCGCGGCACAGATCCGGCACCGCGAACGCAGCCGGGACCCACCAGGGCTGCCGGGACCATCAGCGGTAACCTCCGCTCCCATCTTTCACAACGGCCGTTGCTATCAACTGCTCCTCAGGCGCCCTCAGCGCGATCACTGCTGGGGCCGGGAGCCCGAAGCCAGTCCCCACTTTCATAGGTGCAGGCAGGGTTCACAGACAGCACCCAAGTCGGAATCTGCCGGTGGGTACATGCTAGACAAAGCTATGCAGGTAAGGCTCTGGTTGTGGGCAGGAGCGGTGAGCAGATACGTCCTACTAGTCCGCCATCTTGAACACGCCCCCAACAAAAATATTTTTTAAGAAAGATAGGAGATTGCTCGTTGTAGTGGATGGTGTAAACTTGAAATTGACCCAATGGGAGGTGTAATCGACGAGAACAAACATGAATTTTTTCTGGGGACCCAGGGTATCCATTGGACCAATCATCTCAATGGCTAGCTTGGTCCATGTCACTTCCGGAACGTCGACAGGAGATAGAGGAGCTTTATGAAGGACTTTGCTTTTGTCGCTTTTAGCGCAGCTGGTGCATTCCTTGACCTTGAGTTCGACCATTGAATCCATTCTTGGAAACCAAAAGCAACTTCTGACTTCGTTTTTTGTGAGGATCCTGCTTAAGTGTCCTTCATTGGCTAGGTCAATTATCTTGGTCTTCTAATCCGTGGGTGGAATTACTTTCTCACCTCGATGTATCCGGTAGAATACATCGAGGTGAGAAAGTAATTCCAGCCACGGATTTGAAGAACAAGATAATTGACCTAACCCATGAAGGACACTTAGGCAGGAGCCTCACAAAAAAGAGAGATAGTTCATACCTCACCTCCCAATAGTCTTTGACAGCATCTAGAACTTCAGTAAGATTTTTAGGCCAACCATTGATGATGAAGTCTCTGAGAACGTCCATGTGTTTGTCTTTTACAATGCTTTGATCCCAGTCATCTTTAGTTAGTGAGGGAAGATGCATGGAAAAAATGGGCACATCTAACGGTTTCTCGCTATTATTGACAGTGAGAGGAGACCTGGATAGGTAGTCTGCAATCACATTCTCAGGTCCTGGTAGGTATTCTACCTTAAAGCAGTAATTCTCTAGACCTAGGACTCATTTGTTTATCCGTGGAGACAAGTTTTGGCCATGTTTGGGTTAGAACATGAAAGATAACAGCTTGTGGTCAGTGCGTATAACAAACTTTATGCCCCACAAGAAAATTTTTAAAAGGTGCACTTCCCAGAAGCATGCCAACGCTTCCCTCTCAATGACTGAGTAGTTCCGTTCTGAGGAGCTGAGGGACCGGGATGCAAAAGCAATGACAGTTTCTTCACCATTTCCTTTTTGAGAGAGCATGGCTCCCAGCCTTTTACCGGATGCATCTGTAGTTAGAACTGTTTCCTCATAGGGTCAAATGTTCCTAAGGCAGGTGAATCAAGAATCTGTTGTTTTCTAGTCTCAGCCATTTTGTTGCGTTTCTCTTCCCATACAAACTCTGAGTTTTTCTTGAGGAGGTCCCGTAACCCATCACATAGATCAGAAAAGTTTCTCACGAACTTGGACATATATTCTACCAGTCCGAGATATGATTTGAGTTCACCTTTGTTTGATGGATACGGAGCATCCTTGACTGCTTGGATTGAGCTGTACTTAGGCCTAAAACCATCTTTGGAAACAGTGTGCCCCAAATAGTCCCCTGAAGTGACTTTGATCTTGCATTTATTTAATTTCACTGTCAACCCTGCGTCAGAGAGTCTTTGGCACATTGTGTTGAGAGTGACGCTGTGTTCTTCCTACGTCGACCCGTACATTAGTACATCATCTTGGAAACAACCGGTATTTTTGACACCCTCAAGAATGTGTTGAACTATTTATTGGAAAATGAATGCCACTGAGGCAAGTCCGAATGGCATTCTAACAAACAAGTAGGCCCCAAATGGCGAGGAGAAAGCTGTCAACGGTCATGACTCTGGGTGAAGTTTTACTAATGACTGAAAAAAAACATGCCTTCCCCATGGTGCTTAGCATCTCATTTATGCTGGGGAGAGGAAATCATTCTACCCAGATATTTTCGTTGAGACTGAGGAGATCCACACAAAGGCGGATACCTTGTCCATTGGCCTTCGACGCTAGAACTAATGGCGCCAGCCATTCTGGCGCTTCTATGGGTTGAATAACACCCATCTCACATAATTGATCTAATTCAGCCTTGAGGGTTTCTCTAAGGCGAAGAGGTACAGATCGTGTTCAACGTACTACAGGTTTGCGCCTTGCCTAACCTTGATTTTATGTTGAAAGTCTCTCATTTTACCTAGCTTGTCAGTGAACAGGTTCGGACCGCATCCTGCAGGAGCCTGTTGCTGTTGGGAATGTCGACTAAAATGACTTTGTTTTTGTCTTTAGGGTCCAAAATGATTCCTAATTCTTTCTGATGTTGCCATTCCAGCAGGTTCGCTCCACTCTCAACCACATACACCTTGCCCACTGTGGTTCTTCCTTTAAAGTCTATGTGGCTAGGAATCATGCCAACAAGGGGAATGGGGCCTCTGGTGTATCCTTCCGGTGAGATATCCGGAGGATTTTGCATTGCTTTACTGCGACCTAGAGACTTCTTGAAGTCCTTGAGGTTCACTAACATGAACAGGGAACAAGAGTCAGCATACATCTCTAAGAGTTTGTTGTCTAAGAGAACTACACACTTCGAGTAGTTGGGTTTGGAGCATGCATCACTGTCTTTTAATTGGAATATAAATTTAGCCCATGGCTCCTCGTTTACACTGGCCACATTGACTGTATTACTTACTCCATCTCTACACACTCTAGCTAAGTGCCCTCTTCTATTGCATTTTTTACACAAGACACTCCGAGCTGTGCACAGGGGGCTGTTGGCCAAATGGTTACTGCTGCTGCATCTAAAACATTTTTAACTTATGGCCCTCCTTGGTAGACTTAGAGGTAGGTATTTCTTTAGTTCCCTCTTTATTGGATACTTTGAGTACCTCACCGTTAGTGTCCTCAACTTGTACAGAAGCCACTAATTCTTGTTTAACTTTCATTTCTTTTGCACACTTCACTGTATGTTCAATCGACTGTGCTATAGCAATAGCGTCTCTTAGTGTGGGGTTTTTAGAGAGTAGTTATTCTTGAAATCTGGTGCTGTTCGTGCACCTGATGAGTTGGTTTCTTATGAGGGAATCACTGAGAC
The DNA here is from genome assembly GCF_964261635.1 of Lissotriton helveticus. NCBI lineage: Eukaryota > Metazoa > Chordata > Amphibia > Caudata > Salamandridae > Lissotriton > Lissotriton helveticus. Next base: position 1,408,182,441 of record NC_136069.1, on the reverse strand, counting down.
CCCCAAACTTGCATAACTGTGTGAGTCCTCTTAAAGCTGCGATATAGTTATTAAGGGATTAGTACTTCCCTTGTACTCTGCTAAAGGATTTGTGGCATTCAAGCACCACATTGACCTTGTCCCCAAAGTGTGTCTCTAACTTCATTAGTGTGATATCGTACACATCAAAATCGCCATCATTGTCTAAATCTGGTCAGGTAGAGTTTCGCAAACTTAGCATTTGTGAAAACCTAAGTTATGCAGCAGAATACGTTGTTTGTGCAAAGAGAATTTTTCCCCCCATTGCAATCAGGTAAGATTCAAACAATTTAGTCCAATCTTTCCAGTGATTTTCGAGGTCTCCACATTCATTTAAGAAGGACGGCGGTTGGCTAATACCTGAAGTGCCCATGGTGGAGAGTGACTTGGGGCATGGAAGTGGGAGAGGAGAGAATCTCAGCGCAATGGAATGTACACAGGATAGACGTTTGATGCACTGTAAGACCAGGACGAGGGAGAATGCAGAAAATTGCCCCGGTAACACTGGCGCTCCAGGACCACCTGAGGTGATACTGTCGCTGACACTGGGAGAATATAATGTGAGGCACGCAGTGTATAACGGGGTAATCAAACTGAGCAGAAAAGTCACAACAATAAAAGATTTCAGAGAGTGGATGAGCCTTAAATATAGGGCACTCACAAATGGCACGCAGGGTGTGAGCTTGTCACAGAGGAAACTGACCAAGGGATAACCTCAAAGGCGAGCGTCTCAGGGGCCCCTGATGATTAGGAACAGAAAAATCTCACTGGGATTGAGGAAACAGGAATAGTCGGCAAGGTCTCCTTTAAGCGTTATTTAATCCAGCAGGAAAATGAAAAAACAAAGGACAGGCCGCTCAGTAGTTGGAGCGCCGGAAACGTTTGGGAGGAAGTCAGCAATAAAGACCAGCCCACTACTGGTTGGTGCGGCGGAGGCGCTGGGTATAGCAGGCTGGAAGATGCTTCACAGGGCAAAGGTACCTCAAAGACCGGGAGATACCCGAGGTGAAAACTGAGCAGGAAGTTCAATCAGGGGCACAACGTAGTTGACTCCTGCACATGGCGGTGTGCTGGATTGGGAAGCCATGGGATGTTGTTGCTGAAGCGATACTCTGAGGCTCTAAGAGGCAGCAGACATAAGGACAAAGCAGCGTGGACCCAGCACGATGAGAAAATCATAGAATACCTGGATGAGGAGGCTGTGGAATGTTGCTGCTGAAGCAAACCTCTGAGGCTCAATGAGGCAGCAGACACTAGGACACAGCTCGGACCCAGCAACGATGAAGAATTCTTGGGACACCTCGTTGAAAGGACAGTACCCGAGGTGAAGGCAGCTGAAGGAGATTCATTTAGAGACCTAAGTAGCGGACGCCTTGTCCTGTGCATGTCGGTTGAGGAGACAGTGGGCAGACACTTGAGGCACTCCTCTGAGGCACTACGAGGCAGCAGAATGCTGGCATGCATCGCGGACCCAGCCACAATGAGGGAAATCCTCAAGCAGAGGACGGGACATGGAGGCAGCAGTATTTCCCCGTGTTCCTGTTCCCAACTGCACAGAGGGAAGCACAGGAATGTGGAGAACACCACACAAAAATCTTGGGATTAGAACAGTGGACACTCAATGTACCGTTGAGCAGGTGACAGAAGGACTCCTGTATATGTGCCCCATAGATACTGCCACACAGGCCAGAAGTGTAAGGCAGGAGGCAACAGTCCAGGTAACACCGCCTGTACAGAGGACCGTCGCCGGGTGGTAGGTCCACAGGAAACCCATTGAACACTTTAGATGGCAGCAAGAAGAAGACTCTCTACATGGGATTGTCAGGACTAGGAGAGAGTACTCAAAGGGGAGATGATCATCTGTCCCCTTCGCAGATCGTCGCCAGTGTTGAAGTCCTTGAAAATTAGCAGACTACAGAGCAGGTAAGGCACAAGACTCTTTATTCTGATCATCCACTCTCCTTACACTGGATTCTCAACATTCTTTTTTGAACTCTAACGGGATGATCCAAAGGAGCAGGAGAGGAGAGGGGAGGTGGACTGTACCCACAGGGAAGTATGCTAAACTACTCTGAGATTACAACACTACTCAACTCTGAACTCTGACCCCTGCACAGGCTGGGGTCTATGCAGCGGTCAGAAAGCACCAGCCCACTTGTAATCAAGGCCTTTGAGTTACTTATTTTTGTCAGTGTATTTGACAGATGATCACTCTTGTACAACAGAAGTTAAAAGCGTGATATTTTATAGCAAGTTTTGAAATTAAATTGTTCATGCACTTTTGACTAACAGTAAAAGTGAGAACTGCTTAAAGTTAATAATAGTTTTTTTTAAACATCTATTCACTCAGGGCACTATATATCAACACCTATTGGATTGGGAAGCAGAAATAGAGTTCGGCTGTATAGTTTGCCATTGTCACTGACAACAGAAGCATCTTGCCTACGTTTTTGGTAGGTATCAGAACTGTATAATCCAAAACCCTGCGTGAATAGAAAAGATATTGCTTGACAGTTATTTTAAATGTTTTTAATATTTACATTTAATTGCATGTAACAATTCTCAGGAAATTAGTTTGGATGAGCCCATTGAAATCACTGATCATGCATTTTGTTTTTCTTTACATTGATTGCTTGGCTTGTGAGGGCATAACCTGCAAACTTGTCACATCAGCGGTAGCACAGGTTATCCTACTGTACTCTGCTACATTGCCTTCTAAACTTTCTCGAGAAACAATGTGGAAGAGATGCAAACTTTTAAAATCTCACACTGTTTCAGTCCATGAGCTGAACCTTCATTGCCAATTTACCAAAAGATGACAAACTCTGCTATTCTAGACAAGCGATATTGGAAATAATTACACCAGACATGAAAATACCAAATTAACATTTTACCTGTTTAGGTGAAAAGGGGAAGACAACAACATCTGACGTTACATGGTGTTTGGAATGCAGTTCAACAGGCCTTTGCACCTGTTGTTTGAGTTTCTGAGTCCTTTTGATATTGCGGAAGGGGCCACAGATGTTTCTGCCTACCCTTCAGTAATACACATTAAGCAAGCATGTGGCAGAGAGCAGACAAGCTTAGCTTAATTCAAATGTGCACAGCATTGAGAAGTACTAAAACAGTTAAAATGTCAAAGACACAACACAATAAAAATCCCACCTTAATTTGTAAAAGTAGAGAAAACTGAACAATCAAAATGCCAGCAAAATGATGAAAATTGAATAAGGGGGATCCTGAACTATGAATGTTTCAAGATTTAAGTGAAAAAAAGCCAAGAACTAGTAAAGTAGACATGATAGTCTACGGTCGCAGTTGACCTGAACCTTGGGATGATTTCAGACTGACCTTGATGGAACGTGGTCTGGATACACAAAGTAAGTTAAACCTGGTCAGAGATTGTACCTCTGTACTTAGTCTCTGAAACAAAAGTCAAAATTCTCCAGCGGAGCTAGATTACAGGCTGTTCCTGACAAGAGTTTCTGGAGGCAGGATGTTTGTATAATGATGCCTCTTGAAGCCATTGGTTTGAGTGGGAAAAATTCAAATGTCATGCCTGGAGAAGTCCTCTCGTTGGCTGGACACTTTTTGCACCTTTTCCCAGTCAAGATTTGTATGTTTGTATTAAGGGTCCAGCAGAACACGGTAGCACCCTGTATCTGACAATGAGTTTCATGAGACCAGAAACCTCCTCACTGAGGATTTATTTCTGTGGAGAAGCTACAATTGGGAGAACCATTTTCTTAGCTGAGCAAGCTTGCATTTGAGCAAATCTACTTGGGGGGCTGGTCCTTGTCCTCCAGAGTTCTGGATGGGCAAAATGTTTTTACGTCCCAATTCATCAGAGATGTAAGTAGAGGTCCAGCTAGACACAGCCAGGGGCCTCAGAACCTCAGGAACAGAGCTTGGGGTCAAGAGCAACTCCAGAAGAGGCCGCAAGCAGGGACCAGCCCAGGCCCAGTTGCTATTAGTCAGCTGGGCACTTCAGGTAAAAGGCCTCTTGTAGATTATTGTGTTCCTGTAGCCACAGAGTACATCTCTTTTTCCTGGGTACAAGGGGGTGCAAGTCCAGCCCTTCAGATCTCCTCACTGGTCTCAAACTGCAGTTGCCATCCTTTTTCTGCTCTTCCACAGGAACAGCGAAGGTTCTGAGGAGGGTCTTTTGGGTTGCCACATTTATGCTTGTCACTAGCTAGTGGGTGGGGTGACTTCTGACTCCCCCCATCAGTGAGGTAAGAGTTTAAAGGGACAACTCTACCAACACTTGCAGTAGGTGCTGTCTACTGACTGCAAACAATCCCACAGTGCACTTTATTCCCTAAATCAAGGATGGGGAATAGTGTGGCCAGAGACACGATTAGTCCTCTCCTTAGTGGTCACTCAAAACTGGTTTGGTTGGCAGCTTACCTCCCACTGGGCTTGGTGCCGGTCTGATTAGGATGACAAACGTTGGTGTTTTGTAGGTGTCACCTAATATTTGCTTCTGAGAAGGCAGGAAGGACCCTTTGAGGTCAATGCACCTGCACCAATAGGGCTTTAGGAAAGGGTAAGAAAATGCCTTTACTCCCACGCCATTATCCCAGCTCTGGGAACAGTTTTTACACTTCATTAGATTCAAGAACTTGCTGGACAGCTTCTGGAGACATAATTTAAAATAGCCTCCAGGAGCAGCAGGCAGGTAAAAGATATCTTTCTAAAAGTTATGTTTCATAAATATTTATTTTACATTCAACTTCACCTTCAAAAATAGTTTTTTCATATGTGATAAAAAGAGTGGTTTAATTATTAACCTAGCTGGTGCCAACCTTGAGATAGCAGCTTCATATTTGAATCTCTACTCTAGGTTTCTCATAGGAGAGCCAAGACCTTAAACAAGGTAACTAGTTTTGGGGGGCTTATTCCTGCAGGGCATGGTGACATTACATTTTTACTTTTCCCATGTGTAATTGCCATGAATCAACGTTTTGGGCTAAAAAGCCTACATAGGTGTGACTTATTCATATTTAAAAGTTAGACTTTACTGATGTTAAAATGGTACCTTTGAAGGTTTGGGCTTCTGGTTTATTCTCCAGCAGTTAGGCTGTATTGTAAGTATGAAGCCATGGTTTCCTCGATATACTAGTAGTGTTGCAGTCCACAGGTGACATTTAATTTCCCATGTCATAGGTGTAGTTTCTACACCATATACTATTGCCTTATATAAGAGTGAAATATGCCAGTCAAGAATAGCCAATGTCAGAACACATACAATGAGCGCAAGGCAACAGTGCCCCAGCGTGCAGACGCTAATGACCAATTCACCAAACAAAGGAGTCAACAAACAAAAATGGGCATTTTCTTATAAACACCTTTTAAGCACATCAGGACCAGAATAAACAAGATTGCTTGATCCTGAAGAAACTTCATTGGTTCCCCTTGCTGACCTGCATCATCTTCAAAACCAGTTGCTTCATTTACAAGCCATCATAGCCTTCTCCCCACTTATCTTTCAGAGAAGATCATCATCTCTGATGTCTCTCAACATACCCACAACCAAAAGGCTGTAGACTAAGATGTGTAAAAAAGACAAAACAAGGCAGCAGGACTTTTCCATCAATGCATCCAGGATCTGTAACAGCAGGCCTGTATCCATGAAGGTTGCCCCAAGCCAGCTCCACTTTAGGAAAGAGTTGAAGATGCACCTCTTTATAGAACTCTACATCACAATGTAGTAACCATCCACAAACCTGTTACCTCTACTATCACTCATTAAACTTATTCTTGTATTTGACTTTTACAACTCGCTGCTGGCCTTTGAAAAGATTTGCACTACACCAATATCACATACATGCATACATACATGTGCCATGATACAGACTCAAATGTATGGCAAAACACACTCATTCCATTGACAACAGGGGTTGTGTATAGTTGGTGTGCCCCCAGCCCCTGGGCACCCTTTAAGGGAGAGATCTAAGTGGGTCCCATCGAACCCGTAAGTGAATCCCCAGGGCTGCAGTCTCAAACTGGTTCCCCTCTGATGGCAGTACATGACCATCTTGTAAAGCAAGGGTATACTTAGAACTTCAATTGCAGTGCAACAGGATAAGTGATTTCCATGTTCATGCTTATACCATGCCCCCATCCACTGAGAGGGGCCTCAGAGAGGGCCATTGAAGCACTGAAGAGATGGATGTAGTTTGTGACCTAATTCTTGTGGCTCTCTAACAAGGAAAAATGATTCCGGTTTTTACTTATAAACTCTACCAGCAGGCTTAAGCCCAAGAATTGGCCAGGCCTTTCCAACAAGGGCGGGCAAGTGCAAATGCTGCACCTGATTGCTTATCCTGCCCAAGTTCCCCAAGAGACCATACAACTAAGGGCTTCATTGCGATGTCGGGCAGAAAGCTTCCTTCTGACAGTCAGAATCTCCTAGACCGTGTCAGAACCCTTCCGACTGACTCGGTCGGTTTACAATCTGACCCACTGATTACGATATCCGCAGTCAGATTGTAAACATCACCTTCTTACCAAATCGGTTCCGACTGGCTCTTGGAGCATCCATGTCGGTCGCAGAGACATTGTACAGCTCAACATAATGCATTTCCGACCAAGCAATTACGAGGTCTTCTTCCAACAGCCTTTCTGAGTTGGCCTGCCCGAAATGAAAAGGCCTTCTGAAAGTGACTTCTGTGGCCCCTAGCTGGGCCGCCTTCATCCTGCAGCCTCCAGTTGGAGGCTGAGGGGGTACCTAAGGGACCCCCCTGTAAAACCCTACACTGTGTAGCAGGCACTATGGGGTGCCTACGACAGAGTGCAGAGTTTTCCGCACACCCCATAACAGCCTGTGCTGTCAGACAGAACACAGACTCCCATAGGAGTCAATGGGAGTCTGAATGAACAGTGTTCAGTTCCATCGTAATCGGTCGAGTGGAAACACCGACCGCGAGTCGATCGGTCCCGATTCCGAGCCGGTGTCGGGGGGAGGAAACTCCGACCGACATCGTAATGAGGCCCTAAGTACTGATTGTCAAAAAATATTGCTCTTCTTCATAATTCAATGAGTATAAGAACTGAGAAACCCCTATTGTGCTTTTATTATGAGATGGAATTACAAGATGACAGAGTCAACTATTGAGAAACGTTTCATAATGAATCGCATACCTATTCTTCAAAAAATGTAGCAATGCATCGCATTTACGAGAATATGGTGCTCCACTGTGTTTTTCCTTGCGCCCCTGCTCAAAAATCTGCCTTGCACTAGCAGAGGAACCTTTGCACCAGGACGTTGCAGGGATGATTGTGTTTGTGTAGGAAGGGACACCTAATCATTAATAGCATTATGCTCCTTCTATGTGTGCTGCAGACTGCAGCAAACATAAAAAGAGCAAAAACGAGAAGAAATAAAATCATTTCTCCTTATTGTGCGACTCTAACGGCTTCTTTTGAAAAACGTTAGTTTTTGGCGCTGCCTCAGATTTACATGTCCTTTTAAATTTAGGGCAGTTTTTAAAAGCAATTGGTGTTTTGTGGGACCACCCACAGCAACCCCCGTTGTACGCTTCTTTGCCACGAAAACTGCGATGAGGAGAGCCATATTTATAAGGCGGTGTTTAGCCACCTAAAGGTGGCTTGGCGCCGCCTTATAAATATGGTGCACGGCATTGCGCCACTGGAGCATCGGAAAAAGTGGCGATCCAGTGGCTCAATGCCCTTATAAAGATTCCCCATAGTGTGTGTACGCACAGCACCCAGCCTGCTTCGAATCTTTCTGAGATCACTGAAGTAAATCACTCTAAACATGTATCTGCATTTATTTCCATAGCACTCAAAATTCAGTTTTTTTTAATTTCTTAGTTGTAATGAGTGAAATCAAAGTTGTACTTTGTTTCTCGTCTTGCATGCTCTACTCTTCGGTCATAGCCTTAGAGAATTGATTGTGAATATGCAAATCATCAAGTTTAATAATTCAGGAGCATGACCTTAATTTAAAAACGAATGCACAAATTACGTTTTTAAATTGTTGCATAGCGATGCCTTTCCGGCATTTGTCATAGATGTCCACGTTTTGATCATCTCTGTTTTTCTTGTTTAAAACCCCTCTACCTACACCTTCAGCGTCAAAGGCTGTGCAATGAATTACCAATGAGTATTCCATAGGGGCTTATCTGCCTGGCTAACGAAGTAGGATTCATTATGTGTCTGATTGTTAGCTTGCTTACTTCAGGCAGTGTATGCTTTTTCTTCTCTTTTCATTTGGCAAGGACTTTAAAGCACGCATTATTATACTCATGGATGATATTCCAGAGGTATTGGACCTCTTTATACCTTTTATTGCGGGCATTCATGCTAACCGAAGAGAGCAAAGATTGTAATGGATAGCCTGGGTGTGGAGGCAGTATGTTTTCTCTTTCCTTTATCTTGTACCTGAAATTAATAAATGCAATGAATGGTAGAAGGAGCCAGGTGGAAATTTCGGATAAAGATAGAATATCCGGGAGACAAACGGGATAGTTAATCACTTAGTTGTCAGTTCTGCCTTTTGCTGCACTTTCCAGATGGTTATATTGACCCCTTTAACTCTGCCATGTTAGTGTCCTCTAGTGCCTTTTAGCGACTTCTACTCCACCTTTTTTGGCTAGCCCTTTGCCGTTTCCTCTTGCATGAGTAGGAGAACTCACAACAGCAAACACATCTCTCTTATCAATGCCAACGACACTGCTGCAACCCTGCTGCACAGGGGCTGCTTGCTGCAACAGCAAGATTCTCAACTATGACTTTCATTCTGGGAACTCCTGACTCCCCCGTCTCTTCATGTAAGGCCAGTCTGAAAGTGGAATTGTTAGAAATGGGTGCCTCTAGTTGGCAATGGTTTGCACCTTTGTCCAAATAGGGGCCCTTCCTTTTAGTCCAAAAAAGGGGGATACACTCTTAAAATAACCCCTGCTCTCCCCCTTGGAGGCTTGGCACAAGTAGTCAGGCTTATCTCAGAGGCAGTGTGTAAAGCATGTGCACATAACCAACAGCAAAACTGTGAAAACACTACAAAAAGACACCATTCCAGTGTTTGAAAAATAACCAATATGTATCTGTATAAAGAAAAACAAAACGATAAAACACCAACATACAGTACTTCAAACATAGGCACTTTACAAGTAAGACTTAATATAAATGCAGTTACCTGAGGTCAGTAGCTCTGTCCTGTGCTACTGCGGTGCTCAAAACAACATCATCCAACAGTTCTGAGTGACCGCATCGGTGCGGACCGGCTTTGGCATCAGCAGGCTCGTAAACAGTACCTTTGGTTCTGGCCGACTGCGTTGGGGCGGGCCATTGGTGGCAAACGTCATGGTTGTGATGTGAAGTGTATTGGTGCAGCGCAATGTGCCTGCAAGTCACAGTGCAGGCAGCGGCTCAGTGGCGGTTGTCCAGTTGTGTCAGTGAGATCAGGGCTATGGTGTGGAGTGAGGTGGTGCTCGCTATGGTGCTGACAGGTCACGGTGCAGGTGAGAGTTCCGATTGATGGGAACTGGCATCGGTCGGCTTAGACTACGGTGTGCGATGGGGCGGTGCATCTTGTAACTTATGAGCGGTACCCCCAAACCACATTGCGGTCACGGGTGTCGTGATCAGCAGGCATTGACGTCGCCAGTGAGACCTGGTCGGCAGAGTGAAGCAAGGCAGTGCGGTGTTCGGTGCTCATAGGTCGTGGTGCAAGAAGTGGGTCGGGTTCGGCATCGCTCGTCGGTGAGACCAGGGTTTCGGTGCAAAGTGCAGCAGTGTCTTCTGTGGTGCCTTCAGGACACGGAGCCAGCAGCGGTGTCGGTGTTGGCAGCTTTCCCCCTCTGTGGTAACTGAAACCGCGGTTTGAGGGGCGGTACCCAGAGGTAGGCGAAGTCTTTGCTGTCCCTGAGACTTCGAGAACAGGAGGCAAGCTCTATTTCAAACCCTTTGCGATATTGAAAATACCTACATTCTAAAAGTGGTATTTTCAAACACAGAACATAAAAATCATCTTTACTAAAAGATGAATTTCTACATTCTGAGTTTAGCATACTAAACTCTTTTTTTCCATCTTGCCCCAAAGGAAAGATATACTTGTAAAATGTAACAGAGTATTCCCCATTCAATCCTATAGGACAGATAGCCTTTAAACAGTGAAAAATAAATTACACTGTAGTTCACTATCAGGACATGTTACACACACCAGTACATGTCCTAGCTTTCAAATACACTGCACCCCGACCATAGGGTACCTTGGGTCTATCTTAGGGGGTGACTCGCATGTACTAAAATGGAAGGTTAGGGCTTGCCAAGTGGGTGCACTTGCCAAGTTGACATGGCAGTAAAAACTGCATTCAGACACTGGAGTGGCAGGTCTGAGAACCTTTTGTAGGGCTACTCGTGTGGGTGGCACAATCAGTGCTGCAAACCCACTAGCAAAAAGAACAATTGATTGACAGAATGCAGAACAATGTCATACATTCACCCCAGTACAGAGATCTGGGCTTAAATCCACCAGTTTTTTGCTCACCATGCCATTCCAGTTTGAACCCAGCCATACGCAAATCAGACTTGACCCTGCGCCTCATGGGAACAGTCCAGCCGACCTGCCAGGCCAGGTCCTCCCTGGACTGGAAACAAGCATCCTAGGACCGGTTTCACCCCTCATCAGCCAGGATAGCTTGCCTCCAGTGGCATGGAGAGCATGGGCCCACGTCTGGGCATACCTGACCCACTCGGGTGACAAATGCAAAAAGAACAATTGATGGACAGAATGCAGAACAATGTCATACATTCACCCCAGTACAGAGATCCGGGCCTAAATCCATCGAAAGGGTGACTCACATGTACTAAAAGGGAAGGTTAGGGCTTGGCAAGTGGGTGTACATGTCAGGTCAACATGGCAGTGAAAACTGCGCATAGACAGTTCAGTGGCAGGTCTGAGAACCTTTTGAACGACTGTGTGTGTGGGTGGCACTGTCAGTCTGTCAGTGCTGTAAGCCCAATAGCACCATTTGATTTACAGGCCCTTGCACTCTCAGTACACTTTACTAGGGACTTACCATTAAATATGCCAATCATGGGAACATCATTCCATAATCCAATTTGCAATAGCAGCACTTGCACTTTAACATTGACAAGCAGTGAGAAAGTGTGCAGAGACACTAAACCAGCAAAAACAGTCTCAAAACCAGGAGGTCAGAAAGTAAAAAGACAGGGGATACATGTCAAAAGATGCCAGGTCTAACAGGAATATGAAAGCACCTTCCCATCTGATGGCTGCATTCTGATTGATGTTTGTTGTCTGGATGGCCGTGATGTTCCTCACCCTTCCATATCCTCCAGTATGGAGCATTTGCGTGGACATAGAACCTGGCTGGTAAACCGCACCCCACCCTGTCTGTGGAGTAAGGGCTGACGAGGTGCCCTGGCCTGCGCACACTCGGCTACCACATCAGCCTCCCACCCAGGGCCGCACTAAACATTTATTCCATAGGTTACTTTTCCGGGGGACTGGAGTGTGTGCGAGGCGCTTTTTGAAGGCTTGTGGGCAGCTGACTGCGTCCTGGTCATATTCTCCATCACCGTAGAGGTGATTTCAGCAGGCTCTGAGGGTGTTCGGGTGTAGAGGTTGGAGAGATAAGAAGGAAGGGATGAGAATGAACGGGTGAAGCGAGGGGTGGAAGGTGGTTGGCAGGAATGAAACGAGATTGTTTTGAACAATTTTGCCCGGGTTGTTTTTGGTTTCCAGTCGGGCTGTGCTACCACCTCTCATTCCAAGCTCAGGTAAGTACAAACACCGAAGAGACCTTTCAGGCTGTTCAAACTGTTCAAGCTTTTTCCACTACCATCTACATGTGAAACTTCATCCAATCCATGAGCAAGAGCCGACTAAATGGCAATAATGCCTTCTAAAAGATATATAAGTCTCACAAAAGGGAAGAAACGAGGCCCTTGTAACGTAAACATTCGAAAAACTGGCCATCGGAAATTAGCTTTAGTACTCTCTCTCCGCTGGTGCCCCTGGAGCTCGAGTATTGTCCTGGAGAATATACTGGTGTCCATAAATTAGGTTTATTTATATAGCGCACATTTTACAGTAAGCTTCACCACATCACTTTGGAGTCGAAAAGTGTATAAATCACTTCAAAATACTTCATTCCCAATTGGCCCTTTAAACGGGCTTAAGAATAATGATGGAACTGGCACAAAAAGGTGGATGTTTGAGAAATATATGTATACTAACACAATTAAGGATGCGATGCGAGAAGTCAGGAACTCGGCATGGTTCATTTATAACTGTCTTCACTCAGGAGAAATGATCTGTCACTCGTTTGTTTCGTGTGTGATTAGACGGCAAATGAAGTCTCTCGCGAAAAGGACAGCATCATTAAAATGTTGTGCAAGGATAACTAGTTCAAAGAGGCATCCTCAGAAAATCAATTTAAGTGAAGGACATGAGCCCAAGGGTCAAGAAATTGAATGTTATTAAGCCAGGGAGTACTTGCTCATATTTTCCTTTAACTACGCTATCATTTTCTTAACTGACTTTTAAATGTCATATTTTGTTTCACAAACATATTCAGAACACGATAATGACCTTGAATTTTAAGTACTCGGGAACTGTACCAGCTTCATTATAATCGTAAGGAGGGTGCTAAGTAGAAAAAACATGTTTTTTTTCCATGGGGGCTAGTTCCCCTCCTGCTGCAATGCACTTGTTCATTGGTTACAATTTTAATGCAATCAAATTTCTTTGCATTATATGAGATAATTTGGCTATTTTAAAGGATGACAGCTTTTTAGCCGGCTCGCAGGTAAACAGTGATTTTTTTTCTGCTATTTGTTTGCCCGCTTACTAAATAGTATAAGTTATTTATGATTTAACTATCAAACTTAAAAATGCAAGACACACTGGTTAGCAGTGGTAGAGTTCATAGAGTCCTAAAGCCAACAAAAATGTATTCGAATTCAGCAAAACAGGAGGAGTGAAGGCAAAATGTCTAGGGGATTCCATGCCAAGAATGTTAGGTCTAACAACAATGGGGCATATTCTTAAGAACATGTGATAACCATTGCAAAAGTAACTTAACTCAAATTCCGACATCGCAGTGTATCGCAGGAAAATTACGCGTGTTAACCAAGCATTTTTAACACAGCGGTACCATGCAATAATAGCCAGATAACGCATCAACTGACCACGTTAAAATCAACAACACTTTGCAAAAATGCAAAATGTGAACAAAAAAAAGCTGCGATAAGGCCAATCGCGATACTAAAATTAGCGAAAACCAGCTACAGGCCTGCAATTCACATGCATCAGGTGGGAAAAATCACCATAAAAGTAGGAAAAAAATTGACAAACAAATGCCAAACAACAGCGAAGCACAATGGATATTGCGGGAACAAGCACGGATGAGAACCATAACCCCACAAGCTCCCCAGAGGACCTACCTGTGACCACAGGGTCAGGGAAGGCCAAGTAGAAGAAGAGTAGGAAAAAGCGCTTCAGTCCGCAGGAAAACAGGTTTCTGATAATGGAGGTGGTCGAACACCATCAACAACTGTTCATCACCTCCACTGTGTCATTGGAAACCAGAAATGGACTATGGCAGTCCATCTTGGATAAGGTGAATGCAGTGGGAGTGCTGAAGAGGACAATGGAAGAGGTCAAGAGGCTCTGGAATGATGTCAAGTGCAAAACCAAGCTGAAACTCGCCAACAACCGGAAGGCAGCAATGCTGACTGGAGTTGGGAGTCTGCACCACAGGAGGAGCTGGACGACATGGAGGAAATGGTATCCACAGTCATCAGTGGGGAGACGGTGACTGGAGTCGGGGGACCGGACACTGCTCAACATGACTGGACGCAACAGCAACAGGGTGAGTAATGACCAGGGACTGGGGGGATGGGGGAAGATGGCCACAATGGCACACATGCACAATTGAGCTGAGCACATCTGCGGACAAACCATGCCCAGAACCCAACTCCCATCAAGAGACCAAAGTACCCAACTATGCAACATTTCAGCACTGTATAAGCACAGAAGGCAAAGGCACCACAGAAAAGTGATAAGGGCCTGCAAAACAGAACAGCAGGGTCCACCCCCACGAAATGCAGCCCACACACATAACATGCAGAGCACAGCAACACTGACAACAATGTGGCACAAACCGCAACACGTCCAAAACAGAACACAGGACACAACTGGTGCTGACTGGGTGTAGAAACTGGCTAATCACAAGTGGCATTGCAGGGAAATGTGAGATGACAATGTACAAGGACAAACACACACCACACAGCTGTTGTTGAAATGTCCACTGTCCCCCATAAAATAGGCAGCCCCTCCCAAACAGCACAATGTACACAGTCATGCAGTCTGTATGTAAACATGTACAATGCGACAACACACATGTGAACACATTGTTAAACTGCATCTCCCCTTCACATAGCAGAGGGACAATCAACACCTCCTGCAGAGTAGCCCGACGCCGTGTGCTGGGATGCCAAGAGCAGCTGGCTGAACAGGTGTGGATGGGCTGCGACCGCATGGCTGACAAACTAGATGCCATACGTGAATGTCTAAGTCCCATCAGGGACCATTCACAGTACCTAACGGACACCCACAGTCTGCTCCATGCTCTCCAACGAACCATGGCTGACATCGCCAGAGTCCTGACCCAGAGACAAGAATGACTGACTAGTCAGAGTGGCTCCAGCGAGCTCGCCCGGGAGGTGGGAAACATGCGGAGGCTCATGGAGACCATGGAGCGTGCCAATACAGAAAGAGCAATTGCCACGGCTGCACACCAGCGAGTGGTAGCTGGGTTCCTCAATGACCTCAAAACCATCCTCATGGCATTGCTGCCACAAAGCCTGGCGCTGATGCATGCTGCTGCTACCACTATATCCACCTCTCCGCCCCCTTAAGTGTCAGTGCCACACAGTGCGGCAGACATTCTACCTCCGGCTCCTGAGGTGTCACTGCCACACAGTGTTGGAGAAAGGCCAGCACTACCCACACATGAGGCACATGGAACAGCAAAGGAAGAAGAGGCGGATGAAAGCGCCACTGTGGTAAGAAGGACGCAGTAGCATTCATCTCTGCCATCAGGCCGGTTTCAGCTTGGTTCTGCCCTCTGCATCATCACCTTCCATTGTCCCCCGGTTCACCCTGCAACATTCACCTTGGACCTCAACATGGACTGACATATTCTGTGTGGTCACCAATGACACAGCAAACAGACTGCGGATTGAACTCTTCCTCTTCCTCTGGACTTGTCATTTCCTGAAGGACTCTGGCTGGCCCTCCATGGGTCAACATTGTAAAGCAGGGTTTGCATGGCCCTGTACTGCTCCAGATGCAACACTCCACTGAATGTGCATTAAACATTACGAATCACACATATGTTTCCTGTCTATGGTCTCTCATGTGTGGTAGCATTGATGAATGAAGGGTCAGTGAATTCCCCCTATGTCTATGTGGCTCATGTCGTTGGACTTGGGTCACAAGGTGACACATTGCCGAATGTTGTCTGGGTGGCGCTGATGCAACAACAGCGACACACGCATTTGTTACTGCCTTGTACAGCCTGTACAGAACAACGCCCAGAGCCCCGGGGTCATCGTTCAAACACTTACGCTGGACTGGCATACACCAGGCCAGCCCACTACTCTTATACTCCAGGGGGTACAACAACGCTACATGTGCCATGACTTCCCTGTAGTGATCAGCTGCTCACAGGTCTAGTTGTCAGCATGCCACGGCCACTCCCTCAAGGCTGGTTTACCTCCACACCACACCCATCCATCACACGCGTCACAGCACATGTGACCCTGCCAATAAAAAGGGCCGGGCGCACGTGCATGATGCCATTTCCAACCAGCGGCCTGCGACATCACATTCCGCAGGCCCGGATATGAAATGATGGTGTCCACACCTCGATACCCATTCATAGAGGGTCTATGACTAGCGGGGCTCATACTTGATGGCCCTGGAAACACAGCAGCTGGCACAGGCACACCGCCATGGGATGTGACTTTTGCTGCACTGAGGTAGGGGCACCTTAAGTGCTAAGCGGGTATGTAGCCTGCAATGATGCCCCGTCCTGGCACTCCGGACGGCTCAGGTTTTGTGTACCCTGCTGGACAGCATTGTAGACCTAGGCCAGCGGGCAGTGCAAGCCTACCGCCAAGTGGCGTTGCCTCCTGGATCACAGAGTTAGTGGCACATATAAAGCTGAGCTGGTGTGCAGCCTGCGATGATGCCGGGTGCACTGGTATGTCCTCTGCCATGGTGAAATCAAGACCCAGCACCAAATGTGAGACCTGGTGGCCTGCAGAGCGGGTCTGCATGATGTGGAGGGTGCCATGTCCGCGAGCCCAGGTTTGTGGCTTGCAGCAGCACGTGGTGGGCCCTCTTTTCTACACGCCTGTGGTGGAAGGTGAGCAGTGAGGCCTGGGTGCACAGGGGCGGGCATGCACCACTGGGCGGCTGGAAGGGCTGGGATGTAGCTGCCTGGGTGCGAAGGGGCGGACAGGCAATGATGTTGTGTGCAATTATATGTACTTTGCCATTCATGTATCTGGACTCTGTTTCAGATGACGAGTCTGTCTCAGATGTGGGACCTGGTGAACGGCACTACATACCGGCACGTGGTTGTAGACACACTGGTGGCAGCAGGAGAGCAGTGTGGCCGGGGCGCGCAGTGTCAGCACTCTCTCTCCCTGTCTCTCTCTTCTTTTCTCTATTTCTTTCTCTCCCTCTCTGTTCGTCTATCTCTCTCTCCCTCTCTCTGTCCACCTATCTTTCTCTCCCCCTCACTGTCTGTCTATCTCACTCTTTCTCTCTCTCTCTCTCTCCTTCGCTCTCTCTTTGTCCCTTGATGTGTTTAGGACATACTTCATCATGATTTTTGTCTTGCAGGCTGTGACCAACGGAGTGTCCCGAGGGGGGCCGCCATGTGTCTTCATTTCTGTGCTGTTTGTTTTAATACATTTTCATTTCTCGCTTTGAAGGTGAATGTGTGATGCTCATTTTTGTGTTGACACATGCATGTAACCAGATGTGATTATGCAACATCACGCGAAATATTTGGTACATGATTCTGTGTAGTTCATGTGGCATGTCTTTGTCGGGGGGGCCCGCAGAGGGGGGTCTTAGGGGTGGTGGCGGTGGGTGTTGTGGATCTCTTGGGTGTCCAGGCTGCATGATGAGTGGCTCCATGGCATATGTTGCCCTTCAGTTGTGACTCTGGGCTGGGCTCTCGTTTGTGGTGCAGGCTGTGGTCCGACTTTACACCAGGTCAGGGCAGGTGTTAGTTTTCTGCTGCTAACGGGCCTTATTGCATGTTTTGTGATCTTATCGCCGATGTGGCTGGTCGTTGAGAATGTTGCAGAGTGGTGTTGTTGCGGCTTTTTGCTCGGGAACGCCTACTCTGCATCTCATTAGCGATACTTTTGGGGGTCATCTGTGGCAATGTTTTTTGCGGCTGCTATCGCAGGTAAACTGGTGCTATGGGCTATTAGCATCAGCTTGTGAATGGGGTGATAAATTTATCGTGACTTTGGGTGCGATTAAAGTGCCGTTAAGTCAGTGATAGCTCCTTGAGAATATGCCCCAATGATTTGTAATAGCAAAATTCAGAACTGATAATGGGGCCCCAAGCAAACTGACCAACATTGTATAAATGAGATGCTTCATTCCAGAAGGAATACAACTATGGGCCTGATATAGGGTTTGGAGGATGAAGTTAACTCCTTTGGGATGGCAAAGGAACACCACCCAATTGTGAGGGACCTCTGCCTGTCAAATTTAGAGTTGTCTGCTGGCCATGTGGAAAACTCGTTACATTGAATTAACTGCTGTCATGGCAGTTCCTGTCTCTGCATAAAAGGTCTGACGGACTGTGCTATCAAAAATGATGGGCAACCAGCAAACTTCTCAAAAGACTTTTGTTTTTCGAAAGCAAACTCCCAAGGTGAGATTTCTTTTTGTTTTGAAAAAAAAGAAATCTAATGGCACTATACACACTGGAAGTTTCTTCCCAGGGTGCCGTGGCTGTATTTTATTCCCTCTTCAACCCCACAATAACCTCGATTGTCTCAGGTCATTAGAGGAAGTATTCTGTCGAGGAGCCACAAGCCAGGGAATGATACTATAATTAATTGAACTGAATATCATTGTATGAATTTTCCCAGTAAATCAGAACAAGACTTATAGGCACAAAAGACTTTGAAGAAAAAATAGTCATAGAGATATTTTAAATATTGACTTTATTACAAACAATGGAAAACATACAACACAGAATACATGGATACAATCTTGTTACCTTCCTTCTTGTGACCTATGGATCAATCATTTAAAGCTCCAATTTTATGCTCATTTCCAATGAAGAAGCTGTGAATCAACTGTTGGGGTCTCAGTACAGTTTACAGTTTTACAGTTTGTTTATTATGATTTTGGACTCCTAGGAGTTCCACATAAAAGAAAAGGATACATCTAAAAATCATCATTACACTCCATCAAAAGAGAAAGAAAAAAGTACTGAATTCATCATCACATATCATATAGGAACAAGTAAAAAACATGTACATCTGAACCATTCAATAAATATTCAGGTGCCAAGAGGATTGATCTTTAATAAATCAAAGTGAAATCAATGAATACTTAGGGGACTTTTACAAAGATTATAATCTAGCACTACCATAAAAACTTTCAAATTTAAAACCATATAATAAAATGCAGGGATCTGTGAATCCGTGATATAGTACAGGATAACCAGCCGTATAACCATGTAGTTGAAAGCGGGAATCTGTCCATTCATAGTACAAATCAAAAAAGCCAACAGCATAATAATACAAACAATATTTTAAAACTTCTCAAAATAATTAAGCTTACGATACTCAATATAGCTAGCAGTAAAAAAAAGATTAGCAGAAAGAAGGTTTGGAAAAATGCAGGTACCTTTTCAGCGTACAGTACTCGATAGCTAGCGGTATAAAAAAGTTGAAAAAATGCAAGTGCTCAAATATCTACATAGTCAGACTACAGTACTCATTAGCTAGCAGCATGAAAGTTGAGAAAAGTGCCAGTGCTCAAATACCTACATAGATAATCAGCATACAATACTCATTAGCTAGCAGCAAGTAGGTTTTCAAAAGTGCACGTGCCCAGAAACATACATAGTAAATCAGTCAATACTGTTCTAATATATATTTAAAAATTGTTTAAATAAGCTAAAAATGTTAAAATACACAAGTTCAGATGGGGTGCCAGCAGATAGTTCCGTGCCACTTCAGCTCTGGTGATATTATACTTTAGAAAACAATTCTTTAGGTATCTGCAACCTATTCGTTGCAATGTCGGGCAAACAAATAGAACATGATTTAAGTCTTGTATACAGGAGTTACATAGGTGAAAAAAAGTCTTTCCTGTCTAGAAATGCCCTCCCAGGCTCCTTTTACGATTCTTAAAGGGAGTAAATTCAGTCTAAGCAACAGAATAACTCTATGAACTCCATGTTTTAGATTTCATAAAACATATGGTTGGTTTTTTTTTGTAAGCACTGCTCCCCACAATACAAGCATTATTTCTGTTCCCTGCACACAATTTAGTATCTCTTTCGCGAGAAACCCCACAGATAGTTTTTAAATTCTGATTTTCAAAGCACGTTTACAGAGTACTGCCGCACTATCCCCATCTAAGCCAAACATTGTGATGGCTTTTAAATGCTTCCTAAAAAGAGCACTCTTATCTTTCATGCTGACAAAAATGTCCTCATATAGAGTGTTAGAAGCGGCTGTCTCTAGTTGGCAGAGGTATACACTTCTGACAAATAGGGACACACCATTTCTAGTCAGGGCAAGGGGATCACACACTTAGATAACCCCTGCTCACCCCCTTGGTAGCTTGGCAAAGCAGACAGGCTTATCTCAGAGGCAGTGCGTTAAGCATTTATGACCACATACAGTAATAAAGTGAATACACTACAAATGGACACGACACAGTAGTATTATAAAAATAAGGATTTTTATATAAGGCTTAGCACAAGACCAAATAACGACAAAAAATATACCACAGTCTTAATAAATACTCTTGGAAGGAAAAATAATAGTTCAAGCGTAGTTTCTTCTTAGCACAAAGTCTTTAGTATCAAAAGCAACTCTTCTTCTTTAAAACACAGTTCTTGGCAACAATGTAACCCACACGGGAGTCACACGACATCGAGGCAAAGTTAATCCAAAGGTTCGGCGTCGACCGCGAGGAGCGCTACGTCGAGCCCGGAGTCGCACAGACCCCCACAACACAGTACCTTGGAAAAGTGAAGCACTCGATGATCAGCGGCATCGAGATGTCCGGCGTCGCGTCTTCGGCGTCGATCGGGCCTCGGCGTCGGGGCGATCTGCAGCGGCGTCGACAGATGTCAGGCAGGAGCAGCGCTCACGAGGCGAAGCAGGATACGGCGTCGCCGTCGATGTCGATGGCGATGTTGCAAGAGTGAGCAGCGCTCACGGCGTCGAGAGGGCTCGAAGTCGATGCGGTCAGCAGCGGTGCAGACACGAGGTCATTGGGAGCTGGAGCCGAACTCACTACTCACTGGCGTTGCTGCTGGCGTCGATCGGGCCCGGCGGCCGGCGTCGAGGAAGCGGGACACTGGAGCCGTTACTCACGATGTCGAGCTGGATTCGGCGGCGTCCGTCGGCGTCGAGATTGCTGGATTCTTTCAGAGGTGCTGGATTCACAAGTTCCAGCAAACAGCACTTTAAGCAGATGAAGTCCTTTAGCCCTGTGACTTCAACAGGAGGCTGGCACTCTTCCAGCCCTTGGAGATTTTCTTAGCAAAGTTTGAGAGTACACACACAGTTCCTCTCTCCTGGTTCCTTGGCAAAAATAAAGAAGCAATGCAGGATTCCCCCCAGCAAACAGCACACTGGCAGAAGGGGTAGGCAAGTCCTTGGATCAGCAGGCTTCTTGTCCTTGGTTTCAGGGTTCCTTGTCAGAAGTGCTCTAAATTCTTGGTTCAGGGGTCCTTCTCTTATACCCCTTTTTGGCTTTGATCCCTTTGTCCATGCAGGGGAATTTCCCCCCATCTTGGGTTTGTTGTGGGTGTTGCCAGGCCGAAGCAACTGGCCTATTCACTGTGCAGGGCAGAGTCTTCAGCCGCCCAGCAGGAGCGGAGCCAGCATTGTCACTGGCAGGGGCAGGGCCATCAGTCGCCTGGCAGGGGGGCGGAGCCAGCATTGTATCAGGCAGGGCAGGCTATCAGGAGCTACTCTTCCCCTACTCTCAATGCAAATGCCCCACTCATCCCACACTGACTCATTCAGACCTCTGGAGCCACCCAGCTCCTGTCACACGCACACCAGAACCAGCAGAGACCGGTAGACAGTTATACAAGAAAATAGCTACTTTCTAAAAGTGCTATTTTCAAACACAGAGTCCAAAAACCATCCACCCAAACGGATGCGTTATTAAACCCTGAGTTCAGGGATACCAAACTCGACATTGCACCATGCTCCCCGAGCCCGCTAGGATTATAGCATTAATAATCCTGGCAGCCCATTCTAACTGATGGAGAGCAGGTAACCTTACAATAGTGAAAAACGAATATGGCTGTAATTCACTATTAGGACATGCCAACCTTGTCAGGCTTGTCCTACCTTATGCTTACAATGCACCCTGCCCTTGGGCCTACCATAGGGGTGACTAACATGAAGTTAAGGGAAGGCTTAGGGACTGGCAAGTAGGTGTACTTGCGCAGTCTGCGTGACAGTACCAGACTGCACGTAGGTCTAGCAATGGCAGACCTTTAGACATACTTTTCCTAGGCCGCTCTTGTGGGTGGCACAACACGTGCTGCAAGCCCACTAGCAGCATTTGTATTTACAAGCCCTGGCACTCCTGGTGCACGCTACTAGGGACTGACAGTAAACCAAATAAGCCAAACATGGAATTCAATCAATACAGCAATTTCACATAGGGAGCACTTGCACTGTGACACTGATCAGCAGTGGCACAGTGCCCAAAGCAATATACCAGCAAAAACATCGTAAACAGAGGAGGCAAACAGAAAAAAATGGAGGAGAGACTCATGCCAATGATGTCAGGTCTAACATAGAGCAACCCGTAACATATTTTCGGAGCTGTTTACAAGTGCGTTGCTCCATCTTAAGCACACAGCCATAGGCAACACATAAGTGGAGAGTAGCCCGAATTCAAGCCTAATTGCTGCAATAGGCACAGCGCCATTCACATTACATATTTGGCGCCAGATCCATCCCTCTACTTTCTCAAATTTATCCCACTCTTGTGCATCTATTGTTTCATAGGCATAGCTCAATGCTCGTGGTATCTTTATTTTATAGACTGATGAAATGTGTGAGAAGTGTCTTTTCCCAGTGTGTGCATGCAGTCGATTGATTGCAAAGGCTTGTGAGATTGCCTTGCCTTTACAATGATCCATATGATTGCTACCGGAACACCTGTTAGTAAAGATTTTTCCTAAATATGGGTAAGACTTTACTACTTCCAGTTTCTCCTTTCCCAAAGACGAATGAAAGTTTTTTCTGACTTTACAACCCTGATAACTAAAAATCATAACTTTACTCTTTAAAATATTTATTTTTAGTTGGTATTCTTCTGTATATTCAACCAACTCAGCCAGGCATCTTTGAAGTCCAATTGGGGTTAAGTCCATCATTATGACATCATCTGCATATAGCGGACAGCTTAGCTATAAATTTCTAATTTAGGGGAATCCCCTTTCCTGAGCCCCACTCTTCTTGGTAAATCCATAATATAAATTGAAAACAGAAGAAGGGCCAAAAAGCACCCTTGCTTCAGCCCATTATTAGTTTCAAATTTCCTCGAAAGACCCTGTATTCCCCCTAGTAAAACCTGCGTCCAAGTAGAGGAATGAAGTGCAGTAACCAATCGTAATAAATTCCCTGGAATCCCCATTGTGACCAGTTTTCTCCACAACGTCCCCCGATCTACCCGGTCGAATGTCGTAGAGAAGTCTATGAAAGTCGCATACAACGGCATGCTTCGGCTCACTAGATATGTTTCAGTTAAAGTTTGCAAGACGGTGATATTATCCAAGGTAACACTGTTTTTGCGGAATCTTGTTTGTTCTACGGGAATTAAATCATTTCCAAATGCCCAATCTTGCAGATGGGTGAGGATGCTCTTCGCAAATAATTTGCCAGTCGCATCCAGGAGAGAGATCTGTCTAAAACTGGCAGGGGATTTTTTTGGACCCTCTTTATATAGTGGAACAATTATACTTCCCTTCCAGGATTGTGGGATGACACCATGGGTATAACAATGGACAAACAGTGGAAGTAAAAATTTGAGTCTTCGACCCTTCTTCATTCCAATGCCATTTTCCTTTCCTGGACCTGTTTCAGTCTGTTAATTTCCCTTTGCCTTGGTATTGGAGACAGCCTAAATTGTTCCTTAATTAAAGCATTAATTTCCCAATTTAATTTTTTATTTCCCATGATATAACCACTGAAGGTGCAAAACTGTGAGCTTGCTTTTTTCTTCCCAAAAATTTAATTGCAACCAAGATTCTCTCAAACTTGTCAATGGGAGTTTCTTGGGTACCAATAAAAGCAATATTTTCAAAGACTCTCTTAAAGCTGGGCATCAGATTATTTGACCAACAAGTGCGTCCATTATTGCAATTATATAAGACCTTTTCGTCCCTTTGATTCCAGAGATCAGGCTTCTCGATTTCTATATCGACATTAACAGCCAAAATTCTATGATCCCTCATGCTTGTGGAAATACCCTAAATTGTGTACATACACTAAAGAGTTGGTAAGATACTGCCATGTAATCAATTAATGAGTGACCATATGGGCCCGATAAGTATAAGAAGCTGGGGAATCCTTTGGAAATCTGCCATTTAACATTGCTAGGTCGAACATTCTCAAATTGTGCAGTAGTAACTGGCCTCATTTATCTGATCTCAAATGATCCGGCAGCAAATATTCTGGAATGGACCAAACTTCCTCTAAATTCGGTGTTTGAAAAAGACCTGACCGCACCGTTGGATATTTTGGTCTTTAAATTTGGGGACCTACAATATTAATTTCTCTATTTCCTAGATTTCTCCCTATTGTTATTTCAATGTCTTTAGGATTTATAGGGGTTATACCACCCATGGGAGTGGAGAGCCCACTACCTGCAACTGGTGGATCTTTCCTGAGCTTTCAGATGAAACTGTGCGAAGGTTCCCACAGGAGAGCACATCTATTCCTCTCTATCTAAAGGAATCTACATCAGTTAATACTAACATTGAGACTACCCCTGACGTGAATGTGACTCTAGTACGTGGAGGGGCACTCCTCAGGTCTAAATAGACCAACTCCAGGTCATTGCTTGTTACCGGTTGCAAGTCCTCTATTTCTGATAGCAACTGAAGAAGGGTGCTTCTATTCAGTAACATCGAGTCAGTGTTGAATAAGGAAACAAAGTGCAAAGTCCTGTTCACCTGCCCGATATCTGGCCCTATATGCCCTATGGTCCTTTTACCAATGGGGCCCAAGACCGAATCCCTCTCTAACCCAAGCCTCTTACTACTACAGACTGAGGTTAAGTCCCCCTCCCCAACCCTCCACTGGCCAGGATCTAACCGTGCTGGGAAAGTATTCCGTCCACCAGAACGAATAGGGCACCTCCATTAACCAAACCCTGTTCTAATACTGAGGCATATTTATTTGTCACTATTTTTCCTAGTGTAGGGTCACTACTTGTTTCATAATTAGCTAAAATGATGTTACAGGAGAAACTCTGATTCACAATGTCACCCGTATTGACTTTAAGAGTGCCCCTTTCTCTCTCTACCTAACCCTTTTGGCTCCGTTGTTTAATCAGCGCCGAGTTCTAGCAAGTCGGCTCATTAACGTTATCTTGCCCTGCATTATGCCCAACATTCACTATAAATTGCCCCAAGGGCCCTGGATCCTTCCTATTTGATGGTGATTTTGTTCTATTAAACTCCTCAATTACGGAAGGGAACTACAGTTTTTTCTGTTTCTGTTTAGGGAAGCGCTGAATCCTATTCTTCTTCTTTCCCCTTCGATTAAGGGGCCGATTAGGATCGCGGATGGACGTGCGTCCGTCCGCGACCCCCGAGGAGGAGGGAACGTCCGCAGGGGCTGCGGCGTTCCCTCCAGTGCAATTAGGATGTGACCGCCACCCTGGCCGGTGGACATTTCCGCTGGCCCGGAGGATGCGGAAAAAACGCAATCCTAATCGGCCCCTATGTCAGGTGTTACTTTCTCTCGGTGGGGCGACCTCCACTAAAGGGGCAGTGACTAAAGTATTAGCTGTCTCTTCAGTTAACTGTAATTTAATCAAGGGACCTGCCATGTGTGAGTTGTTTAAGGGTCATAAACTCAACTAACTCAAATTATGCATCTGAAAAGTGTGACACCCAACATAGGATAGTGAACCTAAACTCTAACTCCGTTTGGGGATGCTATCTACATATAAGTATCTTTCCGGTGTGGAAAAATACCCATCAGTTGTCGATCCTTGCCGCCCTATTCACCATCTGGGTTCCTTCACACCAGGAAGGTAAGATTTTGAAAAAACCCTGTAGACAGCTAGAACTAATAACTTTGTCTAGCCAGTTAGGACCCAGTGAGTATTATCATGTATATGGATGTGAACAGACAACTGTGGAGCAGTGAAAAAAGTGAAAAAAGTGAATAGTGATGTGAACAGATAAATTGGGTAGTAGAAAGGATAAGAAACTTTATTAAACACCTTAATACTCCCAAATCAATAAAATGCGTGCGATGATAGTGGCTTCAACATATAACCGCTAATTCTTATGTGTGGTCAACATGTTTCTGCAGACTAGAATGGATCCTGTAAGGTATCCTGCTGCTTTCTTCAGGACCATAATAGCTACTGCTCAATAAAAAGGTGAAAAAAAGGAAAACTATCACCTGGGTATTTAGTAGATCTTCATTCTCCTCGCTTTTGTGATTTCCAGATCATCACAAGAGTGTGAAGACACACAAACAGATACATAAAAAGAGACAGACAACCAAAACAACAATTAGTCCGTTTGGTTACACAAACCATTAGTGATGTGCATCAGTGATTGGTTTAAAAAGTGCCAATCTTGTGTCTTTAAATGACAACACACTTTCATACTTGTAAAGTGCCCACTCTCACTTACCTAATTTGGAGGAGAGAAACACTCCACCCCACCTGGCCACAGCGCAGGTATATAGAGCCCCGCACTGATGAGCCTAAGAGAAAAAATTAAAAAGAAGAGTTACTCCAACATGTCAGACAAACTGACTTCATAACACTACCCCAAGGCAGCAAACGGCTTAATGATTTCGTCTCATGGGCTACATAATCTCTACTTGGCTTCTGTGGCTAAACCTCATTTGAGGCATCATACCACTCAGCACTGATGTTTAATAATGTGCAGACGTCTTACTTCTTCACTGAGTACTCCTCTATTGAGGTCTCATCCCACTCCACACTGGTATTTATTGGTTATACTGTATGTTCCCTGGATTCAAGCAAGCCGGGCTGAAGACGGCTGGAATGCCAAAAACCGGTCCTCAGAAGCTTGTTTCTGGTCCAGGGAAGACATGGCTTGGCAGTTCGGGCTGGACTGTTCCCATGAGGCACAGGGTCAGACTGATTTGCATATAGCCATGTCTGAACTGGGGTGGCAGAGTGGGCTAAAAAACGGTAATGAAGTAAACCCAGATCTTTTGACTGGGTGTGAGTGTTTGATTGATTCAGATGCTCGTCCATCACCACCTCCTTTTGTACCGCTTTTGGCCGCCATAAGTGTGGCAGGGTACGCTTAGACGTGAGTCCCTTTCTCACTTTGCCACTGGATTCAAGCAAGCCGGGCTGAAGATGGCTGGAATGCCAGGAACCGGTCCTCGGAAGCTTGTTTCCGGTCCAGGGAAGACATGGCTTGGCAGTTCGGGCTGGACTGTTCCCATGAGGCACAGGGTCAGACTGATTTGCATATAGCCATGTCTGAACTGGGGTAGCAAAGTGGGCTATAGAACGGTGATGGATTAAACCCAGATCTTTTGACTGGGTGTGAGTGTTTGACTGATTCAGATGCTCCGTCCATCACCACCCCCTTTTGTACAGCTTTTGGCCGCCATAAGTGTGGCAGGGTATGCTCAGACGTGAGTCCCTTGCTCACTTTGCCACTGGATTCAAGCAAGCCGGACTGAAGACGGCTGGAATGCCAGAAACCGGTCCTCGGAAGCTTGTTTCCGGTCCAGGGAAGACATGGCTTGGCAGTTCGGGCTGGACTGTTCCCATGAGGCACAGGGTCAGACTGATTTGCATATAGCCATGTCTGAACTGGGGTGGCAGAGTGGGCTAAAGAATGGTGATGGATTAAACCCAGATCTTTTGACTGGGTGTGAGTGTTTGATTGATTCAGATGCTCCGTCCATCACCACCCCCTTTTGTACCGATAAAGACTGAGGGGCATATTATCAAGGGGGTTTATCTCCGCTTTTTTAGCTTTAAAAGCCAAGAAAGCGGAGATAAAATTATCTCCCTATTACCTAGCTGTCGCTAACACCAGTTAGCAACAGCTAGTAGGAGATAGCGACCATCTTGGGCCCCACTTTGTATGTCAGAGAAATTTATCACTAATGATATACAAAGTGGGCGTGCCAAGATGTTAGTGACTGGAAACAGTCCCTAACATCGCTATCTCCTATTACCAACTTTTGGAGATATTCGCGCTAAGCGCGAATATCTCCAAAAGCTAACACCTGCCCTGAGCAGTTCTTAGCCAAGTTATCCAATGGGAGGTGGATAACATGGCTAAGAGCATTAGCTCGGTAATGCCTGAATATCGCTGACTTTTCAGCGATATTCATGCATTGCAGCCGATTTTTATCGAATTTAAGATAAACCTTGGTAATACCAAGGTTTATCTGCGATAAAAATCGCCGCAGGTCGGCGATACATTTTTGTCTCTAACCAAGCAATAGCGATAATTATCGCTATTGCTTGGTAATATGCCCCTTAATTTTTTTACAGTGGTATAGCAATGTCCGGTAAAGTATAGTCCTCAATTCTCACCATTGCGGGGCCAGCGTCAGTAAGCTGTTGCACCTGTAGCTCCGGAGTTACATTAGACTATACTTCTTGGAGTGGTTAGAAGAATTTCGAACAAGGATACCCTCCCTGCCAATGGTGATAGTGGTGATGATTCCTTTCTGTCCAAATTCACACTCGGAAAGATTGCTACTCTGCCTCAGCTAAATCCATTTTCATCTTACTGTCCTGCTTGTAAAACAGTTACACCATATAACTCTGTAAATGTCGGCAGCTGAATGTTTTCACCTTTGTTCTGATGGTAAATCATTTTGGTGGGATAAGGGGCAGCTTTAACCTCTGAAATAGCGGGCTGAACACCCTCCTCATTCTCTAATTTTACATGGGTGTCCATCTCTTGGACTTCCTGGGCGTCCTTTTCCTCTTCCTTTGCCACCTTACCACGTTTGGAACACATTATGCCCTTTGAGAACATTGACATCACCGATGGGTAATTTTTCAAATGTGAGAGGTGATCCCTATTTCTCCCGTTGCTGGATAGGTTTTGGGAGTTTATGGGAACTGTGATGGTCCGTGGAGCGACTTGCTGAATTTGCAAATGGACCTGAAAGTTCTGTAGCTATTTCTACTGGTGCATTTGTGTTTGAGCGCAAGCACCTGGATGGCATTACAGAATATGATCAAATATTCTGTTATGATCTATCGGTATGGGGCACCAGCGATAGCGCAGGCGTTGGCTTTAAAGCGTTAGCTCGACCACGTAATAGACAAGGAGTCAAGTTCTCTTTTCTCCCACAATGGCTCTACTTTGTTCACAGGCTCCTCAGGCTCTCTTGAAAGATTCAGCCCCACAGCACCCACAGCCGCACATGCACTTGCAGGCACTAGCAGCACTCGCTGCTAGTTATTATAACTCAATGGGCTGCCTCAGGGGAAGCGGTGGAGGAGAGATGCCCTCAGCCGGGGGGGACCAGGAAAGTGCTGTTCAGAGCAGCTCCACTCTTTCTCTCTACTTTCAGCTGTAGCTGCAAAGTCGCGAAAAGCAGTGTGGGTCTCGACCCGCCTTGATGTGCAGTCAGGGTGAGACAGAACAACAGGAGATGGCAAGAATAGCAAGGAGTAGCGTCTCATGAAGCCAAGGCAATTGCAGGTATGCGCAGTCATGTCAGTTGCTCCCTGCAACACTAGCCACAACACTGGCTCGGATGGTCGTGTTTAGAGGACACTGCCAGTCCCTGTCCCCTTATGTTACCGTTACCGTTGTCAAAAGAGCCTGGCCAGCAAGAAATTCAGGTGAGAACCAGGGGTCCGAACACACTCTGCTGTTGCTCCTGCAGCCGGATGTAATTGTGACCCAATCTGAGCCAAACTGCAGACCGTTTTGCCCCCACGTTTGCCCCTCCTGACAAGGGAGCCTGGTACTGGGGCCCAGTGACAAAGCCAAGATTGGAGCCGGGCGGGAGGGTCGTGGGGGCCGTGAGTTTTACCGTAGTGTTTCAGCAGCTTAAGTAGCTTCAGCGGGTTTCGACGTCTCCAGTCTCTGTGCTCATTCACGTCAAAGTACTGATTTGAGGTGATTCTTTTTCCATAGGAATTTTCTGGCTGTAGCTCAGACACAGCTTCTGTGCTAGGCAATGGCTTTCTGAAGGGAAGTCAGGACACAGATGAGTGCAGAACTTCTTTATTCATACCCCAAACGGTAGCAACTGCCGATCACCGAACCCCCTCTTCACGAGAAGAAGCAAAAGGAATTAGACTGTGGAAATAAAGTTCATAGAAACAAGATCAACATTACACAATACAATTCTTAAAAGATTTGATGTAATACATGGCATATGGTCATACATGGATAATCAATAATCAAGTGTCCATAATTTAATTATAAAGTGCAAAGAATAATTATAAAGTGCAAAAGTGCTTAAGAAAAGTGCATATGGGCAGACAAGAGATTATAAAGGTATTTTTTACAATTCAAAAACACTCCAGAACTTTTCATACTTTTTTAGCGCCCCTGATCTGAGCGCATATTTTCTTTCCCTCCCCTGTGTTCGTATTAATTTAGCCTTCCATGCCTGAAAGGTCGGTACTTGATTGGTTTTCCAGCACTGCAATATGAGTGATTTAGCAATTAGAGAAGCTATGAAAAGAAATTCGTCATATTTAGTGTTGGTCGCTGAGCAGCCAAGAGCCGGGACAAAGGGCCAGATGTAGGTAGGATTGATTTACCGAATCATAATTACCGAATTTTACCGATTCGGTAATTATGAATCGGTAAATCAGAGGGGTGGGTATGTAGGTATTCCAGATGTGCTGGAATACTGAATCGGAGAAAATCGATATTTACTGATTCGGTAAATTCCTATGGGCTTTGAAGCCCATAGGAATGAATGGGCATTACCGATTCGGTATTTACCGAATCGGTAAATACCGAATTTGACAAGGGTGCAGGGGGTGTCACTTTGACACCCTCTGGCCCCCCCAAAAGAGGCTCGGGTGCCATGTGGCAGGCATACCTGCCCTAAGGGCAGGTCTGCCTGTCATATGGCATAGGTGTGCATGCACACATGTGCATGCACACCGGAATCGGTATTTTACCATCAAATTGGATTTGATGGTAAAATACCGATTCAGTAAGGCTTGTGGGACTCAGAAGAGTCCCACCTACATATCAAATTTACCGAATCGGTAAAAATAATCATTCGGAATTTTACAGAATCGGTAAATTTACCGATCGGTAAATTTACTGATTCTGTAAAATTGAGTGCCCTACATACCATTTCTGAAATACCGGTCGGTAACGGCAGAAAATACCGATTTTTGGCCGTTACCGACCGACCTACATCTGGCCCTAGATCTTCAAAAATTATAGGAGTTTTAAGCTCAGAGGAAAGATATTTTTCAATTTCCCTCCACAGCTGTTGGATTTTAGAGCATTCCCAAACGATATGCTTCCAGGTCCCTTTTTCCTCGCATCGGAAGCATTTATCAGGAACTAGTGGAGAGATATTGTTGGGATAGGAGGGAGTTCTGTAAATCAGCCATTTATTATAAAATTGCATGCGCTTAAAATTAGCGCCGCGAAAGATTGTTTTGTTAAATTTATTTATTTTATCCCAAATTTGTTAATTGATTTCAATATCCTCCTTTTTTTCCACCTCTCAAAAATCTTACTCGAGGATTCCTGTTTCCTGTCCTCCTTTAATATTTTAACCCAAATACTCACCTTTTTTTGAGATTTATTATTCAGTGCTGTGGAGATATTTTCTTTAAAATAGAGATTTCCTATATCCAGCTCTCTGAGTATTGGAATCAACATAAAAAAGGACCATTTCAAAACGGAATGGGGATGGCTTTCCTGGCTAGCAACTTGGTCCCATGTCTTCCACCTGTTACCAGCCAGGAAGTCATCTATTTTTTCAAAACCGTTTTCTTTCCATAGCTTTATTGTTTTCCTATCCATGCATCCCTCTTCACCTAGGTTGAGGTTGTTTAAATCGGTTGTGTTACTTATCCTAGGAATGGAATTGGATTACAGGAACTGGGTTTTCTGTCTAAAAATCCATTGGAGGGACTTGTAATGGATCTTTTTTTGGGTCTTTAGTAACTCTAATTGGATCAATAATCTTTGCCTCTGATAGCATCTTCTTCATAAAAAAGTTGTCTGTCTCATTCGTGTCTAAAAAGAAAAATCTAAAACTATGATGTGCAAAAGACGCAAAATAGTATTCTCTTATGTTAGGGAGGGCTAATCCTCCTTGTGCAAATGAAAGATATAAAGTGCTAAGTGCAAGTCTGGTAGACTTTTTTGCCCAAAGAAATGAAGATATTAGGGAATCTATTTTTAAAAAAAAGAAACCTGGATAACACAGGGTGCTGCATTAAATAAAAAATTAAAAAGAGGTAGGATCGACATGCGTATCAGTGCTGCTCGGCCCATTATAGATAGAGGTAGTAGATTCCAGCGTTCTAAAAGGGACTCAACTTTTTTTAACAACGGTGAATAGTTAAGCGAGAACAGCTCGTCTAAATTGCCCGAAATGAAGATACCCAGATATCTCTTTGGCGTTGGTTTATTAATTTACCTAAATTCTGGTAATAAAGTGTCTACTGTGCAGTTTAATAAAATAATTTCCGTCATGTTAACGTTAATTTTATAGCCCCCTAGTTTTTGAAAATCAGGAAATATTTTTAGAATTTTTGCTTGGCTTAGGGGGTTGGAGTCTAAAAACAGGGCAATATCATCGGCGTATAATTTTATATTAGTCATGCCAGCTACAGGGACTGTATTAATTCGTATATTTCTAATCGCGATCGCTAGAGGTTCAATAAATAATGCGAATAATATTGGTAATAATGGACAGCCTTGTCGGGTGCCTCTATTGATCTTGCATGTACCGACGTTGGAGTTATTGATGATAATCTGTGCCCTGGAGTTTAAATATAGTTGTTTTAAAAGAGAGATAAAAACATTCGGGAAATTAAAACTGTGCAAAATAGCAAATAGACAGTCTCAGGACACTAGATCGAAGGCTTTTTCAGCATCTAAGAACCAAATTTGGGCCTTCACATTATTAGTTTAAAAAAAATCAAGTGCCTCCAATACAAACTTTGTATTTGTGTGGAGCTGCCTGCCTGCAATAAGGCCGCACTGATCAGTGTTTACCAGACGTCCCACTATTTTATTCAATCGATTTGCTAAAAGCTTAGTAAACATTTTATAGTCTGTGTTTAGTAGACTTATTGGTCGATACGAGTTTATATTCTCACTATCCTTTCCTTTTTTTAAAATACTAACTACCACAGCTGAGCGGAAAGAATCCGGAGGGGATCCTCCTTGGAGTAAATCATTGACTAAAGTTAAAAATTCTTTGCGTAGAGTTCCTTTAAATTTAAAAAAAAAATTATTTGGAAGACCATCATCGCCGTTGGCCTTTCCGTTAGGGAGGGAGCTGATTACCTCATCTAACTCAGACTCCGAGAATGTCTCAATGAGACCTTCCTTCTCTTCAGCGTTTAATTTGGGAATTATAAGTTGAGATAAAAACTCCCCTATTGTATCAATTGAGTTCTCTTCTGTTGTTTGATATATTCCCTCATAATGATTCAGGAAACATTCACCAATTAATTCTGTGGTCTTAGTTTGTATTTTAGTGATTGGATCAGTTAGTTGGTCAATTCTATTGCGAGCCTGTTTTTCTTTAGTTTGCCACGCCAGGAGCTTCCCTGTATACTCGCTATCCTCGTACATCCTAGGGGTGTAGCAGTTAAAATGGATTTCGCCCAGGGCGTAATAAAACTCCCTCATCTTACTCTTGGCCTCAGATAGTTTTTTACTGGAATGTATTGTTCTTGCCCCGTAGTGTACCTGGGTTGCCTCTATAAGATCTGTTTGAAATTTGCTCTTCTCCTCTTTTCTTGCTTTATATTTTGGTATATCTTTAGATGTGATAAACCCCCGTAGAGTGGCCTTAAATGCATCCCAGGTTGTATTTAAGGGGGCTGTACCTCTGTTACGTGTAAAAAACTCCTCAATGAATTCTTCAATTTCTGTACACCATTGAGGATCTAAGAGGTTATTTTTGTTAAAAAACGATCGTTTTATAGTGCTTATGTCTTGTGTTCCCAGAATTACCTCCATGGAGACTGCCACATGGTCTGAGAAAGCATTAGGTAGGTGAACATAATTACATAGATTTAAATCGTGGGATGTTAAAAAAAAATCCAATCTTGAGGCGGATTTGTACTTTGCAGAGAAACAGGAATATTCTCTTTTGAGTGAATTATTAACCCGCCAATGATCCATGATATCAAGGTCTAGTCAGTTTCTCCCTGCAACACTAGCCACAGCACTGGCTCGGATGGTCGTGATTAGAGGACACTGCCAGTCCCTGTCCCCTTATGTTACCGTTACCGTTGTCAAAAGAACCTGGCCAGCAAGAAATTCAGGTGAGAACCAGGGGTACGAACACACTCTGCTGTTGCTCCTGCAACCCAATCTGAGCCAAACTGCGGTCCGTTTTGCACCCCCCGTTTGCCCCTCCTGACAAGGGAGCCTGGTACTGGGGCCCAGTGACAAAGCCAAGATTGGAGCCGGGCGGGAGGGTCGTGGATGGCCGTGAGTTTTACCGTAGTGTTTCAGCAGCTTAAGTAGCTTCAGCGGGATTCGACGTCTCCAGTCTCTGTGCTCATTCACGTCAAAGTACTGATTTGAGGTGATTCTTTCTCCATAGGAATTTTCTGGCTGTAGCTCAGACACAGCTTCTGTGCTAGGCAATGGCTTTCTGAAGGGAAGTCAGGACACAGATGAGTGCAGAACTTCTTTATTCATACCCCAAACAGTAGCAACTGCCGATCACCGAACCCCCTCTTCACGAGAAGAAGCAAAAGGAATTAGACTGTGGAAATAAAACACATGACAGATATTCATGAAGAAATAATAGTGAGCAAGGAAATTAACTGGGTGGGTATAATGAGATAAACAGGTTAAAACATGTATTAATCGCTAAATATTGTGGGGAGTACCCTTACCCTGACAGATGCTCTCAAGGGACATGCCACCATCTTGTCAGATTCTCTCAAAACAGCACTCCTCCTGGTCTGGGTAGGTCTTGAAAGATGTGCCATAACTTTCAGATACTCTCCCCACAGCACACCCTTTGGACTGAGTATAGTCACCATTGCCCTAGGAAGAACCAACATTCACCCCCATCTTTTTCCAAACATACCATGCTTTTGATTTGGGAACGACAGAAATTAAACACTTGTTCCATGTCTTTCCGTTTTCTAGTACCACTACACGTTCCTTCACCTCCTTAACATGAATAGGTGCAGAATAGGTGCAGAAAAAAGTGACCAGCCCTCACGGACAAAACCTGGTCTCGTAATTCAGACCCAGGCTCCCACCTGGACAGTTAGAACACGATGAAGTTAATTCGTGGAACCATAATTCTCCGGCACAACCGTCCTCACATCTGCTACCTTAGCCATTTTTGCTGCATCATCGGTTTTCCTTTCCATCCACACTTTATAAAGCTTTGACCCCACAACCCTCCCCCTCAACAAAGTAAAAGGAGACATTCCTGTACTTATGTGAGGAGTAGTTCTCATGGACATGGATTCCCCAAAAATTAGGATGTCATCTTGGAAGAACGTGACCCCATTGATGTTATTGAACAGATTATTCATCAACTGCTGGAATACAGCGGCTGCTTAAGCTAACCCGAATGGCATTCGAATATACTGAAATGCTCCTTCAGGCGTAACAAATGACGTTAAATGCCTAGAATCCCTATTTAACTCAATCTGATGATATGCTGAAGATACATTAAGAGAGGTAAATTATTTGGCATTGTCCAAGGTTGATAACATTTCTTTTATGTTGGGCAACGGTTGGCGATTCATCCAGATATTAGAATTAAGATCCCTAAGAGCCACACAAAGTCTCATGCAGAACATAATTTATATTTTTCCATTTTTAATTTTCCACGTAAGCTTAGAGGTACTTTGTGCCCCTTGTGAGCCACAGCCTTTGCCTTGTGGTTTAAAACTATGTGGAGTTGAAAACCTTTAACCTTTCCTAACTGTTCCCAGAAAACTTCGGGGAAACATCTGGCCCATTCCTCAACTCTTATTTGGTTGACTAGATTGGAATTAGTAACACTTGCTAATGGACAAGTCCTAAATATGTTGTCAACATTTTGTTAGTGCGGAATCAGGAGGAGATGGACAGGCAACCAGAGCCAGCAGGATAAGAGCTAAGAGGATCAGGGCAATGAATATCAGTGGGACCAAAACCAAAGGGAAGGGAAGATCAAGTCACACAAGCCCAAGAATATCAGGGCCTGGAAAACAGGACAAGGAAACCAGAACAATGAGGACAAGGAAGAACAGGACATGAGGGACAGGATGACAGGAGCCAAGATGACCAAGCCAGGAGGCGAAGAACAGGATGATCTGAATAAGAGCAATCAGGACTAAGATGATAAGTTAGTGTAGAACTGGAAGACAACAAGCAGGAAGTCCAAGCTCAACCTGAACATTAGTAGGACACATTGGAGGCGGACTAGGAGAACTAGTCAGGTCAGGATCATGTTAATTAGGGCCATTAATACAAAGGACCAGATGGGGGAGTATTAAGTTTCTAGAAGGAAATAAATTAGCAGGACAAGGGACAAGGCTAGGAGCACCAGAGAGGTCAGAACCAAGGGGACCAGCACCTGAAGTACCCAGTGAAGTAGGAAGACAAGGAAATGGGGTATCAGCAGTAGACTGGCATGAAGTAGGAGAACCAGGAGGACATCCAGAGCCACAAGGACCAGTTGGACCATATTAGGACCTCAACTGACCAGTCCCAGGCAAAGAGGACCTAATAAGGAGGAATAGGACTAGTGGATGCAATACCAGGTGTTTCCTGCCCCTTACCCTCATGGGTCTGCAATAACCTGGTCTGGCTCATCACAGATCACCCTAGCCCTTTCTAGTTCTGATATTGCTTGACCTCTGGTTTGTGCTAGTCTGCAAGCTACTTGTCTCTGTACTTCCTGGTCCTGTTCTGTCTAATCTTCATTCCCATGCAGTCCTTTGGATCCTGTGTCTCCAGTTTCACAGACTTCCAGTCCTGGGCCTTGTCATCCAACTAACTAAAATGTCCATGGGACCTCCTGGTCCAGCTCCTCTGGTTTAGATAGCTGCCTGGGTTGCCTCTTCCTGATTTTTCTACTCCTGGTCCCCTTGGTCTATGTAATCCTGGTGTTAGCTCTGGGTCATCTGGTGCTGGTCCCATTGGCCTTGGTTTCCATAGCCCTCCTAGTCCTATAGTCCTCTTGCCCTATCCTAGTCCTACTAGTCCGCCTGGTTTGCCTATTCCACCTTGTTCTCATCCGTCTGAGCATGGTTCCCTATATCATGGTCCTCCTGGGTCAGGTCTTCCTCATCACTTTGGACTTGGACCTCCTATTTCCCATGATGTGGGTCACACTGGTTCATGTAGACTTTTTTACCTTGGTTTTGCATACCATTGAGCCAGAGCCTCATGGACCTTCTGACCCTAGTCCCACTGGTCCTGGAATTGCTGGTCGTTTATATTCCTCCTAGTCCTTCTTATGTAGGGTCTCCTGGTCCTGATAGACCTGGTCCTTTCTGGTCTGAGCTCTGCGGTCTTGTCTCTTCTGTCTCTGATCCGTCTTTTGGTGAGCTGGCTTCCACATTCTAAACTAACTGTGAAACCTCTTGCCGATGGTCTTTGTTGCCTGCTTTGCAAGTGTGGAGGGGAGGAAAATAATTAGCCACGTATACTTTACCATTTCCCATGACTCCAAAGGAACGCGGACTCCTAATCTGAATTTTTGTATATTTATTATAAGGCCAAGAACAGTTGGAAATATTAACACCTCGAAACCAGAGTGTAAAGATATATGGGCACAAATATAAAACCAAACCTACAAATAAAATGTGAGCAGTGCAACATGAACAGAATAACCAATTCCAAGACCAAGACACAAATGATTATAGAAATACATCCAGAGCCTTCTTCATTGGTGGGTGATAAGCAAAAGCATTATCTGTCCCTACACTACTTATATTGTGACATCCCTACTTAGCATCCCCCAGGCAAGCTCCCAAAAAGGTGTCAGCATATGAAGACTTCCTAAGAAACTCGCTCACATTGAATGGTTCGAGTAGCGAAAAGCTACAGAGCTCGTTCTAAGATGCTCTCCCCTCTCCATGTAAGACAGTAGTCCCCTGGGCTCTGTCCCTATCCCCAATAGAAAAGTCAAAAATCACACCCACAAATACATCACTTGACCGCCTCGTCCAGTTGAGCACCGCCCTGTCTGTAACTTTTAATGAAGTAATGATACATCCCAACTTATGCTCGATGACCTTGGTTCCCATGCCTTTCCAGAGATAGAAGACATCCTCCTTTGCTATCACCTCCGCTTGTTCAAAGGCATCCTCTCCTCCCTATGTCTAACTAACTCCTGAAACTAAGATGGTATTCTAATAAATGAGGGCAAATTCTTGCACCTGCAACAGAGAAGTAAAAAGAAAAAAATATTCCACAGACACATAAACTCTAATTAACAGTTTTAATTTAAGAGCAAACAGGGAGAAAGAAAACGTAGGCCTATCAAATACGGCTAACATAAGAATAGTGCACACATTTCAAATACAAACACATATGAGTCATTAAAAAATACAAGCATATATAAGTCATTAATATACATACTTTATACATGCCTTTATATCAAGTTTATTAGTCATGAATAACTTCCACACATATATCATTCATATAAACACATACACCTACTACGTTAATTCTTTGATTACATGAAGACAATTTCTAGCACTTCACTTGCATGTTATTCCAATTTTTGGTCTAATACCCTAATGTTAATACGACAACAGACTAAATGGGGATATGGACTAACCATGATTATAATGCACCCCTACAAATAAAAGAGCAATGTTGCGCTCTGTCGCTATCCATTTTACTCCTGCTCTTGGCCATCCTCTTCCCTCTGTTCCTGGTAGGTTTGCTCAGGTCCTTATAGCCCAGATACCACATATCTCTCTCTGCGTTACCCCTGTTTTTGCTGCTTGTCAATTGCTGCTGTTGCCAGGCCTGAAATGTTAACATCTGGACGGCCGAATGGTGGCCTCCCTCGTTGGGAACCTGCCCTACTCCTTCAGATTCTGCCAAGAACCTGGGAGTACTCATGGACATTGAGCTCTCAATGGTACAGCAGGTCAACAGAACAGTAGCTACCTGTTGGAGCATTATTAAAATTCTTCGTAAAATCAAGCACTATTTGTCCCCACAGGCTCATAAACAGGTCGTCGTTGCACTGGTGGCCTCGCAACTTGATTATTGTAATGCCCTTTACGCTGGGACCAGCAAAGGCCTATTGCAGCGCCTCCAGACAGTACAGAACGCGGCGGCCAAATTTGTACTGGACGCCCCCGACCTGCTTCCGCCACGGCAGCCAGGAAAACCTTACATTGGCTCCCCATTGAGTCTAGGATTGCTTTTAAGACTCTCTGTATGACCTATGGGGCGCTTTCTGGTAAGGGGGCTGAGGGTGTGAGGAAACTACTGCATCCTTACGCTCCGGAGAGAGATCTCCGATCCTCAACCAAGAATCTGTTGGTGGTTCCCCGTGTCCGTAAAACTAAATGGGGCGGGAGGGCATTTTCAACAACAGCCCCCAAATTGTGGAATAGCCTGCCACTCGGAAATAAAACCCAGACGTCAATCCAGAACTTTCGCAAAGCCCTAAAAACATGGCTATTCTCTAAGGCGTATCCGTAGTGCCTGTTATCTGTTTATTGTGATTTCTTTTATAGGCGCCTTGATGCCTCCGGGCTGAGTCGCGCAATATAAGTTCTTATCCATTTCCATTTCCATTTCCATTTCCATTTCCATTGCAAATAGTAATCAAGCACAGTGCTCTTTAAAATGTAAATGTAAATGTGTTGTATTTGTAAAGTGCACGGCTGCCCACACGACGGGGCGTCCCGGCACTGCACTCATACCGCTGTGGAACCCTTCCTGGCTTTTCCATTTGAAATGTCCACTCCTGGGCACCCCCAAGGTGAAGCCAGGCATCCAAGCGCTGCTGGGGCCGTTATGGAGATTAAGCAAGCTACTGCCCAGAGTCACAGAGTGGGACCCATGATTAGACTAGGCACCGAGGCGAGAATTATCAGGTCCGGGGAGATTAAGTCCAAGAGCCGCTGAGGCGAGAATTGAACCCTGGTCCCGGGACAGACCTCTGCATCAGGGTCTGCCACTCTAACCATTGAGCCACGCTTCTCCACCAAAGAAGCCAAAAGCTACACTTCACCTTCCAAACAAATCCAAAAAGATTCCAGTCCTGAAAAATCATCAAAAGAAGAACCATAAACATCACAACAATATATTCTCATGAGTGACTAAAATATTTATGTGTTTAAAACCATGTTCATTATTCTTTGCAACCAAATACAAAATATCTGTGTGCCATATCCTGAAACTCTCAAAGTAGAAATTTGATTCCTACATTTCTTATTTCCGTAATAAAATAGCATAAATGTTTTGATTCAAAATGTATTTGACTGTTTTTTCATCTGTAAACAGCTAAGTTTAATTTCTGCATTCGTTTTTCTACATACTATTGTACATTTGTATATTCATTTACTTTCAAATGTTTTACACCTGCTGCATCCCCAATACAAGATGACCACAACCTTACCATTACCTAGAGTCCAATTCTCTTAGTGGCTGGATAATTAAAGACCTCCTTCACACTTTTTATCTGGCCTATGTTCAAACACTTTATCATCTCCACTATTTAGCCTGTGGCCAGCTAAACAGAGATTATGTTATTTTTGGCCAACAGCCTGGTAAATAGACACTTCCTTCTATCACACCTTATAATATTGTGGCTGCTTCGTTATCACATCTTGATTTTCCATAAAAACCTTCACTTGGAAGACACACGCAGATTGTTTGGGTGAGGGAGAACTCATTTAAATTTGGGAGTGGTTAAGGGAGCACCAGAGGCACGTCTAATGGAAGAAGAGGTTAGTTATCTTGGATTTAGCACTTGTTTGGATCTTTACAGTAAAGCAAAGAGGAGGTGGAACAAAATAAGATTTGCATAGTGTTTGAAAGTAGACAGGAGTAGGTGGAGAAAATTCTTCAATCACTGGCAAGCAAACAGAAAAAGACTGGTACTACACGCCCACCTCCACAGAACATTCATGGATCTGAAAAGATAACACTTGAAAACAGAAGACAATGCTGGACCAATTGAAGTGAAGGACTCCTGACTTTTGCTGGAACCCAGGGGTGGAACTGCCCTAAGGGGGTCAAGTGATTGGCATAAGTCGATCAAGCAATTGTCTCCTGTTTGCCTGCAACTTCTAACTTATCTGGAGGAGAGGGAGAAAAACAGCCTCATGATATTTTCTCCCAATAACTATGCACAGGGTGCCAAGAACTGGAATATTTAGATTTCTCTTTGTTATTTCTGTGCTTTGATATTGATTATTTAGATAGGCTTTACCTAATAACTGGCTGTTCTATTAAAAGGATGTGAACCTCTCATCCATACTGTGTGACATACTTCATCATAGGACACTCCCTGCCAGCCAATTATGTTCAATCCTTTTATTTTCATTGATATGTAATGATCTGTCTGTTACAGTAGTGTCTAGCAGAGGTGCACCACTTTATTTATAGTTTTCCCAAAGTGCCAAAAAGTACAAACAATATGGATAGGCTTGGGTGATTATGGTAAACTTTACCTCTGTTAATTGGTCAACAATCTTGTGTCTCGGGTTTTTGCCTATGTGGTCGTGGCATTGTTCAGGACTGTCAGGACCCCTCTCTACTCTATTTCTATTGCAAAACCTACCTTTATGTGTAAGGATAGGGAAATACCCATTCAACCTGCTCACTCACTTTCATGTGTAATATCCTGTGGTGCTGAACCCATAGTACGTTTCAACATACAGCAAAGGGGGCATTTTGATAGCAATGTTTGCTATGTGCATGTCTTTGGCCAGAGAAAGAGACACTGCAGAATTAGACTTCACATACAAAATCAGCACTTAAAAGCTCGGGAGTATTTCCCAAGAGTAATTCCCAGATAGCAGTAGTAAAAACCCTTGCCCTATTATCCAATATTATATTCTGCCATACTCTAGTCTTCAAACTCTCCTTTCTGCTCGACATACATATTATAATTTCAACATTTTATTTGTCATTCCCCTTACTACAAAATCAATAGCTTACCAATCAACTCCATCAAATTAGTTCCTAATATCCTTGCTTCATTTCTCATTTCCATCCAAAACCATAGAACAATATAAGTATCACCACAGAACAAACTACCTGGTCCTTCAGAATCTCCAAAATGAATGTAAATCAGGCTTCTGGCAATACCGGGAAAGTTTCAAATACAAGTTTCCAACTTACTTTCTTATATTTATTTTGTTTTATCTACCCAACCCTCTTCTACTCTCCAACTATCAGCAATACTCCTCCTCCTGCCACCAAATAGGAGGCAGGAGGAGGAGATGCCGATGGCCAACAAGCTACCTGTTCCTCACTGCGATGGATCCACTTTTAATCACCAAAATTCATGCACAGCAGAGGTTGACCACAATAGGTACCAACCTCCACCGTGGATGGACAAAGACTGTGAGCAGCAGCGCTTGACATCTGGATTCTTGTGGGACTGGCCAGACAACAGAAACCAATACCAACCCCATCTGCCTTTATTTATTTATTTATTTATGGGTTTATATAGCGCTAGAATCACTTCAGATGGAGTATCTCCGCGCTTTAGGAACCAGTAAACAGCAGGCGTGTGAAGTGAGGTTAGAGACCATTTTTAAACAAGATGGTTTTTAAAAGTTTCCGAAATGTAAGATGTTCTTTACATTGTCTCAGTGACAGAGGGAGTTTGTTCCACTGCTTGGGACCAGCAATAGATAGGGCTTTACCTCCATGTCCGGATTTCTTGGCTCGTGGAACCACCAGCAGGAGGTCTTTGCTTGATCTGAGGGAGCGAATTGGAACATAGGGAACAAATTTCTGTTCAAGATAGACAGGCCCTTGTCCGTTCAGGCATTTGTGGATCAGGCAGCAGATCTTAAATTTGGCTCTTTGCCGAATTGGGAGCCAATGCAGCTGTTCAAGTAGGGGTTTGGAGGCAGTTCTCGGGGGGGGCATTCAGAACAAGGCGAGCTGCCGTGTTCTGAATGACTTGTAGCTTATCCAGTACTCCTTCGTTTGCAGAGAGCAACAGGCCATTGCAGTAGTCGATCCGACTAAGAATCAGTGCTTGGACGAGGGTTTTCTTAACTGAGTCAGGTAGTAGAGGGAAGACTTTGTGAAGCAGACTGATGGTATAGAAGCATACCAGAGATGTAACTTGTGTGTTGCTTCATTGACAGATCATGATCAAACCGAATTCCCAGGTTTTTCACAAGCTGTTTAGGTTCAGGGACCGCTCCTAGGTCTGACGGCCATAGAAATTTTGCCTCCCCAAACAACATAACCTCAGTTTTGTTGACATTACATTGGAGGTAGTTGGTGGACATCCATTTTGCCACTGCCTTCATACCTGACGAAAAAGAGTTCCTAACCTCAGCGGATAGAGTTTTAAAAGGGAAAAGGAGCTGTGTGTCGTCTGCGTATGATACGGGGATAAAGCCGTACCTACGCAGTACTCCTGCCAGGGGTGCCACATAGATATTAAAAAGAGTTGGGCTCAAGCAAGAGCCCTGTGGCACCCCCTTAGAAATCTCTGTTTCCGCTGAGCGATATGCACCCATGGTGACTCTCTGGGTGCGATCAGCTAGGAAGCTCTTTAACCAGTCAAGGGCTTTGTTCTTGATGCCAGCGTTCGACAACCGTTCAGTCAAGATGGAATGAGACACGGTGTCGAACGCAGCAGACAGATCTAATAGGACCAGTATAACCGAGAGTCCCTTGTCCTGGTACATATGAAGGTCTTCAGTGACAGATAGGTGGGTGGATTCTGTACTGTATTTGGGGCGAAACCCAGACTGGGAGTAGTCTAGGGCGTTGGCAAGTTCAATATGTCCGGATAGATGGCGGTTCACATGCTTCTCTATAAGTTTCCCCAGAAATGGAAGTAGGGAGATAGGTCTTATGTTAGTTAGATCAGACCATGGGATGGCAGTGTTTT
The DNA here is from genome assembly GCF_964261635.1 of Lissotriton helveticus. Taxonomy (NCBI): domain Eukaryota; kingdom Metazoa; phylum Chordata; class Amphibia; order Caudata; family Salamandridae; genus Lissotriton; species Lissotriton helveticus. The sequence goes on along the minus strand of NC_136069.1, from coordinate 1,408,138,650 downwards.
TTCTTATCGGTCTTACAAGAGCTCGTTTCCACTCCTTGGGGACAACGCCTGAGGTGAGTGAGAGATTCACTAGTTCAGTAATTTTAGGGCAAAGTTGTTCGGTCAGTACAGGCATTAGCCTGGCAGGGATGGTGTCATCTGGACTCCCACTCTTAATCTGCTTCATTAGTGTTGATGTATCTTCTAATGAGATTGGAGGGAGGATATCCAGGGAGTATGTCTCCAAACTAATTTCTGTCTGTGTGTGAGGGAATACTAAGTCTATGGAGGTGGCCTGGTTGGTACACACTATTTTATCATAGATAGTATCAATGTTCTTGGTGAAAAAACAAGAGATATCATCACACAGCTGTTGGGAGGCCAGCTCAGGGGATTCGCATGCAGTTGGTTTGGCGAATGTTTGTAGGATTTGAAAGAGAACCCTAGGGGAGTTCCCTGCCTCTTGTATTTGTGAGGCAATATGGGTTTTTCGCGCTGTGCGAATGGCTTTATGATATAGGGATAAAGCGTCCCAGTATTTTGTTTTGTCCTCTTGAAGATGGGTTCCCCATCTTTTTTCTAGTTTCCTTGCTCCTAGTTTCATTGTTCTTAGATGATCAGAGAACCAAATTTCTTGCTTTTTTGCTGGCCTAGATTTGAAATGCTTCAATGGGGCGATTCGATTTATGACTTTCTTAGTTTCTCCTTCAAGTCTTTTAAGAGCAGTTTCGATATTATCCTGAGGTAAGAAAATCGGGGCATTAAATATTTCACCAAAGGTGGAGCTAGTAACTTTGTGCCACTGTCTGCGAACATTAGGTAGCGAGCTGGGGCATAAAGGGGTATGTGCCTGGAGAGGGGTACTAAATTCTACAATAAAATGGTCGGTCCAGCACACCTGAGTAGCCGGTGGGCAGGAGACAAGCGGAACGTTGGAGAATATCAGGTCTAAGGTATGACCTGCCTGATGTGTAGGTCCACAATTTCTTAATATTAATCCTAAGGATAATAGGTCTGTTAGTAGAGATTGTGCTTCCTTGCAGTCTGATTTCTCACTGTGTACGTTAAAATCTCCGACTAGAATAAAAGTACTATTATAGTCGATATGTGGGGCTAATAATTCAACCAAAATATTAGAAAAGTTGTTGTAGGGACCAGGCGGGCGATAAACTAAAGCACCTTTATAGTTTTCTTTAGGGGATGTGTGTATTGTGAAAATTATAATTTCAATTTCGGGAGACGTGTGTTCGTCTAGAACCAAGATGGTCAGCTCGTCTTTATATACGATAGCAATCCCACCGCCAGTTTTCACTGGCCGGTCTAGCCTAAGTATTTTATAGTTGCAGGGGATCCCTAGAGTTATGGCTGGGGTGCTATGAGGTTTAAGCCACGTTTCCGTGAGGTAGCACACCTCTGGTTGTTTAGAGGAAATTAGATCCCAGACCTCAGCAGTATGTTTAGAGAGAGATCTGATGTTACTCAGGATATTAGTACACCCTGGGGAAGGGTCAGCAGCAGCTTTAGAATTGAAAGTAGAAGTAGGGGAGGACAAAGGTGTAGGGAAACTACTATATGACATATTACTCATATGCGTAGAAAATTGTGTATGGCACAAACAGCAAGAGAAAGGTCCTTCTACCTCTAGTAATACGCTGCAGTTTACGCCAGATATATAGTGCGTTTTTAATCTCAGCAGTACCTGTGATGTGTAAGTCAGTCTTTCCTGGGTGGATACGTGGGGCACAGATATAAGGTCCTCCATGTCCCCTGGCCCGTTCTGGCACGGACGGGCACAGACGGGCAGGTCTTAGGCTGGTCTTTGGCGCCGTCGAAGGCGCCCCTCTGCGCGCAACCGCTGCGCGCTTGGGCTGACGACTAAATAGTCCTTCTCAAGTTGTACTGCTAGAGCGCTAACCGCTCGCCTACCACGGGGTTGCTGGGCGTGTCTGGCTCTTACCTGCCCCGCCCTCCGATCAACAGTATTGGATACTGAGTCGGACCGGGGCGGGCAGGTTTGAATATTGAGCACAGACCCAAGTCAGCCCACGAGCCCCTTACAGTTTAGGGGAGTGATTCCTACGTGCACAGAGGGTGAGTGTTTTAAAATTAGTAATCAATTCTAGACACAATGTGCAATATAAAAAGATAGTTCAAGTGACATACGGCGCAAGTGAAATGCTTTTAAAATTCTTAATCAATTTTAAAATGATCCGTCTGCTCACAGTGAATGCTCCGCTCTGATGGAGTGATTACCTGGCACCAAGCGGGGTTGGGAGAACACTACCACTGTCCAGCCCTTACCGCAATGGCCCAGGCTTCCTCCCGCCTAAATAGTCCTTCTCAAGTTGTACTGCTAGAGCGCTAACCACTCGCCTACCACGGGGCCTTCAGTCCAGGATGTGCACAACAGGGGTTGGCCGTCGTTGGGATGTCTTGGCACCCCATGTACTTTGGACTCTGAGCCTGGGTACAGGCAAGGCCCTGTGGCCAAAACCCTTTGGTGCAAGGCGAAGGATGAATGAAACAGAATATGTCCTTTGGTAGTGATGATTTTCTTCCATTGGGGGGGGGGTGGCTGCCAACATCTGGTTGGTTTGAGAGCATAGCCAGATGTCTATGCTATTGCACACTTGCACTCATACACTTACTGCATCTCACACTCTCATGTCCAATCAACCTTTCACTCTCTAACTACATTTTATTCTCTCTCTCTTACCTAATGTCACACTTACTCGCCAGTAAGTCTCTCACTCAAATTCTCAGTTGTCCTTTCTCTTATGCACTCACTGTCCTTCACACCCTGTCTCAGACACTCTTTCACCTCCACTCACTCTCTCTGACACTCACTCTCTTACTTTCACACTCACTCACCTTGACCCTCTGGCTCACTTCCTCCCTTTGTCACTCTCTCCCACTCCTATTTCATTTACTCACCCACCTCTTCTTCTGCACATCCACTCACTTTCACTCAGTCAGTCACAAGCAAAACAAATATCATATTTTTCGTTTGTTATACCATTAAAGTTACTAATAAAAAGAACCAACCATTTTCATTAGTTTTTAAAGATTTTTCTGTGATTATTTTATTTTTGGGAACAGTCCAGGTGTCATTTCACTTGTAACTCCAACAAAACAGGGAAAAGGCAATCAAAAACTGAGATAACTGAAGAAAAAAATATATTCTGGAAATCTTCTGAAGTTCTTTATTTTGCTTCACCAAGCATCTTGATTTTGCTCTCCACTGCTGATAATTTGGTAATACACTACACAATGCAATTCCACGGTTTGATAACAGGAACAGTTAAGATAGCTTCTGGCTCCTCCTGTAAAATTTCTTCAGGCAATTGATTGCGCGAACAGGGGTGGCTTATACATAAACATTTAGACAGAGAAACATAGACACAGATATGTATATATATATTTACACACACACACAAATACATACATACATATTAGACCTGTCAGCCTTAAGGTAGCCCCCCTCAAACATTTTGCCTGATTCACAGTTTTGCTGAAATTAGTTTTTGTTGGCTTTAGGACTGCTAACCAGTGCTAAAGTGTGTTTGCTCCCTCACCTAAACATGGTTGAATTGGTTTCCACCTGATTGGCATGTTTAATTTACTGGAGTGGCATACCATATACCTGGGACATGCAAATTAAATGTTACTAGTGGGCCTGTAACACATATTGTGCCACCCCCTTAGGTGGCCCTTTGAAACATGTCCCAAGCCTGCCATTGCAGCCTGAATGGAATTTTAAACTGCCAATTCAACTTGAGATTATAACCCCCTTGACACGCGTTAAACTATCCTTTTTTTTGCTTAGAACCCTCCCCTAAGGAAGGCCCTAGGTAGCCCATAGAGCGGACTGCATTGAAATTAACAGGTTGGACATGTATGTTTAGGTAGAGAAAAACTGTTGCATTTATTTTTCACTGCTGTGAGCCTGTCACATTGGGTTATTAAGTTGAATTAAAAACTGGTAAGCATTTCATGTTTGGTATCTATAAAACTGCAATTTAAAATCACCTTTAATGGTAAAGTCAATACAATTTTGAAAATGCCACTTTTAGAAAGCTGATATTTTCCTGGCCTCAGCCATTTGGTGCCTGCAGCTTCCCATGGGACACACGGCTGGATGTAACTGACAGTTAGTTGTTGTGAATTTTTCTCAGATAGTCACACAATAGAGGGATTAGATGTGTCATGAATGACCCATTTGTAGCGTTGCCGTGGATGAAAGGACGACACCGACTAGCATATGTGGTGAGGAGATTTATTTGCATACACCTTATCTCCTTACTTCCCTGCTCTGAACTAACCCTTGACCCTTAACTCCTTCTGTTCTGCCTCCCATTCTCCTCCCACTTCCAAACCTTCCGTGCTGGTTCTAGCGCCCAGCACATCTTACAATGGTACATCTCCCCCTTCGTAAACAACTTGAAGAAAAAACACCTCAGAGATGTTCGTGCACATAGATTAGCCAATAATATAAAATAACATAGTCACAGTTCTTCAATCAGGTGAACCGGTCTTCTGTGGATTCGCTGCGGCCGGAGAGCTGCCTCCGGAGTCGGCTTTTCCTCTTCATCAGGAGACGTGGATGGCCGCTGATCACTTGCCAACTCAGGTGTGGCACCTTTAGACACACTACTGAGTGCAGTCAATGCTTCCCTGACATTGGGCGTCAAGTGTGTCACATTCCTGGTAATAATTCTCTTGTCATCTGACGTGGCTTTGATCATGGTTCCTTTTTGCTTTGCCACCAGCAGTGGGCATGCATGATATCGACAGTCTGCTTTTCTTTGTTGGTGTTGCCGCACTAGTACCCAGTCTTCCTCCTGGATAGATGGCTGTGTAGCTCTTCTCCGTCTGTCTGCATATTCCTTCATCTTCTCCTTCCTCAGTCTCTCTCTTGTGGCTAATTTTTCATGATCAGAGTCTTGATGAATACCACAAGCAACATCTCCCAAGCCGGTATTCTTGTTAGCACTGTGCGACCCAATATTAAAGTTGCAGGGCATCTGTCTGTGGTAGTATGTGGTGTGGTGCGATAGGCTCGTAACACCTCATTTAGAGCCACTTGCACATCACACTTTGGAAGTTCTGCTTGCTGGATGGTTTTTTTGAGAGTGGCCGTGAATCTTTCGACACTCCCATTGGCTTGCGGCCACAAGGGGGAAATCTTCCGGGGTCTGAAATTTAAGTGGTTGGCAAATGCGGCAAAGTCTTGCCCATTAAATGGTGGGCCATTATCTGTTTTTACTATCTTTGGTATGCCTCATGCTGTGAAAATCTCATCCAGCACAGGTATAGTGGTGGCAGCTTTTTTTGACGAGATGAGGTGCGCAAATTGGGAAACGTAAGTATTCATCCATGATGACTAGAATGTACTTGCCAGATTGCAATGGGCCAAAGAAGTCTACAGCAACATGTTGCCAGACGCCCTCCAGCAATTCCAACATTTGGAGAGGTGCAGGGGATCCTCACGACTTACTAGCTGACAATGTGGGCAGTCTTTCAGAGTAAGTTCAACCATCTGATCAAGTGTAGGGAGCCAGACTCGCTCCCGCAGCACTCTCTTCGTGGCTCCAATATCTTTGTGCACTTCATGTGCTAAGTTAATGACTCCTTGGCGCAGCTGTTTTGGAATGATGATCCGTTTGTCTCTTAATAACAAACTGTCCGAGGTGATGGACAGTTCTTCCTTGATGTGTCTAAAAGAGGATAATTCATGACTGTCAATTTGTTCACTCTGGCCGGATTTCTCCAGATGCCCTTAACTGTTTGTCTGGATGCGATGATTTACATTTTGTAGAGTGACATCTTCATTGGTGGCTTCAAGGATGGCCTAACGAGACTGCTAGTGGTTTGGCTTGAGCCACTACAAAATGGATATATTCCTCCGCCAGCGATGGATTGGATTTAGACATTGTCTTCGAATGTCTTGACATGTAGTGAGCTGGTTTTGCATCCTTTCCAGGCTTGTGGATGATGGTGTACGCTCTATACGGGGTGGCATTTTGGCTCGGGGATTTCCAAAAATGGTTATCAAGGCCTGATGGTCTGTGATAAGCATGAAGTGTTTTCCATAAATAAAAATTTGAAAATGTTCGCAGGCCCAGACTACTGCCAAGCTTTCCTTTTCAGGCTGCGAGTAAGCTCTCTCCGTATCCCAGAGGTTCCGACTGGCATACGCTACAATGTAACATTGATCACTGTCTCGCATCCACAGTAATTTCGGTTTTCCGTCGAGGATTGAAAAACGCAAGGTTGTTAGCAGAGTCAACAGAAGCTTTAATCACATGAAACGCTTGATCACATCTCGTGGTCCAGTGGAATGGGTGCCCATGTTTGGTCAATTTTCTCAGAGGATAATGGACCGCGGCGTAATCCTTAATGTAGCGTGCACAGGAGCTTGCTATGCCTAAAAGCGACCACACATCCCAGCATCTTGTGGCTTGGGGAGTATCATTCAAAGCTGTGATCTTTTCAGGATCAGGTCTCATGCCAGAGCCTGAGAAGATGTGTCCAAAGAATTTTAAAGTGGATTTGTGAAATTCACATTTGTCCTTGTTTAGTGTGAGGTTGGCATCCAAAAGAGCATGGCAAACTCAGTCCAGCTCTGTGTCGTGTTCTTGTATTGTTGCTCCATAGACAAGAATGTCATCACTGCAGTTCAGGGTGTTAGGAATGTGATGGATTACCTTCCTGATAGCCTCTTGAAAAATCTCAGCGGCAGATGAACCCTTAAAACAGAGACTTTTGTATCTTAAATAGAGCTTGATGAGTCAAGATTGTGGTAAAATATCTCGATTTTTCATGGAGTTCCAGCTGGTGATAGCCCTTGTTGAGGTCTAGTTTGGAGAATATTTGCGCACCATTAAGTGTCTCTCCTTTTCAAGGGCGGTGTTGGGTGCTCTAATATCCACACAGAGATGCACTTTGTCAGGCAAGCCTGTTTTTGGTACTATAACCACTGGAGAGACCCAAGGGGTGGGTCCTGATGTTCTCTCGATGATGTCTGCCCAGAGAAGAACCTGCAGTTCCTCCTCTACAAACTGTTGAAGATGATATGGAATTTTCCTGGGATGTTGTGGTATGGGGATTACTCGTTCATTTATATGCAATCAAACTTGACAATGAGCCATCTTTCCAAGTCCCAGGAATAATTTTGAAACCTTGTGAACCATGTCAGGTTCGTCATCATCTTTGTACAATATTTCCACTACTCGAAGTCATTCGGCCGTGGACAATTTGAGAAGACAATCTGCCTCAGGGCCATCAATGACATGAATACGGGCTGGGATAGTCCTGTCCTTGTTTGTGAGATGGGTATGAAATTGCCCTAGACAAAGAAGAGGTTCCTTTGACATTCATGTGTTGACCCGTACGTTAGCTCTGAGCAAGATTGGTTGCGGGTTAATTTTTTTGTATTCTGCAATGGAAATGTAGTTGAGAGATGCCCCACTGTCCAAAACAAACTTGGCCAAGTGTGTGTCCATTTGAATATGTAGTTGCGGATATTTCTTCAGCGTGTCAGGATCTGCGACCATGCAGACATATTCATCACTGACTTGCGATATTGGCGACAGCGACCTTGACTCACAAGATTGTGATCGATGGGATTGTTATGTTCCATGAGAATGATGGTTGGACTGTGAAGAACCAGTGGAGAAATCCCTGCGGTCCCACACTGCTTTGGCATGATGGAGAGTGTTGGATTGACTGGATTGTCTGTACTTGTCTCTGTGGGTGTCTTTGTGAGGTGCTCCGCAGATGTTCTCAAAGTGGCTGTCCCTGCCACACTTTCTGCATTTTTGGCCTAATGCAGGGCACGTCTCTGTGTGAGGGAAGTCATATCCACAGCGATAGCATTTGAGTTGGCGCTCCTGTCGTTTGTCAGTCCGACTGGTACTGCGACGACGACGGCTTGTGTAGTGAGACTGAACTTTGGCTCTCGATGATCGTTGCTTTGCAGGGGAAGACCTATTGGTGTTGCGAGATTGGAGCCGGAATGCCTGCTCACGTTTTTCGCTTCTTCCAGCTTCCATTCACTTGGCGAGTTCTTTTGCCTGATCATGTACTCGTGTAATTTCTTCAATTTCATCCAGAGAGTAACTTTTCTTTAATAGACATCTGCGTAACGACTCAGATTGGCATCCTTCTATGATTCACATTTGAAGGGCATCTTCTATTGTGAGCGAGTCAAAGTCACAGTAGCGAGCCAAGTGTCTAAGTCTTATGATGAATGTACTCATGGGCTCATCTTTTTCTTGAGATGCTTGGTTAAATGTGTATCTTTCGTAATCAATGTTCCGTTTGTGAAGAAATTTTCTGTTTAGTGCGTCACGCACATTTGCATAAGACGAAGTCGCATCAGCTGGAAGTTCCTTTATAATCTGACCAACATGTTTCCTGATGAGATTTCGCAGTGCAATCTATTGCTGACATTCCTCAGTCACATGGGAGCCTTTCATGAAGTCTTCAAAGTCTTCCAGCCATTCCTGCCAACGAAGCCCATGCCTCCCCCCAAGATAAGGGCTAGGGTTTCTGGCAGGCATAGAAAAGGAACTCCCAACATGCCAAATCAGTGTCCTCCAAGTTGTGAGGTAGACGTGGGGGACTCCGGCCCGGCATTGGAGTGGGCAGATGTATGAGGCTGCCGTGATGTTGGGGACCAAGACATGTTGGGCTGAGGTGCAATACACAGGGGAGTGACAGATTGATATCACAGGGTTTGCACACATGAAGTCTCACAGCGCCTTTCACCTGGCGCAGATACAATAATAGTAGCACTCTCAGCAGGTAAAGTACAGTACAGGCTCAACAGCAGGGAGCCTAGTGATGTTGCGGTTTCAGCGGCCAACGCAACGTATGGTTAGTATGATGAGCAATAATGTGGATCAATGAGCGTCCAACAGGTGAGACAGGGTGTGATCCACTCCTCACGCTGGTATCAGACCGTTGTGGTGCAAAACGCAGAAGAAAAACACATTTCTTGCAGATTTAAAGTGAATACCAGCACCTGCCTGACCTTAAAATGGCCGGCGGACAATCCTCGCAAGGGATTGGATGAGGTGCCTGTTTCCAAGATGGCCGCCAGTGAAATCTTGCACCTCACGAGAATACAGTCTCCACTCATACGATCTGGTAGCGAAGGTAGCAGGAAAGCATCGGTACCACTGGGCGAAACGAGTGCAGTCCCCGGGTCCAGAATGAGACCCTCCACGCCCACAAAGAGTCTCACAGGCAGCAGCAGCAGGGCATTCAGAGCCCAGATCCGCAGGCAGCAGCAGCACTGGCATGCACAGCTCAGATCCGCAGGCAGTAGCAGCAAGGGCACACGAGACCGGGGAGGGCTCCCGGATCGCAGCGATGCATGGAGCGGCACAGGCACACGTGACTGGGATGGACTCCCAGATCGCTGCGATGCAAGGAGCGGCACAGACACAGGCACACGCAACTGGGGTGGGCTCCCGGATTGCGGCGATGCAGGGAACGGCACACACAACCAGTGCGGGCTCCCGGGTTGCGGCAGCGAGATTGCACAGCAGGGGCACACGCGACTAGGGCAGTCTCCCATTTTGTGGCCCCGCCCACAGCTCCGAGGCGGCGGGGCACTCAGCAGACCACAAGGAAAGCAGCCACAGTCCACGACCACCTTCGTCGCCAGATGTAGTGTTGCCGTGGATGAAAGGACGACACCGACTAGCATATGTGGTGAGTAGATTTATTTGCATACACCTTATCTCCTTACTTCCCTGCTCTGAGTCGAACCTTCCTTGCTGGTCCTAGCACCTATCACATCTTACAATGTTACACCATTTGCTGGACGATGGTGGGGTGGAGCTGGGCATACTAGCAACTAAATAGGCACTATGTTTTTGTAAAACCTAACTTTGGTGCTACTAATTGGAGTTTTGTAATTTTGGTGTCAAAGTATTTATTATAATATACACTATTTTTTTTAATTGGCATGGGATTTTTCTTGTATTGTATTTTCACTTTATTACTGTTAGTGTGCTGCATAAATAAATGACCCTCTAAGTTAATCCTGATTTCTTTTTCTGCCAAGATACCCAGCGTTAAGCTCATGTTATTATAGTGGCTTATTGGATTCACCCTGCCCGGAATTGTGGTTGTTCCTTGACCAGCACTCATACCCCAGTCAACCAAAAACAAATTTCTCACAATATATAAATATAGGTTTGTGTTTCAGTAAGAAATGTATTTTTTGTGTTGCAAGTAACTTTGGCCTCGTAAGAATAAACTCCACAAAACTTTCCAAAAAAGTGCTGTTCTTAACTAGTGTGCTCATGGAAAGTTTCAGGGTTATCAGTCAAGCAGAGGCCAAGAAAAGGGGGAGGTCCCAAAACGTGATTTCTCTTTTAATTTTTTTACAGGAACTTTAGACACTGTTACAGCCCAAACCACTGAACCAATTCACTCTAAATTTGCAGAAAGCTATATTTTGGTCCAGAAAGAGTGTTTTTGACTTTTGGGGTCAATTCGTTCATTAGTTTTGGAGTAATTAAGGTTAAAAAAATTGGTGTCACCACCTCAACCAAGAAGTGGTGGCAGCTATCTTAGGACTCTGTCCTGAGTCCTAAAAAATGGGGTATAGATCTCCTGACGAACTAGGCCTTAATCGTGGGGCCCAAAAAGTTTTTTTAAAACTGTCAAAAGTTCACAGACAATCCACAAATTCTAGGAGAATCCACAGCAAATGTTCAAATAAAGAAATGCTGTGTCACACGCTGCATTACTGAATCCACCCCTTGTGGTGGGCCAGGGCCCAAGGGTATGATACTTATTATTTACTTTAGGAGGGGGGCACACATGGCTCCCTCCTCAGGCCATTTTCAGCCTCAGGGAACATATCTGTAGAGCCTCATGTATTTTTCAGGGCGGCCCTACCTGAGCCGCTTTTGGCCATAGGGACTCCAACTATGGGTCCAAATGTATTTTTTAGGTGAGGGGGTATGCAGCACCCCATCCTGTGCTGCTTTCAGCCCTGGTACCCCATTCTTTAAGGCCCAAATGTATTTTTGAGGGAGAGGGGAGCATGCCATCACTGGGGCCTGATGTATTTTTTAAGTGGAGGGGTCCCATCCCGATCTTCTAAAGGCCACGGGATCCCCATTCACGGAGCCAGCTCACTACCTATGTCCTGGCGACCCAACCCAGGGAAATGGCTGTTTCTTTGTCTGCACATATGCTGGCAGAGAATCCTGTGTTTGCTCCTGCTTGTTGGGAGCAATTTTTAAACTTCCGCCAAGCCAGAGCAAACACAAAGTCTGCTCCCAGCTGGCTGTAGCATAGAAAATGCTCCTGCTGGCTGAGAACAGTGTTTTGATCAGTTTCTCTGCCTGCACTGATAGAGGCAGGGAAACAGATCAAAATTTTGCTCTAGTCTGGGGGAACAGCATTAGCAGCAATAAGGCCCTGCAGAATCGAGTACCCAGGTCTTAATGAGGCTCAGAGAGAGGGGCCAAGTGGGCCCCTTACCTTTCAAAATATATATGGCCCTGGGGGAATTTATTTATTTATTTTTATTTATTTAAATATTTATATAGCGCACTTCTACCCGAGGGCATCAAGGCGCTTGAAGAATCAGCACATAGTATACACTGAATGTCATATTTCCAGTCCTCACGCGGGGTTACAAAGTAAAGAGCCATGTTTTCTGGCCCTTCCTTAAGGATAGCAAATCAGGGGCATTTCTCAGATAAAATGGTAGCTTATTCCACCATCTTGTAGTAAGACTGAAGCAACTGTTACCACCCCATCTCAGAAGATGGAACATGGGCTCGGCAATTGAGTTCCAAGGGCCATATTAGGCTCTGATTGTGGCGACATGGCTCCTCCTTCCCCTTAAAAGAAAAGGTCCTGAGGGATGTGTTCCCCAGGGCCAGGTCCAGTGGCCAACCCCCCACTGTGCATCGCAGATCAAAGGGCCTGGCCACAATCTAGGCCCTGTGACTAACTCCTGTTGTGAACAACCAAAGGCCCTGCCCTACGCAGTGTAGGTTTGACTGCCTCTAGAGGGCTGGCCACTGGGCCTGAGCATAGGCCAGGCCTTGTGGCCAACCTTCCACTGCACACAGCGAAGGCCATGGAGTTGGTTGCATGTTTGGGGGTTGGCTGTAGGCCTTGCAGCCAAACACCCATCACGCACAGCTGTATCACATGCGCAGCAGCAGGGTTGGATTTACATATGGTAATTAAATATCACTTTACATTAAAAAACCTAGAAATTCACTGAAAAAAAAGGTTAAAGTAACATTATTGTTAAGTGAAATGTTTACTAACACCATGTTTTAAATTCTAAAGAACACTGACATCTCAAGTAATTATAATTTGTGCATTAGGTAACCATAACTCACGCCCTCCCCATGCACTGCTAAATATCCCAAATATTCCATCACTCATGATATCTTCTATGACATTATTGATAATATCACTGCAATAGGTGATGTGAAAATTACATAACTATAATGTTACTGTAACCTTTGTTTTTTTCATTGGTTATATATATATATAGCTATACATATGTTGCCAGTAGGTAGTTATAGTTAGGCCTTAGCTTCCATAGAAAAAGCCTTTTTTTGTTTTTTGCTAAAAACCTTGGTGCCATTTGATGAATCTTCACTAAAATATTCAAAACTAGTTTGCCACTCACTTGAGCTGCTTTTTGGAGAGCTTCAGGGTGATTAGTCAAGAAAAAAAGGGGGCTCCCATAACATGTTTTCCCTATGCAATTTTCCATAAGGGTGTTAGACAGAACTATAGCCTGAACCATTGGATGGAATTACACCAAATGTGGCAGAAAACAAGATCTCGGTCCAGAAAGATCTCTTTTTGTAATTTGGTTTAAATCTGTTCAGTAGATTTTCAGGTCTACTCATATGGGTGGCACAATCTGGTGCACTTTGCTAGTGACTAAAATATGCCAATCATGGATAAACCCATCACCAATACAATTTAGACACAGAGCACTTGCATTTTAGCACTGGTAAGCAGCGGAAAAGTGCACGGAGTCCTAAAACCAAGTAAGAAAAATACAGTGAAAGGGCAAAAAGTTCAGGGATAACCTTTCAAACCCATGAACCCATGTTGAACCCTTCCCCTCATCTATGGGCCCCCTCTATAAAGCACCTAACTTTCCCTTGCTCACTGATGCATCCCAGTAGTTAGACAGTATCACCATGGCCAACAAAGTCATGTGTCCCATTCCACCCCTTGCGTCTGACTTCTGTCTCTAAGCCAGGCCCCAGGGCATCCAGGGGTCTCTGACCTCTGTGATTTCTCAAAGTGGGAGGCAGCAGGACCAGTCACCTTGCACTATTTTCCTCTTCACATCCCACCAGCTCAGGAGTGGTATCCTGAGACTGGTCCCTCAGCTTAGGGTCTGTACCCTGACGCTGGACAGGAGACAGGGGGTGGGCTCTCCCTCATCCTGCTACTTCCTCTGGGGCCCTGTACCTTCCGCTTTGGGAAGGTACCTGTGGCAGCCCTCCTCCCAGTTCCCCTGAAACCTGGGGCACCTCTTTTCCCTTGAGGCAGTCTAAGGGCATCTGGGGTCTCATCATGAGCCTCCTCCATATCACCTCCCCAGCCAACTCCAGGGAAACCAGGGCCATAGGGCGGAAGAGGTCCTGCCCATGAGGTGGAGTTACCCACACACCTGCCAGGTGTTCTGTTCTAGAGAAACTAGCCATTCCACCATCATGGTGTGGCTAGCCCTGGTGTCTCTCAGAGCAGTGACTGTGACCCCATTTACTCCCACCTGGTGGAAGTGATGACTCCCACCCTTAGGAGTCACTAATTTACCCTCAAGTCAACCTCCCAAATAAGGAAGATTATGAATCGTCCACAACCTGCCCCGGGGACTACTTTCCATTAAGGCCACATTACCCACCCCTGTAGTGGTGTCACCAGTGTATGGTTTCTTTGGACAGGCAAGGTCCCCCTGCTTATGGCTGAACTGGGAACACTTAAATCTGAGGGGTTGGAAATGGGGTGTTCTTCTGAGCCACTGACCACCAGAGCCTCCCTCTTGTTTCTTATAGGGGCTTGGGGTCCATTTCCCCCCCCCCCCTTACCCTATGGCTTGTCTGTGTCTCCCTTGACCTCCCACTGACTCTGCTGGGGGCAGCCTGAACCAACTTTCTTGGCTGGTTCTCCCATATGCAACTTCCTGTGGATTCTGGTACTCATTCAGCAGTCCACATCCTGAGCAAGCTTTATGAGGTCAGTAAACCTCCTGTCCATAAAGTGTTGTCGCAGCTCTGGAAAACACAGACTAGACAAGTACTCCCGCACAATCAAATTGTACAGCCCATCAATCGGTCAGCATTTGTGAAGTGCAACTCTGTCTACCCTAGGGGTATATGGGCACTGTTTCTCCTTGAAAAAGCCAAGTCTTGAGTTGCTTTCTTAAGTCTGCCAGTGAGGGGGCCATACTGAGCAGAAGAGTGAGGTCATTCTAGGTCTTGGCTGTGATTTAGGATTAGGAGCGGCCACTGAAGCGGGTGCAATGGTTGCGGGGGGGGTGCGAGGGTGAGTTAAGAGGAGCGTAGGTGTCTATTGGGTTGGTGGAAGTTCAGTTGATGTTTGAAGCAGGTAGGTCCTAGGTCACGAAGGGTTTTGCAGGTGTGCATGAGGATCTTCAACTAGCATCTTTTCTGGATGGAGAGCGTATGGAGGATTCTCAGGTGGGGGCGATGTGGGATCATTTGGGGAGCTCCAGGATGAGCCTGGCTGCAGTGTTCTGTATTGTCTGGAGTCTATGTAGGAGCTGGATGAAAATGCCGACTGAGAGGGTGTTGCCATAGTCGAGGTGGCTGCTGATGAGTCTCTGAAGGACGGTCTTTCTGGTGTTGGTTGGGATCCATCTGAAGATCTGTGGAGCATGTTCAGTGTTTGGGAGCAGGAAGAGACGACTGTGTTAACTTGTCATCATCATAACGTTATTCGGTCATTTGTGCAAAACACCATCAAAGTATACAAAGATAAAACATAAATAAATATACAGTTAAAAAAGTATTAAACCATTACAAGCATAGGTACAAATGACACCCTAGATCAAATTAAAACAAGCGTATGAAGATACATAAATTCATTTAGCATAGTCGAGTTAAAAGGGATGCTATGCAGTCTTCAGACATTTGGGGTACTATACCATATATACTGGCTTGGCATTTTAAGATACATACGTTGCATATAGGAAGACAAAGTTCAAAATGAACTTCATTGCTATACTAGGATTTTTTTGCGAATCAGCCAGAAGGACAATAAAAAGTGACTAAGGGCAAAAACTATTGGCCCTGAGGTATCTGCATTTAAAATCCTAAACGCAGTCTGGTACTGCCTAGCTCCCAGATTTTGGCATCAGGGTCAAATCCATCTCCTGCACAGCTGCCGGTACTTAGTGCAAAAAACACAAGATATGTTCTTCTGTTTCATTGGCTTAGCGGCAAGCCTGGCAGAGTTCTAAAGCTAGGCTAGTGGCTTCTTTCCCCGGTGTTGGTTGGGATCCATCTGAAGATTCTGTGGAGCATGTGCAGTGTTTTGAAACAGGAAGAGACGACTGCATTAACTTGTCATTTCATGGTCAGTTGGCTGTCGAGGATGTTGAGGTTGTGTGCGGGGTCAGTTGGTGTGGGTCCGAGTCCTGCAGGCCAACAGCTGTGGTCCCATGTGGAGGTGTTCTTCCAGTAGATCAGTGCTTCAGTTTTGTCGCAGATGAGTTGGAGGCAGTTGTCTCATCCATTCGGCTATGTTGGCCATGGAGTTGCAGAAGTTGGTTTTGGCGTTGGTGGGGTCATCAGTAAGCGAGAGGATCAGTTGAGTGTCATCTGCATAGGAGATTATTTTGAGTTTGTGGGATCCGATGACGTGTGCGAGGGGGGTCATGTAGATGTTGAACAGGGTGGGGCTGATGGATGATCCTTGTGATACACTGCATATGATGTTTTTGTGTGCAAAGGTAAAGGAAGGCAGTCAAATGCTCTGTGTGCATCCTGTAAGGAAGGAGGTGATCCACTTGAGGGCATCTTGCTTTATGCCTATATTGTGCAGTCTGTTTATGAGGGGATTCTGGGAGACTGTGTCAAATTCTGTGGAGTGGTTGAGGAGGATCAGGGCCACTGTTTCTACATGGTCAAGGAGTGTTCTAACGTGGTGGCCTCTGATAATGTTACCTCACTGCCCTTCACCCAACCATCCAGTGCTCTGCAAAAGTATCCACACACTCAATCCATTTCTGAAAATCAAGTTTTGTGCTGTGCCTAAACTTGTCCCGGTACCTCTTTAGGGTAAGACCATACATAGTGATCAGAGCATCCTTCATGGGAGGGTGGTTGAGCTCACTTTTTTTTCCTAGGGCTAACACTATGCCCCTTCCCTCCAAGGTAAAGTAGTTCCACAAACCTGCCCCCCCCCAAGTTTTTCTCAGGGACCCAGTGTATGTAGAGAGCTGACTCATACCCCTAAAATCACATGTGAATGTCATCCTCCTTGATATACTCTTTCCCTAGGCCGTTGGGTATGTGCACTTTAAAATCAGACTGCACTTTAGAGTTTCTGCCACCATGTGTACTGAAGTTGGCCTTATTGTCCAGCTTCTTTTAGCTCAACTCCTGGGTTACCATCATATTTATCCCCTACATGGCAAGACATCCTCTTCTGGCTTTCTTATGGGTCTGACAAGTTCCAACTGCAGCTTCCTTTCATGCTGCAGTTTTAGCTTTTCCAGCCTGTACTTTTTAGATTCCTGCTCGTCCTCCAGCCTCTCTGGGCACAGGCTTTTGGAGGAAATACTGGTGCCGACCCTGGGGAGTGCTCTTCACCAGGCAGATCCTGATCCATAAACTCCACTTGCAGGCTTTGTCCCTCACCCTCCACAATCTCATTCTCACCCTCTGTAAGCCCAAGAGCCTCCTTAGCTGCCAACCAGGCCCTCTGCGCCTCTTGCAGCTCCTCCTTCTTAATGAAACCTTTAACAGGACATTTGAACTTCTTGCAGAATTTTCTGAGCTGTTTTACCAGATAGGTGTCCAGCTTCTCCTCCTCATACACCACATCTGCAGCTCCAACCGAAGAGTTGCAAGAAAAAAGAGAAAAAACAGTATTCTGGTCCTTAATGGTCTGAGATCTGATAGTAGTGTACATCAATCACTGTATATAAAGTAGAAACATAAGTCCTATCCTCACCACTGACCACCATTGTTAGAAATGGGGTCTCTAGTTGGCAGAGGTTTGCACTATGTCCAAGTACGGACCCTTACTCTAGTCATGGTATGAGAGTCACACAGCTAAGAAGACCCCTGCTCACCCCCTTGGTAGTGTGGCATTAGCAGTCAGGCTTATCTCAGAAACAATGTGTAAAGTATTTGTACAGACACACAGCAAAACAGTGATAACACCACAAAAGTACTCCATGCCAGTTTAGAAGAATAGTCAATATTTACCAGAATCATACAAGACCAAAACGACAAAAAGCAAACATACATTTGTCAAAATATCACTTTTAAATGGTTAAGCAAGTTTAACCCATAGAAATCAATGAATGCATTCGTTTTAGCACATACTACCTTAGATTCCTCAAAAATCAAAAACAATGACAGGCACAGGAGAGGTGAGGTGCTGGAAAAGCAAAGTGATGCATCGGTTCCTTGCTACACGGGGAAGGTGATGCGCTGGTTCCTTAATACACAGGGGAGGTGATGTATTGGTTCCTTACTACCAGGGGAGGTTATGCGTTGGTCCCTTAGTGCTAGGCCGAGGAGGTGATGTGTCAGTTCCTTACTGTAAGGGCAGGTGATGCATCAGTTTCCAGATATACTGTCCCGTTGTGACAGCAGTGGAGCTGGTGCTGCGTCGATTTTCCAGCCACAAACAGGGGCTGCAGCGATTGGTGACACAGTGCTCCGGACTCACACTGAGGTGATTTTTCTGACATGCTGCAAAGGCGTGCTGGGGCCTGCGTTGAAAGCCGTGGTCGATGCGCCGACTGGTAATCTTACTTTGGGGCAGGCAGCAGCAATGCATCAATCTACTGCAGCGATGCAGTGATAATTCAGGCTCTGGGAATTGATATGTGGATTTTCTCCTTAAGATCACCAGATTCTACTTCCAATGGCCCAGGAACTGGATTTGGCAACACTTGGCAAGTCAGGACTCTCACTAGAAGAGCCCAGGCACTAGCAGTTGAATTCTTTGGTGGCCCTGAGACTTCTTAGCAGGAGGCAATCTCAACTTGGAGAACCTTGAAAGTGGGATACTGAAAGCAAAGTCCAGTCCTTTCACTCCCAGGATAGAAGTGATCTGCTTTTGGGGTGTCATAGGTCCAGTACTTATAGTCCTTTTTGTCTTTGAAGTAGGCACATTTCAAAGGAAAGTCTTTGTAGTGCACAAGACCCTGCCTTTCCCTGACTTGGCTGCAGAGACACTACAGGGGTGATGGAGACAGCTTTGTGAGAGGACAAGCACAGCTCTGTTCAGGTGTCATTGACAACTCCTCCCACAACCCTAGCTCAGGAATGCCTATCAACCTGGTGAAGACCAATCAGGATATTCAAGGCAAACCTCAGCTCCATTTGTGTGAATGCAAATGGACCAACTGTCAGCCAACCCAGACATGTATCCTACAGACAGCAAGAGGCACAGAATTGTTAAGCAAGAACATGCCCACTTTCTAAACTCGCAATTTAAAACCCAACTTCACTAAAAGATCTATATTTAAATTGTGAGTGCAGAGATCCTAAACTCCAATTCTCTATCTGGTCTCAATGGTAAATTAAAGTTTCAAGGCAATCCCCATGTTACCTTGTGGGCGAGATAGTCCTTGCAACTGTGGAAAATGAAATTTGCACTGCTTCACTATAAAGCATGTAAAGCACATCAGTACATGTCCCACCTTTAACATACACTGCACCCTGCCCATGGGGCTGCCTTGGGCCTACCTTAGGAGTGACGTATATGTAGTAAAAAGGAAGGTTTGAGCACACTTGCCAGGTCGAAATGGCAGTTCAAAACGGCACTCACAGGCACTGCAGTGCACTGCAGCCTCAGATAGGTTAGCTGGGCTACTCATGTGGGTGGCACAATCAGTGCTGTAGGCCCACTAGTACAGTTTGATTCACAGGCCCGAGGCACACCTGGGGCACTTTACTAGAGACTTACTGGTAAATCAAAAATTCCAATCATGGATAAACCAATCACCAATACAGTTTAGACACAGAGCACTTACGTTTTAGCTCTGGTTATCAGTAGTAAAGTGCCAAGAGTCTTAACATCAGCAAAAACGAAGTCACAAAAATACGGGGGAATGCAAAAGGTTGGGGATAACCCTGGAAAAAGGGACAAGTCCAACAAATAGTTTTAGATTTATTAAAGAAAAAGGATTTATGTACAGCTAGACACGCAGAATGTCTGTGGATCAGACAAATTTCATAATGATATCTGATTAGCTGCCACCACCAGAAAGTGGTTGCAGCCATCTTGAGGTTCAGACACAGCAGATTCTCAAGAAAAATCTTTAAAAATAATTATAAGGGGGCAGGGTAGGAATACCCTGACCACTTAGGCCTGGTGGTGGGGTCCCACAGGGACCCCCTTCGTTCTGAAAAAGATTTAAAAAACAACCATGGTTTACCGGGCTTGTGTTCTTTTTTGCTTTCCAGGTGGGCTAGATCCCGGGAGGAGGAAATGCATGTATTTTGGGAGAGGGGTAGTGCATGCGCCAACTCCCCAGTCTGATTTTGTGCCTGAAGACCCCATCCTATAGGGCCCAACCTTATAAATAAATGGGAGGGGGGTACACGGCTCCCCCACATCTGGCCCATTTCAGCCCCAGGAACCTCAGGGACCCATCTCCCTGCTGTAATTTGAAAGGGAGGGGGCCTCAAAGCCTCCTCCCAGAGCCGTATATGCTCATGGGGACCCAATACCACAGGTCCGGCTCCTGGTTTGTCAGGGAGTACCTACCCTTAGCATGGGCAGGGAAACGTGCTATTGCTATCGCTTGATGTGAGCAATTTTAAATCTCCTACCAAGTAAGAGCCAATAGAAAGTCCCCTCCCAGCTGGCAGAAGGTCCAAAAATGCTCCTGTCAGCTGGAAGACCATTACCGATCTGTTTTCCTGCCCACAGTGAGTGCAGGAAGGGAAGCAGATCTAAATAATGCTCTTGCCCGCAGGAAGCAGCATTTCTAGCTTCTACTGGATGTGGTGAGCTGGCTGGGGCCATGGGAACCTTGGGGCTCCCCCAAGTGAGGATGCAGTGGGTGCCCAGCGTGGCCTTCAGGGCACCCACCCTTTCTTGATCAGGCCAGGATGGGCTACCAAGTGCAAAAAATGGCTCGGGGAGGGAGGCCATGTATCCAGTCCCCAAAAACATCTGCCAGACCTTGGGAGATGGGGTCCCTTGGGCCAAAATCAGCCTGGGAGATAATGTCAGAACTGTTTCCCTGCCCATATTAAGTGCAGGCAGGGAAACAGATCTGAATGATGCTCTCACCCACAGGGAGCAGCATTTTTAGCTTCTCCTGGATGCGGTGAGATGGCTGGGTCCACAAGGACCTTGGGGCTCCCCTGCTGCTCCAAGTGAGGATGCAGTGGGTGCCCAGGGTGGGCTATAGGGCACTCACCCTTTCTTGACCGGACCGGGATGGGCTGCCAGATGCCAAAGGAGGCCAGGGGACGGAGGCCATTTACCTTCTCCCCTAAAAACATGTGCTGGTCCCGGGGCAACAATCAGCCTGGGGTAACTCGTGGCCCTCTCCTCCACAAAAAGTGCCTGGCCCCAGGCATGGGGTCCATTGGTCTGAAATAGACTCGGGAGGGGTCAGCATGACACCGTCCAAGGTTGGCTACCTCTGAGAGGTTGGTCACAGGACATAGCTACAGGCAAGGCCTTGTGGCCAAACCCTGTGCTTGAAGCATGCAAGGCTGAAGGGCGTGCATGGGGGTTGGCTGTATGCAGGGGGTAGGTCCAAGGCCTTGTGCTGCAGAAGTTGGATTAATGTATGGTAATTAGATATTACTATTTGTTGGGGAAAAAACCTGGAAATTCACTGCAAAAACCAATAGCCACAGGGTCGTTATAGTTAGGAAGTAGAATTAAAAGAAAAGCTTAGAAATTCACTAAAAAAACAAAGGTTAGAGGATGTTATAGTTAAGTTTAGATGTTATACACACAAAACCATACAAAGTCAGCAGTTACAGTTATAGAGTATTCTTAAGCAACTATAACTTGTGCCCTAAGGCAACTATAACTTGCATCCTAGCCATGCGCTGCTAATGACTCCACATATGATATCATTCATAACATGACTGTAACAGTTTCTGTCAAATTATTGATGAGAAAACTGTGCATGGCAGGGGCTTAGATGTGTGCTCAAAATATGAACATAACTTCAACGTCCCCTGATTATTTGTCTTTTCGAGTGAATTCCCAAGGTTTATTTAAATTTGATTTCCTAACAATAAAATCTGGTTACCTTTGTTTTTCCAGTTAATATATAGCTACATATAGATATAGATTTAGGTATAGAGTCATGGAGCATGCATATGCACAAAATGTCCTCTTACATTAGAGTACATCTGATTTCTGCTTCTTACTCCAAAATAAAATGTGTTCCCTAATACGTAGAATTAGATTTCACCAAACTTTGAATGGAAGTAGAACATAACTCAAGGAAGTGCTTTTACCTGGTTAGGTTTAATTCAGTAGATTGTGATTACTTAGCATTAAAAAACAGTTAAGGGTGATCTTGAAAGGGTAAGCTGTTGGCAATATCTGGAAAATTAGTTCATTGAGATCAGCAAAAATATGTTGTGGACTATCTGGGAACCAAAATTAAAAAGAAATATTCAAACCAGATTGGATGATGTTTTTTTTCAATCCAAAGCCGGTCGGTGGACCTGAAGTTCACTGATTGGTTGGCTACAAGTGCGTGAATAGTGTTACAGCCAGCCTCACATGTCTTGGATGCTTGGTCCCCAAATCCTGAAAAATAAAACTAACCGAGCTATATGAGAACAGGAGAAGCAGATCCTGACACTCTGACTCAGATGTGAAAGCCCCAAAAAAACTCCCCCGGAAGGCAGTTTTTTAGAACAAAAATGATTGCAGTTCTCAAACCCCAAGGCAGGTTTTGCGAACCTCAGTGTAGCTCGATGGTCTGAAATCCCTGCATAGGTGCCTGTGAACTCTTGGCAAAGGATTACAAAATCATGTTGGGGCTCCTTCTCTGTTTACAAACACTGGCACTGGGTCTGCAAACCCAGACCGACATCTGTGCACATTGTTGTGCTTCCACAGAGATTTTGGACTGATAATGGTTCTGCAGACGCAAGGCAAGGGCTGTGATTCCATTGAGTAGAAACCTTGAATGAAGTCCCTCCCCCAACAATGGTTAAACATAACATATGAAATCCTACGCACATCTATGTATGGCTTAAGCCAAGCTGTTTTTTCTTTTTTTTGCTTATACCATACTTATGAACGATGTGGGGGTGTCACAAGTTGGGGATTTGTTTGCGGATGGCCGGGTACTGTCATTTGAGGACTTTCGGACTGTGCACCGCACCCCGGGAGGGCTGTTTCTGTTACATGCTGGAGTGCGCCGGTATGTGACACAGACATGGGCGCGGAACGGGGAAGAACCACCCACGAACCCACTACTGACAATGCAGTACCTCATGGGAGCGGGCAGTCATCTAGCGAAATGGATAGCGAATAGTATACGAGAGGGTAGGGCACTCTCACTACAGCCGTTACGGGACAAATGGGAAAATGACCTGGGGAGAGCAGTCAGGGATAAGGAATGGGAGCGTATTCTTAAGTTCCCGAGGAAAGTATCAAGAAACCCGAAATTTAAATTCATACAGCTTATGATACTGCATAGGGCGTACCTAACACCCCATCGCTTGCACGCAATGTTCCCCAACAGGACTGACAAGTGCCCACGGTGCGGCGCGGACGATGCGCGATTAATACATATGTTATGGGACTGACCAAAATTGGGATACTATTGGAGGAAAGTCCACGACACTCTAGGCCGCATATCTCCTTCCAAACCATATGCTGCCTTGGAGTACACCATACTAGGGCTGGGTCCTGCGGAACGAAAGATGAGCGTACACACACGCTTCACTGACCTAGCCTTACTGCTTGCTAAGCGCACCATAACCATGAAATGGAAGTCGACTAGACCACCAGACCCAGAGATGTGGAGGGCAGATGTAGTGCGCTGGGGGAAGGCTGAGGGCGCAACACTGCAACGCGAAGAGCGCAGGGGGCTACCGAAGACATTAATATCATTAGATTGGAACACTCTGATGGTGTCCTTTGAGACAGAGGATGATACTGCGTCTGTTATTTCTACTGTCTTGACCACTTCCACATAGATGTAGTGTGATGTGCTTGAAGAGTATATGACCCCTGATGTTTATGATCACCCACAATATGGATGTTTAAAGAAATCCTGGGCGTAAGGTGCAGTATTCATACAGGTTTAGAACTGTAAATATCCCTCTGTGAGGTGCTGACGGGATACCCACTGTGGAATGTTTGCATTAGACTAGGCCGAGTACCGCAAATGATTATTGTGACTGTGCATAAGTGCCAAGGGTGGGAGGGGAAGGGCGGGGGTATTTTGTTGGGGATAACTAAGCTATTTAGGAAGAAAATGAAAAAGATTAGTACTGCACAGATATGTCTGCCATGTAAGAACAGAGAAATATGCAAATAATGATTATGTCAATTTACTGTGTTTGCTCTTACTTATTCTGACAATAAAGAAATTTTAAAAAAATATATATACCATACTTATGAACGAAGGACTTTACAATCATCAGAATATGCTGGGTGAGAGAGGGTTCCAAAATGATATGGACTGTAGTGTATTTTCCACAATATTGTGATATGTATAGATCATACTGGGACATAATAATTAAAGGCTAGATCATTTTCATACTTTGTCAAAACGATTTGTTTACAATATTGTTTGTTTATGTACCTCATATATAATGTTAATTTATTCATATTTTCATTTTATATGTATTTTGTCTTTTTTTCTATGATATCTATTTTTGTTTTTAGTTCGGTAACTGGAATTTGATAGAATGATTTTTGCATTTTATATGTATTATAATATTTAGGGGCTCATTACTATGGCGTGAGGATAGCCTCTGCCCGACACCCACTCCAAATTGGGTCCGACCGACCTGCGGTTGACTATTTCGAGCACCAGATTACGATGCGACCAAACACTGTTCAGTCAGGGTCCCATTGTTCCCTATGGGACCTCATGTTCCACCCGACAAACGTCCGAAACACAAGCTCCTGTAGGGAAATGAGGTGTTTGCGGAAAACCCTGCACCCTGTTGCAGGCAACCCACGGTACCTGCC
Source organism: Lissotriton helveticus (assembly GCF_964261635.1). Lineage (NCBI taxonomy): Eukaryota > Metazoa > Chordata > Amphibia > Caudata > Salamandridae > Lissotriton > Lissotriton helveticus. The sequence continues at coordinate 1,408,114,248 of NC_136069.1, read as the reverse complement.
ACATAGTGCAGGATTTTACATGGGGGTCCCTTAGGTCACCCCTATATATACGAATTCTGCTACAACTTGCGGGATTCCGCTGCCTCTGAGTGCATCGTTGCAGGGGGACACCTGGAGTGAAGTGATTTAATACGGCCCGTCCCGGCCGGGAGGATTGCACCGCCACGAAAAAGGAAAGAAAAGCGTGGTTTGCCTTGAACAGACTGTCTGTACAAGTATGGCGGAGAGACAGTGTTTAAAAGAAACTGAACCGGTGTTTCAGGTCCGGAGGCTCACTGGAGAGCATCATTCTAGCAGGAATGATTTGTGACATTGGCAGCAACCATCGAGGGTTTCAAGTGATGTGAGTACTGCAAGTCCCAGAAATCTGTGAGAACTATTTGTGACATTGAAGGGCGGGCCCACCAGAGGGCGATAAATGTAAACTTGCACTCTCACATTTGACTGCCAAATCACATGCGCCCGTGAACAAGGAGCAGTGAAGCTCTGAAACGCGTAGGGCAATTTATTTTTTTCGAACAAGAAATGGCTGGTTCTTCTGAATAAACGAATTCTGCTACAACTTGCGGGATTCCGCTGCCTCTGAGTGCATCGTTGCAGGGGGACACCTGGAGTGAAGTGATTTAATACGGCCCGTCCCGGCCGGGAGGATTGCACCGCCACGAAAAAGGAAAGAAAAGCGTGGTTTGCCTTGAACAGACTGTCTGTACAAGTATGGCGGAGAGACAGTGTTTAAAAGAAACTGAACCGGTGTTTCAGGTCCGGAGGCTCACTGGAGAGCATCATTCTAGCAGGAATGATTTGTGACATTGGCAGCAACCATCGAGGGTTTCAAGTGATGTGAGTACTGCAAGTCCCAGAAATCTGTGAGAACTATTTGTGACATTGAAGGGCGGGCCCACCAGAGGGCGATAAATGTAAACTTGCACTCTCACATTTGACTGCCAAATCACATGCGCCCGTGAACAAGGAGCAGTGAAGCTCTGAAACGCGTAGGGCAATTTATTTTTTTCGAACAAGAAATGGCTGGTTCTTCTGAATAAACGAATTCTGCTACAACTTGCGGGATTCCGCTGCCTCTGAGTGCATCCTTGCAGGGGACACCTGGAGTGAAGTGATATATGTATATATATAGATCTATATAGATATATATAGATCTATGTATATATATATATATATTACCTACTGGCGGTCGCCAGTAGGTATATATAGTTAGGATTTTTTCTCTATGGGTTTTTTGAAAATTCTATGTCTAATAACTTTGGCGTTTGTGGACGGAATTGGCTGAAATTTTCAGGAAAATGGCACATTTTGTTTCTGAGCAGCCCTTGAAAATTTGGGGGGGGTTCGTCCAGTGGGGGCCGAGAAAAAAGGGGGGTCCCAAAACGTGTTTTTAACATTGAGTTTTCCATAGGGCGGTTGGCCTCACTTTTAGCCCGAACGGCTGAATGGATTTGCACGAAACTTGGCAGAATTGTAGGGACTGGTAGCCCGATGTGCCTTTTGTAGGTCTCAATATATGTGCTCCAGTGGATTTTGAGAAATTAACGTTTAAAAAAAGATATATATCTGTAACAGCGGACCGGGCAGCGGCCCAGGACGCGTACTTTTCGCGCAACGGAGCTTTGTGAAGCGAAGCTGATTGGTTCTCTGGCGTCTGTCAACATTCCAAACAGTCCGTAGCGGCCGCCATCTTGTCTCTCGGTAGGATCGAGAGACAAGAGGAGGCCAAAGCGAAGGGGCAAATGACCATAAGGGGGAATAGTAGATCCTCGCTGACCCCCTAGGTTTGATGTGGAGGTTTTAAAAGGGCCCCGCGGGGCAAAAAAAAAACAAATTATAATAATAATCGAACGGCTGAATGGATTTGCACGAAACTTGGCAAAATTGTAGGGACTGGCAGCCCGATGTGCCTTTGCTAGGTCTCAATATATGTGCTTCAGTGGATTTTGAGAAATTAACGTTCAAAAAAAGATATATATCTGTAACAGCGCACCGCTTCGCGTACTTTTCGCGTTACGGAGCTTTGCGAAGCGAAGCTGATTGGCTCTCCGGTGTCTGTAAACATTCCAAACAGTACGTAGCGGCCGCCATCTTGTCTCTCGGTAGGATCGAGAGACAAGAGGAGGCCAAAGCGAAGGGGCAAATGACCATAAGGGGGCATAGTAGATCCTCGCTGACCCCCTAGGTTTGATGTGGAGGTTTTAAAAGGGCCCCGCGGGGCAAAAAAAAAAAATAATAATAATAATCGAACGGCTGAATGGATTTGCACGAAACTTGGTAAAAAATTAGGGACTGGTAGCCCGATGTGCCTTTGCTATGTCTCAATATATGTGCTTCAGTGCATTTTGAGAAATTAACGTTCAAAAACAAGATATATATCTGTAACAGCGCTCCGCTTCGCGGAGATAAAATTATATCTGTATTACCTAGCTGTTGCTAACACCAGTTAGCGACGGCTAGTAGGAGATAGCGACCATCTTGGGTCCCACTTTGCATGTGAGTGATATTTATCACTAATGACATGCAAAGTGGGCATGCCAAGATGTTAGCGACTGGAAACAGTCGCTAACATCGCTATCTCCTAGGGACTGGTAGCCCGATGTGCCTTTGCTATGTCTCAATATATGTGCTTCAGTGCATTTTGAGAAATTAACGTTCAAAAACAAGATATATATCTGTAACAGCGCTCCGCTTCGCGGAGATAAAATTATATCTGTATTACCTAGCTGTTGCTAACACCAGTTAGCGACGGCTAGTAGGAGATAGCGACCATCTTGGGTCCCACTTTGCATGTGAGTGATATTTATCACTAATGACATGCAAAGTGGGCATGCCAAGATGTTAGCGACTGGAAACAGTCGCTAACATCGCTATCTCCTATTATCAACTTTTGGAAATATTCGAGATAAGCGCGAATATCTCCAAAAAGTAACAGCTGCCCTGAGCAGTTCTTAGCCATGTTATCCAATGGGAGGTGGATAACATGGCTAAGAGCATTAGCTCGGTAATGCATGAATATCGCGGAGTTTTCAGCGATATTAATGCATTGCGCTCGTTTTTTATCGTATTTGCGATAAACCTTGATAATAGCAAGGTTTATCTGCGATAATTTCTGACGGTAAAAAAATCTTTGCAATGCATCGTTAGGGATAAATATCGCTTAACTTTGGTAATATGCCCCAACGTCTGTTAACGTTCGATTTGAAGGAAATCAGGAATTGTTGAAAAACATTGTGTGCGCCATCTTGTCTTTTTTCAAATGCCACACTTTTGTCGTGCACGGCAGCCATTTTAGATGCCTTGACCAGACCCACTCTGTGCACGCTGTCGATCCTTAGCATGGCTCCCCACCCTCGCAAGCATCTCACCCAGGCAGTGGTCACCCCCGCTCTCTGTCTTATGCATGGGTAATAAACCTCCCCCCATCTGCGCTGCTCTTCCCTGAGAATCACACCCTGTGCCCGCCCGACACCTCCCTTTCGCCCTATTCACTACCGCACCCTCTGACACTCCTTTTCCTCTGTGTCCGATTGTCCAGGCCGGTCCTAGGCTATCAGCTAGCCCTGCAGATGTAGTTTATGGCCACAGCTGTAAAGAATCACCCCTCTTCAAAGGAGTTATAGTAGATCAAGGCCCACACTCGATGAGATCCGTCACAGCAGAAGCGTTGCTATTATCTGAAAACCATCCTGTATTGTGATTGGGGAGGGGACCGAGCGTGAAGCGGAAGATTCCAGGGATGACTCTTTGTACATCAAAGTTTTTACAATTATGTGTCACATTAAAAATATATAGCACTCCGACAAAGTAGTAAGATTATAAAACTTTAATAATTTATAAATATATACAAGAAAACAAAAATAGTAATAACATATAAACATTTTTAGGGAAAAACAACGAAGTAGCGGTCGGCTGTGCGAATAGTCCCAACGCAGCACAACGTCCAGATTTCCGGCGTGGGGCGTCGCGGGGGGTGGGTCATCAGTAGCAAACTGTTGTGCGAATAGTTCCAAGGCAGCAGAACGCGCCGAAATCTAGATGACACGAAAGTGATGTCTAGTAAGTTGCCACCCAGCAAATAACGGCGTGGGGCGTCGCGGGGGGTGGGTCATCAGTAGCAAACTGTTGTGCGAATAGTTCCAAGGCAGCAGAACGATGGCACCAAGGTGATGTCCAGTAAGTTGCCGCACTGGTTTTGGTATCCTACAATGCTGCTCCGAATAACGGCGTGGGGCGCCCCGGGGGAGGCGGCGTGAACGGGCCTCTCCAGGTGGAGTCTCATCTGTTTTAGTGGGGCGCCCCTTTACCGTTTCAGTTGCCATTCCGTCCGCTTTTGGTCCACTGTGTCAAAATCCGCCATTCAGCTGAGTTGCGCCCACTCTTGCGGTGCAGCGATAGGCGGCTGCCACAGGACTCTCAAAATGGCGGCAGGCTCTTTCCTTTTTGGGCGTGGTCCACTGAAATGGCCCTGGGACACCTTGGAAATCGGACGCTTGTCTGCTAGGTCTTGGACCCCATTCTCGAAAGCGTCCCCTCCGCCTTGAGAATTCATCAAAAGTTTTGGGGGCCCCGACTCCTGCAGGCTTCTGGTGGGGAGCGGCTGCCATGATTGCTCGCGGAATGACCACGACGGAGCTACGAGATGGTGGTGCTCTCATGCTGACGCCAGTTTAGTCTGAAACATCCAGAAACAAGGTGGGGCTTTCATCGTTTGGGGAAAAAAAAAAGTTTTCATCCAATGAAAAGTGTTGTTTTTAGGTCATATGATCAAGCCTTCCATCATTCGGAAACCAAAAGTAAAATGAACCAATGAAAAGTTTTATAAACAAGTCACATGACCTGTTATGCGGCATAGGGTATAAAATGCGGAGAAAATACGTTGGCACGTGAGCGGACCGATGTGCGAATAGGCCGAAGGCAATACAACGCGCCAAGATCCGGATGGCACCGAGGTGGTGTCCAGCAAGTTGCAGCACTGGTGTGGCCATCCTACAATGCTGAAAGTCGGCGTGGGGCGCCCCGTTGGCCTGTGAGTTTGCGTCAGTAGCGGACCGATGTGCGAATAGGCCGAAGGCAGCACAACGCGCCAAGATCCGGATGGCACCGAGGTGGTGTCTAGTAAGTTGTCGCACTTCTGTGGCCATCCTACAATGTTGAAAGTCGGCGTGGGGCGCCCCGTTGGCCTGTGAGATGGCGTCAGTAGCGGACCGATGTGCGAATGGGGCCAAAGGCAGCGCAACAATATTTTCTGACTGACACCACAAGGCGCTGAGATGCCAAGATCCGGATGGCACCGAGGTGATGTCTAAGTTGCGGACTGATGTGCGAATGGGGCCAAAGGCAGCGTAACAATATTTTTTGTATGGAAGATAACACTAGGCGTTGAGATGCCAAGATTCGGATGGCACTGAGGTGATGTCTAGCAAGTTGGTGTGGTCATCCTACAATGCTGAAACTCGGCGTGGGGCGCCCCATTAGCCTGTGAGATGGCGTCAGTAGCGGACCGATGTGCGAATGGGGCCAAAGGCAGCGCAACAATATTTTCTGAAGAGAAGACACCAAAAGGTGCTGACATTCCAAGATCCGGATGGCACCGAGGTGGTGTCTAGCAAGCTATGCAGTTGAGTTGTGTGCGCACTTGCGGCGAATAGGTCGAAGGCAGCATAACAATGTTTTCTGAATAGGAGACACCACAAGGCGTTGAGATTCGGTTACCACCGAGGTGATGTCTAGCAAGTTGCCGCACTGGTGTGGCCATCCTACAATACTGCTCCGAATAACGGCGTGGGGTGCCCGAAGGGGGGGGGAGTCGGCGTGAATGGGCCTTCCTAGGTGGAGGCTCGTCTGCTGTAGTGGGGCGCCCCTTTACCGTTTCAGTTGCCATTCAGCTGAGTTTCGGCTGCTCTTGATTCTACAGCGACAGGCGGCTGCAAGAGGACTCTCAAAATGGCGGCCTGTTCTTTGGATTTGGGCCTGGTCCACTAAAATGGCCCTGGGACACCTTAGAACTCGGACGCTCGATTTTCTTTTCCTTTCCTGTACATGCAAAAAAAGGTAAATGCCCGGTACGTTACACGCTTCATCTGCCACGATGAACTCTCCAGAGGAACCGAAAAAAAATATAGTTGTGGTAACTGTAATGCCCAGCATAAGTTAGCAGTCTAGTGCTGAAGCCTGTATTCACACTTAACACCCACCCACCACTGATGTCACAGGTCATGTGACACAGCATCAATAAAAGAGGCCGAGCGCACGTGCTCTGGGCCAGTTGCACCAGACCTCCAGTGTGTCCTGTGTCAGCCTGTGTGTGCCTGCCAGCATGTGGGCCTAGGGCCCATCACAGCCCTTACAATGGCGACGAGGCGGTAACGCGATGCCACGCGTGCCAGCCGAGAAAACATCGTGAAGAAAAAGGAAAGGGGAGCTGCCAGGAGTAAAGGCACACCCCCGAAGAAAGCAGCCGGCCGCCGCGAGGCCCACGAGGCGTGTCAAGAGCCTCGGGCCTAGAGGAGAAGGAAGAGGTGATCTCACCCTGTGCCCGGCGCGTGTGTGCCACCTGCCTGGGGCGAAGAAAAGACCAGCGCGGAGCCCAACCGCGTGGATGAACAGGCCCGTCGGCCGAAGGTGAGCCCCAGCCGTGACCGGCAATGTAAGCGGAGCCCACCCGCAATGAACTACACACATGTACTGTGCCCCAGAAGTTGACAATAATTAAGCAAGGCTCACGGAGCCCACCCGCGGCCTGATTGCTGCGTCTGCTGTCCCCCGCCGCGCCGCGTGTGACGAGAGGCGGCCGCGGCGAGGGCGAATGAGATTAAATGAAAACAGCGCCAGCGGAGGCCACCCGCGGCCTGCCTGAAGCGTCCCCCGCCGCGTGTGTGAAGTGCGGCGGCGGAGTGGAAAACTTTAACAGAGCGCCCGCAGCGTGAAGGAAGCTGCCAGGCGCCGAATGGTTGAAGCGGTGCCCACCCGCATAGAAGGGGAGCTGCCGGGCGCCAAGACCAGCAAAGCGGTAATCTGTCTGCGGCCGGAGGGAGTGAGCCGTCCCAAGCGCTACTAATCCCCGAGAACAGAAAAGGGAAGAGGCAAGACACCGTGTACGGCTAGCGCCGAAAATGCAGTAGACAGTGCGGCCTGCGGCCGCTAAACAAGAGGACTGCGCCCCCCCCCCCCCACCTCTCTCCTGCCCGCGCGAGGACGGTGACAGGCTGCCGCGGGCAGAGTGGAAGGAGACAAAGTGCTGGATGTGGCCGCAGGAAGAGAAAAGAAAAGTACACCCACCTCTTAGATCCCCAGCAGGAGTGAAGCGCCAGCAGCGGGAACAAGGCTGCTGGGACCGATCCGGACACCGAAGGCACTGAACGTGCATGTGCTCTCCTGCATGGCCCCCAGTGGTGCACAGTGCTGCAGGCATCCGTGGGAGATAGTGCCCAAAGTCGTGCGTCCCAGCCTCGAGGAGGTGCTGGGTGCCCAGCGCAGGTGAAGGAGTGAAACACCGTGTTGGGGAGACAAGATTGCCGTCCGTAGCTGGAAACGCTCCCCTGCCACCCGGTGGCCGTTTCCGAGTACTGCACGCCAGGAGAGATTACAGTGCAAACACACAAGGCAGGGAAATGTCACCAAAACACCTAATGGAGACACATATCCAGGTTTTGCTCAAGTGAAGGACAGATTATGTGCAGCGACGCCCGTCTGAAGGGCAGGAGGAAGTTGGACTGTGTCTACGGCCAGGTGAGGGAAAACAAAGGGAGAACCGTCAGTGGCATTACCACTCTACTGAAGGAGGTCAAAATGAGACAAGCCTACGACAAGTAAAGAAAGCCCATCCAACACAAGAACCCCCACAAGTGACGCCCAGAGACTGACGGAGATCCACCTGCTGGTCAGGTGGCTACTCGCAAGAAAAGAGGAACGCGCCACAAAGTGCAAGGAAGCACTAGAAGAATTCCTAGGGAAGGACAGCCATAATCACACGACGGAGAGAGCAGTGACGTCTTGTGGACACAGGCGATTCGATCCAAAGCATCAAGTACCCGACGACACGGATGAACAAAGGAGCAGAGTAACAGTGGCTGTCGACGCCACCGCAAGGAGTAAGAGGAGGATCTAAAGTGCGACACGGCCAGGAGCTGCGTAAGTGAAAGAGCAGTGACCGTGGTCAAGTGCAGGAAAGAACCAGTAGTGCCGCAAGGAGTAAGAGGAGGACCTAAAGTGCGACACGGCCAGGAGCTGCGTAAGTGAAAGAGCAGTGACCGTGGTCAAGTGCAAGAAAGAACCAGGAGTGCCGCAAGGAGTAAGAGGAGGACCTAAAGTGCGACACGGCCAGGAGCTGCGTAAGTGAAAGAGCAGTGACCGTGGTCAAGTGCAAGAAAGCACCAGGAGTGCCCAAAGTGCTCAAAGAGGAGAGCGAGGAATGAAGGTCAGCACCGCGACGCCAGAAGCGACAGGTACTATCCGGCAAGCGTGAGGAAGACGCCAGGAGACAGTGCAGGTATTCTCCAGAAAGCGTGAGGAAGACGCCAGGAGACCGCGCAAGAATGCGACAGGAGTGCAAGAATTCCACACCCCGCACGACAGGACCGCGCAACACTGCGACGGAACGTGCCAGGAGAGTCAGGAATCAGGAGCGCCAGAGTGACGCCACACGGCGACGCGCCAACGCCAAAACACCGTGACGGTGAATAGCGACCACGAAGAAGATAGCACAGCATGACGACTCATGCCGAAGGTGAAAGCCGACCACCAAGTATGGTCGCCAAGAAAAGAAAAGAATCAACCGAGAAGATGGCGACAACCGGTCCAGTCACTAGAAGAAAAGACCAATGTCTGAGAGCCATGCCCAGAACAGAGAGACACAGGTGGAGTGCACGCTACCTGGAGAAGACTGGCGGGGAAGGCCAAGGCAGTACAGTGACCAGATCACGTCGCAAGAAGGAACAAGGAGAAGAAAGGCGTGACGCCAAAATGAAAATTAATAAGGAACAGTAGAAAAGGTCGCAACGCTAACCCTGGAAGTGAGTGACAGGAAGACAGTGTCCTAGGACAAGACCAGGATGACACGTGCAGAGTGCGCAACTGCACGGGGAAGCCTGGCCAGAGAAGATGAAGGAGAAGGGACCAGGGTACGTTGTGAGGAAAGGAGAAGAGAAGAAGAATGATCGTAGTAAAACACCGCCACCCAAGAAAGGAAGAAAGGAGAAAATCGGAATGGCAAGCTGCCACTGCAAGAAGAAGTCGCCCCTGCGGAAAGAAGTAAAGTGACAAGCACTGGAACACCTGAGTGCAAAGGAAGACCAGCCTGGCAAGAGCACCGGCAGTGCAGACCAAAGACAACCACCTACGAGCCATCCATCCACATGGCGATCGCAGAAGAGAGCAAGCTAGACGGTTGGCGACATCAACCTCCGTGGTTTGAGCGGAAGAGTTGGATGACGAGACTACTCTGGCCTCTGGAGGTTGAGGACCTGACCTACATCGCACCAGCCCGTGACAAACCAGAATCGGAGGCCTCGAGGGACTCTGGTGGCAGCAAGTCCTGCACGGGAGACAGGTCTACCGATGCACGTCTGCAGGACCCAAGGGGATGAAAGCCTTGCGAGCGATGAGAAGAGTCTACAACCCAACCTTCAGGTGGAATTAGGACACGACGGTGAAGCTCGTGGAGCGCCCTGCTCACGGCCCGAAGGCTATGGTGGAGCACCACGACCGAAGACACCAGTCCAGTGGACGCCTGGCAAAGAGGTCCTCCCGGACACCTGGTGAGAGAGGAATACCGGCGAGAGGGGCATCCTAGTGAGAGGGATGTGTGCACCTACTCTATTCATCTGCCAAGAGTCAACATGAAAGCCTGCCCGGAAGAATATAACGAAGCCAGAAGAGAGAACAAAACTAGAAAACTGTCAACACCTGTATCATCTAGTTATCTCTCATTACCAACGGAGCAAAGCAAAGGCAGGGCTGAGAACAGCAGACAGACAGCACAGCCAAGGAAAGAACCCGCCGAACAACTGCGGACCGTGCCTCCGAGAACTGCAAGTCCAGAATACGAGAACTATACTGCCTGCGGTTTGCAAGCAGCCAAAGGGACTCATTTTGAAAACGCAAGTCCAGTGTTATTTTCTGTGTTTTCTTTCCCCCACAGGTTTTGGACTTTTTCTGTTTGGTTTAATTTTTAACCAATTTGGAAAGGGATGTAATGCCCAGCATAAGTTAGCAGTCTAGTGCTGAAGCCTGTATTCACACTTAACACCCACCCACCACTGATGTCACAGGTCATGTGACACAGCATCAATAAAAGAGGCCGAGCGCACGTGCTCTGGGCCAGTTGCACCAGACCTCCAGTGTGTCCTGTGTCAGCCTGTGTGTGCCTGCCAGCATGTGGGCCTAGGGCCCATCACAGCCCTTACAGTAACTATACCATGCATCGTCATATGGAGAGGTGGCACCAATTAATTATAGTGCTGCATAAAAGAGAGATTTGGAGGAGAACCCCTGACCTGCTAGTACATTCATCAAAGAAGTGGCACTGAGAGCTTCAGAGGCAAGGGAAACGGTCCCAAATATTTAGAAGAACTTTGGAAAGATTAAAATGACATGTTTAGATTGTGGCAAATTAATTTCATGTGGACAGATGAGTGTTACTCTAATAAATACAGCATATGAACATCATCATAGTCGATGGTTGGTAGAGACATTTTGACTATATCCTGGACCTGCCCGTCCTCGCCCAAAATGGCGCCGGAATAAATGGGACTCGTAACTCCTTGTTGTGTACTGGTTGCAGAACCTTGAAATCACGAGATACGTATGCAGTTTTGAAGCACATGGCGGGCGGGGACGAGAATTGATTGAATATTTCGACATCCCTATTGATATTAAGTTCTGATGTGTTATTGATTACTGTACTGTTGAAAGTTCGAATTAACGTCACCCATGGTACTTGCCCGCAAATGTATATCTAGATAATTTTATTGTAACTGGCCCTGTCGTATTTTAATTATAAAATGTACGTCCACCGATTCCGTAACTGTTAGACACCTTAGTTCTTGCAACCTAATGGCCCGCCCGTTACGTTCCTCTACAGTGTAAATGTCTATTCATCATATACGATTACAGTTTGCTCTGTGGCAGGCCCACGTGGTTATAGGCTCGTATTTGTATAATGAAATTTTCACAATAAAGGTTTTTAAAAGAAAACATGGTAGTAGTATATACATTGGTAAAGTTTTTAATAATAGTGACTGTTTTAGAATCATTAAAAGGCAAGTGAAATAAAGCAGACCAATTACATGAAGGGTAAAAGGTATAATACGAAGGAACGCAGTAAAGATAAATGGTCAAGGGCTGTTGTGTTTTCTATTCCTGCAACATAAAGTGATCGATAAGAATCTCATATTCAGGCGTATCGGCGACTAAGACAGCAGGTCGACCCTCTTTTGCTCAACGGCTCCGTCATGGGACGAAGAAACGCTCTTTTTCTCGAAAAAAGAATATATTTTACTTGCAGGACAGTTGTAAAATTTCCGGGAAAGTACATTAGCCTGGAACATTATAACATATATTTAAGAAAAAATAATGTTCGGAAGTAATGAAAAGCGTAATTTTTAGGTCATATGACCAAGCCTTTCATCATTACAATAAGAAAAGTAAAATGAACCAATGAAAAGTTTTATTAACAAGTCACATGACTTGTTATGCTTACGTTACGCGCTGCGCGCCCCGGATGACTTCCGGATGCGCTAACGCGGCGCGTCATATGACGCATTACGCGACAACGCAGGTACAGAATATAGTCAAAATGTCTCCACCAACCAGCGGTCGGAACACAACCCCTTTCAGCAGGCTAAATAGTTCTGTTAAATGACAACAGAAGGGACAGGCAACAAGAACCATCAGTCAAAGAGGGGAGAGCTAGTTCTTCTCTACCGGGTTACATTGGGGCGCTACCGGAACTGATCGAATTGGTAGTCTACAGTGTTTCTGGATGTTTCAGACTGAAGCTGGGGTTAGCATGAGAGCAGCACCATTTCGTAGCTCCGTCGTGGTCATTCCGCAACCAATCATGGCAGCCGTTCTTTATCGTTATTTTGGGCGGGGTGGGTGGCGGAGCCGAGCTGTTTTGCAGCCATCATTGTGTGGAGTTCAGTTCATCTCACTAGTTTTGTATTTGTCATGAGGGGTTGTTCCTAATGTTTCTATTTTAGCGAGGTCAAAAAGAGATCCCATTAGTGGCCTACTGATTTTGCTCGATTCCTTTTCTTTTTTTTTTACACGATTTTTCGTTATCTGCAAAGACTAAACAGAGTATTGCGACTCTGTGTTTGTTTGTAAATAGAGAATGAACCAAAGAGAACTAATTCTAAAACAGTAAATACTTGGATAACAATCAATCAAATGGAGAGAGAAGCAGGCACGACGGATTACAATGGGGGCAAAGACCTGCGTTAACTACCTTTCACTATCTGCAAAGAGAGAGTACTCCTAATAGAAATGAGGGGGGGGGGCACCATTCAAAGCAGATCAGTGTGCATAAACACGAAAATGTTTTCACTTACCACGTACTTGACATTCGACAGCTTATGATATTTGCTATTAAAAAACCATTGAAATTCACTGAAAAAACCATAGGTTATAGACCATATATAGTTAGGAATTAGCATTTACAAAACCTTGAAAATTCACTGAAAAAACCATAGGTTATAGACCATATATAGTTAGGAATTAGCATTTAAAAAACCTTATTTTACTCACACAAAACCATTGAAATTCCATATATAGTTAGTTGCACTAACTATATATCGCGCACCTGCAATCCACTGCTGATCATGTCACATATTACATCATTCATGACATGGTCAGTGACATCACTGATGACATCACTGATGACATCTCAAATGACATCACTGATGACATCACTGATGACATCTCATTTGACATCATTCTTGTGCTAATACGATAAACCTCTTCAGACTCTAATATAACCTTAGATACACTCAGTGTATACAGACACTCACACACTGCCACTCATCCATGGAGTTACTCACACACCCAGTCAGTCATGCAAAGAAACAATCTCATCTCCATTTCTTCAACTATACAGTTAAACACACCTTACTTATTGAAACATATACTAACACATATTTACTCTCTTATACAATCCCTGATACAAGTTCACAATGATCGATACAACCACTCACTCATTCAGTGGCTCTCATGCACAGTTATTTATATATGCCAACTCTCACATGTACTGTGTTTTACATATGTACTTACTATGACATGTAGCATTGAGATATCCATTCACTCATCAATACACTCATGCACACAGTCAACTGCCCATGTAGCTGTTTCCACATGCACTCTTGAACTCATACACCTAGTGAATAAACTGTTCACACATCTATGCATAGAGTCACACACCTTCCAGCCACCCCCACACAAACTCAATCTCCCATAGAAATACTTGGGCAACCAATTAATAACACATATAGCCTCTCGTATAGCTAATGATCAACACATGCAGCAGTTTACAGAACAACAGACATAATGATGCACAAATTAAGACAGTTTAGTCACTAACCCATGCATTCAGTGAGACACATTTAATCACTCACTCATACAGTCAGTCACGCACCTACTAAATCCTTCATCCAGACACTTATACATCCACTCATTCTTCAATATGTAAGACATATTTTAACTTTACAGAAACATACAGTCACTGGATGTTGTCATCAGTGATGTCATCAGTGATGTCATTTGAGATGTCATCAGTGATGTCATCAGTGATGTCACTGACCATGTCATGAATGATGTAATATGTGACATGATCAGCAGTGGATTGCAGGTGCGCGATATATAGTTAGTGCAACTAACTATATATGGAATTTCAATGGTTTTGTGTGAGTAAAATAAGGTTTTTTAAATGCTAATTCCTAACTATATATGGTCTATAACCTATGGTTTTTTCAGTGAATTTTCAAGGTTTTGTAAATGCTAATTCCTAACTATATATGGTCTATAACCTATGGTTTTTTCAGTGAATTTCAATGGTTTTTTTAATAGCAAATATCATAAGCTGTCGAATGTCAAGTACGTGGTAAGTGAAAACATTTTCGTGTTTATGCACACTGATCTGCTTTGAATGGTGCCCCCCCCCCCTCATTTCTATTAGGAGTACTCTCTCTTTGCAGATAGTGAAAGGTAGTTAACGCAGGCCTTTGCCCCCGTTGTAATCCGTCGTGCCTGCTTCTCTCTCCATTTGATTGATTGTTATCCAAGTATTTACTGTTTTAGAATTAGTTCTCTTTGGTTCATTCTCTATTTACAAACAAACACAGAGTCGCAATACTCTGTTTAGTCTTTGCAGATAACGAAAAATCGTGTAAAAAAAAAGAAAAGGAATCGAGCAAAATCAGTAGGCCACTAATGGGATCTCTTTTTGACCTCGCTAAAATAGAAACATTAGGAACAACACCTCATGACAAATACAAAACTAGTGAGATGAACTGAACTCCACACAATGATGGCTGCAAAACAGCTCGGCTCCGCCACCCACCCCGCCCAAAATAACGATAAAGAGCGGCTGCCATGATTGGTTGCGGAATGGCCACGACGGAGCTACGAAATGATGCTGCTCTCATGCTAACCCCAGCTTCAGTCTGAAACATCCAGAAACACTGTAGACTACCAATTCGATCAGTTCCGGTAGCGCCCCAATGTAACCCGGTAGAGAAGAACTAGCCCTCCCCTCTTTCACTGATGGTTCTTGTTGCCTGTCCCTTCTGTTCTCATTTAACAGAACTATTTAGCCTGCTGAAAGGGGTTGTGTTCCGACCGCTGGTTGGTGGAGACATTTTGACTATATTCTGGACCTGCGTTGTCGCGTAATGCGTCATATGACGCGCCGCGTTAGCGCATCCGGAAGTCATCCGGGGCGCGCAGCGCGTAACGTAAGCATAACATGTGACTTGTTAATAAAACTTTTCATTGGTTCATTTTACTTTTCTTATTGTAATGATGAAAGGCTTGCTCATATGACCTAAAAATTACGCTTTTCATTACTTCCGAACATTATTTTTTCTTAAATATATGTTATAATGTTCCAGGCTAATGTACTTTCCCGGAAATTTTACAACTGTCCTGCAAGTAAAATATATTCTTTTTTCGAGAAAAAGAGCGTTTCTTCGTCCCATGATGGAGCCGTTGAGCAAAAGAGGGTCGACCTGCTGTCTTAGTCGCCGATACGCCTGAATATGAGATTCTTATCGATCACTTTATGTTGCAGGAATAGAAAACACAACAGCCCTTGACCATTTATCTTTACTGCGTTCCTTCGTATTATACCTTTTACCCTTCATGTAATTGGTCTGCTCTATTTCACTTGCCTTTTAATGATTCTAAAACAGTGACTATTATTACAAACTTTACCAATGTATATACTACTACCATGTTTTCTTTTAAAAACCTTTATTGTGAAAATTTCATTATACAAATACGAGCCTATAACCACGTGGGCCGGCCACGGAGCAAACTGTAATCGTATGTGATGAGTAGACATTTACACTGTAGAGGAACGTAACGGGCGGGCCATTAGGTTGCAAGAACTAAGGTGTCTAACAGTTACGGAATCGGTGGACGTACATTTTATAATTAAAATACGACAGGGCCAGTTACAATAAAATTATCTAGATATACATTTGCGGGCAAGTACCATGGGTGACGTTAATTCGAACTTTCAACAGTACAGTAATCAATAACACATCAGAACTTAATATCAATAGGGATGTCGAAATATTCAATCAATTCTCGTCCCCGCCCGCCATGTGCTTCAAAACTGCATACGTATCTCGTGATTTCAAGGTTCTGCAACCAGTACACAACAAGGAGTTACGAGTCCCATTTATTCCGGCGCCATTTTGGGCGAGGACGGGCAGGTCCAGGATATAGTCAAAATGTCTCTACCAACCATCGACTATGATGATGTTCATATGCTGTATTTATTAGAGTAACACTCATCTGCCCACATGAAATTAATTTACCACAATCTAAACATGTCATTTTAATCTTTCCAAAGTTCTTCTAAATATTTGGGACCGTTTCCCTTGCCTCTGAAGCTCTCAGTGCCACTTCTTTGATGAATGTACTAGCAGGTCAGGGGTTCTCCTCCAAATCTCTCTTTTATGCAGCACTATAATTAATTGGTGCCACCTCTCCATATGACGATGCATGGTATAGTTACCACAACTATATATTTTTTCGGTTCCTCTGGAGAGTTCATCGTGGCAGATGAAGCGTGTAACATACCGGGCATTTACCTTTTTTTGCATGTACAGGAAAGGAAAAAAAAATCGAGCGTTCGAGTTCTTAGGTGTCCCAGGGCCATTTTAGTGGACCAGGCCCAAATCCAAAGAACAGCTATCTCACAGGCTAATGGGGCGACCCACGCCGAGTTTCAGCATTGTAGGATGACCACACAAGTACAGCAACTTGCTAGACATCACCTCGGTGCCATCCGGATCTCGGCGCCCCACTGCAGATGAAGTGCCTCTCAACTATGAAACCACCAGAAAACGCTTGAGTCAGCTTTGTGTGAAGCCGCCATTTTGATTCAATCAATAGCGTCCCCCTGCACACATTCAGGGACCTGGTCGTGTCTTCAGGTCAAACGAATTTGGGACAAGATGCAGAAAGGAAAAGGAAAAAAGTTCCGCCGGACCCCGGGAGGTGGCCGCCTATGTCATGGGCGATCTTAGGCCACACCAGGGCAATAGTGAAGCTGCAGCAGGTGCAAATAAGCTTCAGACAGTGTTACAAGCGCTGCTCAGAACTCTCAACTATGACACCACCTCGGTGCCATCCGGATCTTGGCGCCTTGTGCTGGTTCCGGCCTATTCACACATCGGTCCGCTACTGACGCCACCTCACAGGCCAACGGGGCACCCCACGCCGACTTTCGGCGCAGCATTGTAGGATGGCCACACCAGTGCGGCAAATTGCTGGACACCACCTCGGTGCCATCCAGATCTCGGCGCGTTGTGCTGCCTTCGGCCTATTCGCCACAAGTGCGCACGCAACTCAGCTGCATAGCGAGTGAAACACCAAGGGGCGCCCCACTGCAGCCGAGGAACCTCCATCTTGGGGGCGACGCACAGCATCACATTGCTTTCCAATGCAGTCAGATCCTCAAACAGCCCCCACTGACTGACGCGAACTCACAGGCCAACGGGGCGCCCCACGCCGACTTTCGGCGCAGCATTGTAGGATGGCCACACCAGTGCGGCAAGTTGCTGGACACCACCTCGGTGCCATCCGGATCTTGGCGCGTTGTGCTGCCTTTGGCCCCATTCGCACATCAGTCCGCTACTGACGCCATCTCACAGGCTAATGGGGCGCCCCACGCCGACTTTCAGCATTGTAGGATGACCACACCAGTACAGCAACTTGCTAGACATCACCTCGGTGCCATCCGGATCTCGGCGCCCCACTGCAGATGAAGTGCCTCTCAACTATGAAACCACCACTGTGACATCCAGATCTTGGCGCGTTGTGCTGCCTTCGGCCTATTCGCACATCGGTCCGCTACTGACGCCATCTCACAGGCTAATGGGGCGACCCACGCCGAGTTTCAGCATTGTAGGATGACCACACCAACTTGCTAGACATCACCTCGGTGCCATCCGAATCTTGGCATCTCAACGCCTAGTGGTATCTTCCATACAGAAAATATTGTTACGCTACCTTTGGCCCCATTCGCACATCAGTCCGCAACTTAGACATCACCTCGGTGCCATCCGGATCTTGGCATCTCAGCGCCTTGTGGTGTCTTCTCGTCAGAAAATATTGTTGCACTGCCTTCGGCCCCATTCACACATCGGTCCGCTACTGACACCATCTCACAGGCCAACAGGGCGCCCCACGCCGACTTTCAGCATTGTAGGATGGCCACACCAGTGCGGCAACTTACTAGACACCACCTCGGTGCCATCCGGATCTTGGCGCGTTGTGCTGCCTTCGGCCTATTCGCACATCGGTCCGCTACTGACGCAAACTCACAGGCCAACGGGGCGCCCCACGCCGACTTTCAACATTGTAGGATGGCCACACCAGTGCTGCAACTTGCTGGACACCACCTCGGTGCCATCCGGATCTTGGCGCGTTGTGCTGCCTTCGGCCTATTCGCACATCGGTCCGCTACTGACGCAAACTCACAGGCCAACGGGGCGCCCCACGCCGACTTTCAGCATTATTGGATGGCCACACCAGTGCGGCAACTTACTAGACACCACCTCGGTGCCATCCGGATCTTAGCGCGTTGTATTGCCTTCGGCCTATTCGCACATCGGTCCGCTACTGACGCCGCCTCACGTGCCAACGTATTTTCTCCGCATTTTATACCCTATGCCGCATAACAGGTCATGTGACTTGTTTATAAAACTTTTCATTGGTTCATTTTACTTTTGGTTTCCTAATGATGGAAGGCTTGATCATATGACCTAAAAACAACACTTTTCATTGGATGAAAACTTTTTTTTTTTCCAAACGATGAAAGCCCCACCTTGTTTCTGGATGTTTCAGACTGAAGCTGGCGTCAGCATGAGAGCACCACCATCTCGTAGCTCCGTCGTAGTCATTCCGCGAGCAATCATGGCAGCCGCTCCCCACCAGAAGCCTGCAGGAGTCGGGGCCCCCAAAACTTTTGATGAATTCTCAAGGCGGAGGGGACGCTTTCGAGAATGGGGTCCAAGACCTAGCAGACAAGCGTCCGATTTCCAAGGTGTCCCAGGGCCATTTCAGTGGACCAGGCCCAAAAAGGAAAGAGCCTGCCGCCATTTTGAGAGTCCTGTGACAGCCGCCTATCGCTGCACCGCAAGAGTGGGCGCAACTCAGCTGAATTGCGGCTTTTGACACAGTGGACCAAAAACGGACGGAATGGCAACTGAAACGGTAAAGGGGCGCCCCACTACAACAGATGACACTCCACCTGGAGAGGCCCGTTCATGCCGCCTCCCCCGGGGCGCCCCACGCCGTTATTCGGAGCAGCATTGTAGGATACCAAAACCAGTGCGGCAACTTACTGGACATCACCTTGGTGCCATCGTTCTGCTGCCTTGGAACTATTCGCACAACAGTTTGCTACTGAAGACCCACCCCCCGCGACGCCCCACGCCGTTATTTGCTGGGTGGCAACTTACTAGACATCACTTTCGTGTCATCTAGATTTCAGCGCGTTCTGCTGCCTTGGAACTATTCGCACAACAGTTTGCTACTGATGACCCGCCACACGCCGGAAATCTGGACGTTGTGCTGCGTTGGGACTATTCGCACAGCCGACCGCTACTTCGTTGTTTTTCCCTAAAAATGTTTATATGTTATTACTATTTTTGTTTTCTTGTATATATTTATAAATTATTAAAGTTTTATAATCTTACTACTTTGTCGGAGTGCTATATATTTTTAATGTGACACATAATTGTAAAAACTTTGATGTACAAAGAGTCATCCCTGGAATCTTCCGCTTCACGCTCGGTCCCCTCCCCAATCACAATACAGGATGGTTTTCAGATAATAGCAACGCTTCTGCTGTGACGGATCTCATCGAGTGTGGGCCTTGATCTACTATAACTCCTTTGAAGAGGGGTGAATCTTTACAGCTGTGGCCATAAACTACATCTGCAGGGCTAGCTGATACCCTAGGACCAGCCTGGACAATCGGACACAGAGGAAAAGGAGTGTCAGAGGGTGCAGTAGTGAATAGGGCGAAAGGGAGGTGTCGGGCGGGCACAGGGTGTGATTCTCAGGAAAGAGCAGCGCAGATGGGGGGAGGTTTATTACCCATGCATAAGACAGAGAGCGGGGGTGACCACTGCCTGGGGGAGATGCTTGCGAGGGTGGGGAGCCATGCTAAGGATCGACAGCGTGCACAGAGTGGGTCTGGTCAAGGCATCTAAAATGGCTGCCGTGCACGACAAAAGTGTGGCATTTGAAAAAAGACAAGATGGCGCAGACAATGTTTTTCAACACTTCCTGATTTCCTTCGAATCGAACGTTAACAGACGTTGGGGCATATTACCAAAGTTAAGCGATATTTATCCCTAACGATGCATTGCAAAGATTTTTTTACCGTCAGAAATTATCGCAGATAAACCTTACTATTATCAAAGTTTATCGCAAATACGATAAAAACCGACCGCAATGCATTAATATCGCTGAAAACTCAGCGATATTCATGCATTACCGAGCTAATCCTCTTAGCCATGTTATCCACCTCCCATAGGATAACATGGCTAAGAACTGCTCAGGGCAGCTGTTACTTTTTGGAGATATTCGCGCTTATCTCGAATATTTCCAAAAGTTGATAATAGGAGATAGCGATGTTAGCGACTGTTTCCAGTCGCTAACATCTTGGCATGCCCACTTTGCATGTCATTAGTGATAAATATCACTCACATGCAAAGTGGGGCCCAAGATGGTCGCTATCTCCTACTAGCCGTCGCTAACTGGTGTTAGCAACAGCTAGGTAATACAGATATAATTTTATCTCCGCGAAGCGGAGCGCTGTTACAGATATATATCTTGTTTTTGAACGTTAATTTCTCAAAATGCACTGAAGCACATATATTGAGACCTAGCAAAGGCACATCGGGCTACCAGTCCCTAATATTTTACCAAGTTTCGTGCAAATCCATTCAGCCGTTCGATTATTATTATTATTTATTTTTTTTGCCCCGCGGGGCCCTTTTAAAACCTCCACATCAAACCTAGGGGATCAGCGAGGATCTACTATGCCCCCTTATGGTCATTTGCCCCTTCGCTTTGGCCTCCTCTTGTCTCTCGATCCTACCGAGAGACAAGATGGCGGCCGCTACGGACTGTTTGGAATGTTTACAGACACCGGAGAGCCAATCAGCTTCGCTTCGCAAAGCTCCGTAACGCGAAAAGTACGCGAAGCGGTGCGCTGTTACAGATATATATCTTTTTTTGAACGTTAATTTCTCAAAATCCACTGAAGCACATATATTGAGACCTAGCAAAGGCACATCGGGCTACCAGTCCCTACAATTTTGCCAAGTTTCGTGCAAATCCATTCAGCCGTAAGATTATTATTATAATTTTTTTTTTTTGCCCCGCGGGGCCCTTTTAAAACCTCCACATCAAACCTAGGGGGTCAGCGAGGATCTACTATTCCCCCTTATGGTCATTTACCCCTTCGCTTTGGCCTCCTCTTGTCTCTCGATCCTACCGAGAGACAAGATGGCGGCCACTACGGACTGTTTGCGGCCACTACGGACTGTTTGGAATGTTGACAGACGCCGGAGAACCAATCAGCTTCGCTTCACAAAGCTCCGTTGCGCGAAAAGTACGCGTCCTAGGCCGCTGCCCGGTCCGCGCTTACAGATATATAGCTTTTTTTAAACGTTAATTTCTCAAAATCCACTGGAGCACATATATTGAGACCTACAAAAGGCACATCGGGCTACCAGTCCCTACAATTTTGCCAAGTTTCGTGCAAATCCATTCAGCCGTTCGGGCTAAAAGTGAGGCCAACCGCCCTATGGAAATTAACATGGGAAAAACGCGTTTTGGGACCCCCCTTTTTTCTCGGCCCCCCCTTGACGAACCCCCCCCAAATTTTCAAAGGCTGCTCAGAAACAAAATGTGCCATTTTCCTGAAAATTTCAGCCAATTCCGTCCACAAACGGCAAAGTTATTAGACATAGAATTTTCAAAAATCCCATAGAGAAAAAATCCTAACTATATATACCTACTGGCGACCGCCAGTAGGTAATATATATATATATATATATATAGATCTATATATATCTATATACATCTATATATATATATATACGTGTGTGTGTTAATTTATATTTACAAAATGTATTCAAATAATTTGATCGGTAAATAAATGGAATTCTGGTTTTAAGGGTTAGAAAGGATTGAAGTCATTGTATGTATGTTTCAGTGTGTTTTTTATTTAACGTTTAAGGTATTCTTTTTGATATACAAGTAGATTAGGTCTTTAATATAAAGATTTTGATCTTTTTAAGGAAATAGGTTCTCAAAATGTGTAAATTCTTATTATAAGATTATTTGCTGAATATTACAGTCTTGTCAATTCAATCATTTAATATGATTTTTAAATTATTTATAGTATTTGTTGTTGTTATTTAAAAAAGGTTCAACTATTTAGAATGTATAAATTAAAATTGTAATATGGGAAAATTACATTTTACGTAGAAAATATTTATTTGATAATATCCAATACCTTTTCACAATGAAAACATAAAAAGATATATAAAAGGTGTTTTTGTGAACTGTGTATTAGAAAATTTGAAAGACACAAAATTAAACTATTTCTCAAATGGGTAAACTCTACAGAATTAAACACTTTCCCCAATGGTAATATAATAAATATTTTCTCCAATTGGTGTGGAGTTGAAGTTAGAACAGTAAATGTAAAGACTTTCTCCAATGGTCAAAAGGTTAGAGTTGCTGAATCTGCAATCTCCAAAATGAAATTCTTTGCCCAATATCCATTGGTTTGGTGTTTCAATAGCAAATCCAATCATTTGAACTATCGAAAATCAAACACTCTTCACAATGTTTGTGTATTTAGAGTTCGAGTTGTAAATCTGCTCCTTCAAATGTAAACACTTTTCCCAGTGGCATGGGGTAAATATAGGACAGAAATATGCACTTGCCATTGGTGAAATCAAAACATTATATACATTTCACAAAATATTATTTTTTGGAGACAAATGTAATTATAGTATAATATTTATAAAATATGATGTCATAATCAAAATATTGCTACTATATTGTTTTCTCAGGTATTAAGTATCTACTAATAGCTTTTCATGTTCATTTCGTAAACATTTGGCAACACATTTTAATATTAATATAAACAATATTTTCATTTTGCACAAAACTACATTACTACAGAATGACCTAACACATGAAATGTGTTAATTCAATGTATGTAAAGCCTTTTAATTTCACCACCATTTTTTTCTACTTGTACCTGTAATCTATATTTTTATTCAATGTGTAGTGATGGATGATGAGGATGGTGGTTGAATGGAAGTGGTTCTGGGCATGATTTAAAAATTGGTGGATGGTCTGTGTCCATCGCCATCACAGAGAACTTTACACCCATCATGGCGCAGGTACTCCTCCTGCCAAATTTAAAGATGTCCACAGACCCTGTGGACATCTCATGTATTAACACTAACCCTTTTATGTAAATACATAGAAAGTTTAAAGGATGTTTCTGTCAATATGACAGAGCTGTACATCAAACTTTGATTTTTTTTTATTTTCAAAATCAAAACCCCAAAAAGAGGGTTTTTGTTTTTGAAAAAAATATACACCATAGGACTTTCTACAAAGGGATAGGGGTCATGTTACAGTTTTTACTGTCCCTTACCACCAGTTTTTCTTTTTACCTGCCGGTGATAGACAGAGAAAACGTAACATTTGGTCACTCAATTGACATACCGAAGGTCCACCCAAATCTGAATAGGGTGAGTAGACCTTCCATTTGGGAAAGTGGGTATTCCATCGCAATTGCAATGGATTGTATTACCACTAACCCACTTGTTCCCTTATATGAATTACAAAAGAATCACACACTACTCAAATAGTTTTCACACGTACATTACTTGCCAATTCGTTCAGGAACAGGAATGTGAATTGAGTAGGAAAAGTATGTACACAACAACCCCTTGAGGAAAGATTGCGGAAACAGTAACAGCTAATCTGTTTCTCAGTACAACATTTCAAAGCATGGGAAGTTCATTTTGTTACACCTAAAAGAAAACATTGTGCCTATCTGAATTGGAGAGATTTGAGGCATTGGGGCTAGAATGTTGATGGGCTTAGATGCACTTCTTACAGAAGCCTCCAGATCCTTTAAACAGTCCATGTAATGCTACCTTCAGGGCAAGTGTTTCAGGTTCAGGTGCCCTGTTTCCAAGCACAGTCTTTTGGAGGCCAACTAGTGACTGGCTATTGTATTGGAGGTTGTAGCTGGTTTTTTGCTAGTGCAGTGGGATACCCAGATGAAAAGGTTCACTGGTCTGCAACTAAGAACCTACCTGATACAAACAATTAACGTTCAAAGCTTCTGAGTTGGTGACAGGGTTCAACTGACAGTATCTGTGGGAATATGTGAGCAGGAAAGAAGTGGTCAACCAAACTGGAACTAGAGAGACCTCCGCTAGTAAAACCTCTAAATTTCCAGGGCAGGGAGTAAAATTGAGGTCATTGTCATGACTTGTAGATAAAACTAGCACACAAACAGACACAGCATTCCAACTGCACAGAGCCATATTACTCGGAAAGAACAAAATCATGGTAAGTCTTACACTGGACCCAACTGTGATATGCTGCAGCAGATGATGCTTACAGACGATTAATTTAGCAGCTGCCCAGGGGAACCTTGTGTCCTTGAGCAGCCAAATTTGAACACAAGGTCTCACAAATCCTTTAAGTTAGGTAGGACCTATACTCTGACAGGAGAGTACTGCTCCTGAAGTGTCACTGCAGCTCCTTCCCATAGGTAGGCATCCCTTTACTTGTGTGTAGTTCATTCACAGCAGTAGTTTCAGAAACATATTGGGCAGGTCTACTTTGCTGTCTTTAATCTCAACAACAACCCTCCCTGTACTACGACGGGATTACACTACTTCTCAGTATGCATAGTTGTGCACCCCCTACTTGGATATTGAGAAATCACAGAACTCAGTACTGGCCCAAAGACCAAGTACAGATCAATCTGGACCAGTCAGGCCCTTAGTCGGTTGACCACAGTTACATTAATCTACACTTTTCTATAAATGTTTTACAGTATTAGACTCGGTTTGATATTGTGACGTCAGCACTTTATTTCAGATTTCTCCACGGGTGTGATAATATGGTTATTATTGGTATTTCTTCAGCTTACATGTATTATATGTTTTCAGGTTGTGTATTGGCATAAAATATTAGTGAGGCCAGTATGCAAGGATAAGTGTATGACTAAGCTTAGTGTTTTGGAAGCCCATTGTGAGTAAAGCTTTGGGTTGAATTGGTGTTCTTTTGGAGTTTTGGTTATTTTATTGTGTTTCACTGAGTCACAGGCTTTATGGCTGTGGTGCCGTTTCTCACCTTTTCACTAAGCACTTTAATGAATATCCTTGGTTATCTTGGTGGCGTAGCTTCCGATCAGTCTTTAGATAAGTAGAATATTAGCGTACATGATGCTATTTTATTGTATTATAGATTGGTCAAGGTTGCAGATATGTTTGGTAAATCGCAACACTTCGTCCTGAAGATAGTCCCAAGTACTTGTTGACAATGAGGGATCGAAATGTCAACCCTATAATCGTGGCAACATTTAGATATATATGATAAAATCCTTTTTCTCATAATAATTTGTTTCAACTGGAGGATAGAATTTTTGAGTGATTATCGTAGTACCTTGGAATTTCATCTGTGTGTATTGGAAAATATCAGAGTTACCACGGAGATGTGTAATTTAATTATAATGTATTTTTGAACCCTGTGTTATTATTATTTTGTGTTTTTTGGTTATAATAAATTATATTGAATAATGATCTGCAAAAAAGTATGTCTGATATTCTAATTAAATTGTCAATTGCATGTAATTAAGTTAGCAGATACATGTGGTACTGCCACTTTGAAAATTACACTCCTTAAGGGGACATTTTGTATATTGCTCAAGTCTATAATACAGCTCAGGTTCAGAGGCAAAGAGATTCCCTCATTTGCATGGGGCCCCTCTATGCCCAAGGGCACAATGTATAATATGACCCCTGGTGAACTGTGGTGAGCTAGAGTTAGAGTAATTTTGATACAGTGCACCAAGAGAAAACCGTTGTTAGAAACGTTGGTAAATCATTTTGAAGAGATGACAGATGAGTTGAGGTACCACTTACTTTTTAATTTTATTCAAAAGAAAGAAAACAGTTATTAGTTTACTAATTTCGAGGTTTAAAAACAACAGTCTGCCCTTGCATGTTTCCAAGTCACTGGGATGCGTGCTTAAGTGTGCAAGTGTAGCACCAAATCACAGGGGTCCACTCTTTGTGTTTGGTATAGTCATATAGGAAAAAAAAATCCTGACTGAAATTAAATACTTGGAGAAATATAATTATATCTTTAAAAGGCCTATAACAGATCAGCAATAAGGCCAAATATGGATCATCTATGGAAGTTGGTGAACTTTAAATAATTGTCACTGATTTCCTCGAAACAAAAACATAAGCAGATATTCAGTAAAAACCTTATATGCCACGATAATCACATGAACCCACAAAGTGTTATATTTTAGGCAGTATGAGCTGACTGCATGTGAACCAGAGTTTTTGTTTACTCTGTTTTCTTTGATCCATTGCAATGAAAATATATGTTTGTTTAAAGGGTGGTTGAAGATTTTCAAATGATCGATGGAATAGCAGTAACAAACTCTACTTTGCGCTGGGGGTTACTCACAGGCACCTTCTGATTACTTTACAAGTACAACCCACTATGTTATTAACAATGTCTGAGTGTTCTTAGTGGGGCATATTATCCAAATATCCTTTCTGTCAGAGTTGCAATGGTTTACATCCAGTCTCAGGTACAGGTGGTTCCACTATCCGTGAGCCTGAACATAGCCCATTCTACTTGAGTCAGATATGGAGCTGCAGGTCCTCCCCATTTAGAAATTCCCGTTATTGTTCCCCATTGAATTAAGAGTTATTTATTATAACGGGATGCCCAGTTTTATTTTCAAATGCTTAATCAATCATTAGTGCAAATGTTTTGAATGTTTTAATGGCTGTAATTTTCTTTATCTTTGTATGTATTAATTTTATGGATATTTTGCTTGAGAAGAGCTACCAGAGAAAACAGAACGAGTATAAATGTCTTAAACTGACGTGAAGTGCAGCTTTGGGGCCCTTTTCTGAGAGAGGAGGGATGGGCAAAAACCAGTCCAGATGTTTACATATTCAAAATGGAATATATTATGTATGTACATTTCTTTATAAAGTAGTTTTATTTATAAAGTCTTCTTGTGAAACCTCTACAGAAAAGGTTTCATAATTGCTTTGACCTGAACAGTGTCTCATTCTAAAATTGCCTATCTTCATTTCTTTGGGGTCCCTTTCAAGGTATCACATGTATGGCCTGAATGTTTATCGCTTCAGTGTTAGTATCACCACTGGATCCAACATGGAAGCAATTATTTTCCAAAAGGAAGGAAACTATGGCAACAACTGGAACTTCGGCCAAGTAACATTAAACACAACCTCCAATCTTACGGTAAGCTTAAATCATTCTATTTTAATGTGATAACATACTAATGATTTCTAGTAATAGTAACACTGTACATTATTTGCATGACCAGACTTGTGCAAGGACATTGTTAGCAATTTGTCATGCCTAATACATGTGTTAATGCACTTAGACGCTGTATTCGTTATTGAGAACCAAAGTACTTATTTTCCTTCTTCAAAAAGCTTTTCAGGACAAACTCACTGCCTACCACTCCTAGAAGTCCCCCACTATCAGTCTGCAAGTATCCTTTGGTCCTCAACAGCCGTTAACATGTCCATTAGCTCCCTCGGATTGTGCTACCATGATCAACGATCTCAAAATTAGGAAATATCAAACATTTTCCATGCATTTTTAGACCGGAAGGTGATCAATGCCAAAAGTCTCTTTATTCTGTAGTGCGCACTATCAAATCTTTTTTGCTCACTGATATTTCTGATCACAAAACTACAATCAGCCTTGGGTATGTTACTGTCCAAATGGAAGGTATTGTATTTATTTACACATTCAATAAACATGAAAAAGCATTTAGTATCATGAAGTGACGGGGTTCTGGAAATCAACAGATTTCCTGACCTCAGGCATATAACTGCAAAGTGACTTTTTGGTGATACATAAATTAAAGTAAAAACATCATCTTATGCTCCACATTAATCATGAGTAAGAGTTTGGAGTCAAGATGTGGTTCTCCACGACGTTTCGAACCGCAACGGATGTTATTGGATCCTCATCAGGACAAGAGAGTCAGAATGCCTGAGAGGTTGCCTTAGTAATGCAGGGGAGTGGGGAAGGAAAGAAGGAGGAGGGTAGAGAAACAAGGGGTGGAAAAAAGGAAAAAGAGGTTAGAGGTGGAAGGATGGGTCTTCCAATGTCTCAGAATCATGACCATATTCGATACTCGGAGGCTCAGAAGAACGAAAGACATAATTAATTGGTGAGGACCCTTCTCAATGGGATGCAAGGAACTGTGAGGAAGACCGTGGTCTCCAAGGAACGCTTACCAAAGATAGAACTTGGTCCAGTGCGGGGTGACCAATGTCTCGTCTGTAGCATTCTTCCCCCTTTGCTCAGAATCGAGCAAAGTCGAGGGGAATTTCTAAAAAAGGAGGGGGAGAAAGAAACGGTGAGATGTTAGTGCATCGATCCACTGTCTGCGAGGGTGCAAATGAGCCTACAAGTGAGCTTGCTTTGTAGCAACCGTGGTGAAGCTGATCCAGGGGTGCAGGAACACTGTGTGCATTTGCCAGTGCATGGAATAAATCCAGAAGCGACTAACACTGGTGCACACGTGTGCACTGAGTGAACACTAGAGTGGCTAGGTTATGGAAATTGGTAGGCACCATGATGGGTGTTGTGCTTTGGGGAAATACGGTGGGTGAGTGTTAGGTAAAGGGGAGAAGGGGACAGCAGATCAAATTCGCTGCACAACACCTATCATTGCGCCTACCGTTGCATGATAGGTGTCCTTGTGTCCCATTAAAGCGGGCCCTCACCAGGAGTGGAGTAGTGTGGCTCACTGGTTAGAGGCGGCAGGCCCGAGAGCAGAAGTCAGCCTGGGACCAGGGTTCAATTCCCGATGCGGCAGGGTCGTGGAACTTGGTCAGCGGACTCGATAATTCTCGCTTCGGTGCTTACTCTAATCAGGGGTTCCACTCGGCAACTCTGGGCATTAGCTTGCCTAATCTCCACAACGGCCCCACCAATTCCGGGGATGCCTGGCTCCACCTTGGGGACTCCCAGCAAGGGACCATCCCACAGGGAAAGCCAGGACGGGCTTCCCCAGAGTTATACAGCGCCGGGACGCCCCGTTGCTGGGGCAGCTGTGCGCTTTACAAGTATACTACTACTACTACCAATTGAATATGTCTTTCAGTAATTCTTCTGAGCCTCCGCATACTGAGTTCCCATGCTGGCACAGGCTGTACACCGTTCCTTGCACAACACCTACTGTGTGGTTACTCATCCTGGACCCAAAGTAATTTTGTTATCTCATCAGCACACTGCACCATAACTAGGCATAGAGTGACAGCCACATTCTTCATATTACTTCTGCCTGAATATGCATCGTAAATGTATCCCACTTCCTACGTCAAGCATGACTTCACACCACCCTGCACATAAGTTCAACCTGAGTTCACTGTGGCTCACAAGGGTATAGCCAGACTTGTTTTTTGAGTATTCCACGAACCACCATATATTACTTTCAAATCACTGACAATATGGTCAATGATTCTGAGACATTGGAAGACCCATCCTTCCTCCTCTAACCACTTTTTCCTTTTTTCCACCCCCTGTTTCTCCTCCCTCCTCTTTCTTTCCTTCCCTACTCCCCTACCTTACTAAGGCAACCTCTCAGGCATTCTGATTTTCTTGTCCTGATTATGATCCCATAACCGCCGTTGGTGATCGAAACACATCTTGACTCCAAACTCTTACTCATGATTAATGTGGAGCATACGATAGTCTTTTTACTGTGACTACTGTAATTTATGTATCACCAAACAGTCACTTTGCAGTTATATGCCTGAGGTCAGGAAATCTGATGATTTCCAGAACCCTGTCACTTCCTGCTACTTTAAATAAATACAATACCTTCCATTTGGATAGTAACATACCCAACGCTGATTGTAGTTCTGTGGTTATGAATGCATATATTCCTTGATAGAGACCGTTGTCTTTAATAACATACTGCTACCCTTGGTCCCTTCAGACTTATAAGGTTCCATTGTCCTTTGTTCACACACTGATATTTCTAAAGGCACCAATCTTAAATCGATTACAAAATGGATAGATTTCATTTTAAGCTGTGTAATATAATGAGGTAAACCCAAATCTCAAAGAAGGAAGGCTGTGTTCATATCACAAATACACACTCAAAAAGGTAGAATGAGTAGTCAAGCTGATAGAAAGATTATTATATATCAGTCTGTTTGCTCCAAACAAAAGGATGAATTTGTGAGGCAATGACATTAAAGGAATATAATCAACAATGTTCTATTTCACAGGACCAGATACCAAAAGGGTGCCATTATCAGCATGTACCATTTCAACTCCCTTCTGTGAAACTAGTTGAATGGTTTCATTATTTGCTGTTTTTTGGATAATTCAAGGCTAATTTGCAGAATGATACCTTGTCCCTTTTAGTTCACCATGATAAATCAAATAACAGGTGGTCAGTCTTTGTAGAAAATTAAATATAGTGAACCAACATACTATGTCCCTCATTACAAGTGCCTGATTTGTTCTGGCTGCTGCATAAACACCTGTTTGTGCAATTACTGAATCTCCCACGTTTCCCTATTAAATGTTGGCTGGTCAATCCGGCCAAAATGTACCATGTGAAGAACGGAGAATTACCAAAACAAATCCCATTACTCCGGCATAATTGAAATTCCGTTCAGGCCTAGTTTGAACGAGTGTAGGGAAAGTACATGTATTCAGTAGACAGGAGGGGATTTGCAAAAATTCACAGCAATAACAACATGAAACCTAATAGAGCCAAGAAAAATGCAACCCATTCCTAGGGCCTCATTTATGAAAAGTGACGCATCGCTGCGTGAAAACAGCGATGCGTCACTTTTCGCTGTGCTCTCCCTGCAACACTAACGATGCGTCATATTTACAGTATGACGCATCATGTCGCAAGGAGTTACAGATACGTCAGTATTTATGACCTATCTGTATGGCGCAAAAGTGACACATTGCTGGAGTGTGTTACAAAAGTGACGCAACTCCAGCAATGTGTCCTTTCATATGGGGCCCCATGTGAAAGGGCCTGCATCAGTCTTACGCCTGCTGTGAGGCAGGGGCAAGATTTTGAGGCAATGGTGTCCTAGAAGTGACGCAGTAAAATCTCATAGATTTCACTGCGTCACTTCTACGACCCTCTCTTGCGTCATACGCCCCCCCCTTGCATACATTATACCTGGCGCAGGTATAATGTGGCGCAGGGGTCTACAAAGTGACGCATCTACCTAGATGCGTCACTTTGTAAATATGGCGCAGCAAGGCGCATTTTTTACGCCACCGGTGCGTCACAAAAAGCGACGCACCAGCGGCGTAAAAGTGATGCACAGCCTCATAAATGATGCCCCTAGGCTTTATAGCAAAAGTAGGCAGTAATTAGGGTGAAGAGGGCCCATCATACTGCACCAGTCGCAGAACTAATAGCTATACCTCTGACTACACAGTACCTCTGCTCTGCGCCCTCCCCACTGGACTGAACCCCAGATGAAGCCAGACAGTCCCTGAGCTGATCCCTGAAGGCGTATTAAGTGTTGAATGCCATTAGTTGGAAGGTGGTTCAGAGAGACAAACAAAAATATTTAAACGGGACAATAAAGGGTCCAAAAGCATGCCTCTCAATACTTGGACTCCCAGTGAATCTGATGAAGTAAAATATTTGCAGAAGATGGAGTGAATGCACCTATTTGTGGTGATGGGTCTGTATACAGTTTGAAGCTATAAGCTTGTTATTCAACTTTTTTCACATTAGATCCCAGAGTACTAACCATACGAACATTTGGAATATTTCTTGTGTCTGTAATCTCTCAGATAACAACAAAAATTCCCATAGAAGCCCAGGTTCTGGTGTTAACCTGGGCTTCTATGGGAATTCACAAGGGCATATTATCAAGCCTATTATCGCTGCTTTAGCGGCAGTTGCCTGCCGATAAAAGCGGCGATAATGTATCGCCCTTTCTTGATAATATGGCACAAAGAAATTAGAACTTGAGAAAAATCCTGAAATTAACGAATAATCACTAAGGTATCAATAATGCAGCTACTTCTAATAATTGAGAATCATTTTGTTTAGGAGGTAACTTGTCTAGTTTTTGTTACATTTCAGGTAGCATTCGATGCATTTACAAATGGATACACAAGTGATGTCGCCTTGGATGACATTGCTCTGATGCAGGGACCTTGCAATGAAAGTGGTTACCCAGAACCAACCCTGGTTCCAACCATCCCTACCACCACTCTGTTGCCCAGTAAGAGCAATGTGCATGCACCGATTTACATGTGAATTCTTTTTAATTTAGACTCCTTGTTTTGTCATGTGTTTCCATTTTTCTGTGTAATTTTAATCTTCTGAAGGATTTTTCGTTACCTAAACTTTTTTTTTTTCTGTGAGACCAGGATTGCAAATGCCTTTATCTGCTGCCTTTATGTAAATGGAGGGAGTTGCCATCCAGGCAGTCACATCTGTCAGATGTTCACTGATATACTCATCTGAAGGTTCTCAGTTTTAGGCAAATGGACCTATGAAAACTCCCAGTATTTGTAAAGGGGACTGCCTTGCATCCTTTTTTCATCATAATACGAATTTGAATATGAGAAGGAGCCTCATTTAGAAAACTAATTGTGAGCACAGGAGGTCAATGTACCTCCTGGATTGTCTACTAACTCTCCTGAAACTACTCTAATCAGTACCATAAAGGATCGTCATCGATTTGCATATCCCTACTGAAAACTGGATCTGTGATACACACACACACACCCATACAGCCACTTAGATACCAACTTACAGACTGATTCAAACATTTACACAACCAGTCACTCACCCATACAATAATTGAGACACCTTATCACTCACTTATTCAGTCACACACCCACTGAATCATCCATACAGACAGCATGGGTTGTGATACAAATCATTATCTACCAACATTTATTCACTGGGATTTTCATGAACATATTATGCCTCCTTAAGGCATGAATAAACCTTGGGAAACATTTCAAAGTCTTCATAATTATTCCAACTTTGCATGTGCCCTGCATTGTACAGCACACATGCAAAGTGAAAAAAGTATTAAAGCATAGTTTTTCTACTGAAAGGTTCCCCTTCCAGTATAAAATCTGGCACCTTAATGTTGCCCTATAATCGCTGCGCTGCATTTCTCCAACATGCTTGGCCTCATTTATAGGAAAATTGGTGAAGCGCAGTACCACAAGTCTTCTTGCTTCACTGCAGTACACCAATGTGAAAGGACACAAATGCACCATATTTATGAAATACGATGCATTTCTGTCCTTCCCCCCTGCGCTGGTCCACAATTTGCTTCCTTAGAACTAACGCAGGCACCATTGCACCGCAGTGCAAGTGTGTCTGTATTGAAGGCAGGATTATTTTTGTGCAGGATTGGGCACCTTCCTGCACTAAAACAATCGAGAGAGGCATTTTCCGCTCAGCCTCATTTACAAACATTTGACGCACGGCACCGCAGCAGGCCTTCCTGTTGCGCTGCC
Source organism: Lissotriton helveticus (assembly GCF_964261635.1). NCBI lineage: Eukaryota > Metazoa > Chordata > Amphibia > Caudata > Salamandridae > Lissotriton > Lissotriton helveticus. The sequence continues at coordinate 1,408,080,675 of NC_136069.1, read as the reverse complement.
ATGTGTCGAAAGAAAAGGGCAGGAATGCACTATAACTACAAAACACAGCGAATTACTGTCCTTCTTCCCTGCTCGGGCACACAAACAGCAGCCGTGCTCAAATGCAGACTCCCTTGTGTCATGTTACAAGGGTGCCTGCATTGTGCGGATGATTGTTTTTGTGCAGGAAGGACACTTTCCTGCACAAAAACAATCATTGTTGCCATTTTCCTCTTTCTATGTGTGGAGCACATATGGAAAGATATGAAAACGAACCAAAATAAAAACATTTGATATTGTTATGCCTGCTTTGGCGAGGGGTAAGGTTTTTACGCTGCCCCAGGTTTCCGTGATTAAGTAAATCTGGGGCAGCGTCAAAATCCATGGGTGTTGCGTGGGAAAACTCACCACACCACACATGGAACACCTCCCTGGTGGAGAACAAAGCAACGCAGTTACTTGCGCTGCTTGGCCTTACTCCATATCTTTAAGGTAGTTCACAGCCATGCAAAGTGGCCTAGTGTGGCCTAATAGATATCGTTGAGAGGTTTGCGCTGCCGGAGCGTCAGAAAAAGTGACACTCCGGTGGCGCAACCCACCAATAAATAAGCCCCGTAGTAAGTCTGCTTCGAAATGAGTCTGGTAGTGTTCCTGTAACGTCTAGATGCCTCTGTTTCTTCAGTTCCACCAGTTGTCTGAATGACATTTACAGGAAAGGTTGTAAACAGTGTCTGACACTGCTTATTCTGTAATAGTTATTTTATGGCTGTTACTGAGAAATATATGGCTAAACAGTCGGAGCTCTCAAAGGGATTTGTGGTTACAATATTTTGCATACAATGGTGGAACTGTCTAGCATTTAAGTTGTCCTCTAGAAATAAGAAGAAACAACTGTTTTGTTTCATTCCACACATCATTACAAACACTATTACCTTGGACCTATAAATTGAATGCTGGCATTAATGTCTACACCTTAGCTATCTGCTCAGTTTAAAATGACCTAAAATGCACGTTAGCGAATAAAAAATGTGTATTTCCCCTTTTACAGCTGATTGTGGGGGACCCCGTGAACTTTGGGAATCAAATGGCACCTTCAGCTCAATGAATTATCCTCAGATGTACCCTAACCTGGCCTTCTGTAAGTCACAAGAGCAATCAAAGTAACATATGGGATTGTTAACATGCATAGTTTTGAACCTAAATCTCAAAATGTGAAACATTTATAACATTGTCCAAAAGAAAGACTGATTATATACCAAAGTTTGTGCGCATCGGCCGCAATACCTACACAGCTGAGGGGCTGTGACTGTTTTCTTCCCTTGCTGTGTTGCCTGTGCACACCCGCTGTTTTCTCTGTTTTTACCTTTACATCACTCGGGTGACAAGTCTTTGTCACTTTTCTCTGCTAGGATTTGTTTCAGTGACTCACCAATGCTCAGCTTCTATAATGGCCTACGCATTGCTTGGATTCACACCACTGCCCGGTCCCAGACGTTTTTACATCCTTGCAAATAAATGTTCCTCTGTCCTCGAATTTCTATGCTACATCGTATTTGATGAAGATTCCTGTTCAGAGCTTCGCTAACTGCTTGCACAGCACTCGGAGGCACTACCCTGGAGATGGCGGTTGCTCTTGCTTAGTTTTCTTTGTATTTATACATTGTCACCATATGCCCTTGCCACCCTTATTTTGCCCTAATTCATTCACGGTGCTTATTGCTTGGAGTTCCCTTAAGTTCCTGTTCTTTTGTTTACGTCGGTTAACATAACAATTAAGAAATATTAAAACATAGGAAGGTACTTGAAAGTCTTTAAAGCACACATGTATCTGTTTTAAGACATTTCAATTCTTTATATTGGCAATGAGGGTTCTTAGACTAAAGGAGCAGTAGCCGTGGCCTTCCGCTCCCAACTTTAGAAATGGGGAACAAGGGTGAAATCCTGGCATTAGCTCAACATTCTGTAATTCTGGGCAAATCACTTATGGCCCCATGCATCAATGAAAAAGCAGTCGCAAACGGGCGGATTCTCAGATCTGCCCCATTGCGAACGGTATTCGCAAAATTTTCGATTACTTAAATTGCGATCTCATTTAAGGAATAGCAAATTGATATTCCTTAAATGCAATGCATAATGCAGATTGAAATAGCTATTTCACCTTTAGGGGTTGCAAATTACCGTAAAATGAGCCTGGAAGGTAATTTGCGAAAACTTTGAAAAATGCACTAAAGTGCATTTTATAAAGTTACATGTTACACGCACACACATGCCCTTGTGGCATGTGCGTGTGCAACATGTGGTCACATCGCAATTTCAGGGGTGCAACAGGGTGTCCTTTTGGCACCATTTCACCTTGAAAGTGCATGCGCAATTTGCGAGCACCTATTTGGTACTCGCAAATTGCGCATGCAATTTCTATTGATTATTTTGGGCCAAGGCCCATCGGATTGAATGGTTAGCAATTCCTTAACTGCGACTCGCAATTTGCGAGTCACAATTAAGGAATGTTTAGGATTCGAAAAATCTTTTGTGAATCCTACAAGCATAGATATTTGTTTCTTTAATTGCGATTCTTTAAAAATCCATAGATGCTCATGCATCAAAATAGGCAATGGCGATTCTTTAACCCGTTAAGTGCTGCTGTCGGCCGTTGGACGTCGCGAGCACTACCTTCATAGTGCTGCGCACGTCCAACGGCCGACGCGTCCCCGCCCGTTTTGCAGGAGTGCCGCACTTCCGCGAAATCGCGGCCGCGGCAAAGGGATTAAGTGCGATTTTTAAAGAATCGCAATTAAAGAATCGTAATTGTCTATGCGTGTAGGAATCACAAAAACATTTGCGATTCCTAAACATTCCTTAATTCTAACTTGCAAATTGCAAGCCGCAATTAAGGAATTGCTACCCATTCATTCTTATGGGCCTAAAGTTCCATAGGAATAAATGGAAATTGCATGCACAACTTGCAAATACAAAATAGGTACTCGCAAATTGCCCATGCAAATTTCAAGGGTGCAGGTTGCCAAAAGAACACCCTGTTGCACCCCTGAAATTTCCATGTGACCACATGTTGCACACATACATGCCACAAGGGCATGTGTGTGTGTAACATGTGACTTTGAAAAATGCACTTTAGTGAATTTTTCAAAGTTTTCACAAATTAACGTCCAGGTTCATTTAACGGTAATTTGCGAACCCAAATAGTGAAATCGCTATTTCAATTTGCATTACGCATAAATGCAATAGCAATTTAAATAATCACAAATTTTGCGATTACTTAAATTGCGATTTTTGCATTTGGGATGATGCATCCCAAATGCAAAAATACCAGTCCCTAGTGCGACCGTTTTTTTCAATGATGCATAGGACCCCTAATCTCCCTGTGCCTTAAAATGAGTTGCGACTCTGTTTTTTTTAATAAAGCATTCTACGGCCCTCCTGCATGGTTAACACATGTGGAAAAAAACTTACATTTCTCGTTTTACTATTTTCATTTACATCACACGCCCATACCCCTTATCTGACTCTCATGTGCTTACATCCCTTTTCTGTGATTTCTCCATTGTTGCTGCTTTCTTTACTACAGCTCCTTTGACCAAAAGCATCCGGTTACGCACTCATGACCAACGGCAATTGAGTTGTACTCTTTTCTTTGTCAGTGCTCATCTCCGTACTCTCACCCCGCCTCTTCCTTGGCATCCTTTTGTTTGTATTTAGTTTGTTTGCTGTGTATTTTTAGCATGGTTTGACATATCACCTTTATAGCGCTCAGGGTTTAATTTTAACTTCGCTTACGTGTTGTGCTCTCATGCCATGTTATTTTATAAATTAGATGATATAAAGTGATGAAATGATTGGATGCCATATGGATGTACAGCTAGAACTAGGAAAATAAGTGTTTTATGATAGCAAACGGCTGTGTGCCTTCAAACTTTATTTCTTTAGAATGTAAAGTTCAGCACTTTGTGTTAATTGCTTGCGTTGTCACATCTGACCAGTGCTCAACTTGAAGTTAAATATGCAGAACAAATGTGCAGAGTAGCTGCTGGTGATTCCCAGTGAAAGGCTCATTCGCTTAAGAAAGTTCTACTAGGATGGAATTGGATATGAATAATTAAATCGTACTGTTAAGATTAATTGTGTTTTGTTTCATAACCCTAGGTGTTTTTGTTTGGCTTTTGTTATTGGCTCACCTGTCTTGATTGACATTTTTCTCGGAGAGTACACTCAGTGCCTCCATAGCATTTTAGTTGAGTAAGAGAGGGGAGGACGATTGGGATGGGTTTGGTACCCTTTAGCTGACACTTGAGTCGGGGTTCTGGAGATTCTGCCTGTGGGGGAGTTTCAGGGGGGTACATTTTGAGAAATGTTGCCATTAGCTTTTCTTATGGTTGGGAAACTTCTAATGTCCTCTGGCACAGTAAGCAGTGATGCGGGTCGTTCTTATATTTAGAATGGAATACGTCACTTACACGAGACCTTTATGGCAAACCTGGGGACAAGTTCAAATTCCTGACCGGGAATATGTGGGGTCTGAATAGTCCTTAGAAATTAAAAAGGGTACACGCATATCTCCGGAGATATGGCATTGCTATACCATTTCATCAGGAGACTCATCTGTTGGGGCACTGCATTAAATATTCGAGGAAAATATGTCAGGTCAGGTATATGCCACACCTTACTCTGGTTATGACCGGAGGGAGGTGCATTGGTATGTGTAGCTTCAGGGGCCGTGTTCTAGAAGTTACATGTGCAGGTATATGAGTACAGAAGATACATCATCCTGGAGGTCACATTGGACACCCGTGAGCTCTGTTTCAGTAATATCTGCACATCTAATATGAATGACTGCACTTTTTTAGTACAGTGCTAGGGTTGCTGTCCAGAGCTCCCTGACAGCAGAGGTAATTATGGCAGGAGACTTCAACTGTGTTTAGATGGCTTGCTAGATAGATCCCCACCCTACAAGACACTAAGCTCCACATGACAGTAGCGCTTATACAGGCACGGGCGATCTCAGGACTAATTGATATATGGCAAATGTGCCATCTGCACCAACTTGCATATTCATGCTACACTCTCGCAGCAAGCACATACAGCAGGCTAGATTATTTTTTACTTCAATCTGCCACAACACAACGAGTACTGTATGCAATTTATTTGGCCGAGGATATATCGAATCACTTACATATTCTCTAGAAAGTCAGACATATAGACTGCTGTTATTGCGACTCAGCATGAAAGCACTGACTGACCAGGTCTTCCTAGGAAGACTATTGGACTTCATAGATCAGTATTGCAGCCACAACTGGGGTAGTGCAGGCAGCAGGGTGATGGAGTGGGACGCCATGAAAGTGGTAATCCGGGGGGGTTATGTATGGTGTCATCAGTTGGTATATGCCAGATGCTGAAGAGGAACTTACAAGAGGCAGTGCTGGAGGTGCTGGAGAGACTGCTGTCCACTAGTCTGGAGGTCCTATGGGAGTGGGACAGGCAGCATCACCAGGTGGGCGCTCTTTGGGATCAATTAGAAAAGCACATTCGCTATACTGGTCAGAGACGATGTTACTTTGAGAGCAATAGAGCAGGGTGCAACCTATATTGGTGGTAAGGGACCGACAGGAGCATACTGTGTATACTCAGCAGGTGATCAATGAAGTCTTTGTTAATCATCTGCAGGGGTGTATGTGGCGCCGAGTTGTACAGACATGCAATTGCAAGGGGATGGAGGCTCCACTGATCAGACAGGAAATGCTTGGAGTGGTGGACTCAATGAAAACTGCTAAGTCTTGCTGCAGAATTCTCTGAAGCTTTCTCAGGGACACTGGTTGTTAAATTATTGCTTTTATATGCTGAAGCGTGGGAGGGAGGAATACTCCTGGGTTCAAAGAGAGAGGCCCGTACAGTATTTATACCGAAACCCAGAAAAGACCCAATGTAGGCAGGCTCCTATCATCCACTCTCCATAATAAATGTTGATCAGAAAATCCTTAGCTAGGCATTGCCGGTAAGACTAATGCCCCATCTTCCATATGGATCAGTCAGGATATATCCCACATCGGAACACACCGTGCAACCTTTGCCATTTGACAAATGTTATCCATGCACTTGACTTAGAAAACTATCAGTACGCACTTGCCTTCCTAGACATCAAACAAGCCTTAGATTCTGTGTGCTGGGACTATCATCCACCTGAGAATCCATTTTAGGCCACCAAAAAACAGACCTTATTTTTCTTTTGGTAATAGTGGCACTGAGCTGACCTGAGTGAGCAGCTAATATGATTCTTTCCCTGTAGCGCAATGGAGGAACTAATTTGTCACCTCTGACAATTTTCCCACTCTCCATCGAAAGTTCATTACTAACCTTCCAAAACATTTGAAGGTCAGGAGAAAGACATTTCTCTTTCCGCCATCCCTTTCTTATAAGTGAAGAGACTTCTTTGAGTACAACATCATCGTCAAGTTCTCTAATCCAATCATCTTCTATAAAAGATAAAGACTCTTGACAAACATTTGCCACAAAGCATTCCTCCACATCATTCTCCCAGTCTTGTTCATCGTTATCATAGATAGGAAGTCTAGATAGACAATCTGCCCTGCTGTTTCTTCCCCCCGGAATATATTCTACACCAAAAGTGTATTCAAGTAATTTTGTGGACAATCTTGCTAAACGAGCAGTAGTCCGTTTAACATTTTTTCCTTTTAAAATGTTAACTAATGGTCGATGATCAGTTTTGAGAACAAATGACCGACCCCATAAATACGGCTTGAATTTCTCTATACTCCAGGTACATGCTAGGAGTTCCTTTTCAATAACGGAATATTTCCGTTCAACAGGACGAAGAGTCCTAGAAGCAAATCCTACTGTGTACTCCTTCCCTTCGGAATATTGTGAAAGAACCGCTCCAAGTCCATACTCACAAGCCTCGACTGTGACGATGGTTTGTCTGCCTTCAACAAACGCTTGTAAGGCTGGAGCTGAAAGTATGTGTTCTTTGATTAATTGAAAACCTTTCTTACATTCCTCTGACCAATTAAACATAGCTCCTTTCTTAAGCAAAGACCTGAAGCATTCAGTAGTTTTCGCAAAATCTTTCATAAATTTAGCATAAAATTCGCTCAAACCAAGGAAAGACATGAGTTGCTCTTTGTTTTGGGGAGCAGGTGCTTCGATGATGCTTTTAACTAATCCCGGTCTAGGTTTTATACCTCTTTCAGAAATAATATGTCCTAAGTATTCAATCTCTTTGGCTTCAAAAATACATTTACTCTTTTGTAGTGTTAAACCTCTATTCCCCAGAACCTTAAAAACTTCATCAATTGCCATATTATGCTCACTCTCAGTTTTTGTGAAGATGAGAATGTCATCTTGAAAGACAACTACACTAGGATTGTGAGCAAACATTTCTGATATTAGTCTTTGAAAGACCGCAGCTGCCGATGCCAGCCCAAAGAGAAGATGACAAAACTGAAAAACACCATCAGGAGTGACAAAGGCAGTAAGATGTCGGAATTGAGGGTGTAATTCAACCTGGTGATAAGTGGCTTTAAGATCAAGTTTTGTAAACCACGATGATGACCCTACCTTGGCAATAAGATCTTCGATTTGTGGTAAAGGAAACCCATCAACCCAAATAGCCTCATTGAGGCTGCGCAAGTCCACACACATCCTCAAATCACCTGACCTTTTCCTTGCTAAAACAATGGGGGAAAGCCAGAGAGTGGATTCAACTTTTTCAATTATTCCTTGATTTTCTTTTTCATCACAATTTTTGACCACAACAACATATTCCTGACTGATGACATCCTCAAGTGAAGAATCACTTTCATTATAGAGATTGTAATTGTCGTTGACAACACATCTTACATTTCCTCTTACCTTTCCTCTTCTACCTCTCATACAATTTTTTGCAAAATAGCCCATCTTACCACACTGCCCACATTGTTGATTGATGGCAGGACAATTCTTAAAAGAAGATACATGAAAAGATGAACCACATCTGTAACAAAACATCCTGGAGTCAAACTGTCTGCTTTGCGCAGAAAACCTTCCACCTCTAGATAGGCTAGGTCTTCTAAAATTACTACGTGTGACAAAAGGAGGTTTAGCAGCAGATGTACTAGAAACAACACCAGAAACAGTGGTGTTAGATATGGCTGTTTCAAGTTGTTTCACGTCTTCCATTGAAGTTTCTATACTCTTGGCGATATCAATCGCTTTATCTAAAGTAGGGTCTTTGCACGTAAGTAATTTCTTTTGAATTTCTTTACAATAGCATCCTGCAACAAGTAAATCTCTAATAAGTTGAGATGTAAAATTATCAAACTCACATTTTGAAGCCAACATTTTTAGAGTAGTTATGAAAGAATCAATACTCTCTTCGCTACTCTGCGTTCTGGTGAAAAACTTATACATGTGTACTACTACATTTTTTGTTTTAGTAAAGTACTTTTCTAATTTCGCTAAAGCTATTTCAAATTCATCTGGATCTTCGCCGTCAGGAGGATCATATGGAGGTAAATGGTCAAAAACATTTTGGCCTTCAACCCCCAAATGATAGTACATAAGGTTTTTTTTCTTTCTGGCCTGTACCTTTGGCCATCTATTGCCCCTAAATATGCCATAAATGATCTAATCCATAATTTCCATTCTAATGGAGGATCACCAAGTACCTGTAGAAAAGGTGCTGGTGGAGTGCCACTTTGCATGTTGTTATATGTAACCACTAATTTACTTGAAGATCTTGTGTGTGTATCACAGTAGAAACACACTAATTTGCTTGAAGATCCTGTGTGTGTATCACAGTAGAAACACACAGATGTAAAGCTGGAAAAAAAAACAATGTCACGTAAAACTCCAAAATGATCACTAGATGGCAGACTAGGATTTGACAAAGAGTTAAAATCCCATGAAAGAAATAAAATTGTCGAAGAAACACTGTTGAAATATATGACACGCAATGTGTGTATCAATGTAATGCCGAAATGAATCGATTGGCTTTTGAATCCATTAAGCATGTAAGAAAACTGCTGCTGACTCACAGTTGCCGAGTGTATACAGGTGAAGCTCCGTGTATCAGCGTAATTCCTTGAAAGCGGTGAAATATAATTTTTAATGTACACAAGCTCTTAGCGCAGTAAACACAAAGACTGCAGATGCTGCACTTACTACCAACCGATGACAACTGCGAAATCGGAAGATATCCAACAGCTCCCACGCAGTTGCGGCTCAAGGGACGTGCAGCTGCCTCGGTGAAGTTGCTATGGAAACATCAACATTCAATGCCAAAGTTAGAAAATGGCTTCCAGAAGAAACGTCAAGCGTAAAATGTCAATGCGCAATGACATGTAGAAAGATTGCAATCAGCTAGATGGCAATACGTTGCTGCTGGCTGCGCTGCTTCGTTGAAATTATACAAAGTCATCACTTGCAAGGACACAGCACCGAGGAAGGATCTTTCCGAAGACCAACAGTAAGATGATAGACAGTTAGTAGTGAGCGATCGGCAATGAGCAGGAGACTCTAAAAATCTTTTGCCATGTACGAGGAATGCCAAGGAATTCTTTGAAGAAAATCTCTAGTTACAGATTTCTTCCGACTATTCCTTCTTTCTTCCTTTATGTACTGTTAGCGAAAACAAACCCAAAATAATTGTTACGCTGAAACAACTGTTGCTGAAAGGGCACGGCTCTCTGCTCAAATGATTAAATGATTAAATAGATGTTCCCTTGGAAGATATCATAAAATGTACTCACAGTTGTGCCGAAAAAAAAACCGCTGAAGAATGGTCAAGTAGAGCAGGATAGATTGCATCCCATCCTTAGTCGCCAATGAAAAGATGTTGTAGATACTGAAATGGTTGCCTTAAAGAGTAGTTTATTCGCAGATTCAGAGAGCCATCCCAGCAGGCAGACCGGAGTACAAATTGTAACTGCCTCCAACAGAACACTCTCATAATAATACATTCTCAATGACATGACAAGGTTCCAAGTGATGTAATACGACTTGTCACCACAAAATGTCTGTTCAGTATTAGGATTTGAGAGTCTCCACCTCTAAAACGAGATGGTGGAGACTGTTTGGACAAAAACTTTTACTGTAAAGTTGCTAGTATTAACTTGATGAAAGGATTTATGAAATGCCTATACGTAGAGTTCACCACAGCAGAGGTAGAGACCTTTGCTATAGAAAACTCAGATTGGAAGTTATAAGGAAATAGCATTCAGCAACACAGTTACATTTACGTTACTCACATAAAATTTAACACTATAAACAAATACATTCATCCCTCAACCTGAGCTCTACCCTCTTCCCTTTGGACTAGGTGAATGTGTGGACACCAGCAACCTGATCCAGACACCACAATCTTGTGGCAAAAATGATTTAAAATGAAATATTTTACATTTTCCGTAAAGGCATATAGAAATATACGTTTTAAACATTAAAAAATATTTTCATTATTTTTTTCCTGTGTGTTTTTTAAATATTCATCCATGGCTCAATTGACTTCCATTGCAATGTCTTGCAGTATTATTGTTTGGTCATGTTTGGTGCTTGAGTTACACCAAGGCGTATCCGGTATAGATCTGAGGCTATTTTGTTACTAGTATTATTATGGTACTATTGCAGTAGATGTAATTTTGGTTAATAGTAATGGTCTTACTCTTTTGTGAAAGTGATTTAATATGTGCGTGTCCCTGCCTTAAAATCTCACTGGATTTGCATTAACCCCACCCATTTAGTAGTATATATTGCCTATTTTCCTACCACTCAGCGTCATGCCGGAGAACTTCACACATAAGAGACAGGCCTTTGGTAATCAGAGGCCTCCACCTGAAGGTTAGAGAATATCATCTGTGAATACCTAAAATAGTACTACTGGCGCGCTCAAAATTGCTTTCTTATATAATGCCACAATTTTTCATCAAATATCGAAATCTGGGGTAAATCCAAAGCAATTTTTGTTTACAGCAGTGATTTGTATCACCCAGTGCACCTCAGCATTCTAAATGAGGCAACGTTTGTAGTAAGTAGCCAAGTTGCTGACTAATGCCTAATACTTCCTTTACTTTTTTTCTTAAAAACACATAACAAAACAAAATTACTATTCGGTTGATTGATAATAGACTGACAGTGGAAAATGTTTAGATTTTTCATAAAAGTGATATATGCTCTAATGGGACGTTCTTCAACAGAGTAGACTTATCTGACAGAATTCTTCTCCATTGCTTGTCAATGAACTCTAGATCAGATCCAAAAACATTTTGATGAGCGTGTCTAATAACATATCCCTGCTGAAGGTAAGAGTAGGGTTATTGCTGATCAGGCTTTTACTCTTAGCGAGCATGATAGACAATCTTGATGCCCTTTGCATGTTATTAGAGACACACACTCAGAAAAGGCAACCTTTCTACACGTTCTTTATCAACTTTTCAAAAGCCTTTGACCATGTCAACAGAAATGTTATGTGAAATTTTTTGACATCATGGAATATCCTTGCTAATAGCCTGAGAGCTTTACAGCTCCTGTACTCGGAAACCTGGGAAAAGATCAGCCTGGGGATGATCAAGGGCCTAGCGCCACCAGTATCAACCGGACACTGTCTAAAACAAGGTTAAGTTTTTTCTTCAACATTGTGCAACCTCTTAATTTCAGATTTGAGTGAAGCATTGGATGAGGCGAATTCCCAACCCCCAAAATTGGGACAACAATCGCTGATGTCACTCCAATATGCAGACAATATAGTCCTCATAAATGTAACCCCTACTGGCCTGCAAATCTTGCTGAACAGTGACTCTTTTTTGTGGAACAAATCAGATGACAGGCAATTTAGACAAAACTAAAATAGTCATCTTTGAGAATGACCATAAAAAGAAGGGGAAATGGTACCTGGGAGGAAATACAGTATAAAGGAGCTCCAGCTACAAATACCTTGGTGTCTGGCTCACTGAGCACCACTCTCCCAGGCTCCATCTAAATACATTGAAGCCTCTCCTCGCTTCACTCGTGGCCGCCTTTCAAAAACTGCAAAGTAAATTCCCCACGACAAATTGGAAGCCAATTCTGCCAGCAGTTAAAGCAACACTGATCCCAATGCTATTTTATGGATCAGTACCCTTCCTGGGGAAGCTAAGCCTGTTTCTGAACAATGTCCAGAGTAAAGTCTTTCACCTCATATTCCATCTCCCACAGAACACATCACCTGCACAAATTCACTGAGAGTTTGAGCAAGGGCTAGTACAGCAAAATGCCCTTCTCAAATATCTGTCATCCTGAAGAATTGGCCTTTCGAAAACATTAAAAGCACAAAACTGGAAAAAAGAAATTCAGGTTAACAGTCAAACAAACTGTTGGGCCCATGCAATAGGTAAGGCAGAGTTCTTCAATCTGTGGGGCGCGCCCCCCTGGGGGGGCGCGACACCATCCCAGGGGGGGCGCCACTCCACTCCAATCTTCCCTTTGTTTGAAGAACTCTGGTAGGGGGGTGCGAGGGGAAATCGATGGGGCACTACGCCCGTCCTTTTGTCTGGGTAATTCTCCCAGGAGGGGGTTAATTCACGAGTTGACAGCTTCAGCAGCAGTGTGAGGCAAGGAGTCTCCTCTGCTAAAAACGAAAGCAAACAAACAGACACGCTTTCGGTTTTAGCAGAGGAGACCCCTTGCCTCCCACTGCAGCTGAAGCTGTCAACTCGTGAAGTAACCCCCTCCTGGGAGAGTTAGCTCTACGTTTCCCGAGAAGTTTTAAGGCATGGGCAAAGTGGGCTCTGGCCCAGGGCCCCAGCCTTTCAGAGGGGGTGGGAGTGAAGGGGGGGGCGGGGTGTGTGTGAAAGAGCCAGCTCTTTTCTTGCTCTCATGACCGTGAGTAATTTTTAAACACAATGTTGTAAATAGTGTTTTATTATCATTCATATTTAATGTGTATTACAGACATTTTGCAGACAAAATGTGTTATACAAGGAAGCCATAGCTGGATGGATTAGTGAAAGTATGAATGGATGAGTGAAGGGGTGAATGGAATGATGAGGGAAAGGATGGATAGATGAGTGAATGAGTGGAAGGATGGATGAGAGAAAGGGTAAATAAATAGATGTCTGGATGGAAAGGTAGATTTATGGGTGGAATGGTGGGTGGTATGGTGGATGTATGGGTGAAATGGGGGATGTATGGGTAAAAGGGTCGATGGATGAGTGAAAGGATGGATAGATGAGTGAAAGGGTGGATGGATAATGAGTGAAAGGGTGAATGGATAATGAGAGAAAGGATGGATGGATGCATGAGTGGAAGGATGGATGAGAGTAAATAGATGTATGTATGGGTGGAAGGGTAGATGGATGGGTAAAAAGGGTGGATGGATCAGTGAAATGGTGGATGGATCAATGAAAGGGTGGATGATGGACGATTCGGTGGATGGATGAGAGAAATGATGGATGGATTGATGTATTGATAAGTGAAAGGGTGAATGAATGAATAGATAGATGGATGGATGAGTGAAAGGGTAGATGTAAGGATGGATGAGTGAGTGAGGAGGGTTGATGGGCAAAAGGATGGATAGAAGAGTATAAGGGTGGATGAGTGTTCAATGGATGGATTCATGAGTGGATGAGTTGGTGGATGGATGAAGGGTGGATAGAAGGATGGGTGTCTAAGTGAAAGGGGAATGGAGAGGGAAAGGGAGGATGGATAGATAGATGGATGTGTGAAAACATGGATGAATGATTGGCAGAATAAATGGGCAAATCTGTGCATGGATGAGTGAAAAGAAGAACATAAAGATGGATGAGTCAAAGAATGCATACATGAGTGAAAGGGAGGGTGGAGAGCAGGAAGAAAGGATGGATGGATGGATGGATGAGTGAAAGGTTGAATGGGTGGACGGATGAGTGACTGGGTGGATGGATGAGTAAGTGAAAGGATGGCTGGATGGGTGAAAGGATAAATGGTTGGATGGATGAGTGAATGGGTGGAAGAGTGGATGGATGAGTGAAAGGATAGCTTGTGTGAAAGGGTAAATGGTTGGATTAACGAGTGGATGGATGGGTGGAAGAGTGGATGGATTAGTGAAAGGATGGATTGGGTGAAAGGATGGATGGATGATGGATGGATGAGTGAGTGAAAGGGTGGATGGAGAGATGGATGAGTGAAATGATGGATGGGAGGATAGATGATGGATAGGTTTGCAAATGTTTGAAAAGGTTTGGATATGGATGGGACACAGATGGAAGGACAGAATGAATGGTGAAAGAATTAATAGATGACAAAATGTACATGATAAATGAGGAGGATTGTGATGACTTACTTTGCTTTCTTGGTGCCATAAGAGCTGTAGTCAGAGTGGGAGGTATTTAAATTGTCTGGCTACTCCCTTGCCTATGTGTTACTATTCTGTATTCTATGTGTGCTCATGTGTGGGATCTATACATCATGTGTGGGATCTATGACATTTTGCGTGACATCCAACTGCTACTTGAATGCAAAGCCCCCATAAGCAAAGTCAGGTTCCATATTTTAAGTTCCACTTAATGAAACACCCATAATATATTCCCTATAGTGGGTTCATCACAGCAATCCACCCTTTAGTTCACTTATGCATGGTGCTTTACATCTTACAAATTATTTATTTATTTATTTATTAAGGAGTTTGTGAGATTGGGTTCTCAGCACTTGCGGTATTAAAGACTAAGTACCGTTCAAGGCTGGATGTGGAGCACAACCTGAGGATGGCAGAAGTAAAAATCCACCCACAGATTGATAGTCTAAATGTGGCTAAACACCGGAACACCCGTCACATTCATGTTGGTGGTGTTATTATAAATCTATGTCCTGTGTAAGACAAAGCATCCTAGTAAAAATAATTTGCGCACATTTTAACTTGGAAAATTATGTTTTGGGCTGTGTAATACGCCTCTGTCATTTCACGACACCCACTCACAAACCTGCAGTTTACTAAACACTCTTATTGTGTTGAACATTATTTGCCGGATATGGCCCGTAATATGCGCGTGGCAGTCGAGCATGTAGTGTACCAGATTCCAGAAATTTCTGTCAGGTGGTGGGGGGCCCAACATCTAAAATAATTCAGCTGGGGGGACTCAACCTAAAAAAGTTTGAAGACCTCTGAAGTAAGGCCTTAGAAGCACAGGACTCGCAGCATCTCTGGGAAGCACACTTACCCCATAATGCTTTTAAACTCACAATGAACAAACAAACAAAGCTTTTATTGTGGTTGCAAGACAAGCAACTCTTTCAAAAAAGTAAACATTCGTGGCTATGCATCAATACACAACGAATCCAGAGATATCTTTTTTGTTCTATCAAAGGTTTTTACAAATCAATATTTTTACTGCTAAGATTCGGCCTCTCACAAACAAAAGATGCGCTGCCACCCTGGGCCCCAGAAACTAGCTCGCTGTCATGCAGGCTGTGTCAGGGGATAGAAGCCTCCTTTCTGCATATTCTGAGCATAAGTCTCAATGTGCAATCTGCACCGCAGAAAGCTTCTATGTAATCTTATTAATGCTAATGGAGTAAGAACAGCATGCATTCAAGCCCAGCTTTTCTGCTTGCAAGGTCCGAGTGCCCAAGTAAGAGCTTGCCTGGTAAAACGTATCACTATTGTGCAAAAGCTAATCAAAAATTGTTGCACAACCTATCTGAAGAACGTCTTCCTAAACACTCCCCTCCCCCCATCTGCACTTTCCAGGCAATGGGACTTTTTGTACGGTTGGCACCATTAAGGACAATTACTGAAGAGATCTCCTAACTCTTGTGTGCTCTGTAACTTTGAGCTCTTTTTACACTTGTACACCCACATGCATCATTGTAGGAATTTGCGATTCCTAAATTGTGAAAATTAAGGAATCGCAATTTAGGAATTGCAAAATCCTATGCATCAAGAAATTGCAAAAGTTTTTGTGATTCCTTAATTTTCTTTATTTGCGATTCCTTAATTGTGAATCACAATTAAGGAACCGCATTACATTGATTAGCCCATAGGAATCAATGGGAAGGCATTCTCATTTTGCGAATTCGCAATTAAGGAATCGCAAAATGAGAATGCAATTTCAAGGGTGCACGGGGGGTCCAAAGGACCCCCCCTGCACCCCTGAAATGTCATGTAAGTACATTTTACTCACACACATGTCCCAAGGGCATGTGTGTGTGTAAAATATAAATTTCAAAAATGCAGTTTTGTGCATTTTTAAAACTTTTCGCCAATTACCATGAAGGTTTACTTCATGGTAATTTTCCCCTTCCTAATTGCGAATTCGCAATTTAAAAAAAATCATGGATAGCATTTAAGAAATCGCAAAATTTGCGATTTCTTAAATTGCGAAAAATGAAAAAAAAATGATGCATCCTAAAAAAGGTTTTTGCATTCCCAAACGGCCGAATTTTGCGATTCGCACCGTTTGCCAATGGAAAACAGCTTGATGCATGTGGCTGGTAATGTGTTCTTTTATCACTTCTAAATTCTCTCCATTCTCAGTTTGCATTTGTTCATGTACTGGTATTTTTATTTTGGTATGTTTGCCATTTTAAGTAAAATTTTCGAAGAGATCTTATGACTTTCCTATGCTTTTGTTTCATTTATTCGTCGTGCTATTTTATAATTTAAAGGTTTTAATTAACTGTATCACGATTGTTAATAAATACTAAATACTAAGGGTAATTGCTTATGCAGGTGTCTTCATACATCAGTTATTGCTTCTGGCTAGCATTAAACTAATAACTACTTAAGTAAAAAATCTAAATGAGTTACATTCTTGAAAAGTTCATGCGCGTGTTTCTTATTTTTTAGGAATTAATAATGATAATTGAATTTTTCAGGTGTATGGTATTTAAATGCCGATGCAGGAAAAAATATCCAACTTCATTTTCAGACATTCGATCTTGAAAACATTTATGATGTTGTTGAAGTCAGAGATGGCAAAGGCGACAACGCTCTGTTTTTAGGCAAGTATTTCATCTTCCTTCTGGGGGACAATAATAAATTAAACTGAATAAACTGTGTATTTGGGAAGGAACAATTTGGTATGTCATATTGTGAGTTGACTGATTTTTAGGAGCATAGTATGGCAGCTACTGATAAAATCACTCTGTAGTGGTGTGTTGAGATCTTTGGAGAAAAGAACACGCCCATTTGACACAGCAGTAGTTAAAATACAATCTTTCTTTTTCAGCTCCGAACAGTATTTGTTCATTTTAAAAGGCTTCCTTTTGAAATGCACAATGGGTAATGTGGAAATCTTGGTAAAACTAGCATTAATTCTTTCTTGACCTTTTCTCAACCTCGATGTGCTGCACATTATAAAAAAGAAAATCAATGAATAGCTGAGTGATTCTGAGAGAGCACAAGTTTGAAAAAAATGTATAAGTACGCCATATTTACAAGCACGTAGTTAGTTTAAACATGTTTTGCACACGAGTGTTTTATATTCAGTAGCGAAATGTATAGAATGTTAAGTGGAGTAACTATAATTATAACGGTGTGAGATTAATGTAGAAATGTTGGAATATATGTGAAAACCTCATGTTCTCATGTTAAAAGAATCATGTCCGAATTAAATGTAACTTTGAAATCCAGTATAATGTGTAGGCCTTAGGGCAATTCACAGCAAACCTGAACGTGCTGCTAAAATAATGTGAGATAAGGTTGACATGGTTCTTCCAAATGTACTATTGAACTTAGGGTTAAAAGTATATGCTTTATAGATGTGTTATTTTAGAAATGTATGCTAGTTAAGAATGTTTGCTGTTTAAATCAAGTTAACGTTTTAAGAGTGCAGGGACCTGCTGCATGTAAATCAAGTAGGCCAGAGCAGATAATGTCATGTCGTTTAAATTGCCATGTGCTCGTTAGAGAAGAGGTCGTGAGGTGTCCAGCACAGAGCTTTGAGAGTGTTTTACGACTAAAGATATGGTGGAGTCTGGAATTTGAGGCCCACTGCAGGACGAGCTGTATGCAGGTGCGAGGGTCCTAATCAGCTCGAATGAAAGGGACTTTGTTCAGTGGCGCCTTGCGTAGGCCTGTAGGAGTTTCCAGGAATTTCAGGGGGTATCAGCGCACTGGAGAAGAAGCCTGGGAACCAAGGTCAACTTTAACGAGGGTCTTCAAGAGTACCATCATGGAGTTTGCCGCGCAAAGATGTATCACGTGAGGGGCGTCCCAAGGGGCGTTTCTATTGGAAATGTGATTTGGTATTAGGGAAAGCGACCCGGGAGGAGAGCAGAGCAGATGATTTTGGGAGCCTAAGGAAGCGGATGGGTAGGCAGATAGGCTGATCAGGAGAGACCCATTATCAGAGGAGAGACAAAGAGAAGTGTGTGATCTTCTTAGGAAGTCACCACGGCTGACACCTAGAGGGGTAAAGATCTTGCTAAGTAGGGATGTCACTTAGTATAGAGTAGGGACAGACTAACCTTAATTTTCTTTTCTGTAATGACTTTGAGGTTACAACTTATATCCATTTTGACAACCCTTATGGTTTTTGAGCTTGTACTTATTATTTTGTTTTTCAGACTCAGACTATTCAAAAAGTTCATGTTCATAGTGATACCGATTTACCTTCTTAATCTCATTTTGAGAAGTTTGTATCTTCAGTTATCTTTGACTTTATATTAAATCTTTGAAACTTAAAAATTGGTCAGTGGTCATTTAGAGTGGTGTAAGTTCTTAAATTGATTGACTTATTGCTAGATTACTTTTTACTCAATGACAGGTACCAACGATTCAATCGACGTAGTTTGGGATTTGGTAATGTAACTAGTAACCAGAAATCCCGCGTTAGCAGTTGGTAGCAGAGTGAGGATGGTTATCTTCTTGAGGAAGGTAATCTAGAGAGGTTAGTTTACCCCAAGGCCCCTAGACATCGAGAGACGAGCAGCGGAAGAATCGTGTGCCGAAAGGTGCAGACGGTGCGAGAAAAGCAGCAGTATCGGAGGAGAGTGAGTATAAAAAGGGTCATGCGTGAACAGATTGCGGTGTTTTGTGTTGTATTTGTATTGTAATGTCTTGCGGAGTTGAATGCCTGTAGTGTGAATGAGAGAAGGTTGTGAGCGCGCGCAACCTGGTAAGCTGGTAACCTGGTAAACGGGTGAACTGGTGAAATCTTAAGTTCAGGCCAGAGCTTAAGTGGTTTTGGGTGTATCGAACATCCAGGGTAGTTGTCGACCATAGTACGGAGGTCACGAGGTACCATTGACCGCCGTGGATCCAAGATAGGGGGAGTGTAAGAGTGAGTGTATGAGTAACGGACGCTGGTCGAAAGTTACTGTGTGTGAGTAACCAATCGGAGAAGGCGATTGTCTGGAAGTAAACGGAAAGATATTTCGCCAAGTTAAGGTGACAACTACAGAAAGACTGTGGGCGTACAGTCAAGAAAGGTGATCGCTTGGACGGAAGTAATCATTTTTCAGAGTATGAATGGGACGCGTGCATGACCGAGGAGACGAGCTGAGAAAGGAGGGGAACTGCTGCGAAGGGGGACGGGTGACGTCGGCTAGAGCCGCGCTGTGATTGAGCGGTTGGTGTGACGTTAGCTAGAGCCGCGCTCTGGTTGGGCGGCTAGAGTGACGTCGGAGGAAAGTCGCGTACGGATAGGCCAGTTAGTGAGAACGGCGCTGAGATTGGTGGAGTGTCATCAGGAAGTAAACAAACGCAGAGAAAAGAGAAATCATGAAGTGTTTTAAGTGTTTGAAAGGGATTTTTAAACGTAAACGAAGTGAACATTATTACGGGGAAGAGGCTCCGCCAGAGGGTACGCCAGCTCATTATATGGCAACGAATGTGGGGCTGCATACGATATTATGGATTGGGGCTTGGAATAAGCTTACGGAAGGGAATGAGGAAATGCAGTTCCCGAGGTACGGGACGTTTAAGTTAGAGGTGTTACATCGGCTAAAAGCAACCATGTCCTCATTGAAACCCTCGCCCAGACCAACACAGTTTGAGGCCCTTAATGCATGGATTAAGGCTGCACACGACCGAAATTTGAACAGGCGTCAACAAAGGCTGACGCGATCGGTAAGGGCAGTGCGAGATTCCAAATGGGATGAGGAAGCAAAGCGATGGAGGGTACAGGCTATTGAGGTGGAAAAAATGTATCCGATGAGGGAGGTGGCAGGAGGAGGAGGAAACCTCATGGAAGAAGACGAGGAAAGCGAGTCGGAGGACAATCTGATAAACAGATTGTTAATGGATAGACCACCTCCGAGAGTGGGGTTGATAGAAGATAGAGGGCTCGCAAGGGAAGATGGGAATGACATAGAGGGATATACACCACTCCCTATATCGGAATGGACACCTATCAATGGCGGAGAAACACCTCCAAACAACACTGTACAGAGTGTAGTGGGAAGGTTTGTAGTGCAGAAAACGCCAACCACCGAAAGGGCTGAGTCTGTGGGATTACCAGACGCTCTTCAAGTGCCTGTTACCATAGGACCCATAGTTTCGATCTATAACCCTGAGAGAGATAGAGGGGAACAACAAAGGCAATTGGATAGGGAAAGGATTGAGATGGAAAGGAGGAATAATGTGACAAATGCATGGAAACAATTGCCAGGATCGGTAACATGGAATACCCCATTAGACACAACTGTCGGTCCCAATTCATAACAGGGAGGTCCGAGAGGACCAATGGATCTAAGGGGACCACGGCCAAGATCCTATTCAGAGTTAAGAGCTGATTTGAGGGAATGGGACGGGTCCATAGTATCTCCGAGTAACAGGACAAGAACGGAACCAGAGTGGGAAAGCAGGGGTAACGGGACTGTATCTCATTGTGGGGCCAGCGAAAGCAGTCAGGGACGGGAAGGCCAAAGTCAAGAGAATAGAGGGGATGCATGTCCTACAAATCAGAGAGAACAGCCGGAACAAAATACTAGGATTGTAGAATGTGAGGAAATGTCCCGTCTCTGGGGGAAAGGAGGAGATGAGGCGGTACGGGCTTTTCAGAATAGGTTTAGGTGCCTTCATCATACACTCGGGGAAGACATTCAACATTGGAGAAAGGAGAACAGCGATAGGTCCCGCCACGCCTCGAATAATCAGGAATCACAGGGAAGTAGGGAGGAAAGAGGGAGTAATGGAACATCTTACCCTGCATCCCGTGAAACTAGCCAGGATGGGGAGAGAGGGGCTAAGAGGCGTGAAGGAGTGTTTCACCACCCACCCCGAGAAGATGGAAAGGCATGGGACCTAGAGAGATGGGAACAGGGGAGGACTCCCTATAACTCACCAATACCTAAACGTAGATCTCGGAGCTGGGATGGGAGAGATGCGGATGGAGGAGCTAAATTGAGTGTCTTGAAAGCTGAAATTAAGGCAAAAAGGCTTGATGTTACCAGTTTAAAATCAGATGTTGATGAGATAATAGATGGAACATTGCCTTTGGAAAGGATAGAATTGTATGAACAGGATGAGTTATTGTTCATGGCAAAGGATATTACTAGGAAAGCTAGAGCGTTTCATGAGAAACTGACTGATTTGGCAGATAGATATGCCGTGGATTTATCTAGGACAAGGGCATTACAGAGTAACCACAGATTACAGTACGCAGACCAGGATCTAGATGAGAAGAGAACTACTGGATTAAAAACACACATAAGAGAGCTGGTATCAGGGATAAGAGTGTGGAGGGAACTGGATAAATGGGAAGAAAGGTGGTCGAAAAAGGGCACGGTTAGACGAAGTGCAAATGTGATGACCCCCGAGGGAAGGGTAATGCATATGGAGGCATTCCCTTTGCGAGAAATATCAAATGGAAATTATGTACATGTGCCCTGGAGTAGAGGAGACTTAGCTGCATTTACCAACTCATTTCTGAAGTTGCGGGACAATCCAGTAGAGTGGTATAAGCAGGTAGAGAGGTTTGTTAAAATTTCGAAGGTATTGTGGATTGATTTGAACACGTTGTTTGACATCGTGGTCCCATCTGATCTGTGGACCCCTTGTAAGACTAGTGTTGAATGGCCAAATACTGAACCAGTGAGGGATGCTCGGACTAATGGACCGTCTGAGATTGTCATGCAAAAGTATGAAAGGGTAATAGCATGGCTGAAAGATAAGGTACCACCACAGGAAATAGATTGGGTAAAAATAGACCGAACAAGGCAGGAACCCAAGGAGACAGTTCACGAGTTTTATGAAAGATTATTGAAAACATTCAAGCAATACAGTGGACTAGATGTAATGGATCCCAAAGATATAGGGCAGTTTGTGTCAAAGTTTGTCTTGGGATTGAGACCTGATATTTGTTTGATGATACAGCAACATTTAATCTGTTGGCAGAACAAACCACTAGATGAGATTTTACGTTATGCGAGGTACTGCAGTGACGAGATAGATTCTAAAGCCAAGAATCTAAAGGAGAAATTGATGGTGGTGCAAATGCAGTCCGCTGGGAAGGGTGGCCAGCAGAAGCAGGGAATGGGACGAAAACCAAACGGTCAGAGCAAAGATAATGAAGAAGGGCAGAGACCTAGGATAGACTTTGCCACTTTAAAGAAAACGACAAAGTGCCATCAGTGTCACCAGGTGGGGCATTGGCGACGCGAGTGTCCCTTTAACCCTGAAAATGGAGAGCTAGAAGTAGAAGAGCAGGTCCAAGAAGTCCCAGTGCAAAAGGTGACAGTCCCAAGTAGTAAGGTGGCCAAAGGGGGGACTTCGGCTCCACGGGCCCAATTCCCACAGCCACCGAAGATAGCAGCTGGGGGTAAGGTCTTTAAGCAGATGCCTCTCTTCATCGAGGAAGACAAGGGTTACTACATTGATCCATTGACAGGACAACGTGTGAGCAGTGAAGAGGACTGTACCCTCGGGGCAGTCCTAGAAGTGGATCAAAGAGGGCCATTTGTTGAGGCAGAAGTGGCAGGGTGTCCCACTACGTTCTTAGTGGATACTGGGGCTACTCGTTCGACTCTGAGATCAGCGGTGGTTCCAGACTTGCCAATGTCAGGGGAAACTATTCAGGTGGTAGGAGTCGCAAATAAAAGAATGACTAGTCCTTTGACAGAACCAGTGTCTGTGAAAATTGGAAACCACATGAACGAACATCAGTTTGTGGTTTGTGACTCAAGTCCGGTATGTCTGTTAGGAAGGGATTTGTTGTGCAAATTGAATTGCACCATATACTGCACCCCACAAGGAGTGGAGGTACAGACTACCGACGATGATGCTACCTTTAAGGTGGCCAATTCAAAATTCTGTGTAGAACTATATCCTACTCTGACTGTAGAAGATCTTCCCCAAGATTTAAGAGATGCAGTGGCGTCAGAGGTGTGGGATTTCACAGGAGAAGATATAGGATTGATTAAAGGGGTAGAACCGGTAAAAATTTTGGTAAAACCAAATGTTGAGTTTCCAAGAACGCCTCAATACAAATTGTCCCAGGAAACGATTGCGGGAATAAAGCCTGTGATCGAGTCAATGATTCAACAGGGAATACTGAAAGAAATAGTGGGTAGTCCTTGTAACTCCCCGATTATGGGTTTGCAGAAACCTAGCGGGAAGTTTAGGATAGTTCAGGATTTACTAAAGATTAACAACATAGTTGTTTCATGTTGTCCCGTGGTAACGAATCCTTCAGTGATACTGTTTCAAATACCATGTCAAGCAGAATGGTTCACAGTGATTGATCTTTGCCAGGCTTTCTTTTCAATACCATTGGATGAAGAGAGCAGATATCTTTTTGCTTTTAAAATGGAAGATCGCGTTTTAACATGGTGTCGAATCCCACAAGGATTCACAGACAGCCCATCCATCTTCAACCAGTTGTTGAAGAAGAATCTCGAAAATCTAGTACTGCAGCAGAACTCGGTTCTGGTCCAGTACATAGATGACCTACTTGTTGCGTCAGAGACAGAGGAAGCCTGTAAAACAGATTCAATTGCCTTACTGAACCATTTAGCTGAAAATGGACATAAGGTATCTCCGAGCAAGTTGCAGTATTGTCTGACAGAAGTACAGTATTTAGGGCACCGGTTAGAAAAAGGAAAACGTAAGGTGTCACCAGAGAGGATTGAGGCGATAATGAAAATGAATGCGCCTACAACACAGAGAGAAGTTAGAATGTTCCTAGGAATGGTGGGTTACTGCCGACAGTGGATAGTTAACTTTTCACTGAAAGCAAAGCCCTTACAGAAACTGACGCACAAGGAGGTGAGTGATCCGGTACCATGGGATGAAGAATGTCTGGTGGCGTTTTTACAGCTGAGAGACGATTTATGTCGTGCTCCGGCTCTGGGAATGCCAGATTACGAAAAGTCATTTTCACTCTATTGCTGTGAGAGAGAGGGATGTGCTTTGTCAGTCTTGGCACAGACCCACGGAAATGCCCGTAGACCAGTTGCATATTTTTCGGCTACATTAGATCCAGTAGCCGCAGCGTTGCCCGGATGTCTCAAATCCGTTGCTGCAACGGGTGTCAGCATTGAAAGGAGCGAGAGTATTGTGATGGGACATCCAGTGGTGGTGTATGTACCACATTCAGTTGAATTGCTAATGACCAGGACGAAGACGCAGCATCTGACCAATAGTAGGCTCACGCGCTACGAGCAAGTTATTCTTGCCGCAGAGAACGTGACTCTCAGGAGATGCTCTGTCTTGAATCCTGCTACTTTGATGCCATTACCCACTGTGATAGAAGGCGAAGGATGTGAAGACCACGATTGCCTTGATGTGACTGAACTATGCACGAAACCCAGACCAGATATTGTGGATAAGCCATTGTCTGACCCCGATGAAATTTACTTTGTTGATGGCTCATGTTTAAGAGACGATACTGGTCGGTTGAGAGCAGCTTATGCTGTTTGTACCATTACTGGAGTTGTGGAAGCCGCTTGCCTGGAAGGAGTACATTCCGCACAGGTAGCAGAAATTATTGCCCTAACTCGTGCCTGCATAGCAGGAAACGGAAAGAGAGTCACCATCTACACGGACAGCCAATATGGTTTCGGTGTGGTTCATGATTTCGGGCAGTTGTGGTCTCAGAGGGGTTACATGACCTCCTCTGGTTCGCCCATTCGAAATGGAGAATTTGTGCGATTATTGTTAGAAGCATTACAAGGTCCAGTTGACATCGCAATAGTAAAGTGTGTAGCTCATACTAAGAATACGGATTTTGTGTCACAAGGCAACAGATACGCTGATGAAGTCGCACGCTATTGTGCGGAACAAAATTATTCTTTCTCAAAGGTGGAAATAGAAGGTGCAGAAGAAAAGACTGAATTAAGTATGATGTTAGAAACTGTAGACACTTGGGAGGACTTAAGAATAATGCAGGAGAACGCACCTGAAACAGAGAAAAAGGCATGGGAAATAGCAGGTTGTGTGCGAAGTGAAATGGATTTTTGGGTTTCAGCAGATGGGAGGGCTGTGTTACCTGAAGAATTAGCTAATCCCATGGCAAGAGAAATACATGGTCCAGTACATCTAGGAAGGGATGCTATGATGAGGGTGTTTAGGCAAACTTGGTATTGCCCTAAATTTAGAATAGCAGCAGAATCAGTATGTAAGCGATGTGTTACCTGTCAACAACTGAACGTAGGCAAACGAACACCAGTCACACTGAGTCACATTGGGAGGTCTGGGGGGCCTTTCAATAGAATGCAATTAGATTTCATCGAAATGCCAAGAGTCAATCGCCTTAGGTATGTGTTGGTGATTGTATGCGTATTTTCCAGATGGGTTGAAGCGTACCCTACACGTAGGTGCGATACACTCACAGTGGCTAAATTGTTGCTCAGGGAGTTGATACCGCGCTTCGGGGTGCCTGCCTCTTTGGAATCTGACAGAGGAAAACATTTTAACAGCGAAATAGTGAAGATGTTGTGCTCCACATTGAATATCGATCAAAAGCTGCATTGTAGTTATCGACCAGAAGCTTCAGGAATTGTGGAACAAGTGAACGGCACTTTGAAGAATAGATTGGCTAAAGTAGTGGCATCCACATCCTTGAGTTGGCCAGATGCTCTTCCTTTAGTGCTCATGAGCATGCGCAGCACACCTGACAGGAGGACAGGTCTCTCTCCCCACGAGATCCTGATGGGGAGGGCCATGAGACTTCCTACAGTTCCAACTACTGCCCTATTGAATATTACAGATGATCTGATCTTGGATTATTGTAAAGGACTGTCTGACGCCATCCATTCTGTGTCCCTTCAGGTGCATGCGGCTGAAGTTCCAGCATCGAGGAACCTGTGTCATGATCTGAACCCAGGGGACTGGGTCTTGGTTAAAAAACACATCCGGAAGAACTGCCTAGATGTTCGCTGGCGTGGGCCCTTTCAGGTAATCCTGATAACGAACACCGCGGTGAAGTGCGGGGGGCTGCCAAATTGGATCCATGCTTCCCATACTCGAAGAGTTCCAGCACCTCTAGAAGGAACAGCTCCCATCCCAGACGAAAGCCCGGAAGTGGAAGAAGAGTTGCAAGAAGGGATTGAGGCAGCTGAGGGGGTGTCGGAAGAAGTTGGGAACGCAACGGATTCAGAAGAAGAGCGAAGGCAGGACGGCAGTGAGACAGAAGACGCAACTGAAGGAGAGAGCAGAAGTGAATACGACTCAGACTCAGATCCATATCAGAGCGACCAAGAACCCAGTGAGAGGACAAGGAATAGGAGAATAAGGCTTGGAGCTGCCACTTGGCCAGCAAGGAGAAGAAGGCTAAGTTTGAGGTCGGCCCAAGAAGAAACGCTTGCTCCTATATCCGAAGACTCAGATCCAGAAGAAGATATCCAGGATCAAGCCGAGGAGGGTCTTAGAAGATCAAGAAGGGTGCGAGTGCCTAGCAGAAGATACTCTACTCCCGACTGGACCTACCTTGTTGCAGATGTCTGGGAGACACAGAACAGGGAGGATCAGGGAAGTGGAACTGATCAGAACTGACCCGATCATCACAGTGCAAATAAGGTTTCTACTGCCAGGAGCGGAGACCGAAAGGTTGCTGACACTCAACATCGTTCATCCTGCTCTCCTGAGTGGAATAAGAAAATTGATTTTAGAGACAGTTGAGTTTCCAGTTTGCTGTTCACGATATCCAATATTGGAGGGAACTCTTCTTCGTTTGGAAATGCTTGAGCGAGTAGTAGAAATGCTAGGAGCGCTTATTGTTGTGGATTAATATCATTACGAATGTCTTCAAAGGGGCGCAGAACTGGAAAGGTGAAGAAAGTGATCCTGATTAGAACGGACCCCTTTGTAATTGTGGATGTAGAACTGATAGTACCAGGAGTAGAAATTGAAAAAACGCTAACTCTCAATTTCGTCCGTCCACTTGTCCTGAGCGAAATAAGGAGAATAATCTTAGAAAAAGTTGACTTTCCATGTTGTGGTACGAACTGCCCAGAACCTGAGGGAATGATACTTCGGATGGACATTTATGAAGACGTAGTGTCACTCCTTGAACCATACATAACTTCAGACGGAGATAAGACTCTTGAAAAGACTTTGTAAAAACTTGTTGCAAGATAACCTAGCGCCGAGTGGAAGAAGAAAAATGGTAGGGGTTTCATTTTAGTGGATGGAGAAGGGCTAGGGTTGTCTAATTTCTACGGGACTTTGAACTGTTTTGCGGAAACAAATTGTCAAGCTTCCAAGTGTTCAAAAGAGAGACATTGCGAGAAAGAAAGACTTTTGGCTCAGGAAAGAGAAAAAGTGAATGCTGGAAGAAAGTCAAGAACTGTTTGAGAACATGGAGGCTGGCAACCCGAACCGCAGGGCAAAATGTATAGTTGTTACACTTTTAGGAGTAGTGGTTTCTCTTATAATTTTAGTGGTAACTGTTTCATTCCTAGTGGGACACGAGAGGGATGAAACTGCAGTCAAGGAGGTCAAGGGAGTGTCAACACCGAAAACTACCATTATTAAAGAAAAGGGAAACATCAATGATAAAGACAAAGCGTTGTTAGATGCAGAAATAAAAAGGCTACATACAGATGCGTCACAGGGAAATTACAAGTCAAATGCTTATGCTAAATTGCTTTATGAATATGTTGATGCCATGGAAGTGAAGGATTGTTACGTTTGTATGCAATTACCAGCTTCTGTGGAGGAGGGTATCAGATACCATCATCTTCCGTTGACATATGGAATCACATGCAGTTTGTTGTTGAGCATATTTTATGGACGAGATGGATTTGAGTATTATTTCTCGAATTTCGACTCGACATTGCCAGAGGTCCCGAATTTCAAGCATTTGAACAAATGGGACTATTACAAAAGCGAAGATAGATTACACAAATGGTTTATTCCATGGAAAACGTTAGATACTTCACATGCTCGAAGAAACAATCTGACTTGTCAAATATCAGAAGTTGAGAAAAAGTTTATAGGACAGGTAGATACTAGATACAGGAGGCAGAAGATTTTGAAGGCATCAGGACAATGGGAAACAGATTGGACCAAGGAGGAATGGGCACATCAAAGAAAAAGTAGTATTGGTCCAATTGCATTGGATAAGGAAAAACGGGGGAAACTGTGCATTCACAGGAGTTACTCCTATTATGAAAACTTTTATGTAGGTCAAGTCAATTGTGAACATGCCTTTCAATTGGAGTATTACTCTAAGGACTTTTTGAAAGGGATGCAAGCAATACCAAATGTATATTTTGTATGTGGAAGAAATGCCTATGTGAAGTTACCAGATAATTGGTACGGATCATGCTATCTGGCTGTTGTCTTCCCTAAAATATATCATGTTGAGAATTTAGACACGCCAAAGAAAGAAATACCAACTAGATGGAAGCGAGGGCTGGGTGCAGCAGAGGTAGTTGGAGATGTACTAGGCGCTGCATTCCCTATCTTAGGACTGATATTGACTGACATTAAGATCAGGAGGTTAGCTACAGTCATAGATAGACTATCTGCCAGTACTGCAAGATCCTTGATGCTGATAGAAGGGGAGATGCAATCGATTAGGGCAATGGTTCTTCAGAACCGACTTGCTTTAGACGTTCTGTTAGCTAAAGAGGGAGGAGTCTGTAAGGCTTTGAAGGTCCAGGAATGCTGTACTTACATTCCAGACAATTCAAAACCTTTAGAGAAGTATATACAAAACATCACTGCCATACACTACGAAGTTGAGGACCTGGCAAAGGTAAATGTGTGGGAAAAAGTGGGTCATGGAATGGGTAAAGTTGGAAGTTGGTTTGCCAACTTAGGAAAGGGTATCGTTTGGTACATACTGAAACCCATCATCATAATAGTGATTTGTGTAATCACTTTGTGGGGACTGGTGCGTTTGTATAAATGTTATAGAGCAAATAGGTTGCAGAGAGCTAGGAAGAAACAGGAAGAGGAGTTGACAGCGATGCAGGACACTCAATATAAGAGTCTGAAAGCATTAGAGAGTATGAAAAGAGGTGGCACTGCCCTGTCTTCACTTTGAAGGGTTCTACATTTTTGGTGTCTTGGTGATGATGACCCCTGAAGGTCATCAAAGGGGGGACTGAGAGAGCACAAGTTTGAAAAAAATTTATAAGTACGCCATATTTACAAGCACGTAGTTAGTTTAAACATGTTTTGCACACGAGTGTTTTATATTCAGTAGCGAAATGTATAGAATGTTAAGTGGAGTAACTATAATTATAACGGTGTGAGATTAATGTAGAAATGTTGGAATATATGTGAAAACCTCATGTTCTCATGTTAAAAGAATCATGTCCGAATTAAATGTAACTTTGAAATCCAGTATAATGTGTAGGCCTTAGGGCAATTCACAGCAAACCTGAACGTGCTGCTAAAATAATGTGAGATAAGGTTGACATGGTTCTTCCAAATGTACTATTGAACTTAGGGTTAAAAGTATATGCTTTATAGATGTGTTATTTTAGAAACGTATGCTAGTTAAGAATGTTTGCTGTTTAAATCAAGTTAACGTTTTAAGAGTGCAGGGACCTGCTGCATGTAAATCAAGTAGGCCAGAGCAGATAATGTCATGTCGTTTAAATTGCCATGTGCTCGTTAGAGAAGAGGTCGTGAGGTGTCCAGCACAGAGCTTTGAGAGTGTTTTACGACTAAAGATATGGTGGAGTCTGGAATTTGAGGCCCACTGCAGGACGAGCTGTATGCAGGTGCGAGGGTCCTAATCAGCTCGAATGAAAGGGACTTTGTTCAGTGGCGCCTTGCGTAGGCCTGTAGGAGTTTCCAGGAATTTCAGGGGGTATCAGCGCACTGGAGAAGAAGCCTGGGAACCAAGGTCAACTTTAACGAGGGTCTTCAAGAGTACCATCATGGAGTTTGCCGCGCAAAGATGTATCACGTGAGGGGCGTCCCAAGGGGCGTTTCTATTGGAAATGTGATTTGGTATTAGGGAAAGCGACCCGGGAGGAGAGCAGAGCAGATGATTTTGGGAGCCTAAGGAAGCGGATGGGTAGGCAGATAGGCTGATCAGGAGAGACCCATTATCAGAGGAGAGACAAAGAGAAGTGTGTGATCTTCTTAGGAAGTCACCACGGCTGACACCTAGAGGGGTAAAGATCTTGCTAAGTAGGGATGTCACTTAGTATAGAGTAGGGACAGACTAACCTTAATTTTCTTTTCTGTAATGACTTTGAGGTTACAACTTATATCCATTTTGACAACCCTTATGGTTTTTGAGCTTGTACTTATTATTTTGTTTTTCAGACTCAGACTATTCAAAAAGTTCATGTTCATAGTGATACCGATTTACCTTCTTAATCTCATTTTGAGAAGTTTGTATCTTCAGTTATCTTTGACTTTATATTAAATCTTTGAAACTTAAAAATTGGTCAGTGGTCATTTAGAGTGGTGTAAGTTCTTAAATTGATTGACTTATTGCTAGATTACTTTTTACTCAATGACAGGTACCAATGATTCAATCGACGTAGTTTGGGATTTGGTAATGTAACTAGTAACCAGAAATCCCGCGTTAGCAATTCCGTTAGTGATGGTAATTATACACTGCCAACTAAAGTGTGGGTTGTAAATAGGAGGGGGGGTTTTGTCCTACGGGTCCTGGCGGGACAACTATATTGATAAAAAAATAAGGTGCCAGGGCTCGGGTTTGAACCACCAAAGCTCGTTTATTCAGCTGGTGTCAGCCTTCCTTTCAATGATTTCAAGAAGGTATGCATTTGTCATATATTAAACATTTCAAAACATATTTGCATTTTCATTCAATCCTCATAGGAAGAAACCTTCCTTAAGCTGTGGATACAGTTTAAAGGCTTTTTACATACATTACAATATTTTCAAAGCAATTAAAACGAAAAAACAAATAGAAAGGATTCACAAACAGTTATACTTTGACTTTCAAGTGTAAACAACATCTGTGAGTTATGTACACCTAAGCTTGTTCAGGTACATATGTTCTTAAATACATTGCCCTATGCTATTATGCGTCTCTTTCCAACAGCCAAATAGCCGACGCGTTTCCGAACCCTTCTCTTAATCAATGGGGTTCTTCATCAGGGCTGGGCTGTGTACCTATGGTGCAAAATTAAGGGACATTTAGTATCTCCTTTTCCTATACTTTGTGAAAATTGGTGAACAGGCTAAACCTCTAGAAAGTTTTACCTTGTTTGACGTTAATGCAGGACGCTGTTTTCAGAGCGGGGCATCGAGTAAATTTGGATTTTCACCACTATCTAAATTAGGGTGAAGAATAACGATTCTTATGAGTATTTCAACAATGATGTTTGCTTATTAATAAATTCCAGTTAATAAGGGGCGCTGACACTTACTTGTGTATTATTTTCATCTAGTTCTTCACTACATCAGTGCTTTCTTGGTTAGAAAACTGCAGCGTGTTCCGCGGTGATTGTTGTTCTGAACAATTAAAAAATTGGATGTCAGTTCGTGTGCAGTGTCTTGCTCAAATTTTATGTGCGTTAGAGTTGTAACATGCTTACTTGTACGAGGTGCGGCGGGGGACCGATGTGCTGCTACAGTTATTTCAGCTGCCACACTATTTCCAATTGTGCGGACGGGTTTATTCAAGGATGAGTCGATATTCTGTTAGGGAAAATTCACAACGGAAAATTCCGTTACCAGTTGGTCACGTTCTTTCTTTAACTGGCACTTAGATTCATTTCCAGGGCCCAACCTTACCTTGCTTGATTACTTCAGAGGCCGTCCTCGGGGGTCTGTCTACCGCATGACTCTCACTCCGTTTGACTACCGCATGGCTCTCACTCGTTTGGCAGTGTTCCGGGCAAGTTTCTACACCAGCGGAGTACGATCTCCTATTTAAATATGCCGCTCGGCATTGTGGGATTTGTAGTTTAACGCATGGTTTGCGCTTCACCAAAACATATCTGACAATTTGTGATTTAAAGTGCAGCGCAAAGGTTCACATATGCGTAATATGTGTATTCTGCGACAGTGGTGGGGGTCACAGGGGGCTCAATAGTTCAATCTTTGTAATTCGGACATCTCGTTCAGGCCGTCCATCACGCAATTAAATTTGAGAATTAAATAAGATTCTTTTTGAAGTAGCATGGCATCGATGTTTCCTCCTCTGGGGGGAACTTTCATGGCTTGTAATATTGTCCACATGAAGTCTGTCTCATTATGCTGGTGTTCGACAAAGTGCTGTACCATGGGCGCAGACAGCACTTTGTTTTTGATCCTGGATCTGTGTTGAGCTATTCGTTGATTAGCTCTTTGTGTG
Organism: Lissotriton helveticus; assembly: GCF_964261635.1. Lineage (NCBI taxonomy): Eukaryota > Metazoa > Chordata > Amphibia > Caudata > Salamandridae > Lissotriton > Lissotriton helveticus. Next base: position 1,408,048,063 of record NC_136069.1, on the reverse strand, counting down.
GTTTTCCCTATATACAACTTGGGACAAGGGCACATAATTGCATATATGACGTTAGTCGTTTTACAATTTGAGAATCCTTTGTGCGTCCATCTCACTGTATTGAATACGAATTCATCACCTTCTATTGTATTGGGGCAGGAAGCACACGTGCCGCATTTATGATGGCCTATTATGGGTGGTAATTTCCATAATGTGCGTAAGTCAGTTCTTGCTTGGCTGATACCCAAGTCAGCTCTTACTATCTGCTGTGCTATGCTTCTATTCTTCTTTAGGGCAAGCAATGGCTCCTCCATTGGAACATCTGAATTCTTAATCAAATGCCAGTTCATCTGGTGTCAATGGAAAGGGTCTGAAGAAATGCTTGCCCAATTCCATCAGTGGCTCAACACCAGACATCCTGATATAAAATTCACAATAACATCTAGTAGAATATCTCTCACTTTTCTTGATGTGGTGGTCTTTCCCTATGAAAACAAATTAACAACGACTTTACACCGCAAAGACACAGACAAGAATACGATCTTGCATTACGCAAGCTATCACCCCAAAAGTTTAAAATCTAATTTGCCGTACGGACAAATGTTGAGAATCCGACGGAATTGCTCCAGGAAGGAAGACTTTTTGATCCATTCCCAAATACTAAGTGATCAATTGAAACAGAGAGGATACCCTCACAAACTACTAAAACATTCCACCATACGGGCATGGCACACCCCAAGAGAGGAACTTTTGGCCTCCGAAAAAGAAACCAAACCCCTCGAAAGGCCGGTATGTGTCACCACATTCGGGCCATACACGAATAAGTTGAAAGCTATCATTCGAAAGAACTGGCATTTGATTAAGAATTCAGATGTTCCAATGGAGGAGCCATTGTTTGCCCTAAAGAAGAATAGAAGCATAGCACAGCAGATAGTAAGAGCTGACTTGGGTATCAGCCAGGCAAGAACTGACTTACGCACATTATGGAAATTACCACCCATAATAGGCCATCATAAATGCGGCACGTGTGCTTCCTGCCCCAATACAATAGAAGGTGATGAATTCGTATTCAATACAGTGAGATGGACGCACAAAGGATTCTCAAATTGTAAAACGACTAACGTCATATATGCAATTATGTGCCCTTGTCCCAAGTTGTATATAGGGAAAACCACACAAAGAGCTAATCAACGAATAGCTCAACACAGATCCAGGATCAAAAACAAAGTGCTGTCTGCGCCCATGGTACAGCACTTTGTCGAACACCAGCATAATGAGACAGACTTCATGTGGACAATATTACAAGCCATGAAAGTTCCCCCCAGAGGAGGAAACATCGATGCCATGCTACTTCAAAAAGAATCTTATTTAATTCTCAAATTTAATTGCGTGATGGACGGCCTGAACGAGATGTCCGAATTACAAAGATTGAACTATTGAGCCCCCTGTGACCCCCACCACTGTCGCAGAATACACATATTACGCATATGTGAACCTTAGCGCTGCACTTTAAATCACAAATTGTCAGATATGTTTTGGTGAAGCGCAAACCATGCGTTAAACTACAAATCCCACAATGCCGAGCGGCATATTTAAATAGGAGATCGTACTCCGCTGGTGTAGAAACTTGCCCGGAACACTGCCAAACGAGTGAGAGCCATGCGGTAGTCAAACGGAGTGAGAGTCATGCGGTAGACAGACCCCCGAGGACGGCCTCTGAAGTAATCAAGCAAGGTAAGGTTGGGCCCTGGAAATGAATCTAAGTGCCAGTTAAAGAAAGAACGTGACCAACTGGTAACGGAATTTTCCGTTGTGAATTTTCCCTAACAGAATATCGACTCATCCTTGAATAAACCCGTCCGCACAATTGGAAATAGTGTGGCAGCTGAAATAACTGTAGCAGCACATCGGTCCCCCGCCGCACCTCGTACAAGTAAGCATGTTACAACTCTAACGCACATAAAATTTGAGCAAGACACTGCACACGAACTGACATCCAATTTTTTAATTGTTCAGAACAACAATCACCGCGGAACACGCTGCAGTTTTCTAACCAAGAAAGCACTGATGTAGTGAAGAACTAGATGAAAATAATACACAAGTAAGTGTCAGCGCCCCTTATTAACTGGAATTTATTAATAAGCAAACATCATTGTTGAAATACTCATAAGAATCGTTATTCTTCACCCTAATTTAGATAGTGGTGAAAATCCAAATTTACTCGATGCCCCGCTCTGAAAACAGCGTCCTGCATTAACGTCAAACAAGGTAAAACTTTCTAGAGGTTTAGCCTGTTCACCAATTTTCACAAAGTATAGGAAAAGGAGATACTAAATGTCCCTTAATTTTGCACCATAGGTACACAGCCCAGCCCTGATGAAGAACCCCATTGATTAAGAGAAGGGTTCGGAAACGCGTCGGCTATTTGGCTGTTGGAAAGAGACGCATAATAGCATAGGGCAATGTATTTAAGAACATATGTACCTGAACAAGCTTAGGTGTACATAACTCACAGATGTTGTTTACACTTGAAAGTCAAAGTATAACTGTTTGTGAATCCTTTCTATTTGTTTTTTCGTTTTAATTGCTTTGAAAATATTGTAATGTATGTAAAAAGCCTTTAAACTGTATCCACAGCTTAAGGAAGGTTTCTTCCTATGAGGATTGAATGAAAATGCAAATATGTTTTGAAATGTTTAATATATGACAAATGCATACCTTCTTGAAATCATTGAAAGGAAGGCTGACACCAGCTGAATAAACGAGCTTTGGTGGTTCAAACCCGAGCCCTGGCACCTTATTTTTTTATCAACTAAAGTGTGGGTAGCATTTTGATTTGTCGTGAAAATTATAATCTTTAAAAATAAGTATTATTTCATCTCAAAACACGCATTACTGTAGCGTTATGTTATTGTTGAAAATAATAAATGAAATTCATCCACTAGGGATGTTATAATTTGGACACAACATGTGCCAGCTGCGGTAATACAATAATCAAGGAAGAATCACTGGCATACCCATCACAGGAAGTACAAAGACTGGGATGGCGATTATGCACACTGAAATGGAATTAAGGAACATGATGGATGGTCGAATAGCACACTTATGCTGACAACAACACTAAACATAAGGTGGTTGTGCAAATACTTGTGAAACATTAAAGAAGCAGAGGCTAAAATGCAATATACTGCCCACGGAGTTCTCATTCATGGTCCAAAATGCGCAGAGTAGTGTGCTACCGATCGAGTGCCAGTGCTTTTGCACATCAACAGGGGTGTATTATGCTATATAAACCCAACTGCGAAATTAAGAGCAACCTAGTGCATGACCGATATTGGTATCATGTCTTAAACTCCGAATATGAGTTAGGTGGAACAGTGTATTCGAGTGGGAGTCTTTTCTCCCAGAGCATGAGATGCTTGTAGAAAATCCACCTAGTAAAATCCAGTGGAGATCGGGCAGAGGCTGAGGGATCAATCAAAGCCTAGCCCCTGAGGATGAACTCCTATTAATGAGTTGGACAATCTTGTACATATCCTGACATACTGATGCACTTTACCGTGAACCTGTGAACATGGTTATTAATGAGTTGGAATTGTTTTTACATATTCAGACATAATGATGCACTTTATCGTGAAACTGTTTTTAACTTCCATTTTAATAATTTTAAGTTTTATACTTTATAATTGTAAAAAAACAAATAAAGAATGTTCTTCTCTCAGCATCCACTTGAGAAGGAAGAGTGGCTAACTCCTATTTTCGGTAGCATGTTAGAGAGACACATGTCTCAGTAACTTCTTATTTATGAATGACTTGCCGAATTGGTACAGCAGACCGTGTGTGGTCCCTACTGGTTCTCAGGGGAAGGAAGGAAGTTGTAAGTAGTTTGGTTAACATGAATGAAACTACCCGCAGCACAAGCTCCTGTTGATAAATGGGAGATTGTGACAATCCATGCACTGTGTGGCAGGCACCTCTTGGCTCCTGCCACATGGTGCAGGGATTTTCCAGGCCTCTAAGCGGGGGGGCCAGGGGGCCAATCTCACTTCCCAACAGACTTTCTATGTCAGAAAAGCCAAGGCTGCCAGAAACCGACATCTTAATCCCAACGGAGGAGCCGAGACTGGCTCTGCCGTCATTGAAGGGATTACTAATCCACTCCTGGAAGAGGAGTGGAATCCCCTTGCAGTTTTCCCTCCTACTGCCATTATCAAAATAGGGCAGTCGGAGGGAAAGCTCAGGATGTCGGGCAGAGAGCCTGTGACCACTTGTCGGAGGCTCTCTGTGCAGCATCCAAATCAGGCCCCTAGTTTCTTAAAATTACATAGCCGCAAACCAACTGACGCTACCTTAACAGTAGCATTGTTAGTGATAGCCTGATAAATGAAGAAATACCTGTGTGTGAAGGTAAAGCCATCATCATTGAACTACCCCTATAATCTGAGGGCAAACAATAGTTCTTTTTTGGACCACTCCTGAATATTGTTTACTACTTAAAAAGTGCTTCATGAAGCAGGCTAGTATTTCTCCAACCAAAGTTGATTACTATGGCCAAAGGTGTTATCATTGTTCAAAACCTGAGCAGGATAATATTGCCTACCATCCAACTATCAATTTCCCTTAAGTAGCTTTCAGTTTCTTCCACTGAAGTACTGTCATGGCTGTTACTTTAGCGTGTATTTCAAACGCTCATTTGGACGTTTTGTGAAGGTCATTCAGTAAGGTGTTGAATAAATCACATCAAATGGTCGGCGCTTTTTGTAGCTATTCAGGAAAAAACGGTGATGAGTAATTGAATCTTTACTACTTCGAACTGAGGCCAAACTTATTGCAAAATACCACACTCATGAACAAGGCCTTAATAAACAAGACGAGTTATGGTCACTGATAAAAATGTAGATGTACTGCTCCGGTAGCTTCGCTGTGTGGACTATGTATGTGACTAGTCTTTGACTCCTCTATTAATTATAAGCTACGTGCACTGCAAATTCAATGAGTGATAGAAGTAACCATGTATTTATGTATATGTGCCCAGGACCATGTAACAGTATATGCTGTATTTGGTGTTTTCGTTTTCATTAATTTTCATTTTTAAAATTTGCTTTACACAAAAACACAGTTTTGTTGTGCAAACATTTTTGTCCTCACTTTCTTATGCTCTGCATTTTTAGTATATCCTTGCTCATTTTAAATATAAGAAATTTACTTTTTATGGTTCCCCACTGGATCTTATAACTTTAATAACTGGCGCACTCTGTATATAAACCCCGTATATAAACCTTGGCTCTACTATCTGACACGTGAGATCAGTTCCCTTTATGCCAACATGTTATATGGATCGTTGGGCATTCCACACCTGCAATTCAGTGTGCCAGCCTCAGCCCACCCTCTGAGACTGCAAATAACAAGCAAACTTTGCTCCCGATTGCATTTGCCACACTGTATCACCATATTTCCAAAACAGGTAACGCACAGCACCTGTCTGCCATGACGTGACACCTAGTAAGAGACCCCCCTACCGGACGTGCATTTACCAACAGCCTCATTAAAAGTGTTTTACAATACATGCCATTGTAAATGCAGGTTCGGACTTGAGCGCCCCTGTCGAGACCATTGCATTTAGCATTACGGAAGATGCACATATTCACATTTGCCCTCTTTACATGTATAAACGACTCAACACTCAGTAATCCTCTTGGCAACACGTTGCCTGGATAAAGCCACCTCATACTACTTTTTAGTTTGCATTCTATTCCTCTGCCACATTTTAAGTTATATCTCATTTGAACACAACATATTCAATTTTTGTAAAATTGAGTTAATCAAAACCAAAAACTGTATCCAAACCATCTAAAGAGTTTGCAAATTACTTTATAGATCGTATTAGTTTATAGATACTGTTATTTTTAAGGCAAAGGTAAAAAGGATGTCAATTTCATACATGTGTGCATTAGGTAATACTTTGTGACAATAAGTGCTCAGTGCAATTGGTGCCATACAATATATACAGTGTCTTGTAGGGAATGGTGCAGTCCGAAACAAACTGGCGGCGAATGATCTAGTGCTATTACATACACACAGCCCTAGGTTGTAATAACTGCACCAGTGGCCTCATTGCGCAACGATTTACGAATTTCAGAGTAATAGGATCGTATTGAAATACTACTCAACATTAGAGCCTAAGAAAATCGACCTTGTAATCCTGTAAAACAATTTTAAACCAGCAGCCACATTGAAATAAGCTGCATTATCCAGAATGGACAAATGACTGAGAGAATGTATTGAAAGTGGCATGCACTCCACACCAGAGTCCTACCCAAAGAAATTTGTCCTCAGCAATACTCCAAAGGTTAGCCCAGCTGGGTCTACTTGGAGGCTGCCACGCGCACTCCCCCAGCCCTCCCCTAAGTCCTGATGAAGACCCGCGCACACGCTTTAAGAGCGCATACATAGGGTTGAAACGTCGACATTACAGTGGATCACACTTACCAAAGACTCTGTATTCAAAATTGATTAATACTATGTACAGAATGTTCTGAAGAATTATTGATTGGTCACAATTTTTTCCCCTTCTTCTTCCCCATTCCCTTCAAGACACTGTATATATTGTATGGCACCAATTGCACTGAGCACTTATTGTCACAAAGTATAATCTAATGCACACATGTATGAAAATGACAGCCTTTTTAACTTTGCCTTAAAAACAATAGTAACTATAAACTAATACGATCTATAAAGTAATTTGCAAACTCTTTAGATGGTTTGGATTCCCTTTTTGGTTTTGATTAACTCAAGTTTACAAAAATTGAATATGTTGTGTTCAAATGAGATATAATTGAAGAAATTCACTGAACCCGAAAGAACCAATTGTTTATCATATTTCATTATCGCCCAGGTTCTCAGGGACACTAGGTCACCCCATTGTAACTTAACTACATTTTAAGTTAGGCGTGACCAGGTGATGTCCCACTTGCGACTTTTCTTCTGCCCCAGTTCTAGCTTTCACAGTGGAGTTTTGAAAAACACAACAAGGCAGTTTGAGCTTTGCGACTGTGACCCAAGCCTAACGACTACGTGCCCATTTGTCCTAGCTGCATCCCAGTCTGACAAATGTAAGTATATGGTTGGATGTAACTAATACACTGCACCCCCCCCCTTTTCCGCCATAACAAATCCTCGGTTTCCTCTTTCAGTGTTCATTTAGAATGCCATCCTTTGCTGTCGTACTCCTGGGATGTTCATCACCCAGGTGGAATGCTCTAAGCCTGTCCAAGCGTTTCCATGCCAAGCTGCGATTCGAGGTTAAGACCCAAAACAATCTCCCACAGGCTACTACTAGGTAACCTTAAGTAGTGACAGTTACGCATAAGTTGATCCGATACCCTGATACAGCAATATATCTCATGGGTAATGGTATCCTTAATCCGTGCCAACATTTTACATTCAGTGCAGAGTGGAACCTCCAACTACGATTGGCCAAGGCCCAGATTCAATATAGACATGTATGACCAGAGAGATGGTAAGCGCAGCTCTATGTTCTAACCACATTAGTCAACCTGGCTTTATTTTTCAAAACTAAATACGACAAACAAAGGTATAAATGATTACAGAACGGAATTAGTAAATTCCAATTGGAACCTCTTCTGAAAAAGTCTCTGAAACTATGAGGAGTGCAAATCATAGTCACATTGGACAACTAAGTCCCGAAGTCTTGACTGGTCTCTAGTTCTGAGGTACATTGAATCATTCGTTCACCACAAAACCCTAACAGTTTAGAAGCTGCTTCCTTACACCTATCCTTTCTTCATTTATTTGGAGACATGTATGGAAATACTGTGCCATGTTTATATTTCACACTGCCTTTTTGAGTTTTATAGCTCAACTGTAAAAAAGATTAATTATATTTCTACTTGAGAAAGTGTTACATAGCTAGCACTGTTTTGAGTTTAGCTGTAATATCATAAGTTGGTGACGGTTATTAAGTAGAGAGCCCCTTTACAAATAAAAGTTTTGAATAATAGCTTTTGCTGCAAGTCTTTCTATTTCCGCCCAACAAGGTTGGATTGTAATCTTTCTAGGAACAATTTTACAAGCGCAATTAAATAAAGGAGTGATATATTGGTGAACCAGATTAGTGAAGAGAACCATGTGTAACTTATAGATGAAAATAAAAAAAAAACATGCCAGCTATGTGTCAGACGTTTGGGGCAGAAATGAAGATGGTCAGTGAGGTTCATTGAACTACAGCTGGGAATGAATTTGTTATTGTTATTGCTAGTGATATCCTCTAGACAGTCGGTAAACCCTCTTAAAACAGACACACAGTCATGATCTATATTGTGATACAAACTCTGCTAACACATCCTTCAATTTGGAAGCTGTTGCAGATGGCCTTTACAGTATCAGAAATAGATGGTTATATGATTAAGTGATTAAATACCACTAAAGAGTCTCATTGAAGTAAGGACATGGTTCAGACATTTTTTGCAAATGCATAGTAATCTCACTCGGTTTTCAATGTTTCGCTTAGACACATACCTGGGGGTATACGTTTTTCAGCCATAGTCTATCAATGTACAGAAGTGGGAAATATTGAATATGAAAGAGAAGAAGAGTATATCTTTTGCGTGAAAAGGTGCAACAAGTAGTTTTTTACTATGTAGGCCAAGTTCTATTTTTATATGAGCAGGCATAGTTGTAAATAAAAACTTAGTTTGATAACTTTGCTTGAGAAAGTAGTACGGACGTAATGTAAAGTTATTTTTTGGTAAGCGTAAAATTCAGTGGAGGAAGTAGCTGTTAGAAATTGGGTTACTGGTTGATTGGGGGGTGAGCCCTGGTCCGACAGCAACCACAATCCTAGTCAGGGTAAGGCATAAGCAATCTCTAAATTAACCTGTGCTCAACCCCTTCCTTTAATAGCCTGGCACAGAGCTGTTAGGTTTAGTTTAGAGGCAATGTTTAAAGTATTTATGCAACACCTCAAAAAGTAAAACAGTAAAAACACCACACAAAAGGATCCCACATAAGGTTAGGAAAATAGAGCTCACTTTAATAAATAAAACAAGAACAAAACAACAAAAAGCCAATTAGTAGAACCGGAGATATTGAATTTTAAAGTTTGCAGTGAAAATAGAATTAAAAAGCACAAAACGACAATTGGGGACATCTGGTCTTGCCGGACTAGGACAAAGTCACATGCTCAGGCCAACTGCGATGTAGCACCTGCGAGCTACTGGCACTCAGTTAGGCCTGCTCTAGAAAGTACCTTAAATCCTGGTTGCAGAGCTTTGCAAGAATCCGTGTCGAAGATGCCTGTGCAGCCAGAGTGATGCATCAGGTCTGAGATGCGACAAGACTGCAGTTCCTGTTGAATCATCATCAATGACCTTGTTGATAGGGCTTCGGGGTGAGAAGTACGGTGTCGCCGAATTGACTCAGAGCTGGGGATGCATCAGTTCAGAGGAGCTGCGAGGCTCCGATGCAGACTCAAGCGTCATTGTCGATGCTGCCATTGGAGATGTGAGGACCTGGGCGATAGATGCACTGTGCCATCGGGCGAAGGGTCAGTTCTGCAGACTGCGGGGGCAGTACTGGTCTTTGTGACAGTCTCAAGCCATGCAGCAGGCGCAATGAGTTAGTTGATCACGGGTATACACTGCTCAACCAAGGAGATGTGTTGATTATGCTTGGGGATGCGCCGCTGAGCAGAGAAGATACATCAGTCCCGCTGGAAAGCACCTTTGTCCCACTTCCAAGGGTCCAGCCCTGGGGTAGCACCACGTGGCAGGGTAGACTCACAGATGGCAGTCTAGGTGCAGGTGCAAGGTTGTTGGCAGCCTGGTATGCTCCTGAGGCTTCAAATCAGGTGGCCAACCAATTCTGGGTTCTGAGTTCAAGGGATACAGTTCCGTCCAGTTTTTCTCATCCAGGCAAGAGGGCAGCAGGCAGTAGGACAGCACAGGGAGCATCAGTTCCTTCAGTTCAGAGCAGAGGTCCAGCAGAGTGGCAGCCCTTCAGCAGCACAGTAGTCTTTCTTTCTGGCAGAGTATCCATAGGTCCAGAAGTGCACTGAAGTTGTGGTGTCTGAAGCCCAGAGGGGAATATTTTACCATATAAATATCCTGGGACATTCTTATCACTCAGTTAGCATGGACCCCTGTGTAGGCCCTACTGTTAAAAAATATAGGCCTAGGCTAGATTGGCCAGAGTACTGCCATGTGGTAGTACTGCCATTTTCTGTTGAAGTAAGCAAAAGCAGGTCTGATCAAGAAATCATCCAGCTTCTCTGTCTGCGAGGCTGCTCACTCCTGTTCTGGCCCCCACCCCGCTTGTGTGCTAAAGGTCAACTTCAACCCAATTCTTTTGACATGACAGGAGGCCATATCCTTTAACTGTATTTGAGAAAAGAGGAACTTGGACCCCTATAGGCGTTGTAACAGGATACGTAGATAGTACACCCTCACATAAAATTTACTGTAAGGCACTTTTTCTGTTTAAATATAGCTAAAAGCTAATTTACGGCAAGCTTCAAGTCAACAAGGCATGACCTTTAGCCAGGCATAAAATGCTACGTTTGCGAGAAAGGGCTGTTTCAGGAACATATGGATGGGAAGGGTACGGAAACAGACCATAAATGACGCACACACGAGGTGGCGCCATTTGGGCCTGGCAAATGGTTTATTTTGCCAGGTCACCATGGCAGGTTAAACTGCTCACACGTGCTCTGCAATGTTAGGTCTGAGACAGGTTTAAGGGGTTATGTAAGTGGGTGGAACAATCAGTGTTGCAGGCCCAACAGTAGCATTAAATGTACATGCACTTTACGAGGGACTTATACATAAATTAAATAGGCCAATTGGATAGAAGCCAATGTTACCATGTTTTAGGGAAAGAGCATAGGAATTTTAACACTGGTTAGCAGCAGTAAAGTGTGCAGAGGCCTACGGCCAGCAAAAATGCAGTCAGGAAAAAACAAGAGTTGTGAAGGCAAAACATTAAGGAGAAACCACACTAAGGATGTGAGGTCTAACACGTGAGCCTAGCTGAAAGTGGGAAAAACTGCCCAATCCCTTGGGAGTGTTCTTCTCTAATGCAGAAGAACCTAGAGTGACCATCAGCAATGGTGTGGTCTGTTCAAGGATGGTTTTCCACTGTAAAGTCCATTCCCTGTAAGGAGATTGACCAACTCAATAAATTGGGATTCTCACCCCTCATCTGCATGAACTATATGATTAGTCTGTGGTCTGTCTGAACCCAGAAGTGAGCACCAAACAGGTATTGTTTCAGCTACTTCAGTGCCCTGACCACTGCATTGGCTTCCCTCTCTATTGCACTCCACCTCTCTTCCCAGGAAAGTAACCTACTACGGATGAAGGATACAGGTCAATGCAGGCCCTCTTTGTTTAGCTGTGGCCCCTATGCCATGTTCTGAGGTGTCTATCTGCACAATGAATTAGCTGGAGAAATCAGGGGCCTTTGGACATGTGTGCTGTGCACATGGCCTCCTTCAGGGTATCAGAGCGTTCTGGCATGCCGTGGCCCGGGAAACATCCTTTACAACAAAACTTTTACAACGCACTACCATTACGACGCAACTTTTACAATGCAAACCATTACAACGCATAGCGCTGGGGGGCGCTCTAGGATAGGGAATGTATTTAATATACTATCCAACACCTTCCCTACTATCCACGAGGACTGGAGTTGGAATAGTAAATTAAATAAATCACTATCCAGCGCCTAAAAGCACTATGCGTTGTAATGGTATGCGATGTAAAAACCGTGTTGTAAAGGCATGCGATGTAAAAGTATGCGTTGTAACTTCATACATCCCGTGGCCCAGGTCCCTTGACGTGGCCGCTTCTTGGAAGTCATCTCTATCAAGGGTTAAACAATGGTACCTTACCTCTCAACAAATCTCCTGTAGTAGCCGTTGAGGCCTAAGAAGGACCTGACCTCTGCATGGGTCTCTGGGGTTTCCCCATCCCAAATGTTTTCAACCTTGGCCCAGAGGGGCTGCACTTTGCCTCCTCCCACTTGGTGGCCCAGGTAGACCACTGAACCCTGCCCTATCTGGCAATTACTGGCCTTCATAGTCAGACCTGCCCACTGCAGAGCCTGAAGCACTTCTTTGAGGTGACTCAAGTGATGCTCTCAGGTAAAACTGAAACCCACAATATCATCCAGACAGGTGGCACTGAAGATCTCCAATCCTGTCAGGACCTGATTGACCAATCTCTAGAAAGCGGCAGGGGCGTTCTTCAACCCAAAGGGCATTAGCCATAACTGGAAGTGCCCTTATGAGGTAGCGAACACAGACTATTCTTTGGCCCCGTCACTCACAGCAATCTGCCTGTACCCAGAAGTTAAACCAAATGTGCAGATGAACTTGGCAGCTCCTAGCTGATCTGTGAGCTCATCTGCTCTGAGGATGGGATTGGCATCAGTCTTGGTGACTGCACTGAGCTCATAGTAGTCCCCAAGTTCTAGAGTGACACCTGGAGAGGCAGCCTTGGAGACCAACACCTCTGGGCTGGACCAAGGGCTGTTCGAGGGCTCAATAACCCTAGTTCCGCAATCTTGGAAACCTCCTCCTTAATCCTTGCTCTTATCTTATCAGATAATCTGTAGATTTTACTCTTCAAAGGCATGCTGACCCCAGTGTCAATGTTATGAGCACACCATGTAGCGAACTGCCTCAACAACCGGTGTCAGTTTCTCAGCTGTTCCAGGGTCAATGTAGGGGATAGGCTAATACCCTCTACTGACCCATCCTGCTCCTTAGAAGAAAGGAGGTCGGGGATAGGTTCACTTTGCTCTTCAGCGGCATCATTCATGACTAGGAGTATTGTTAACTCCAACCTCTCAAAGTGGAGCTTGAGTCAATTGACTACCCTTAAAGGGATCCTGGAAGTCTTGAGGTTCACGAAGTAGGTGACATCACTCTTGGTCTCTTTCACCTCATAAGGCCTGGACCAGATGTCTTGTAGGGCCCTGAGCTGCATAGACTTCATAACCCACACTTTTTGGCCAGGAATGGCATTCTGGTCATAACTCTGTTTCATGTGCTCCTGGCTAGCTTCTAGATTTCCTGTGCTTGCATCTAGGAGCGTTTGGTCTGGTTTAGGAGGGCCAGCATTTAGCGGACTACATCTTGTGGGGTCTTCCTGGGAGCTTGCTCCCAGCCCTCCTTCATCAGACTGAGCGATGCTCTCACAGGGTGCCCGAACAGACGCTCAAAGGGGCTGAGGCCAACCCCCTTCTATGTTACCTCTCTGTAGGCAAATAGAAGGCACAGCAGAAAGACATCCCACTTTTTCCTCATGGGATCCAACAGGCCCATTATCTTGCCTTTTAGGGTCCTTTTGAACCTTTCAACAAGCTATTGGTTTGAGGGTGGTAAGGAGAGGAGATCGTGTAGGTTATCCCATGCTCCTTCCACATGGCCTTCTTGTACCCTGACATTACATTGGTACCATGGTCTAATACCACCTCCTTGGGGAAGAAGCCCACCTGAGTAGAGATCCCCATCAGTGCCCTGGGTATGGCGGGTACAGTCATTGAGTTCCCAGAATTATGGCCTCTGTGTACCAGGAGGTATGGTCCAACAAGACCAGGATGAACCTGTTGCCAATGGTTGCCGTGGGGTCCAGAGACCCAATGATGTCAAAGCCAACCCTTTTGAAAGTGGTGCCAATAACAGGAAAAGGTTGCATTGAAGCCTTGTGCTTTCCTCCTGACTTGTCAGTGGCCTGGCGGGTAGAACAGGACCTGCAGAATGCATCTAAGGTCCTCTTCATTTGAGGCCAGTAAAAGTGAGGGACAAGCTTGTCAAAGGTCGTGTTCAATGAAAAATGACCTGCCAGGGGTACATTATGAGCCAACTCCAGAACTGGACACTGAAGTTTCAGAAGCTGGTTTCCTGCACTCCTTGCCCTTCCTCTTGGCAGGCAATCGGACCATTCTTCCAGGCTCCAGGTGCTCCTAACTACTGTCTTGTGGGGCCATGGGCAGTGTCTTTTGGCACATCCACTCAGGCAACCATGACATATCCAGTGGCACCTGAGGTCTAACTCCTTCCAGATGGAGTGCTCCAGGTCAATGGCAAGCAGACAATTCACATGCATGAATGGACTCACAGCTACCCTTAAGGGACCTGAGACCCCTCCACTTAAAGGATCCAGATCCACTGGATAGTGACTCTCGTGGTTGCTAGCTGCAACAACTTGGTAGAATGCATTAGAGACTACCTGCTCTGAGGTCACCAGATGACATCTGACACTTGCCATGCTGGTGTCAGTGTCTCTCAGAGCTTCAACCATTTGCCTAGTATGTATTTCCTTGTATTAGTAGTCATGTGAGTTCTCTGAACCATCTGTTACCCAGGGACACTAGGGTAACCTCTACTCTTTCCCCCACACTACCTGGTACAATCTCCTCCCCAAGCACTGCACTAGCCAACCCCAGTGAATGCCCCCCAGAGGGGGGCTTTGCCCACTTGGGACACTTGGTATCCCCCTTGAAGTGCCCTTCCTACTGCGACTCATAGCACTTGGGGGTGCCTTTCATGAAGACTTACTGTCAAGGACCCATCTCTTTTTTTTCTCTTTTTTTCTCAGTTGGGGAAGGGGAGTCCTGAAAACATAATTGAAGGACATGGTTACATTTGTTTAAAAAAATGCTTCTGCCCCAGACGGAGAGGTCCTGAGCAGATCATCTTCCAAAGTCTGTAATCACTTTGCCAGGAAGAGGCTTTACATTGTCTTATACTATATTGTAAGAAATTCAGTTATTATCTGAGGGGGGTGAATACCCACCAAAAGTAATAATCACAATATATATTAAATATTAAATATTTGTGCAGTACTAAAACAGTAATAAAGTTGAAATGCTAAACAATAGACATCCCCGAATGACTTAGGAAAATGGAATGAATTATAGCAAACAAAGCGACACCAAAATGACAAAAATCCAATGAGAGGAACCAGAGAGATGAATTTTCAAACATTTAGGTAGCAATAGTAGCAAGAAGCACAAAGTGCAATGATGGTCAATGGTCATGGTGGGACAGGACCTAGGAGCAATTTTACACTGACCACAATGGAGTACGTGTCAGAAAAACTATTTAGGTTTGTCATGGTCAAAGATTTTAACCTTCTGATTTAGTCCTTTACATTCCAATCCCCCACATTAGCACACTTCTAAAGTTCACCATGACCCGAGGGGAGATACTAAGAGACTCACAGGGTGGCAGGCTGAGGCCAAGAGGAGGGTTCTTTCCAAGTCCTGTTACAACTAGTCAGCTGGGCAATTGCTGTAAAAGGCATCTTGTAGCTTGCGGTGCCCCAGTAGCTTGAACAGGAGGTCAGCCTTATGACCCTTGGAGTCCACTTCTTTGTCTGGGGTATAACAGAGGGCAGGTAAGTTCCTCCAGGGTTCATGTAAGGTTGCCGGCAGCAGGTGCAGTCTTCTTCAGATCTTCCTTAGGTCCATGAATGTTTTGAAGTGGGTGCCTAAGGATGCCACTGTTAAACCTGACATGGCCTTGATAGTCCCCCAAACATTTTGCCTTCAACCCACCTGATTTCTGAATTTGCTTTTGTTGCCCTTAGGACTCTGTGCATGTTACCACTGCTTACCAGTGCTAAAGTGCTTAGGCTCTCTCCCTAAAACATGGGAAAATTGGCCTACACCAGAATGGCACATTTAATTTACTTACAAGTCCCTAATATATGATACTACATGCACCCACGGCCTATAAATTAAATGCAGCAAGTTGCTCTGCAGCATCCATTGTGCCACCCATTAAAGTAGCGCTTTAAAACATATTTCTGTTCTGCCACTATGGCGTGTGATGCATTTTTTAACTGCCATTTTGAACTGGCAACATAAACTGTTTGCCAGGTGTAAACCTCCCATTTAATACTTATAAGCAGGCCCTAAAGACTCATAGGGTAGAGTGCATTGTATCTCAAAAAGTATGGCATGTGTACTTAAGTATTTATATGTCCTGCCAGTGAAAAACTACTAAAGTCCTTTTCCACTGTTTTAAGTCCTGCCTCTCCCATTGTCTAACACTGGGATACGTTAGTACATTTAATAAGTGATAACTTTAGATTGGTCTGTTCGAACCGGGCAAAGGTGTCTTTATAAAAGTCATCTTTCCAAAATAAGTATTACAACTCCAACTTCACTAGTGAATTGAGCTTGTAGTAAATATTTCAAAAGTCTAAAAACTACATTTTGAGCTGTGTCCTTGGTGAAGATAACATTTGTTAAACATAATATTGTATCCCAATGCTTTCCTAAGGAACAGCCAACCTTGCTACAGTGGAAATAGGTTTCCTGGCATGATTACCATTAAACATTTATATGTCCTACTTTTAAATGCCATGGACCCCACCCTGTGGGCACAAAGACCTACATAGGGCGGCTTATAAATAATTTTTTCAAATGTTTTAGGCCTGTCAAAAAGAGGTTATTTTTATAGTTCGAATTTGCTGTTTAGAGCTGCACAGCCAAGCTACAATGGTAACTATGGATTCATGGCTTGCAATGCCACTGCAATTGACAGCATAGTGAATGCTGCAGTCCACTTCTATCATTTAATTTACCAGCGCTAAGTTATTTTGATAGCTTGTACTAGGGATGTTATAGGTAAATTAAATAAACCAATCAGGTGTATCCCAATTTCACCATGTTGAAGGTAGGAGTGCAAGTACATTGCAAATGATTAGCAGGGGTGGTGCGCAGAGTTCCATAGCCAGAAGAAATTGGGTTCATCAGAAAGAAGACAAAAAAGTCTAGGGTAACCCTGCAAAAAAGATCATATTTCCAACAGATAGGGTCTGATTTAAAAAGGTAACTTGCACTTTCGAGTAGGTTTGCACATTTGTAGTAGCTTACAGTTTTGTAGTAAACTTACACTCTTGATGTAAGTCCAGCACTACACCTGGCCAACTACTGGTACTGCAACACACTCCTATAGAAAATAATGGAGGCAGGGACTTACTACAAAAGTGTAAATTACTACAAATGTAGAGTTTGTGTATACTGGAAATTTTTAAACTCACTCAAAAGAATGTTACCACAAAAGTGCAGTTTGTGAACAGCACTTTGCCGCAAGTTTTGGAGTACAACTAAATTACTTTAACCCCTCCCACGCTGGTGACGGAACCTCTCCGTCACGCCCCTCAGGTGGGCTGTGCTGGTGACGGAGCGGTTCCGTCACGGCCCGCTCGCCGCTCCTGCGCGGCGTGTTATATTGAGCGGGCAGGGCCGTGTCGGAACTGCTCCATCACAAGCACAGCCCACCCGAGGGGCGTGACGGAGCGGTTCCATCACCAGCGTCGGAGCGCCACGCGGCCCCCCGCCCCTTAGCGCTGCGGCAGAATTGCCGCCGCAGCGAAAGGGTTAATGTGCAGTTTGTAAATCAGGCCCATATTATTTAAACTGTGGTTAACTAAGTTGACTAGATATTTAAGATTTTTATGGACCCATCTAAAAGGGAAGGTGCTTATGCAATGCGTCCCTGTGTGCAATGTAAGTGGGAGCACTTCGTTCTTTGGCCAGTGAATCCTGAAGGCCGAGAATATGGAGAAGAGGTCAACAGTCAATAGTAGGGGTGGGATGGAGGAAGGCTTGTTTGATAACGTTATCAAAATGTTATCACCATGGAAAAATAGCTTCTGAAGTCCAGCTGCTGTCATGATCCATTCTATGTTTACCTCTTATCTAACTGCTGCAGCTAACAGTTATATGGCCACGAGGAACAACAATGGGAAGAGGGGGCTGTCCTGGCTGTTGCCTTTTTTTTAAGTACCGGTATTTCGTCGGAGGAAAACCCCCCCTACAGTTTTTTGGGGCTTCAGTGTCTTATAGAGCCGTTGAACTCTGTAGATAAATGCAGGATAAATCCTGGCTTTAGATATAATCTATAGCCCCAATCCATGAAATCAAATATTTTTCAGTCTCCAGCAAGAAAGCAATTTTCATTGTGGGTGACTTGCTGAACAATATGAGAAAGCTTCCTCATGATGTCACTAAATGCTCTGTCTGGTAAAAAGCCTGCTTGGGACAGATGAATCACGTTTGTTATCACTTTCTTTAACCTACTGGCTAAGACCGTAGAAGGGATTTTAATGATCACGATAATTAGGAAAATCGGTCCGTGACTAGCATACTGCAAAGGTTTTTTTCCCCCAGCTTAGGAGTTCGGGTGATTAGTGTTTTATTAAATTCTCGTCACATTCCACCTGTCTCATCTCATCTGCTTTCGTGAACATGGCATGCCGTTTTGATGTGGTTCAAGTTTAGTTGATTTTGTGAAATTCTCCAGAGAATCCGCCTTCCCCTAGTAATGTCCCGGTCTCCATGTTTTAAAGGCCCCCTTAACTCTTCCGTGGTCAACTCTCCTTCTATATTGGATTGCAAATTATTTGGCAGGTGAGAATGAGTAACCAGCACGAAAGCGTTCCTCCAATTGGCTCTCGTGACTCGTCCCTATGCTGTGAATGGCACAGAAGTGAACAGTAATGCGCAAATTCCTTTTGGGAGGTCTACGGATGTATGAGAAATGTGATGTTTTTTTCTTCTCCTTATTGTTGGATTAGCCAAGGAGGACTCTCATTGATTTAACTGCAATGATAATAGATGGCCGGTTTTCTCCCTTTCTCATACTATTTAAGTCAAAAGGATGTTTAAAATGTATTGGGTAGTCACAAGTTCTGCAAACATATCTGGGGCGGATAACTAGTGTACATCTGAGTAGTTGTTTTGAGCTTGTCTTCTAATTGTGTTTGTGTGTTTCTTCACTGTTTGACTCTAACTGCTGCATCACTCTTCCGCTCCCCTCAACGGAGGCTCTGCCTTCCACCCTTACCATCTGCCCGAATGTCGCGTATTCCTCATATAGCATAATATTTGGCTAGGAGATGTTTTTCAGCTTGAGGTTTGTCTCTGCCTGTGTCTCTTTTACGTGTTCCTCATTTATACACATCACTCTGGGGATGAAGGCTTTGTTATCATGTGCCGAAGCTATGATTTTCCAGACGATTTATGTATCCTTGTTCCTTGCAGCAGCTACCAGTTAGTTCCAATAAGCTTTTCCCCAACCAGATTTTTTGGTTCTAGTCAAAGATTTATAGTACTCCTTTGCGCCTATGATCTCTGCACGTGACCCCTTCTTGATCGATTGCATTAGGCATGTCTGCGCAGTTTACAGGATTTATTGAACCATTCTTCAGATTGCCTCCTGCTCCGGATTGAACTAGATATTAGTGGCGCTCTAAATATGGACAGGCTGATGTTTTGGTTTGTGATGTATTGTGGACAAGAAGAAGAGCTTTCTCCCTGGGCTAACACATCTTGTAGAACAGTGGATATCAATGATAAGGTATTTTAAGATTTTACTTCATGCCATTTCAACCTCTGGTGGTGCTTTGCAGCCTGAAGGCCATTAAAAGTGGCAATACTAGAAGTGAAATGGGAATAGATTTCAAGGGTGAAGGAGAGCACCAGTGCAGAATGGTGACTTACTTACAGAGTTTCCATATATGCATTCCGTCCCAGTGATGGATGCTCAAGAGGATGTAATCTCTTATCGATATAAGATAACTATTGTTAAAGGGTGGTCGCCGGGTCATGTATGGTTCATGTCATCCATTGCAGCTGTGCGCTATGAGGTAGAGTCATCAGAGCTATCTAGTGCCTGTAGCTCTAAGATTGCTCAGGATGTATTTCTTTAAGGGTGGGATTCCCCATGCCGTGTCTTTGACCTGTATTGCATTGCAGTAATCTTCATAAGGTTCAAAGGGAGTATTGAAATCCCATGTAATGATTACCATCGAGCTGCGGTGGACACTCAGATCAGGGATCCAAGCAAATAGTGTCTGTTTGAGATTTCTACTGAGGGGACTTCTGGAGCATACCTTAAAAAGTGAAACGTGTAAGTCAGGGTGAAATGTTAAAAGCAGCTGTTGGATGCCTTTGTATACCGAACTCTAACATCACTTTAACCTTTTTTTAAAAAGTGAATTTCTGTGTTTTCAATGAAAGTGAAAATAGTATTAGCATACCTAACCATTACATCTCTTCATCCATGTGCAGTGGGGGAGGTACAGCCGATCCCTCATGAGAGGCCAATTCACAGTTGTCTTCCTTACTTTGTCAGCTTGCTGCCCTGCCCCCTCCTGTCTGTACTCCATTCTGTGACTGCATGTCCCGCCTCCTGCCCTCTATGGTCATCTTCCTGCTCATGCCAGCCTGCCCTAAATAGTCAGCTTGCTGCCCTTACCCACTCAACTCCTATGACCTGTCCTCCAATATATGTCAGAGTTATACGGCGCCCTACAGCCTGCCATATGGTCAGCTTTCTGCCCCTGCTGGCTTGCTCTCCATAGTCAGCCTTCTCATGCCCCCTCCTGCCTGCCCTACATTCTGTGTGTGTGTGTGTCTGCCCCTTCCCACCTGTCCTCCATGATCTGTTGTGCTGCCACTGTCCCTGCCACCTGCTTGTCCTCATTTTAGCTTCCTAGAGCACTAAGTAATAATTTTCTACAGTTTTACATGTTTGAATCAATCAAGATGTCTTTAGGTGTACCATATTTCTATCATAAACACAGAATTTTCGAGCTCAAGTATTTCATTAGAATATTCTAGGAGGCTGTGGTAGAAAACTGGGGACTTAATTGACAGATTGCTGCTGGTGTTAAAAATATGCATGTTTCAGTTTGCATGCCCGAATGTTATACGGATGTAGATAACAAATACAATTGACACTGGGGAATCAACCGACTGGCTTCTGTTAGTAGGACATGTTTTACTCAAAGTTTAAGACTTTGGGCTAGATGTAAGAGCGTAAAGATTTTGATTTCCAAATAGCGAATCTCGTCAAATTGCAATTAGGAAATCGCAAATTTGTATCCATGAGCAATTTGAGCCCTTAATTTGAGAGTCACTACACAGTGACGTCGAAAATTTAGATTCGCGAATGGCATTTGTACATTTCAAAACACCACTTTTCCTGTCAATAGGGTATTTGTGACTAATTCGCGAGTCACAAAACGTTTGTAAGTCTATCCCTTTATTCTCACAGTCGACCAGGGCCCTTTCTAAGGCGAACCTCCAATCTATGCTCAAGGACTTCAAGTCTGAGCTGAGTAACGAGCTCGGCCAGCCCACCGCTTGAGACAATTGACATCCTGATGTCTCCATACTCTCCCCTACTAAGAACTCCTGAGTGCATTGCTGAGCCAACACCCGTCCCACGAGCAGAGGAGCGGGACCCTCTATGATGTTTTCATTCCTCCCCTGCCCTGGAAAGCTGAGACCTAGCTACTTCTGTATGATGCCCGGCGGAGCTACCCCGCGAGCTATAGGGGAGATTGACTTTTGGCTCCCTATTTTGACTCTCACCTACCCAGCCGGACTTCGGGCAAACGCTTCTGCGTCTCTACTGAACTTATCTTCCCCCTCTCCCTTCCCCCTACCCTCCCCCTCTCTGCTCCTACCCTTTCCAGCTTCTGTCCTCTACCCTCACCTGCCCTTTCCCTTTGTCCCCACCCTGTTGTTCTGCGAACCTCTTCCCCCGCCACTTGAGAGCAAACTATTTTGTCTGATGCCCGATGGAGCTACTTGGTTTAGCTATAGGGGAGATGGGCCGTCGATTCCCTCCGTGGTCGTCACCTACCCAGTCGGTCCTTAGACAGACTTCCTTTCATCTCTATGGTTGTCTCTTCCCTTATCCTCACTTTCTCACCTCCCCTACCCCCCTCTACTTTTTCTCTCCTTTCTCTCCTCTCCTAATGTATTGCTGATTGTTTGATATTATGTTTACTGGCTGATCTTTTTCTGGTATATGGTTGAACCTCATTGTTGCACCTCCTTTCGTCTCTCATGTCGGCTCCTCCCGCATCCTCCCTCTATGTCTCTCCTTCTCTCCTCTTGCAATGTATTGAGACTGAACTATTTTGTCTGTTGCGCGATGGAGCTACTTGGTTTAGCTATAGGGGAGACGGGCCGTGGATTCCCTCCTTGGTTGTCACCTACCCAGTCGGTCCTTAGACAGACTTCCTTTCATCTCTATGGTTGTCTCTTCCCTTATCCTCACTTTCTCACCTCCCCTACCCCCTCTACTTTTTCTCTCCTTTCTCTCCTCTCCTAATGTATTGCTGATTGTTTGATATTATGTTTACTGGCTGATCTTTTTCTGGTATATGGTTGAACCTCATTGTTGCACCTCCTTTCGTCTCTCATGTCGGCTCCTCCCGCATCCTCCCTCTATGTCTCTCCTTCTCTCCTCTCGCAATGTATTGAGACTGAACTATTTTGTCTGTTGCGCGATGGAGCTACTTGGTTTAGCTATAGGGGAGACGGGCCGTGGATTCCCTCCTTGGTCGTCACCTACCCAGTCGGTCCTTAGACAGACTTCCTTTCGTCTCTATGGTTGTGTCTTCCCTTATCCTCACTTTCTCATCTCTCCTACCCCCCACTACTTTCTCTCTCCTTTCTCTCTTCTCCTAATGTATTGCTGATTGTTTGTTATTATGTTTACTTGTTGATCTTTTTCTGGTATATTGTTGAACCACATTGTTGCACCTCCTTTCTTCTCGCCTGTCGGCACCTCCCGCATCCTCCCTCTATCTATATCTCTCCTTCTCTCCTCTCTCAATTTATTTGAGACTGAACTATTTTGTCTGATGACCGATGGAGCTACTTAGTTTAGCTAAAGGGGAGATGGGCCGTGGATTCCCTCCTTGGTCGTCATCCACCCAGTCGGTCTTTTGACAGACTTCTTTTCGTCTCTCCTTATTGTCTCTTTCCTTATCCTCCCTTTCTCACCTCCCCTGCCCCCTCCACTACTTTTCTCTCTCCTCTCTCTTCTCTCCTCTCCTAATTGTATTGCTTATGTTTTGAATGCTTTGTGTAATTGTTGAACTTTTTCTGTTACATTGTTGATTCTCATGTTAAGCGCTCTGATACCTCCGGGTCTAGCCAACGCTATATAAAAGAAATTAACCTGCGGCTGCTGACAATATGTGCTCCCACTTCCCCCAACCCCCCCCTCCGCTCCTACTCTTTCCAGCTTCTGTCCTGGGCCGTGGATTCCATCCTTGGTCGTCACCTACCCAGTCGGTTTTTAGACAGACTTCCTTTCGTCTCTACGGTTGTCTCCTCCCTTATCCTCACTCTCTCTCCTCCCCTGCCCCCCACTACTTTATCTCTCCTTTCTCTCCTCCCCTAATGTAATGCTGACTGTTCTATTTAATGTTTACTTGTTGTTTTTCTGGTATATTGTCGAACCACATTGTTACACTTCCTTTTATC
Organism: Lissotriton helveticus; assembly: GCF_964261635.1. Taxonomy (NCBI): domain Eukaryota; kingdom Metazoa; phylum Chordata; class Amphibia; order Caudata; family Salamandridae; genus Lissotriton; species Lissotriton helveticus. Next base: position 1,408,024,756 of record NC_136069.1, on the reverse strand, counting down.
TCTCCTGTCGTCTCCTCCCACATCCTCCCTCTATTTTTGTCTCTCCTTCCCTCCTCTCTCAATGTATTGAGACTAAACTATTTTGTCTGATGCCCGATGGAGCTACCTGGTTTAGCTATAGAGGAGATGGGCCGTGGATTCCCTCCTTGGTCGTCACCTACCCAGTCGGTCTATTGACAGACTTCCTCTCGTCTCTACAGTTGTCTCTTCCCTTATCCTCACTTTCCCTCCTCCTCTACCCCCCACTACTTTCTCTCTCCTTTCTCTCCTCCCCTAATTGTATTGCTGATTGTTTGATATAATGTTTACTTGTTGATCTTTTCTGGTTTATTGTTGAACCACATAGTTACACTTCCTTTCGTCTCTCCTGTCGTCTCCTACCGCATCCTCCCTCTATTTATGTCTCTCCTTCCCTCCTCTCTCAATGTATTGAGACTGAACTATTTTGTCTGACGCCCGATTTAGCTACTTGGTTTAGCTATAGAGGAGATGGGCCGTGGATTCCCTCCTTGGTCGTCACCTACCCAGTCGGTCTTTAGGCAGACTTCTTTTCGTCTCTCCTTATTGTCTCTTCCCTAGCTCCTATCCTCTCTCCCCTGAATCTCTCCCCTTGTCTGCCCTGGGATCACACCTTACTGGACTTTGGACGTTGCCTTGACTCGTCTACCGGTTGTTGTCCCCATCACCCTTCCTCTCCTCTTCCCATGCTGTGTCTCTCATCCGCCCCTCCCCTTTCCCGCCCTCATTATCTGTCTACTTCCCGTGCTCCAACCCCTCCTCCCCGGAATCTCTCACCTTGCCTGCTTATCCCCTTACGTATTTGTGCTTATTGTTTATCTCGACCTTACATGTAATTATGTTGCCATTCTCTAAGAACTATGTAACCTTTGTAATGATGTAACCTGTAACTATGATCTGATGCTCATGTAAAGCGCTCTGATACCTCCGAGTCTAGCCAGCGCTATATAAAACTTTTTAAATAAATAAATAAAATAGTGTGACTTCATAGAAAATATGTGTGTTTTCTGTCAAAAATGTTTCATCAAATCCCAGCAGAAGATCAGTATTTTTCACTGGGGAAAATCACCTTAGATCACACCAAAATGAAATTAATTTGGTATCCCAAACAAATAATTTCTTTTTTTTACCATAATCTGTATCACTATTTATATGTGCTCTTTTTTATGAGTCACAAAACCTGCCATTCACTACAGTGTATTTTATTAGGGACCATGACCCCCGAGCACTCTAATGACTACCTCAACATGTTTATCCCTTTTGGAGTCAACAAGTCAGGGAGTCCCTTTGTGTCCCCCCCCCCACATGCCCTATGGGTTCAAGGTGTGCTCAACTTGCACACATATATTTTAATAATTCCTTTTCAGGACACAGGGACCATGTCCCTTGGTCCTGTAATGGCTACAACAACATATATTTCTGGGTGTCACCAGCCAGTCAGTATTGACTAATTCCCTCTAAAGTGTCCTATCAAAGCAACTCTAGACACTAACAGTCCAGCTAAACCTATTTATTTAACCCATTTATGACCACCCTGATCACCTCCTAAAGTACCATCTTAAACCTCTTCAAATGCAAATTTCTCTAAAATGGCTGGATGGATTTACACCAAATAACAAACATCATGTTTCTGAGTAATATTCTAACTTTCTGAAAATTACTGTATTGCTTCTTAAAATGTCCTATGAAAATGAACATGGTGAATCTACATTTTATGACTCTCCTTTTTCTAGTCCCCTGCCTGATGGATCACTGCAAAGCTTTCCAGATTGGAGCTGAAGATGATTAGCTGTTTTGGAAAGTTCTATGGAGACTCATCTAGTGGCACCTACGTTGTTAGCGAAAGAGAAAAAGGGAAAGAGTGACCTAACTTTAACTACACAACAGCAGTGCTATTTCCCACACATATACCCTCACTAACTCTCTACTGTATTTCGACATGGTACTACCAGTGATGCGATCAATTATGTAATTTTGAATGTCATCAGTGATGTCATTTAAGATGTCATGAGTGATGAATCATCTGAGGTCTTGACCAGGGCATGGAGGCAGCACAAATTATAGTTAGCTTAGTCAAGTATAACAGGTGAGCAAGAATTCGTGTAGGGGACGTTTGGCTGATTACCCTAGCACTTTTCAGAAATCGATTTGGATCTCGTATTCCTGAGATATGGTGCTCTGAACTTTTGGACTCCGCCCTTGAGGTGCGCCCGGGACGGGGTGCGGTACTGTAGCCGTCCTGCAATTGAACAACAACGGCAGGAGATCTGGCCTTGTGGGTCCCCCCTTCCTAAGTTTCGGTTTCGATTCCGTTCCGACTTGGGCCACGGATGTGGATGTCGTGTTGCGACTGAGACTTGGAGGCGGATCGGCTGTCGGGCTTTCATGTGACCTATTTGCTGGTTTGGCGACCTCTACCCGAGTTGTGCCCCCTTTTTCTGTACTTTTGATCCTGTACTTTGGGTGTCGGGCCCGTCGAACCTGGTGGCTTGTCCTGTGACGCATCTTCAAAATGGCGGGCAGAGGGGACAGAGAGACGCGCAAGACGAAAACACCTCTGCGCGGAGCTCCAGTTCAATCAAATGTCATGGACCGTTATACCCATTCTAAGGGGTCCCCCGGAGCTGCCCTGCCTGGTTCTAGTATTGCGTCTGAACGAATTTTGGAAGAGTCGGCGGAGCCCTCCTTACAGGATATCATGGGCGCCATCTCGGGTGTGAGGGAATCCATCGGCCTACAGTACGAGGCCTTGGCCCACAAACTTGACACCGTGGCTATTGAGGTGAATCTGATTCGTGCTGACCTCGGCAAGACGAATGAGAGGGTACAATCACTGGATATTAAATCCTCTAGCCTTACGAATGACGTCTCGGAGCTCCAAACAGAGATTGGAAATCTCCGTCGGGGGAACGACTTCATGACCCGTCGCCTGGAGGACTTTGAAAATAGGGCGCGTCGCTGCAATGTTCGCCTGGTTGGTGTACCGGAAAACCCTGAACCCCACTCGGTGGATCTCCTGGTTGAGGATCTGGTCTTGAACCATTTGGCCCCTTCTGGTCTCACAAAATTTTTCACGGTGGAACGTGCACATCGTGTTCCAGGGGGCAAAGTCAAGCCGGGAGCCCCGCCGAGACCCATTGTAGCGAAGCTTTTTCATTATAGAGACCGGGACGCTATCCTGCAGGCCTCGCGGGTGAAGGGCCCGGTGGCCTTTGAGAATGCTACGGTGAACTTTTACCCGGACTTTTCCCAACAGGTTCAGAGACAACGTATGGAGTTTCGTGGTGCCAAGAAACGTCTCCGGGATCGGGGCCTACGTTACGCCATGCTCTTTCCCACTAGACTCCGGGTTGAATACAATGAACGTACCCTTTTCTTTGATCGGCCAGATGCTGTTAATGACTGGCTGGACTCATTGCCTGACTGTCCTCCTGAGACAGACTCCGCCGCTCACCCTGGCGGTGCCGAAGGTGGTGCGGAGATCTAACTGTTCGGCTCTTATGTCTTATTTTGAATACATTCTCAAGAGTGTTGGCCGGCGTCCCTCTACATTGTGATCATTCTGTCTTTTCGTTTGTTATTTTTGTTCTTGCTGAGGTCGGGGGGTGGATGGAACGGAGACCTTTCCTCCTCCGGGGTCTTTGTGTAGAATAGGGGTTCTTGGGCGACAGGCACACTGCAGGTTGGAGTGGCTCTTTAGCTTTTTGCAGGGGTGCAGGGTGGAGGGTGTTTCTCTTCAGTTTGGGGGAGGGGGGTTGGGAAGTTTTTTCTTTTCTGTGTGTTGTTTTCAAGGCGAGTTGCTCCTGTGTTTGCTGCTGTTTCTGATGTCTAGCTCATGGACGAGGGGTCTTGGCTCGGGTGGTTGGGATGGGGGGTAGAGGGTTGAAATTTCTTTCCTGGAACGTTAATGGCCTGGGAGATCGTATTAAGCGCAGTGTGGTCTTAAAATGTATACGACGTTTGTCACCGGACATTGTTTTCATGCAAGAAACCCATTTGATTGGTAATGTTTGTTATGCGATGAATAGATGGGGCTACCGCCTTGTGGCGCACTCAGGGTTTACCTCCGGATCTAGGGGTGTGGGTATTCTTGTTCGAACCTCCCTCCCCCTGGCTATCGATGAGGTGATTCATGATGACCGTGGGAGATATACTGTCCTGGTGGGTAGATATGAAGGCCGCACCCTATCTCTCTTCAATGTTTATGTTCCCCCGGGTTTGCAGGCCTCTACTTTTACTGACTTGGGCCGTGTTCTGTTGGATCTCCCTGATAGCACTCTCTTTCTTGCCGGTGATTTTAATTCGGTGCTTTCCGGCCTTCACGATCGCCATCCCCCTAGAGATACCCCGCAGGCTCAGCAGTGGTTGGGTGGGTTTTTAGATACCTTTGGCCTTGTGGACTGCTGGCGACTGTTGCATCCTACTCAGCTCCAATACACCTTCCATTCTGGGGCCCATGGCAGTCTGTCCCGGCTGGATTATTTCCTGATGCCCGCAGCCCAATCATCGGCGGTTCGTGAGATTTTACACTTGCCGAGGGGTATTTCTGATCACTCGCCGCTCTGGCTTCGTTTCGAGGTTGGGGTAGAGGCGGCGGGCCGAGTGGCTCCCATTAACCCTTGGTATCTTTCCTCCCCTGAGACTCGTACCCTCTTGCTCAAGTCCATGGATGCATATTTCCTGGAAAATGAGGGGTCGGTCTCTTCGGCTGTGTCCCTGTGGGAAGCTTTTAAAACTGTGATTCGTGGACAGGCCCTTTCCTTGATTGTTGAAGCTAAGAGGGCAGGGAGGAAGGAGGTGGTGGACCTTGAGGGGGAGATCTCTGCTTTGGAGGACGAGTTGGAATCTGGTGTCACGCCTGACAAACTCCATGCCCTGGGTCTAAAACAGTTTGCATATAAATCTCTGGTCACTGACGCTGCAAAGGTGATGTTTCGTGAGCAGCAGGGCAGATTGTACGATGTGGGTGACAAGGCGGGCAAACTCCTAGCGTGGTTGGACAAGAAAGAAAGAGTTAATCGTGTGGTGCCCGTGATTCAGTCTGCGAGTGGTGAGAATGTGATTGATCCGACCGCCATTGTTGATCGTTTTGCAGAATATTTCCGTGTGGTATATGCTCCCGTGTCTGTGAGGGATGTTGCCGACTCCCGCCTTCTTCTGCGTGATATCACTTTGCCCTGTGTCACCGACTTGGACCGTATTGCTTTGGACTCCCCTTTTACGAATGATGAGATAGCCAATGCAGTTCGATCGCTCCGTTCGGGCAAAGCACTGGGCCCGAACGGTTTGCCTATTGAGTTGTACAAATTACGCCCCGATAAGGTGGCGCCGTATCTCCGCGCCATGTTTCTAGAATCTCGTGAGCAGAACATGCTTCCCTATGATCAGCGTCTGGCGACAATCGTCGTCATTCCCAAAGAGGGTAAACCGCGTGACCTCTGTTCCTCGTATAGGCCCATATCCCTATTAAATGTTGAACCTAAGGTGTTGGCTAAACTTTTGGCGACCCGTCTCCTTTCGGTTCTTGGGGAGTTGGTCCATCCGGATCAGTCTGGCTTTATCCCGCATCGCAACACTGCTCTGAATTTACGTCGCCTCCACGGCGCGCTGGCGAGGGCGGGGCTTTTGACTGAACCGGCCATTTTGGCGTCCCTGGATGCCTCCATGGCCTTTGATACTGTGGAGTGGCCCTATTTATGGGCGACGCTTGAGAAATTTGGATTCGGGTGCGAGTTTATTAGCTGGGTTAGGCTGTTGTACGCGGAACCTCTGGCGCAAGTTGTAGTGAACGGTAGAGTGTCGACCCCCTTCTCCTTGGGCAGGGGTACCCGTCAGGGTTGCCCCTTGTCCCCTCTGTTGTTCGCGCTCGCTCTTGAACCGTTGGCAGCCTGGCTCCGTTGGGAACCGTCCCTTAAAGGTATTCGATGGGCCCCGGACTTCGAAGACCGCGTCTCGCTTTATGCGGACGACATCCTCTTGTATCTTACTTCCCCTCGCAAGTCTTTATCTGTTTTATTTGACGTTCTTGCGTCCTTTGGTGCTAACTCAGGCCTCGTCATCAACTGGTCTAAATCCTGTGTATACGTTTTATCTGGTATCTTGCCTCCGTTGCCGAGTAGACTTCCTCTTCAGGTGGTCCGGGATGGTTTCAAATACTTGGGGGTTTTCGTTACCTTGGATCCGTCCCTTCGTTTTGATCGTAATCTCCTTCCCCCGTTGCTTAGGCTCCGTTTGGACGTTGCCCGCTGGCGCAAACTTCCCCTGTCTCCACTGGGTCGGGCGGCCCTGTTTAAGATGATGTCACTACCGCGGTTTCTCTACGCTCTCCAGAATTATTATGATCCTATCCCCAAGACCTATTTTCGGGAGATTGAGAGCCTTCAGAGGCAACTTATTTGGGATGGGCGACCGCGCATTGCTCTCGCGAAACTTTCTATCCCGTGGTACGATGGGGGCATGGCGCTCCCCGATATTAAGAGATACTACTGGGCTTCCCATCTGTCCGCTATTAATCACGCTATGTTCTCTCCGGGTCGTAATCCGGCGTTTGAGATGGATAAACTTCAGCTTCCGGGAGGTGACTTTAATAGAGTACTCTATTCTCGCTCCGCTGGGCGCCATCTTGTGGGACCTACTTTGACTGCTTTGACAGTGTGGCGTGCTGCGAATGTGAGCCTGGGCTGGGAGGATCGCTTGACGTTGGCGACGCCGCTTTATGCTTCGGAACGTCTGGGCGGTCTTTGGTCTTCCAAGGGTTTTGACCGTTGGGACTTGATTGGGATCTCTAAAGTGGGGGATGTATATTCTAAGGGTTCTGTGCGCCCGTTTCAGGCCCTCCAGGCTGACTATGGCCTGAGTAGTCGGGAATTCTTTCGTTATTTACAGATCAGGCACGCTTTGGTTTCGGTGTTTGCTCCTGGTGAGATTCCGCCTGACTCTTCCCCACTTGAAGACCGTATCCTTGACGGACATCTTCCTGATAGCACTATCTCCCTGATCTATAAAAAGTTGATCAACAATCGGACTGACTTATTGGCCCGACTTCGGGAACAGTGGATGGGAGATGGGTTGGAACTTGATGATGAGGATTGGCAATCGGCCCTCTCCTCTCCGAAGGAGGTGGCTATACCGGCTCGACTCCGTCTGGTCCAATTGAAGATCCTTCATCGGGTGTACGTGACGGGACCGCGACTGATGGTGATGGGCTTTTCCTCTGATGGACTGTGTAAGCGTGGATGTGGTTTGCGTGCTACTTTCCTGCATATTCTTTGGGAGTGCCCGATGGTGGCTGCTTATTGGGTGGCCGTGCTTGATCTGATGACTGTGGTGACGGGGATATCCTTGCGACCGGAACCTCGTCGCTGTCTTTTGAATGTTTGGGAGCCCACGGACTATTCGGTGGCACAGACTAGATGGGCCACCCTGGGCTATATGATTGCGAAGCGAGATATTGCGCAACTCTGGGGGGCCTCCAGGCCCCCTGCCCTCTCGCAATGGGAGGATAATATGGATTGGTCCATGTTCCGTGAGAAAACTGTTTATGTGGCCAGGGGTAGACCCAGGGCATGGGTGAAGGTGTGGGGTCAATGGAACGAATACCGTGGCGACATTTGTGCTCCTCCCCTTGTGGACACTATCGAGATTACCCTATCTCCCTAGGCTAGCGTTCCCGGAATCTTCATATAGGGACTGAGCTGGTGTCACCGGCTCTTCCCCCCTTCTTCTTCCTGATCTCTGCCCCCCTCCCCCCCCCCCGCTCCATACTCCTTAGTGCTTAGGATATTATTACTGCACCTCCGCTGCTGTCCCCCCCCTTGCGTCCCTTGGGCTGACCTTCAGTGATACACTCTCGCCTTTTTGTATGTTTGTTCTTTCATATATATAAAACCTGTTTTGGTCCTGTATTTAATGTGGAGTATTGCATTGTTGATTGACGGTTACCTCTGCGGGCTTATGTGATATGTGTCTACTCCTTTTTAGCGGCTGGCCCGTGTGGTTGTAGGCCCATCCTTGTACGTTTCTGCTTGCTCAAATAAAGGTTTTTAAAAAAAAAAAAAAAAAAAAAAAAAAAGTATAACAGGTGAATGTAACCTTTTGTTTTGTCAGTAGATTTGTAGGGTTTTTTTAACATAATCTTAAATCTTAGAAAAGACTGAGGTAAAGGTTAATGGCCAGAGGTTTTTGAATAGAATTTTTTGTGAGCAGTCCCCTTAGCCTGTAAATATTATTCTTCAATGAATAAGCATTGGTGCTATCTGTGACTCTACTGTAAAATACCAATTTGCAGCATTTTCATTACTGTTTCATAGCTAGGTTAGTTTGTCAGGTTTGAACAGTTTTGTATAATTCTAACATTAACCTATTTAGAATTGTACAATAATGAAACTTGACAAAAATGAAACAGGCACATTCCACATAGAATCGTTTCAATGTGGGGCAGAAGTACACAACATGACATGAACTATCATCACCACTGACAAATTAAATTCTGATATAATTATAGAATAGTCTGGAGCCATCCTTACAATTTTTGTACAAGTTAATGATAGCCTAAAGTTTCTGTTTTTAGGTGTTTACACAGGTAGAAGCAAGATAGAAGATGTGTACTCTACCAGTAACCAGATGACAGTGTACTTCATCACAGACAAGACTGGAACAAGAGCAGGATTCCTGGCCAATTTCACCACCGGTTACCATCTTGGTATGCCAGGTATGTAAACACTATCACTTCAAAGCATACATCAAGTTTTATTCACATTTAATAACAATATTTGATGACCGGCACTAGTAGATATGCATTTATAAAAATAATGTCTGTAAAATGTATGACTAAGTTATTTTTTTACAGTGTGTAGGAAATTCGTCTCTTTTATTCTTTATCTCCCCATTTTTTTTATTTATGATGGTGGTTACTGACTCAGAAAATGTCCTGGACTCTGCTAACAAGGCCCAGGCCAGAGCCCAGTTTTTTGGAGAAATGTATAATTCCAATTGGCAAAGACAACCTACCTGTAGGTCCCTAGTATATGGTAGGACATGTGGGTTTAGAGATCCCAGTGGACTTATGACGTCTAAGTGTGCACTGCTTTGGTGTCTGGTGTCATTTTAAAGTCAGGCCTGTGTTTGAGGCTGATTTTAAAATAAAGCTGTGCCCAAATTTGACTTTAAAATTAAAAGTGCTTTTAAAGTCCACAACAAAAATTGTATTACATTTAGGTTGTCCCTAATGTTTGCCCTAGGTGATCCAAGAGTAGGGTGCATTGTTATAAAAAGCAGGGACAATATACATTTATTTTATATGCCCTGGTAAGGAAAAACTGCCAGAGTTGTTTTTTTTTCACTATTGTAGTGCTGCTAGCCCCATAGGCTAACATGGGAAGGCTTTAATAAACATAATAACGTTTGATTGGTGCTAGCAAGACATATCATTCAAAGTATCAAAATAATTGTTACAATAAATCTAACAACTTTCCAGGATTGGATTTATTATAACTATTACAGAAAAGTAGTTTTAGTGCTTACTATACTGACCTTAACTAAAGCAGCCCTGTAGCAGCCTCTTCTGATTGGTCAGCCTTTAACAGCCTGAGCCAAGCTGCTACCTGAGTAGGTGTCAAGAGGTCTGGGGCTGCAACAATACAGCCATTTGGTAGGAGGAGATTTGCTACCTGTAGAAGAACACGGGAGAGGAAGGGGTCTGGGGAGATACGTTGGACTTCAAAGGTAGGAGAGGAGATGTCATAAGACACAGGCCAGCAACCACTTTCTAAATTACCAGCCAGATGAGTACCTCCCTAATAAGATTAAGAGAGGGGCTGGAAGGGTAGTGTAGTCAGATATTAGCCACACTTCTGGGTTGGGTTACACAGACACACACACCAAGGAGAGAGGTTCCCCATTATAAGTTTTGGGAGAACGGTGCATTCTGGGTCAGAAATATGCCACACTTCGAAGGAACTGGTAATGGCAGAGGCAGGTGGCTTTACCCCTATTGTTTATGGTGTCCCCCTCTCCTGCCTGCCCAGAATGGGGATACATGTGGGAGAGCTGCAAAGTCTCCTCAGATCACTGCCTGGACATCAGAAGAAGCAAGAGGAAGGACTGCCCTGCTGGACTCTTGGACTGCACTACAAAAGACCCAGAAAGACTGCACCTATTGCACTCACAATGCTCCACAAAGAGGGAAATATGTCTGACTCAAAGGAAAAATAGATGGCTTCTTGATCAGCAACAGGTAAAACAAAGCGGGCAGAAGCAACCTGCCAAGTCAAGGAAAGGATCACCCCAGCTGACCAGTTGAATCTGGATTTTTCCTGGACTGTGCAGGTGCATTATGTGAGATTGTTTCTCAGCCCCCAAGGGCAAACCAGAATCTCTGGACCCTTGGCTGGTGCTACTGTACCCTGATTTTCCCCAAAGGAACTAAGAACTAACAGGATCTTAAAGTCTGGAAAATGTCTGCAAAGCTGCCATGGCTGGATCGAACTCTGGATCTGAGGAACTGGAAGACTCGCCATCAAGAGAAAAGCTTCAAGAAAAAGACATACCCCCACATGCATCATCCCGGCCGTTTGCGAATTCCAAATTGCGAAAAATAGCGAATCGCAATTTGGAATTCGCAAAACGGGATGCATGAATATTTTCTCATAATATTAGCGATTCGGTAAAAATCACATTTTTTACCGAATCGCAAATATTATGCGAATTGTAATTTGCTAATTCGCATTTCCCATTGATTCCTATGGGCCAAAAGGCCCATAGGAATCAATGGGAATTGCGAATTTGCAAATTAGAATTCGCATAATGTTCATGCATTCCATGGGTGCAGGGGGGGGTCCAAAGGACCCCCCCCTGCACCCCTGAAATGTATTTGTAAGTGGATGTTTCACACACACATGTCCTAAGGACATGTGTGTCTGTAACATGACAGTTTTAAAAATGCATTTTTTAACGTTTTTGAAGATTTTCGCAAATTAACACGAGGGTCAACCTCATGTTAATTTGCACTTCCTATTTCATGATTCGCATTTTTAAAAAAATTGATGCATTGCATTTAAGGAATCGCACAAATGCGATTCCTTAAATGCATTCGCATTTTTTAGAAATGCAAAAAAATGCGAATTATGAAAAAAAGTTTGATGCATCCCAAAAATGGTTTTTGCATTCGCAAACGGCCGATTTTTCCGATTCGCACCGTTTGCGAATGCAAAAACCAATGATGCATGTGCCCGTAAGTGCCATATGTATGAAATTTTGGATTTGCAATATCCAATTCGCAAAGTTATAGAAATCACTATTTGCCAATTCCACTAATACCGACTCCTATGGATTCGCAATTAGAAAATCGCAATTTTTGAAATTCTAAAATTGGGATTTCCTAATAGGAATTTGCAAAATAAAATAGGAACAGTTGCATTCTGGTTGCAGAATGATGATGTCAGACCAGGAAGTTTACAAATGCAGGATGTGACCACAACCCAAACGCCTAGGAAGGTGCTGGAAGCACGGAGTGCTCCTGCATCACTACTGCCAGGATATCACACCATTGCAGGAGAACATCATGTCCAAAGAAGATGGGAACATGGATTCAGGTAGCAGGAAGAGGAAGGTGACATTTTCAGAAAAGGAGCTGGAGTCCATGAAAGACAAATGTGTCTCACATATGGACCCACTGTTTGGGAATGCATCTTTCCTAGTGCCAGAGAGCCAAAAAACAAATATCTCTACCAGCATCTTGGAGAAGATGAACTCCGTAGGTGTCACCCAGCAGGATATGCAAGCTCTGGTATGACCTGAGGTCTCCCACAAGAAGGTGGCCAGTAGGGCGGCTGAGGGACGTGGAACATACGGCGGACCCTCCAAACACCTCTCCCCACTCCCATGGAGACACTCATGGAGGGTACCCTGGAAACAGAAAGTGTGATGGAAGTGTCTGACATTGACACCTCCAATTTTACAGGCACCAGCCATGGTAAGTTATTTCTCATTTACCTACATAATATAACATAACATAATGTTAGCAAATACACGTATCATACCTCACAGCATGAAAAACCCCATTGAGATGCTTACCCTACCGGGAAATGCATCATGGGAGTTATAGTTCACATACATTGCTTGCTGTACTTGCCCTGATGACTACACCAAACATATCTGAATATCATACACATGTCACAAACACAAGAAGCCCAGTTTCAACAATATTGTGAACAAACATTAGACATTTATTTACACTAACTATAGCATGCATTTCCATGGATCACACCTCCGATATGTCAGAAACAATTAATACTGAAGGGGCTGCTGACATGTGGAAATTGAGGGCACACAATGATTATCTACTCAGCCCCAACTCCAACTGCTAGGAAAGTAGCCATCTCACCACTACCAGAGTTTGTGGACAGCGATGAGGGACAATCACAGAGCAGGGACACCACAACATCTCTGGGCAGGACAAACAGACAGCGCAGAGGCCAGCTATCAGCAGTCCACAATATTTAATTATTTGTGTGTTTTATAGAGCGCGCGGCTACCCCAAATGAGTGTCCCGTCGCTAGTAGATAGACAGCAATTGGCACATGACCTAATCCTGGCGGCAGAATAGCCAGGTCTTGAGAGACCTACGAAACTCAAGTTACGACTGAATCAGGCGGAGGTGGAGTGGAAGTTTGTTCCAATGTTGGGTGGCGCACACTTCGAAAGATTTACCTCCTGATCTAGTTTTTTTTAATCTGGGGGTGACAAGTAGAAGTTTCGTGTTAGAGCGCAAAGCTCTAGAGTGATTGTAGGGGCGGAGTCTCTTTCTAAGATAAGCTGGTCCTAGACCTTTGGCTGCCCGAAAGGCCAATGTCAGTGCTTTAAACTCGATTCTTTTGGTTATGGGGACCCAGTGCAGCTTCCGCAGGCAGGTGGATATGTGTTGTCTAAGCAAGACGCCACAAACCAGGCGGGCTGCAGCATTTTGGACCCTCTAGAGTATGTGGTGTAGGCCTTTTGACAGACCCAGGTAAAGTCCATTTGGATTGTCTAGATGCGATATGGTATGTGCATGGACCACAGTTTTACGAGTGTTGCTAGGCAGGTAGTTGATTAATTTTTTTATCATTTTAATTTTACTAAAGCAGGCGGCAGAGGCTGTCTGAACCTGGGTGGCAAAGGACAGACAGTTGTCCCACCTGATGCCCAAGTTCCTGACCGAATCTTTGGGAAGAGGGGCAACTCTCAATTCTTCTGGCCACCAGAGTTTGGAGGCAAGGGGGGATGGTTGGTTAAAGAACAAGACCTCGGTCTTATCTGCGTTGATAATAATAATGTGTCAGACAACATGTCAGAGAATTCTCCTATGTTTGGTGTTTTGGAGAAGTTCATCATCTCTGTACAGCATTTGCAAACAAAACAAATAAGGACTGTCAACAGGCACCTGCTACAAATGTCTAGGCCAATGCAGCAACTGGAGAAAGATTTGATTTGATTTATCATTTTATATTTTTACATTATATCCTACATTATATCCTTCCTACCCACCTGCGGCAGACTGAAGACTCCTCAAAACCTGGCTCTTCGAACAGTAGCGAAGCTACCACCCCCCCCCCCCCCTCTCAGCGCCTTGAGACACTCACGGGTAAATAGCGCGCTCTACAAATAGATTGATTGACTGATTGATTGATATAGACATTTAATGTCTTGGCATTGCTGCTTTCAAGAGAGAGAAAAGATAATAAAAGAAAATGCTGCTCTAATGACTGAACATTCAGGTATTCAAAGACTTTCAGAAGGAGAATAGGTCTGGGCAGGTTTTTAAATTCATGGGAAGAGAGTTCCATAGTTTTTGCCTTCCTAAAATGAAACTCCTACCTCCCCATGATGCTCGCTTGACCTTAGGCAGCTAAGTGCTTAGCATCTGAGGATCTGAGTTTCCTGGGAGTGGTATACCAGACAAATCGCTCCTAAAGATAGTCTGGACAAACGTTGTGCAGTGCCTTAATAGCTATACAAATAGTCTTAAACTCAATTCTCTTTCCCACTGGGATGAATCAAAGCCTACAAAACTGAGTTTGTGGAGGGATTGTTTCTGGATGCCCATAAATAGGGCATTCCCTTAATCCAATTTGGCTAAAATTAGAATAGTGATTGCAGACTTTCCTAATTATTCTTAAGGTAAAAAATACTGATTCAATCAGTCTAGCCAGTGGGGTGATAACATTGTTAAAAGATTGTCGTGTATTTCTATAGGTTCTGAATCGATCCCCCTATTCCTGACCCTATTCTGGTTAAACTACCTAGCTAGTTAACTAAGAGTCAGCCCATGAGGCAAGAAAACCCCCATGATGCAGATACCGTTATCTGACGCAGTCACACTACGGCACAGGAACGTGTTATCTGATTAGGTCATAACGCTTGAGATCTAATTAGACAAGCGACATTCCTCCAGCCCCTGATAAGGCATACGACGTTCTCATAACAAATCAAACCTATGACAACCTGGATAATCCGTGCGGCCATTGTTTTGATTTCACAGAGAACTTTAGTAAAGAATGTGCTAACGAGCAAGTCGTATGACATCTTTATTGACGTACCTATGTCCATCCTTACGTCAATCCCGGCACCTTTAAGGTATAAATATTGCCGACCTTGCCCTATGCAAACACAAGCGTGGTGACAAGACGGAGCAGCCATACTTGCCGAAGCCGAGAGCAGAAGCAGACCCCGCTGGCAGCAGCCCCGCCTTCCTGACGCGCTGAGAGACGGGCTGCTATCTCAAGCCGAGAGACCCAGCACCGGCGCTTCCGGGTAGCCCTCGCAGGCAGCCTGGAATATCGAGAGCAGAGAAAGAGATACCATTCCTCATTCATCCTAAATTCCAGGTACAGAACTGAATAACCCCTCACAGAGAATTCTTTAGTTATTCACTTGGCAAAAACAAACTTAACTTAAACTGTAACTTTCTATTCCCGCCCACGCATTAGACTTAGGTCAGGTACACGGGGTAGGCGTATTTAGAAACACCAGTTGAGTACGTTTAGTCAAATGTATATGTGTATGTAAATATATTTTAATCATTTTAAACATCATATGGCTCAGAAACCATATCAATGTTTTTACAGTATTATTTTATACTATTGCTTCTAATGTATGCACTTTACTTAACTATAAGTATTGCAATAATATCGATCCATTTCTCTTGTACGAGAAAAGAGACTGATCAATAAATAACATCTTTTATTGAACACGCCCGTCTCTTCCTTTTCTCTACATTCTGATGAGACTAAGAATGCACGTACTGACTGAGTAAAATAATTGCCTTGTGCTCACACGACTCTCGAGATTGACTCTTGATTAGGGGAGAGCAAAGTTGTCATGTTCTATGGTTGTCAGAAACTAAATCCCTTCTTGTCTAATCAGGGGAGTTAATTCCTTCCTTGAACATTCGAGAAAGTTTCTAGCGAACTCTGAGCTTAGCTGGCAAACCCAAAAATTAAGTCTAGTATCGACAGTAGTAGACCTAGTTAACGTCTGGTCTAGGCCTTTACTGCTGTAGGTACTATTCCAATGCGCAGAGCCTATTGGGAAAATAGGAGCTACACTACATGGCGCCCAACGCGTTTGGAAAGGGCGATAAAACTAACGTAAGACATTTAGAGTAACTCAGTCGTGCTTTCTCACTCAGACCCCTTTTCCCAAATACTCCAAAGACGTCTGGAGTGGGTGAAAGGTTATTATATCCTCCAAAACCTCGCAGGAGGGAACTCCTATGTATGGTTTTTGGTCTAGTCAACGTTGAAGGATAAAACAGTTCCAGAATATTGTGCATCTAATCTCTGTTTCCATAAGAAACCTGATCTGCAAATAAAAATAATACCATCCTGTCAGTAAAATGGGAGACAGTGATGGAGAAAGAGAGGCAATTAGATTAGCTACTGAAATAGCAGATGCTGATGCTAGACGCAGACGCGGATATAATACTCATTCCGGTCATTAAAAGGAGATCTATAACCTTAAAACTTATAGAAAATGGACTGACACCTAGAGGTGGCACAGTCATATTCGTAATTGAGGCACACGAATATCGGCAGACAGAGGTATACTATACATGGATACATTTTCCAGCAGCAAATGCTGTAACAAAGTACTTCCACTATTACAAAGTAGAGGAACCTCCTGAAACGTACACTCCTTTCGAGGAGGTGGAAGTACCACTCAAATTCCAAGAGCATTTGCTCTTATTTGATGGCGCCCTAATACATAACAATCACATTACAAGGCTCGGTCCTTTAGGAAGACCAGGAGCAACGTGGCCGGTCTTAGCCGGATACACACCACATCCAGACATCGAAAGAATGCCTGCAGCAGAGCTATTAATACAGCTAAAACAACTACTAAAAATTCATAGACAATTAGTTCAGTATGTAATGCGGACTTCAACAATTCAGCCAGCGATTAAACTTCCACAGCTGACCCCTCACCAGGGGAACACAAATAAAATTACACCACAGAACATCCAATCCTGCCTAGGTAAAGTTCCAGCTAAACGGGAACAGATACCATTCTGGTTGGCACAGAAAATTACCCAAATAGAGGCGGTGTTTCCTGACACCACCCCGCTGGAAAAACACAGGATTCTGACTATATGTCTCCCAATGGGAATCGCACCACACATTGAGGACTGTGACACTTGGGGTACAGTCTTTGCTTCCATCTACACAAAAACGCACGGTGTTCCATCCATTTCGGTAATACCAGATGTGCT
Source organism: Lissotriton helveticus (assembly GCF_964261635.1). Lineage (NCBI taxonomy): Eukaryota > Metazoa > Chordata > Amphibia > Caudata > Salamandridae > Lissotriton > Lissotriton helveticus. The sequence continues at coordinate 1,408,007,991 of NC_136069.1, read as the reverse complement.
AAAACAAATTCAAGATGAATACGGTCCAGAACCTGCTTTAACTCTTGGTATGAAATTACTGAAAGATTTCAAGCAGGTCTCGGCTATATTATTAGCCAACATAAAAGGTGAAGCAGCAAACGTGGCGATCCGCCAGAGGTTAAAAGAGACAGATATAGCAGACCAACCAGCTGAAATTGCCGGAATCATAGAAAAATCCTATGAAGAACTAGGCAGAGATAGTCTAGGTGGAATACCAGTAAAACCGCAACTGACTACAAGTCCAGAAAAAATGTTTTTTAATAATAATAATAATTCACCAAAAAAGAACTGGGATGGAAATAAACAATCCAATCCTAAAGAAAAGAAATTCCAGTCCAGAGGAAGGTCTCCTAGGCGAAGAGAGAAATCTCCAAACCCGAGACAAAGGTCACCCCATAGTGACCCCTCTGGGAATAGATATAACCTTAGAAATAGGGATAATATTAAAAAACCTGATAGAAATCAAGACATTGATACACGTCCCTCTCAATCTTTTCAGAATTCCTCGCAGAAATCGGAAAGAAGAGGACGATCAGAAGAGCACGCCAAGTCCAAAGACAAGGAACCTGCTCAACTGAAAAAGAAATCACAATTTCCAAAAAAGAAGGTAGCCAGTATCAAGGTAGTTAACAATGCAGAGAATACTGAGGACACAACTGAAAAACGGAGAGTGGGCTCAGACAATGCTAGACAGCGCAGCAGAGGTGAGCATAGCTCGCAAAGTCGTTATGAATCATCTGGAGACAGTGGACACGAATGAATACCTTCAAGTGGAAACTGCAGATACCAGAGTTAGCAAGCCCCACAAAATATACGAGATAACATTACGTATAGAGGGAGATAAGACTAGGAAAATTAGGGGACTATTTTGGGATAACCTCTCCAAAGGCTATGACATCCTTCTAGCTGAAAAAGACTGGCCACCAGAGTTTGTCAGGGAGTGCCCTCATGGCGAAGAAGTAATTATGCCTGCCTTCTCGAATCAAATACCGATTCATAAAAAATATACACTTGCTAGAAAGTGGGCAGTGGCCTTAGCACCTGCTTTATATAAAAATCATGTAGGATGGGATGAGGATTCTCCTCCTCACAAAGTCCAGTTAAAATCACAACCAACTGCACAAAGGCAGTACCCAATTAAGCAAGAAGCTAAAAAACAAGTAAATGAAATACTAGATCAGCTAGAATACCAGGGGGTGATTGAAACTTGCACCTCACAAATGAACAATCCTTTGTTTCCGGTCGCCAAACCAGACAACTCATATCGTCTAGTTTTGGATTACCGACACCTTAACACATGTTGCAAAACCTTTGCAGTGCAAAACTCACACAGTGCTGCACTAATGAATAACATAGTGCGCAAAAAATACAAAACAACCTTGGACATCTCCAATGGATTCTTTTGTCAAAACATAGCACCAGAGAGCAGATATTTAACAGCTTTCTCAGTAAATGGCACTCAAAAACAATTCTGTCGGTTAGCCCAGGGGTACAAGAACAGCCCGGGGGTATTCTCAGCGAGAGTAACAGAATTACTACAACTATATGATGATGAAGCATTATCTTATGTCGATGACATTTACTTAACAGATGATGACTTGGAGACTCACTTGAAAAGAGTGAACACCATAATACTTGGTTTCGCTGCAGAGGGTTACAAATTCAACTTCAAAAAATCCAGATTTGCCCATCTGACGGTCCTATTCTTAGGATATGAGTTATCAAGTGAAGGTAAAAGCCTGGCAGACAATTTCCTAGAGAAATGTGCCGTAATCCAAGCTCCTAAAACACTAAAAAACCTACCGTCAATTCTAGGCTTCCTAAATTTCGGAAGAACATATATTGCAAATTACGCAGAAAGGGTCAAACCCCTTTATGATCTAATTAAACCAGACTTTAAAAGATCCAGTTGGACTCAAGCACACACAGAAATTTTGAGATCCTTACAAACAGACATGCTAATTAAAACAAAATTAGAAACCCGTGATAATACACGCAACCTTGTGATCCGAGTCATCCCGGGGAAATGCGGATTCACATACCTGACCTCTAATGAGGGAGAGAAGGTACCAATTGCATTCAAATCACATTTGTACACAAAAGCTGAACAGAGATTCAGCAACAAAGGAAAAATGGTTCAAGCAGTTCAAACCGCAATAGCTAGAGAAAAAGACATAGCTGATGGTAGACATATCACAGTCAGAACAGCTGAATCAGCCTTCGAGGCACTAACAACACCGTGTAATTTACCAACAACAACATTGAATCCGGAATGGATACAATGGGTGAATTCAATCACAACGGACAAAGTATACTACTACTTTGATCCAGAACTAGAAGAATTGAAAAATCTAAAATATGAAAAGACGTATCCTCTGCCAATCGACATTCTGCCTCTACGACATTACGCCTGTGTAATCTATACAGACGGACATGCTCAACCATCCGTTTGGGGAGAACAAGCATACAACCCCACATGTGAGATTACAAAAGAAGTGTGGCGCGGAGGTAAACTAAGACCTCTATTAACAAAGACACACTCAGTAGAAACCAATTCAGAACAACAAACTGAAATATTAGCTTTGAAAATGGCGCTAGATAATGCGGATCGCGAATTCCCGACACTTATAGTGTCAGATTCATATTACTGCGTCAAATCATATAACAGCGATTTGCAGACATGGATTCAGAACGGTTACAAAGATGACACAGATGCACCAATAAAGCAGAGACTGCTCTGGGAACAAGTAGCTCTTTTGAAAAAAGAACTACCAAAGACTCACGTGACTCACACACTGAGTCATCAACGTGATGGCGTTCACGTTGCAGGGAATTCATTGGCTGATGAGGCCGCGAAAGCAGCTGTGCAAACGGCTTCCGTAGCAGCCGTCACCCGGTCAAAAACAAAAATAGACAGCGAAATATTACAAGCTGTCAGCGCTTCAGAAAAGGATTCGATAGAACCACTCCCTAAAGGCTTTCCAGTAAAATACTCATACATAACTGATGAAAACAATGTTCCTTTTGCTCGAATCCCTGGAGTGGGGGATAGGGCAATTCCAAACATGGAACACAGATTAGGACTAATAATAGCGGCACACGAAGGGCTTGCTTCTACCCATGCTGGCGTCTCAGCCACAGTATCATTATTAAAACAGAGATACTGGTGGCCACAAATGAGAAGACAAACAAGGAACTATGTTCTAGCATGTGAAATATGTCAAAAAATGAAAGTATCAACTGTGAGACGTCCAGCACAGACGCCCCTTCTAATCTCGGATAAACCATTAGCATGTGTTTATCTAGACCACTGCGGTCCCTTACAAAGGGATGGTAACTATAAATATATCTTGGTCGCAGTGGACTCATGCACGAGATTCATATGGATGTGGCCCCAGCGAACGGCTGACGCCAGAACTGTTATAAAAGATTTGCGGGTCTTTATCGGCACATACGCAATTGGCATTCTGCATTCGGACAATGGTCCTGCTTTTAGCTCTCGGGCTTATAAGGAGGCCATGGTCAGCATGGGCGTGCAATTGCGGTACTCTTGTCCATTTCACCCTGAGGGGAACGGAATTGTTGAAAGAAAAAACCGTGACATAAAGCAATCTATAACGGCAAAGGTATTAGGTTCGGGAACTGGGTGGGTCAAACATCTAATAAGTGTCCAACGTAGTCTAAATAACTTGCCAAGAAATTCTCTGAAGGGATTCAGTCCGTACGAATTATTATTCGGAACTAGGATGTTGATCTCTGACCTTGATAGTCAGACTTCAGTGGTAATAGAAAAAACCTTTGATGTCAAAGACCGTTTGGCTATTTTGCAGGACTTAAACAAAACAAGAAAAGACCTGAGCAACATACAGTTGAAACAACAGCCAACGACCACTGAAGATTCACCACCTGTCCCAGCAAGACCTGTCTGGATTCCAAAAGTCGGGGATCTAGTCAGGGAGAAGATCGCGGTAAAGAAGGAATTTGGGCCTTCTTACAGAAAAGCAGTTCCTGTCTTGTCTGTCAACGGGACAAGATCAGTTGTACTACCGCCACTTGCTGGAAAAAAGGAGAACCGAGTTGTATCCATCGACCTGGTGAAACCACAACATGTGGCCGATAACAAACAGTAGGCCAAGTGGACTCCCAATAAGTAGCAGAACACCAAGGTTTGCTACCAGTACAGAGGTCCTAACAAAGAGGCTCATCACATTCGAAACGCCTAAAGAAGAACAACAAGGACTATGCAACAATGCAATAGAACTCAGACCTCTGAAAACCCAAATAAAGACATTTAGCAGAGACACACCAATCTACAATGAAGTTCCAAGTGAAAATGCAAGAAACAAAAATCCTGAACCAATTGGAACAATTGACAGAACTGCATCTGGTTACTTCATCAACTTCGATGATTCCTCTGAAGGTTTCAGCGAACAAAAGACACAGCCATCATCAAAATCCTTTAAAGACAAAGCTAAGGAACTTTTGAAACAACTGAAAGAAACATATCTGGTTACTCCATGGATTGAATTTTGGGTGGGTTTTGGTGCATTTATCCTCATACTTTGGCTCATCATGGTATTTACCTTGGGACGCTTCATTGAGGGAAAATATGCTAAAATGGACACAGCAAGTCAGAACATCAACTTGGTCCTCAAACCACACACATCTTCACACGTCGAGAAACGAGAACTTTCTTCAGAACTTTCTTCAGCCAACTTCACAGCAATTCCAATACCTGGTGGGGTAGCCTGGGACAACACTGACTATGAAATTTATGGTCCGGTCGAGATCCTGAAATATCCACACCAAATCAAGATCTCCTTGAGTGATTTTGCAAAACCAAACTCATTTGCTGATGATTGGGACTTTGAAAGTATAAACAATATGATGTCTGACTTAGTAATGTCTGCTAAATTTACAAAACATGATTATTTGCAAGGTTCTACAAATTATGATAGTATGTATTGCTATAACCATTATGGTAACAGTTTTTTGCATAAATCTGCACAACCAAGAAATGTTTTAAATTATAATCAATGGGAACATTGTGCTACACCTCCAAAAGGGAGCTCTAGAACCGTGTATGACAAATATTCATACTTTCAAGGTTTTAACACTAGTAATGCTGAAACATTTTATTACAAATTGTCAAACAAGACAGGGATAAAAACCATGATAACCAACACAAAATTGATTTATTCTGATTCGTTCTTTGAAAAAATGAATACTTTTGGATTTGATTATTGGGACAAAAATGTTGATTTGAAAAGTGTTTGGGGTACAAAAGAATGGCAAGTACAGGGTTTAGAAGCTTTGTTTAGAGCCTGCATGATCCCAGAACAAATGATATTTTTAAATGACACTGTTCAACAAACCACCTGTCTTGGCTTAGCCAAAATCAAAGATTTAAATAACCTGTCTATTCCAAAGCCAACAATGTTTAGCAATAGCTCTGAAACAGATGAAGAAATAGACATAAACCATATACTTAACCAAAACAGAACACATCCTGATTGGAAACAATGGTTGATCTGGCCCACAGATACAAATAACTGTCAAGATAGATTCCTGAATAAAACACAGGGTTTCAAAATGACCAGGCCAGACCCTAGATATCCCCAAAGACATCACCCAGGGATAATAACAACCTACAGTGTGGGCAAATTATGCCTTCAATGGCTACAAACTTCCACACTGCCTGAAATTAAGCAACACCTAACTTTACTTACTGATGGTGCTGACTTGCGTGATTTCATACTGGGACCACGCAAACAGCGTCAAAAGCGTTTCATAGCAGCCTTTGTATATGCAGCATACAATGAGGCCTGGAAGGTTACTCAAATTGAAACAGCAGAAAGAATACGGGAAATTGACCGTATTAATTTGGAAAAATCACTTTCTGTAGTGGACAATGGGTTAATGACTCTGTCCTCCAGAATTTTTTCATTGGACAGCATTGTGTCTTCAGCAATCGATATATTATCGCAAGACTTACTGTTATTACAACATGGACAGTCACAATTGCGTTCCATTGTACAGCTTGGCTGGACGTTACAAAATCTGCGTTCAGGCTATGTGCCTTGGCGTTTAATCAACACAACGTCACTATTCCAAATCTTTAACCTTACTGATAGACAAATCGGTATGGCGCAGAAGGGTGCTGATTATACAATCTTGAGCATTGAAAAACTAGAAAGATTACCAATGACAATGTCAGAACGACCTGTCAGTGAATGGATAATCCACGGAATCATAAATATTCCAATCTCAACCTTCAGGTTTCAATACTGCCAAAAATATATACAGGCTGGCATGTACGAGAAATTGGGAAAGGGGTACCTTAAAACAACTTGGAACCTGCCCTATTCACATGCATGTGTCAGTAACAAAGGACAGAAAGTGTTTCTTAGTGGCAACAATTGTGCTATGTCACTAAGCGGCACGCTTCTGTGTAACGGTATTAGTTTGCACGGAGCCTGTGAAGGGAATTCATACAACCTTTCATGTCACCAGCAAGGCGCACCTGCAACTGAAATAGAACCATTCTTTCAAAGACTCTATAATGGGAGTTACATTCTTATTGTAGACCGCAGATGTTGTAGTCTTATGCCCGGGACTCCTTATCTCGTCACTACGACGGCGAAGGTCAAGTGCTGTGGACGTTCTTTGTTCCCCAGCTCCTTTCCAGACAGGGAGGCAAGGGCATGGCCCGGTTTGAAAATTACTTCTATTCGAATAGATACTTTAAGCAGAATGAAAACAGTGCTTCTTCAGACGCCCACAAGGCTCACGTCATCTAAAGAAACGTATGATCTACAAGTCGCAAGGACGACTGCAGAGATACATACATTATTATCAACTAATTCCCCCGTACATTTCGCGGAAATCCTGAGCGAAATCTTAAATATTTCTGATACCACTGGGGTCTCACAGGTATTTAAGACAGTATTTTCGATGGCATTAACACCATTCAAAGCCATACTGGGTATTTTTCCAGATTTCGTCCATTCGATTTTTGGCGGACTTCCCCTGATCCTGGGACTAATTGCAGGAATCATATTCCTAGTCCTTATTTTTCGTTATGGCAACCCATGTCACAGATCAAACTCTCGCGACAATGGAAGATACGATCCTAGCCATTGGATACCGGGACCGGATATCAAAAATCCTGGGACTTTCCCGGCTTAGAGACCTAAACATGACTTGGTTTCTATCATTTCGACCAATGTGGCAAAGGTGTGTTTTACCTGTACTAAGGTGTCTGCTATGCGGAGAAGAATGCGTGTTAGACACCTGTCTGACGCTACAATCGGATGCGCCGGTGGATGCAGATACACTGTTGGTTCCTACCAAGGTTCACGCACTGTGCTGCCCTCAAAGGCTGCCAATTCTGATGACGGCATTCCTGGAATCTTCACCACTACGATTGAAGGGTAGTGAAGTTCGAGATGAAAGCAGCATCGAACAGGTACGACCTTCTGTCAGCAATGCAAATCAGAATGTCAATGGAGACAATCATGCACACGAATGCATGGTTACCCCTATTTCCGACTTAGTGGAACTTTCCCATGAAGCTGTTGACAGTTTTTTCGAAAGCCTGAATGATATGATGTTCTCTCCGGAACAGAAATAGAGACTTTTGAGTAAACTCGCACACGGCGTTCCCTGAATTCGGCCTTCAACTTTAAAAATAAAGTCACATGAACAATTACAATCCAGTTCACGGACAGCAACTTTTTTCAGCAAGCCCTTAAAAAAATTTTCTATATATTTTTTCCCCGGGACACTGATCTTCTGCTTAAAGTAAGAAACTATTCCTAGAGAACTAAGATTTCTATTTTAGATACTTTATATAGACTTTAGCTGCCCGCTGGTATGTTCACAAATATTTTATTATGTGATGAAATGGTCTCGACCTTCCTTTCTGTATAGCTATATTAAGAGCCATTTCATGTGTATTTCTCATATACCAAAAAGCAATAATGCATAACAATGCGTGTTTAATTTTGCATTTAATTCATAGCTTAAGTGCATACAATATATATGACTGCAATTTTTCAGTATATTTGAAAATTTCAAAATGCATTTATGTATTTTGGGGTGGTAAGGTATACACTATACTCTATAGTATGTTGTACTATGTTATACTATGCATAGATTAGTAGATATGACCATAGTTAGCGTGGAGTGGGTGTCGTGTATTTCTATAGGTTCTGAATCGATCCCCCTATTCCTGACCCTATTCTGGTTAAACTACCTAGCTAGTTAACTAACAGTCAGCCCATGAGGCAAGAAAACCCCCATGATGCAGATACCGTTATCTGACGCAGTCACACTACGGCACAGGAACGTGTTATCTGATTAGGTCATAATGCTTGAGATCTAATTAGACAAGCGACATTCCTCCAGCCCCTGATAAGGCATACGACGTTCTCATAACAAATCAAACCTATGACAACCTGGATAATCCGTGCGGCCATTGTTTTGATTTCACAGAGAACTTTAGTAAAGAATGTGCTAACGAGCAAGTCGTATGACATCTTTATTGACGTACCTATGTCCATCCTTACGTCAATCCCGGCACCTTTAAGGTATAAATATTGCCGACCTTGCCCTATGCAAACACACGCGTGGTGACAAGACGGAGCAGCCATACTTGCCGAAGCCGAGAGCAGAAGCAGACCCCGCTGGCAGCAGCCCCGCCTTCCTGACGCGCTGAGAGACGCGCTGCTATCTCAAGCCGAGAGACCCAGCACCGGCGCTTCCGGGTAGCCCTCGCAGGCAGCCTGGAATATCGAGAGCAGAGAAAGAGATACCATTCCTCATTCATCCTAAATTCCAGGTACAGAACTGAATAACCCCTCACAGAGAATTCTTTAGTTATTCACTTGGCAAAAACAAACTTAACTTAAACTGTAACTTCCTATTCCCGCCCACGCATTAGACTTAGGTCAGGTACACGGGGTAGGCGTATTTAGAAACACCAGTTGAGTACGTTTAGTCAAATGTATATGTGTATGTAAATATATTTTAATCATTTTAAACATCATATGGCTCAGAAACCATATCAATGTTTTTACAGTATTATTTTATACTATTGCTTCTAATGTATGCACTTTACTTAACTATAAGTATTGCAATAATATCGATCCATTTCTCTTGTACGAGAAAAGAGACTGATCAATAAATAACATCTTTTATTGAACACGCCCGTCTCTTCCTTTTCTCACATTCTGATGAGACTAAGAATGCACGTACTGACTGAGTAAAATAATTGCCTTGTGCTCACACGACTCTCGAGATTGACTCTTGATTAGGGGAGAGCAAAGTTGTCATGTTCTATGGTTGTCAGAAACTAAATCCCTTCTTGTCTAATCAGGGGAGTTAATTCCTTCCTTGAACATTCGAGAAAGTTTCTAGCGAACTCTGAGCTTAGCTGGCAAACCCAAAAATTAAGTCTAGTATCGACAGTAGTAGACCTAGTTAACGTCTGGTCTAGGCCTTTACTGCTGTAGGTACTATTCCAATGCGCAGAGCCTATTGGGAAAATAGGAGCTACACTACAAGATTAGGGCTCAGTAAAGAGTCTTGAGGCACCTCACATGGCAGGCAAAACTGGTCAGAAATGAATTCGCCCATAGAAACATGATTTGTTCGGATGTACGTTGTTACAACACATGCTTTTACTACGCATGCCTTTACAACGCAGGTTTTTCAACGTAAGTCATTACAACGACTTGCGTTGGGGGGTGCTGGATAGTGAATAGTTTAATTTACTATTCCAACTCCAGTCCCCGTGGATAGTAGGGAAGGTGTTGGATAGTAAATTAAACTATTACCTATCCTAGAGCACCCCCCCGCCCAATTCGTTGTAATGACTTGCGTTGTAATACCTGTGTTGTAATGGCACTACGTGGTAAAAGTTGCGTCGTAAAGGATGTTTCCCGATTTGTTCTGCCCATTATGAAAGATGTTATCAACTTAAAAGCAAGACCCCTTATATCCAATCAAGAGTGTATGACTGACTGTATCAAAGGCCGCTGAAAGATCCAATAATTTCAGGGCGGCCCAGCCGCCTCCATCTATAATGGAACTCATATCCTCTGATACGACTACCAAAGCTGTCTCTTTGATGTGTGCCTTTATAAATCCATATTGGGTGGGATCCAGAAGTCTGTTATTATCTATAAATGGCGTACGTTCTATATTCAAGTTTGGCAGGGATGGGAAACCTACAGATGGACCTGTAATTGCTAGGCTCTTGAGGATATATGTTAGTCTGTTTCAGTAAATGTAGAATTGAGGCTTTCTTCCACTCAGAAGGGAAATATCCAGTATTATTAATTTAATTAAAAACACCTGGTCAGTTGAATACTTAAAATCTCTGGGATGAGATGGCCAGGTTTTAGGCGACACAGGTCAGGTTGCACTACAGATTTAGTGGATCTGATTACATTAAAAACCTGCTCCGCACTAAGCAAAACAAACTTGTGCTCATCCCTCTGCTACACATGTACCCTCCTGCTGCCCCTGTAAAGGTGGTAATTCATCATCAGAGTCAAATTCAGGCTCTATAGGGATGTTGTGCAGAACCTTCTTCATTGTGATATTGTGTAGTATGGCACATGTGGTGATTGCAGCAAGTCTCAGGTCTGTACAGGTGTGTTCTGCTGGTCTTGTGGAGGCAGCAAAATTGGCACCTCAGGATCCCAAAGGCCCTCTCTATGATTGAACACATTGTCCTCTGTGCCATGTTGTACTGCTTTCACTTCTTGTCCTTGAAGTCAGGTATGGTGTGAGTATCCAGATATGTAAGCCATATGCACTGTCATCTTAAGAGCATGAGAAGGAAAAACATTAGGCTACATTACACACACTGTCCTGCCCACTGTATTTTGAGTCTGCAATTCTCTTACCTAGTAAAGTAAATCACCAAATTCACCCTGTGACAGTCAGATTTGTATTCTACTGTGGCGTAACATGAATGAGTCGTGGGGGCTGCCTGGAAATCTGGCCACAAGGTCTGTTATGATAGAGGAGGCATCACAATACTATCTGCACATTGAGTAAATGTGAGCTTTTCCTGTTCCTGCATTTGAAATTTAGTTGCTGAGGGGGGACATATGGCAAGATGTGTGCCATTAACACAGCCAGTGACATTGGGGAACTATGCTCCTCGGTAGAACGTCAATTTGTTCTGTTGCAATAACTGGGGGGTATTGGGGACATCATCTTAAAAGCAGCCGTTGACAAAGTCCCTAGGACTCAGCTGTGGGAAAAGATGTCTCAGTGGGGGAGCCGGCGAAACTGTTGGAGGCAATTATTAACCTCTACTCCAACACTTGGGTACAAATTAAGGTAGTCGAATTTCAAAGAACCACTCAGAAAATTAACAGCAACATAGGCCTAAAACAGGTTTGCGCCTTGGAACCCTGCCTTTTCAACATTGACACAGATGAGCTGGATAGCCACAAGCCCCAGAGTCAAGCGATCCTCCCAGGCTTGGTCAGAAGCAAATTAGAAGTCTGCAATAAGCAGATGCTATCATCTTGCTCAGCAAAACACTGATCGGCCTGCAGCGGTTGATAGACCAATTACTAGGATACACCACCAACCTTAAGCTGGGTCTTAACTTCAGCAAAACCAAGGTATTTCGTTTCACGAGCCTACGCAACATTGGGCAGTCCAAATTCCACTAGAGGCCCAACGGCAATACACTAGAACCTGTAACTTCTCACAAGTACCTCAAAATATATCTAGACTCGCACTTAAGTTACAAAATGCACCAACTATCGATACGAACCATAGCAAACAACCAGCTGTTTACATTTAAAACCTTACAAAAAAAGACATTAAACACCTCAATCCACCATCTCCTTCGGATCATGGGCCCTAAAATCATGTCTGCGATATTCTATGGCTCCGAACTACTCAAAGAAAAGATGCAGCATGCTTAAACACCCTACAATCAAGCCTCTTCTAAAGCCTTTTCGTGATTCCACAGCACGTCTCACAAGCCCAAATCAGCTCTAGTTCATTCTACTCCATCAGGGCCCAGTCCGGGACTAGGCCTTACTGAAATTTTGCCGGAGGTTGAGGTCAGTGGAAGCGAAATCGCTCTCACAGCAGTGCTGGATGGAAATTGAAAAGTAGGCCCATGATAAGAAGTCCCTGTTTCCTGTATTACAGCAATCAATATCAGTGCTGCAACTAGAAAAAGTTTGGCTCACCCTCATGGAGTATTCTGCCTTCAAACAAATCATCAACAGTGCAGTCAAGTGCTTATCATACATCACAGACAAGGCTGCATTAGCAAACAAATGGCACATGTGGGCAGTCATGCCAGTAGACACAGCTTGTGGTCCCCAACCCCTACCTGTCTTCCCACTTCTCTGAGGCCAAGAAACATGAACTGATGCTACGTCGCCTGGGTATCTTTTGGTCGAAGGATTCAGTGCCTGCTTGGAAGCAGTCTTGATCCACCACTCAGTGCCATCTTTATCAGATATACCAACAAAATGTTGCTTACCTTACTATGTGTCTGTCCGGCCATGCTTGAACAGAGGAAAGAACGTCTACGTCCATCTTCAAGATATTTGAAAGTCATGTCATGCCACCCAGCTGTAATAGTCTTAGTAAGAGAGGAAAAGGTGCAACTTTCATGCAAGTCTGTGAGGTTTCTCAACCTCACTTCTAAGGAGGTAGAAGAGTAGAGCACCTGATCTGACTCACTCGGTGCCCTTGACTTCCCAGATGAGGGTCGCTTCAGCACAACTGGCACAGCACACCAGCTACCTTTAAGAAGCTGGCAGGGCACAGCACCTCAGTCTCTTGGTCCCGCTCTTAGCTTTTATTCTCAAAGAGGTACACACATTCATGTCCTGTCATGTCCTGGTCTGGGTTGCAGCTGAGTTGCTCCTCCAAGGTCAACAGGCTGTACTCCACCCTTTCACCCTGTCATTGAGACCAGTTATATCGGCCCGATAGACCTCGATTCTACAGTCAGCTTGGAAATCTTGGAGTGCATGCCCTCCAGGTAAGGACCCACTGTGGTGATCTTCTGAAAGATGTAATCTTTCATAGGAACTGGAGAGGGAGGTTCCAAGGGGGGGGATTCCAACCTCCATGAAGAGCAGCTGATTGGTTGTCTTTCCAGAAGGCATCGCTGGTTTAGCAGATGGAAGAAGGGTGTACAGATTGGGTGAGGGCTCCAGTATCTGGTTAGGTGGTGTGCACCATGGCGAGGAAGAGCAGATGTCAGCTACCTGGGGCCAGTGTTCAGGAGGCAGGGCGCAGCCTTCCAGTACGAAAGGTCCCAAGTCAAAGAGAAGTCCCTGTCCCATTGGTCGACTGTGTCCGGCCTCACATTGACAGCCGACTAGCCGAGGGGGCCTATGACCCTATAGCATTCCAGAGTCCTGTACTGCCCCAGGCAAAGAGGCCTTGCGATAGAGTTCTTGAGGTAACCTGCTCTTCAGTCCAATGAGGTAGTGGGGGGAATATGGGGTGCCCGAAGCCCACAATGAGTCACTTCAGGCACGGAAAGGAGTTGTAGAGAAAGCGAAGCCAGGGAAAGCCAGAGGGAGCAAAAAGAGCCCAGAGAGTCCAAAAGTGCCCAAAAGTACCCCAGAACAGGGAGTCACCCAAGTGCTGTCCAGGGAGGGCTGCTGCTGCTGAAGGGAAGGCAGCAGGACCCTCTGTGAGGTCTAGAGCACAAAGCTCACTGTACCCAACAGGGACCTAGCCCAAATGGGCCTCAATTAGTCCATGCAGGGTAACAGGCTATCACCGCTCTCCGCCCACAGAAGTCAGGAGCCAGGAGTGGGTACGCTGCCATCCTTACGGTCCATGTGCTACGATTGGCTAGTAAGCCCTGCCTCAACCCATTGGCACACTCCAGTGTGGCCACGCCCTCTTGTGAGACAGCCATTAAAGATAATGGGGTACACCCTGTGTACCTCAGAACCTGGGTATGAGCAATATAATATCCTGTGAGTTCTGTTGTGTGAAAACAATTGCTTAGCAAACCTATTTACTGATTAACGGTATCTGTACTAGATGACACACGTCATCTAGGACAGATACAGTTAATCAGTAAATAGGTTTCCTAAGCAATTATTTCCACCCAACAGAACTCACTGTAGATTATACTCCTGTGAGACGGAGAAGGTCCACCATGTAGCTCTATCACCTCTCGCCTGGTGGGGGTCCTGGCCAGTAGTGTGCAATGCGGGAGGATTGGGCCCGGGGACCACACCGTGAAAGAGCCATCCCCTCCGTAGGTCCCGAGAGTGAGAAACGCTAGATACTAAAACAGTGAGTAAGCAATCACTTTGTCTTTGGCTTTCATAAGTAACTCACACAGAAGAGGGAAGAAAGACACCTAATAATAAAAAGCTTTCTGCATCATTTCTTTTATATTTAAAAATGGGTGAACAACCTTTACAACGCAACTTTTACCACGCAGTGCCTTTACGACGCAACCTTTACAACGCAAACCATTACAACGCATTGCGCTGGGGGGGGCGCTCTAGGATAGGGAATAGGTTTAATGTACTATCTAACACCTTCCCTACTATCCACGGGGACTGGAGTTGGAATAGTAAATTAAACTATTCACTATCAAGCGCCCAAAAGCATTATGCGTTGTAAAGGTATTCATTGTAAATACCGCGTTGTAAAGGCATGCGATGTAAAAGTATGCATTGTAACGTCATACATCCTTAAAAATGTGTTGTAGTGTAGAACTTTATTTCCCAACGATTAAACTTTCTGCCATTTCATCCTGACATGCTTTTTATTGAAATTTGCCACTGTTCTATGGATGGGTTGCAGTATCACGATAATGGTTTTGAAAACTGATAGGCCCTCTCTAAAAAATGTCAACTCACTCTCGGTATTGCTTTGTGACGAAGGGCCTCAATTGCTTTAGCTATCAATGGTGCAGTAGGAGCAGTGGCACCAGGCCCATTGTGTAATATGCAACTGAATTATCGCAGCAGTGTATTCATATCTACCTGGCATAAGGTGTTAGTTTTTTTGCTTCTATTAGGGTTGACAAATGCAAAAGAAACAATTGATGGGCGGAATGCTAGACAATGCGAACATTCACCCCGCCAGTCACAAGGATCTGGGTTTAATCCATCATTCTTTTGCTCACCACACCACCCCAGTTCGGACCCAGCCATATGCAAATCAGTCTTGACCGTGTTCCTTATGGGAACAGTCCAGCCGAACTGCCAAGCCAGGTCCTCCCTGGACTGGAAACAAGCATCCTGGGCCTGGTTTTGGGGCATCACCCCATATCAACTGGTCTAGCTTGAATTCAGTGGTGCAGTGAGCATGGTACTCACATCTGGGCATACCCTTCCAACTTAGGGTGACAAATGCAAAAGAAAAAATTGATGGACGGAATGCTGGACAATGCAAACATTAACCCATCATTCACGGCACCCATGATTCAACACTGCATGATTGTGTTTCAGCCTTAAGGTACAGCTTTGAGCTGCAGTTTCTAACTAAAGTTGGCCTAGAGGACACTTCACAACACTCTTCAAGAATATTCTTATTAAAGTCTTGCTTATCATCTTGTAACTAATACAATGAACACCATGAAAAAATAAAGTTCTTTAGTCTACAAGCTACCAGTTGTTAATAAACTGATCTCTTGCCGGACATTGTTTACAAGACCTTTGTCAATATGGTGCAGTGGTGGACCAAATCATGCAGAATGGTTGATTAAGTTATACGGCAAAAGAAAAGCCAATTATGTGGCATAAAAATGCATTTTATGCAGCATAATATGCTATGGAAGGAGGCTTATTTGCTACATTTGGTAGCATTCCCATCAAGCTATTTTGACATTTTGACACAAATGGATGTAGCGTGCCTGAATAAGGAAGTGACTTCTTTGTATGGTTACTCTCATTTTCTGTAGACTGATTCTGCTGGGCTATGATCTCTGCTCACTGGGGCACTGCTGTCCAGTACCCAGTGTATGTACTCTGACCCCTTAAACATTGTAAACTTGGGTAACTCAGAATTGTCATAATAGTCTTTCCATAATGCCATTACATATGGTGTAGGATAGCAATGGCATGTGTAGGATAGCAATGGCATGAAGCACTTAAATGGCACCCATGCCTGCATCACATGTTGTGCCATCCACTCATCTGATAAAGAAAAAATGGCTTCAGTCCTATCTTTGTTGCCTGACTCCTGCAGCTTTTAAACCTGCAGGAGAACTTGTTTAAATAACCCTTTTGTTAACAACTGCATTTTGCATATAGAATTCTTCCCTCGATTCCTTCCCGTCTATTTCCTTGGACTCTTTCCTTGCCTTGCTTATTAAAATCAAGTCCGGCTCTCCAGCCGATTGTGCTCCTGCTCGCGTGCTGAGAACTCTCTTTACCTCTTGCCCTACCACTCCTCTTTCTCTTCTTAACGCTTCCCTTTCAACTGGCTTCGTCCCCTCCTCATTTAAATCTGCGATCGTCTTTCCTATTCTCAAAAAACCTGGTCTGGATTCTTCTCTCCTCTCTAATTTCAGACCCATCTCTCTCTTACCCTATCTTGCCAAAATTCTTGAAAGTTATGTTACCTCTTGCCTTTCCTCTTACGTGGAGCAGAACCATCTCCTCGCTTCCCATCAAGCGGGCTTCCGCTCGGGCCACTCTACGGAGTCAGTGGTGCTTGCGGTTCTTGATGAGCTGAAAGCCAAGGCCGATACCAACTCCCCCCAAGCTCTGGTTCTCCTCGACCTGTCCGCTGCGTTCGACACGGTTGATCATACCATCTTACTTGACCGTGTCGGCGCAGCGGGCATTCGGGGCTCTGCTCTCTCCTGGATCACGTCCTTTCTTACAGGTCGCTCACAAGCTGTTCACCTCTCTGGTTTTTCCGCTTCTCCCCTCCCGGTGTCTTGTGGGGTTCCTCAAGGCTCCTCCCTCTCTCCTCTTCTTTTTAACCTTTATATTCGTCCCCTCATTGTTTCTCTTCTTGATCTGGGGGTCTCTGTGTATAATTACGCAGATGACCTCCAGCTCGTCTTTGATCTTTCCTCTTCTTCTCACTCCTTATCATTTTTTCGCTCCACTCTGGTTTTTATTTCCGGATGGATGAGCGCCAATCATCTCAAGCTCAACCCAGACAAGACTGAGCTTGTCTTGACTGGTGGCTCATCCAGTCCTTGGTTCTCTGCCTTCTGGCCCCCCATCTTTGGTCCCCCTCCTACCCCGGTTTCCTCTGTTAAAACGCTGGGCATCAAGGTCAGCCAGGACCTGTCAATGCACGGCCAGGTCAGCTCTGTAGTGTCCTCTTGCTTTCTCTCCCTCCGTCTGATTCGAAAAATTTCCAGTTTTTTTTCCCTGGATTCCCTTAAAATTATCATCTCGGCCCTTATCACCTCCCGCCTTGATTATGGAAACAGCTTGTTCGTGGGCATCCCCGCCTACGAAACTCGCCGTCTCCAAGCAATCCAAAATCTGGCTGCCCGTCTTATTTTTCATTTTCCCAAAACTCACCACATCACTCCTGTCCTTAAATCACTTCACTGGCTACCTGTTTTGCAGAGATCCCTATTTAAACTAGGGTGCCTAGTCTTCCGGGCTGTTGATCGCTCTGCTCCGGCGTTCATCAATACCCTGATCTCCACTCACACCCCTGCCCGTACCCTCCGTTCTTCTACTTCTGCCCTCCTCACTGTTCCCCGTTTCCGCAAATCCCGCACTGGTGGTACCAGATTCTCTGTTCTTGCCCCCCGGTTCTGGAACTCTCTCCCTCTATCTATGCGCTCAATTCCCATTTTCTCACACTTCCGTAAAGCGCTCAAGGCCTTCTTGTTTGCCCAGGCATACTCCTGTTAACCTCCTCGGCCCTGTTCTGTTCTGTTCAGTAGAGCTCTCAGCGCCAGGAAGCCGCTTGGCCACCGTGCGCTCAATAAATATCTTATTCATTCATTCATTCATTCATTCATTCATTCATTCAGAAGGAGAAAAATGACACATTACTTCTTTTTCTTGATCATCACTGGACAATACAGTATGGGTGAAAAAACAAACGCACCCCCCCCAGTTAGTAATGACATCTGTTACAATTTGTCCTCACAGCGCAGTCTCAGTCGGTGACCTCAGTTCCCCTCTCATAGGACCATTAACACATAGTGATATTCAGTCTGAATGTGCAGCTTGTGATGAGCCGCCCTCAGTGCCTGAGGAGATCATTACACATATCTCTAAAGCCCTCAGTGTCTTGGACATCGTCAAGTGTAACCCCCCTGTTCTCTCTGCATATAGCTGGTGAAGGATCATCATGTAGTGTGGGATTTCGCATCTCTGACACAAACAATGGTAGTGAGTTTTTCCATGGCATAAATTCTCAACACCTTCCCCCACCACATGTTAAGGGAGGGTGCATGTGACTGCTTCTACATCTAGGCAGTGCTCAATTTCACAGCCAATAGGAGATTGAAGAATAGCCGCCCCTGAGGAATCCTCGTAGGGAAGAGTCTATCCGCCCACAGGTCACCCAGAAGGACCCGGTGCGATATATGGCAGCGAGACACTAGTGATGGAGTGTATCATGTGGAAGACCTAAAACCAAGATGTTTGACTCAGCTGGCATGTCCACCATGTGTTTAGGAAGGTGCATCATTCAACAAACACTTTTTAGCACAACTCTAAGCCCTGAAGCAACTTGTTGAGTCGTACAGGTTTGGGTACCAGCGTTTTAGAATTTTATAGGTGTTCTCTTTAAAGAGCAGGCAGATAGAAGACGTGGAGTTGCTCTGTCAGACAGCTTCCCATGTTTCTATTGCGATGTCAGTGGGCAATTCTCTCTCCCATTGTGTCGCATAAGCATGGTGTATTGATACAACCATGAGATGCCTTTATGACAAATGTTGTGGCGGTATAAGGCTTCTATTGGTGTCTCCTCCCTTTGCATAGCTAAGCGAGCAGGAGGCCATCCAGTCCAGTGTCAAGCCCTGCTGGTCCTGGAGGTTTATTTCTCAATAAGATCCCCCCCTTGTCCCAAGTTCCCCATCTCTGTAAAAGTCCCTCAACGTAGAGGATTGTCTCCTATCCCAAAAAAAGAACCTGGGTTTGTTGAGCCCGGGAGGGGTGAGGGGGAATCTGGATTGTTAGCTAGGACAGTGAGTGGAAAGGAGTATATCCGGAATGCCCTTCACCCCCGCACGACCCCCCAATGAGCCAAAGGTGTGGCCATAAATGGGGAAGGTCACTTTCCCAGACCACCGCAGACAGCCACAAAAGTCCTTCCAGGGGGACCGGGAAGCAGGCTTGTTCCACTTCTGTGAAAGTCCAAGTCCCCAAGCCGTGAATCAGAAGATAGATGCCCTCACCACCACAGCTTAGCTTTTGATTGCAAACCAGTGTCTGTGTCATTTTGGGAATGGTAAGGTGGAGTGTTTGGAGGATATAAAGTAATCAGGCATGAAGTTCATTTTACTGCAGTTAATGCGGTCCAATCAGCAAGTCTCCAGGTTGTGCCACCTATAGAGTCCTTTGAAGAGGGAAGTGAGTAGGTAAGGGATATTGCTATCATAGACGGCGCACATGTGGGTCAGGAGTTGTACCCCCTGGTATGTTATCATGGACCTAGCCCATTGGAAACCGCCCCTCTGGATGGATTCCCTGAGACTGCCCTTGGGTCCACTACCCCCGAGCACAGTGATTTGGAGAAATTGATTTTAAAACCCAAAGCTTATGGAAAATTGTGTAACTCCCCCATCATGTTGGGAAGGTTGTGTCTGGATCAGTGACAAAACATAATACATCATTGGTGAAGACGGTCAGTTTGTGCTCCTTGCAATCTGCCATCATGCCACGGATTGGGAGATGGTTCTGGATCTTGGTTACTAAGGGTTTAATAGTCAGGGCAAAAACAAGTGGCTGACAGGTTTTTAAAGTTTGCCTGAAGGAAAGTTTTCATCTTGGGGCCTAGGCAAGCTGTATCCAGTAATTTTGACTGGTATGCATAGTCCACTTTGCCAAATCCTTTTCAGCATCGAGGGAGAGCAGGGCCATTGGCTGTCATTGCCTTATCGCCACCTGCATAAGTGCAACAGCCAGTCTCGTATTGTCATTAGTCTGTCTATTACAGAGGAAGCCGATTTGCTGGGGAGCAATGAGAACAGGCAGGATATATTGTAGCCGAACCACAAGTAAAGTTTCACATTGCAATGTAATAGTGCAATAAACCTGAACGAAGAACAGGGCATTCGGGGGTTTCCAGGTTTCAAAAGGAGGGTGTGATGAGACTCCAACACTGTGTCCGTAACTACTCCTGATGGCCCTTTGTCAGGGGTTCTACTAGTAGGGAGGTGTATGTTTGATAGAATGTGGATGGGTACCTATATGGGCCCAGTGCCTTGCAGGATGGGAGGTTTCTAATGTCCACTCGGACCTCAACGTTAGCAATCTCCTCTTATAGTAGGCACAGCTTAGCCTTCCTGTCCGGAGGTAGCAGTCATGGTGGTAATCATGAGGACTGGCTGATCCTTAGGTAATTGCAATAGGTACGCAAAGAGGGCCGAGATGTGGGACTCAAGGTCCGTTTGGGTGACCGTAGACGGGATGCCCCTAAACTGTATATTGTTACACCAGGAACAGTTTTCAAGATCATCACTCTTGTCTTGGAGCGCCACCTTACATTCTCTATTATGTGACGTGCAATCCACAATATCATGTATATTGTTCACCACTATTTAGTCTGCTTCTGCTAACCAAGAATCTGATTGCGGATGGGTCTGATCGAGGTCTGTGGAGCTGGTAAAATCCTAGACGAGCAATGTGATTTCTTTGCAGAATTCGGCAAGCAAGAGTTGGATATCTTCCTTGGTCGCAGAAACTTGGGGGTGTTCAGGGCCCCCCCCCCAGGCTGGGAGGCTGTGTTGGGGGGTACCTCCCTGTTAGATCAGGCTTCTGAAGCATATCCCTGAATGAGGAAGAGCGGGAGTTCTTTGCTCTGTTTGCTGCCATTCTGTGAGCAGAGTACCAGGATTGGGGACCCATTGGATTTGCCCCCCAGGTGAGTAGGCCTCCACTGTGCTCCCCACTATCCAACCAATCCTATATGGGGCCCCCTCAGGCACCTTGTGGAAAAAGAAGGAAGGAGCTCTGTCAGGATGCAGCCCTGCTGCCGTCATTTATTTGGGCCCTGAATCTCCCAGGGTGTGGCACGTCCATAGGTGAAGTGACACAGGCCGGAATCCCGATTGTTTCTCCAGGGCCCACAGGACAGAAAGGGAGGCCTCTGCTAGCTCAGGTAGTCCGCTGACAATCCAGGGTCCACCCATAGCATAGCTGCTCAAGGCAGGCCTCCAGGCCCGCTCTCACCTCTTGTCTTGCCCTTGTTACCACCACTCCAAGGGCTCTCCCCAGCTTTCAGAAGCCTCGAAGATGGGCATGTTTCTTCGTTGGGGCTTGTCTGAATTGGGGCTACCTCAGGGCCCTCGCATTGGCATGCGGCACAGACCTCTGTCTTGCTGTGGTAGGCCTAGGTCCCTGCTGGCTCCCTGATCGCTCTCCTACCTACCTTGGTAAGTGGCCGCTGCCAGGGTCTCTACACCTCCTCCATGCCGCAGGCCTCGTGGCTCTAATGCCTCTCTGCCCATAGGGACAGCAGTGCTAGATTGGATGGCTCAGCCAGTGCAGCCAAAAGATGGCCACATCGCTGCCAGCAGCCGCCCTGTCGGGATTTGTCACTTTAGGAGTGCGAGGTACCTCTTGCCTGGTCGACTCCCTGGCTGTACTCCACAAAATATTTCTTTTTGACAGGAAAAAAAATATACTTTTGCATATTAAATAAGTCACTACTGAGGAGGCATCATAGCCTGCAAGGCAGTGCACCTGGTGTTTAAAAGTGATGCATGAAAAGATCTAATTTTGGAATGTTGTCATGTACTTGCAGTGACTAGCCTGCAAAAGCTATTATCACTGTACTCGACTGTAGCTGTCCTATGGGAATAAATACAGTTTAGAATAAAATCATAGCTAGGGTTGGGCGAACTTTTGGAGTTTCACTCTGCGGAATTCCCCAGAGTTCATAAAAACTCCACGAGATTGCGTGAAGTTCTGCCAACTGGCAGAAAATATGCAGCTTGCACTGCAATTTTGCAAGAGTGCATGACCATTTGGGTTGATTTTGTTGCCGCTTGAGAAGGAAATTAACTTTACTGGCAGCAAATCTACTCAAGAGGCAGCCCTCTGATCACGACCACTCATGACCACCCATGATTGCCTACAATATAAGATCCCGCTAGAGGATGTCAAATCTCGCTCACCTGCTCCCATTTTCTGGAGCCTTGTGAGAGAAAAAGTTTGCTACGCGGCTATTGGCGGAATTTGGCCGGAACTCCGTATTAAAGAGTAACGTTGAGTTACCAAAATTAAGCCAATTCCGTGGGTGGAATGAAATATTCCACCAACCCCTAATGATAACTCTGCTATCTCTGGTTTGGCACTAGGGATGGGCGGAATTTGCAGAGTTTTGCTCAGTAGAATTACGGAGAGTTAGATAAAATCTCAGCGAGATTACGTGGAGTTACGCCTACCCCTGTTTGACATAGAAAACCCAATTTTGTTTTATTTCTTCTTAATGTTCTATTATTACAGGACATCAATAATAAGCAGTGGCAAGTTAATTCATGTGGCACATTTGTTGTGCAACATCACCCCTGTTAGAATTATTAGCATAAACGCTCTCCCGGCCGCTCGTGCAGGATCGGAATAACTGTACCAAGCCCTTCGCAAAGGGGCATACTTACGCAAGTGCTGGGCAATCACCTGCAGGAAGGTGAGCAAAACCAGGGCGACAATACTCCCTCCTGATGACAGCTGGGAAAGTAATCTTCCAGTGCTCTCTTTCAGAGACAAAACAACTTGAGTTTACAAAGAGGAGCGTTTAAAACTAGGCACAGCACATGGGCGTCCGCAGAAATGTTTCCGGGGGGGGGGATTTTTAACTTCATAACCATCCCCCTTACACCCTTCTCCCCCTCCCCCTTGCACCCTTCTCCCCTTTCCCCTTGTACCCTTCTCCCCCTCCCCCTTTCACCCTTCTACCCCTTCCCCTTGTACCCTTTTCCCCTCTGCCTTACACCCTTCTCCCCTCTGCCTTGCACCCTTCTCCTCTCTGCCTTGTACCCTTCTCCTCTCTGCCTTGCACCCTTCTCCCCTCTGCCTTGCACCCTGCTCCCCCTCCCCCTTGTACCCTTCTCCACCTCCGCCTTGCACCCTTCTCCTCTGTGCCTTGCACCCTTCTTCCCCTCCACCTTGCACCCTTCTCCCCCTCCGCCTGGCACCCTTCTCCCCCTCCACCTTGCCCTTTTCTCCCCTTCTACCTTGCATCCTTCTCCGCCTTGCACCCTTCTCCCCCTCTGCCATGCACCCTTCTCTACCTTGCACCATTCTCCCCTCCACCTTGCATCCTTTTCCACCTTGCACCCTTCTCCCCCTCTGCCTTGCACCCTTCTCTACCCTGCACCAATCTCCCCTCCGCCTTGCATCCTTCTCCCCTTTGCCTTGCACCCTTCTCGCCCTCTGCCTTGCACCCTTCTAGCCCTCTGGCTTGCACCCTTCTCGGCCACCCCCTTGCACCCTTCCCACCCAATGGAGGGGGCTGCCACCTGGAACAATGGCACATTTCAAAAGCATGATGGACTAGGGCCGGCCCTGACTGGGCCCACACCGGACGCACTGGCGATCCAGGGGAGAGGCAAGTGCCCCCCTTCCCCCCCTGCAGACGCCCATGAGAACCCTTGTTTCTGTAAGAATCGTACTCATTTCCCACTGACCGTTTACGATCAACGGAAACCATTAGTACGGATCGGTTCTGACAGGCATTTGGACAGCCAGATTCTTTCAGAGCTGAACCGTTCAGCTGCATGGACACGGATTCCGAATGAGCGATTAAGATGACCGATTCGGAAAGCCATTCCGATTCGGTCTGCCTGACACAAAACAGCTATCAGAATGTGTTTCTGGGGGCCCCTTCACCTGGAAGCGTCTGATTGGGGCCCGCGGGTGTACTCAAGGGACCGCTCTTCCCAACCATGCACAATGTGGCAGGAAACATGGGGGGCCAGCCCCAGGGTGCAATGTTTTCCACACCACCCTTTTTTTTTCAATGGGAGCCTATGTTCTGGTTCGGAATTCAGGCTCCCATTGAAGCCAATGCGAGTCCGACCGAACAATGTTGGGAAGCATCGTATTCGGTCGTTCGGACTCTCAGAACCCGATTAGTTCAGAAACGATTCTGAGACCTTGTCATTCGGAACAGTTTCTGAACAACATTGTAAACAGCCCCTAAGTGTGCTGCAGTCCGCAGCCCACATAAAAGTAGCAAATTGTCATTATTTAATGATTGCTTATGTGTAGGAAGGGACACCTTCCTGCATATAAACTATCATTAATGGCATTTTGCTCTTTTATGTGTGCTGCAGAGTGCAGCACACAAGGAAAAAGCAAAAACAACGAGAATAAAAGGTATTTCTCCTTCATTCAAATGCCCGCTATTGTACGGTGCTGCCTCAGATTTGCAGCTCTTATAAATCTGGGGCAGTGTCAAAAAGCAATGGGTGTTGTGGTAGAATACCCAGAGCAACACCCATTGCATACCCCTTTCATGCAGATCCCGGCATGAAAGTGTACCATATTTACAAAGCGGCGTTAAGCCACAAAAAGTGGTTTAATACCACTTTGTAAATATGGTGCAGGGCATGGCAATGCTCTTTATGTGGGTTCCCAATTGCGCCTTCTCAATAAGTTACAAACCCTCCAAAATGTGGCAGCAAGAGTGCTGTAGAAACTCCCCCAAATACTGCTCAGACTCTTAAGCCATCGAAGACCTCCATTGGCTGCCGATATTGGCAAGGATTAAATAAAAAGCCTTATGTTGGGCCCATTAGTCATTGCATCACGTTGGCCTTCGCTTTCTACTAGATGTTTGCAAATGGTATGCTCCTTCTTGTACTCTATGGTCTAGCAATGCAAGGCAGGTATGTGTGCCCAGAATAAACAGAGTTCTTTGGAGAGGAAGAAGTTTCTGATACGCCACCTCCACATGGTGGCACTCTCTACCCAATCATCTTACAGGTTAGCCTAATCTATTAAAGCTCAGAAAGGAACTTAAGGTTTTTCTTTTCAGTACCATAGTTTAATGTTCTCATCAAACTGCTTACTAACTCTTTAGGTATTTTATATATCATACTGTCGAGTTTCATATGACACTAGCGCCAAGACACCTTCTTGGTAATCATGCGCTCTATAGAAAATATTAATATAACATGGCATATGTTTATGGACCATGGTACCAGCTACAATAGTGTGCCAGAAATTATTGCAAGTTATTTAGGGAAGTGACCTTTTTTGTTTTCTATGAACATGCAAAATAGGCCAAGTCAAGATAGCAGCTCAGTATGAATCACAATTGCAACACTGATAAAAACACTAGTCACACAGGATATCACCTACTCAGATTCAAAACTTCAAACACGTTTGTCTACCTACAATCGGACATTGAATGGTATCCATTTGTTAACTGATTGAGGCTGAAGTTGTTCTTCTGCCCCAGGAGCTGGGGGAATGCCACTCTCTGTTGCGTGTTCTCCAGTGCCACGTCATGCCTCAGGGCCAGTAAAAGGTGCGATGGCTTCCTTACCCGTAGCCGCATATTTCGGAAGTGTGTTACCTCACACTGACTTGACCAGCCCAGAATGAGGCTTGGGATTAGTGTGTTCCACACACAAGGCATACAAACTAAAAAGAGAAAAAGGGCAACATAAATTTGCTGCTCTCAACCAGTCCAGAACTGTAAATGGGTGGGCGGGCCGGTAATCTCCACCATGTGGTGGTTAGCTGAGTTTTTGCAGAACGCTGTGTTCCAAGCAGAGTGGCAAAAGTCTGCAAACTACGCCAGCGAAGCAGAGTTTGCCTCCCACCCCTGTTTGGTACCAGCTATAAAACAATTCAAACACTGCTTTTGATGTTTATTAAACATTTTAATAAATATTTAAGAGACGTGACTTTAAAAAGTTAGTCTTTGCCTGTCTGAACCTCCAGTATGCTGACTAATTAGCATTAGCCTGCTGGCAGAAGGCCCTGAAAGTGCTTTCCCTAAATGAGGCATGAAAACTGTTCCCAGAGCAGAAAAAAATGAGTTGGTATTTTTAGCAGGAAGCACTGGATGTGAGGTATGTGACGCATATCAGCTCAGGAAGGACAGTTGAGGAAGAGTTTCATTTGAAAGGGGCCAGGGGAAGACTGACCCATTCATGTTTAATTATAAATGGAGAACTGAGGATGAAAAACGTGTTATACTCTGGGCTCTCTCTAGTTAGTTTGGCATCAGCGCATTGGTCCTGAACCAGTTTGTGGAACTAAGTAGGTGGGAGTTGCTCATTTCCCTAAACAACCCCCTATAGCTAGCACACAAGCTTTTGCTAGCAGCAGAAAGACTCTGACATGCTTGATTTGCCTCAGAATAAAGCGCTGTGGGATAGTTTGCAGTTTGGAGAACAGGATGTGCTGTACAAGTAGGAAGAGTTAGAATTGGGGGTCTCTGGTTGGCACAGGTAGGTACTTGTGAAAAGCAGGGACCCTCTCCTCCAGTCAGGGTAAGGGAATTACCCTCTTAAAATAACCCCTGCTCACCCTCTAGGCGGCGTGGCGCGAGCAGTCAAGGCTTATTTCAGAGACGATGTAAGTTAAGCATTTGTGGCCACATACAGTAACCAAGTGACAACACTACAAATGGAAACTCCGGACCCTTGGCGACTTGCTTTCCTTCCGCAAGGCCGCTAAAACCCTTCTGTTCTCTGAGTTATGTTAAAATCCATACCCCCATTTTTAAATAATATTTTCTGTTTTCTGTTGTGTTGTGTTCGCCACCTTGTCGGTGCGCCGGGACGCTCCTTCGCTGGAGCAGCCGTGCGCAATACAAATAGCCCTAACATAACATAACATAACACCACACAAGGTGTTGTGTAAAAAATAAGTATACTTTATATAGCGTTATCACAAGATAAATAAAGGACAAAAAGAATCCACAGTACTATTACATTTCAAGAGTTCTGGTTAAAAAGGTGTACATCAAAGTTCTGTGCGAGTTGGTAGCCTTGTCCGGCTACAGTGTGCTGAAAGAACACAGAGTCTAACAAATCCAGCGGAGCGCGGTGGTCTGGGTCCACTCAAATGTCAACAGACTCACACACAGTACCTTTTCGTTGGGGCGGCCGGCACGGATGTGTGAGCCGGTTCCGGTGATTGTTGCGGTGCAGAAAGGAAGCGTTGCAGGTCGCGTTGTCCCTCAATGCGGTGCAGGCAGCGGCCCGTTAACAGAGTCGGTGGATCCAAGGCTTGCGTTGCAGGGCGAGACGGTGCTTCGATGCGTTGCTTGCAGCTTGCGGTGTGGCGAACGAGCTGGAGTTCGGGAGCTGGTGTCGATCAGTCCAGACAGCAGTGCGAGTCGGGCGGTGCTTCGTGAATCATGCGAGGCGGTGGCCAACTCCGGTGCGGTCACAGGACTCGAAGTCAGCAGCAGTGACTGCGTCGGTCAGACCAGTTCAATTCGGTGTAGCAAGACGTTGCACGTCACGGTGTCCTTCCAGTCGCAGGGCAGGCTACGGCTCATTGACGGCATCAGGACGGAGTCGGTGAGCGCAGAGCTTGCATTGTTCGAGGCGTACTTTGCTTGGTGCGGTGCCTACAGGACACCGTGCCGGTCGTGAGAGTCGGTCACAGCTCCCTGCCTCTGTAGCCACTTGTTTCCAGCAGCAATTCATAAAGGCTGGTGAAGTCCACTGGCCCTGGGACTTCGGTCAGGGGGCAAACTCTCTTCCAAGCCCTTAGAGATCTTTGCATAAGTTGAAAAGAAAAGTCCACAAAGTCTTTCTCCTCCCTTTGGCAGCAAGGCAACCACTGCAGGCCAATCCCCCAAGCAGCACTTCAACTTGCGAATAGTCTTTCCTCAGTTTCTTCAGGTTCCTTCTCCTCCGCAGAGGTTTCGTCTTGTCAGTTCCTGGAGTGATCTAATTTCATGGGATCAGGGTCCCAATACTAATACCCCAAAATCCTTTGTTCTCTGAGGGGAGAGGGGCCTGTGCCCAGTTCAAGCCAGTTCTGAAGCACTGGGTTTACCATACTTCTTCTTCCCTTTCACAGCACAGGGGAGGCACATCAGACGCCCCACAGGAGTTGGAGCCAGCATTGTGGAAGGCAAGTACAGTCCAGGAGCACTTTGTTGACAGCCTTCCTTCTCTTCTTTCAGTGTGCAGGGCAGAGACACAAGACACACCAGAGGGGGTGGAGCCAGCATTGTAGAGGAAAGGCCCAGCCCTATTCAGGTCCCAGGTGCAACTCCTCCCTCCCATCTGGTTGCAGATTTCCCTATTCACCACCGGGCTGCTCCAGCCTGTCTACTGGAATTCCCCAGTCCTGTCACACACAAACCCAGTCAAGGAATACACAACCTAGCAGAGGCGGGCTCAAATGGTTAGGCAAGCAAATACCTACTTTCTAAAAGTGGTATTTGCAAACACAGAATATTAATATAAACTTTACCAAAAGATGTATTTTATTATTCTGAGTCCAGGCCTACTAAACTCGAATTTCTACCATGTTCTCTGAGTCTGCTAGGATTATAAACATGTAACAATCCAGCAGCCCATTCTAGTCTATGGAGAACAGGTAGCCTTGCAATAGTGAATAACGAAAATGGCTGTAATTCACTATTAGGACAAGCCACACACATCAGGGCTTGTCCTACCTTATACTTACAATGCACCCTGCCCTTGGGCCTACCATAGGGGTGATGAATATGAAGAAAAGGGACTGGCAAGTGGGTGCACTGGCCCAGTCAGCATGACAGTACCAGACTGCACGCAGGCTCTGCAATGGCAGACCTTAGACACGTTTTACAAGGCCGCTTCTGTGGGTGGCAAACCCAGTGCTGCAAGCCCACTAGCAGCATTTGGATTTACACACCCTGGGAACACTCAGTGCACTGTACTAGGGTCTGACAGTAAACCAAACATCCAATCAGGGAACCACTAATCAATACATCAATTTACAGTAGGGAGCACTCACACTGTGGCACTGGACAGCAGTGGCACAGTGCCCAAAGCATCTAACACCAGCAAAAACACATGAGGCAACAGCAAACATGGAAGGGAGACCTACGCCAATGGTGCAAGGTCTAACAGGAAGGAAGTAGGAAATGTTTTTCTCATTGGCTAGGGAGTGTCCAGGAGTCACACTCTAAAAATGGGGCACCTGACCCTCGACTTATCACAATCTGGGCCTGAGGAAGATGAGAAGAGAACTGTATCTGCTCTCTGTGACCTCTATGGAGACCTGAGCAGGCCCCCCTGCTCCAGCTTATATACTAGACTGAGAATTGGCCTTCAAGTGTCAGTTGGCTAACCTCCTGCATGGCTACTTTGACTTACATACCTTAAAGAGGCTTCTTTCCTGAAGTTTCTAGCTGACCAGGAGCAACCAAACCTGAACTGGAGTGTGCTAGTGGTCCATGATGAAGTATTATTCGTTTTTGTTGCATTGGTGTAATTTTGTTCCTTAGCATTGTCTCTATTTTTATAAATCACTTTTTAGTTTTTGTTGCATGGTGTTTTGACTTTTTAACTATTTTTTTTTACTGTTAAATACTGTCCACATTTTCCTAAGTTAAGCCTGTCTGCTCTGTGCCATGGCTACCAGGGTGTTGAGCCCAGGTTTAAAATGTGTGACTTCATTCCTCGTAGTGGATTGCCATGCACTCTAATATATAACCCACTTTCTTACACATAAAAGTACCGGAATACTTTTATTAGTAGCATTATTGTTCTAACTTCCTTTGTAAATATGTGTGTGTAGAACATACGTATGTTACATATGGCAGAAAATAAACACCATATACACATTTCAAGTAACAAAGAGTATTTTTTTTTATTATGTGCAACTAAGGTTTGTTTTAAACCATTGCTTCATGCTAGAGAGGCATGGTAGCACCCTGCTTCATTATGAAACAGCCATGCAGAATAATACTGAGCATTACATATGTATTAAGTATGACTCTCGCTAGGAGCAATTTAAGTTTCAAAACATCCGACCTTTAAAGAGGTGCAGCATGTGTGGGATTATTCTAAACTATGTGTGCTCCATTATATGAACTCTGTGAAGACAGAGTCTTTGTAATACCAATTGCTTTTAAAAAAAATATCCTATATAACATGTAATTTGCATACAAACTGAAGCAAAACTTTTAAAGAAAAAAAGGCATTCCTTAATTGTTTCTACCTTGCTGTGTGCTGCCTTCCATTTATGCCTCACCTACACATATCTACACGCCTGTGCAAACATGTCACCTTTTTATTTCTTGCTAGAATTACATGAAATTCTTGAAAAACAAATCGGAAACAAGATACACAACCCCCCCAACATTTACAAAGTTACATTTCCAGGTTAAACAATAAAGAATACACAGCCTTTTGCGACTGTGAACACAGAGAGGTCTCATAATAAAAAGCCATTTTGGAGTAAGAAAGTAGTACTGCTTTAAGTACTCCAAAATGCAGTTCATAAACATCCAGCGGATGATCTCTGCCTCATCTGTCTTTTCTGCTCAGAGATCTCCTTCCGAGTGGTGGAGATAAATACACACAGAAGTACAGGATTTAGCGGAAGGGAAAAAAGGGAAAAGGAAGAAAAATTGGAAATTGACAATCATTTCTACAAAATAGGGGATGGGGGAGAGTTAAGGAAAATTAAAGGAGGGCTTTAGAGAGGTGCATACTAATACAAAACACATACCCACATAGTAGTAAGAGAATTGGAATTCACCAAATAGACATTTAAAACTTACAAACAAAACAGACTTACACATACTTTGACTCAGCACAGATGGCCAACCACTGATACAGAAACATACTTCTACAAAAATAAATTACTGCAAGGAATAACACATTTGCATAGAGAAACATATACATTTAATAATTTAAACAAAACATTATTCAAATTAATGCCATTTTTTATATTTAAAAATAATCGAAAATATTAATATTCATAACATTTCAATACAATAAATTTCAAGTGTTATTTCTTTTTGAAAATAACAAATACAATAATACATAAATTGCATCCAACCTTGTGAAATGTTTTGCACAAATAATAGTTAAAAGGGTAAATGAGGGAAGATGAACACTTGAAATAATTTTATTTAACAAATTATTACAAATTAATACAATAAAATTAATTTAAAACGTAATAAAATGTCCCGTTTTGGAGCAGGAGTGACGTCCCTTGTTACTGTTCTAGTTAAATAGTAGTTGGGAACATTTTAAAAATACATAGGGTGCGTTTCAAATTGCAAAACCATTTAACAAGCATTTGCAATGCAATCGGTATTGCCTTTGGGACCTTATATGTATTTAGCTATGCAGCTCATTAGTGGTATACTATGCATCCAGAGCCTATAAATTGAATGCTGCTATTATTGGGTCTGCAACACTTATTGTGCCACCCACTTAAGTAGCCCCTTTAAAACATATCCTCATTCTGCCATCAAACCCTGAATGCAGTTTTAAACAGTAAATTCGACTTTGCAAAATAAACCACATGCAATTCTTTAAACTTCCCTTTTATTACTTTCAAGTCACTGTTAAGGTATGTCCTAGGTAGCCCATGGGGCAGGGTACTTGTGATTAAACGATTGGATATTGATTTTTACGTTTTACATGTCTTGGTACTGAAAAACACCTAGACTCATGATTACTACTGCGAGGCCTACTTCTCCCATAAGATAACATTAGGTTGCCTTAATGAGTGTTAAGTTTAGATTGTGAACAGTAAACATTTCATATTTAGTGTCTGTAAAATTGTAGTTAAAATCCTCTTTAATGGTAAAGTCAGACATTAAGTTACAATTTTGAAAATGCCACTTTTATAAAGGACAAATGACTAGATGTAGTTGGCAGTTGGACTTTGTTTATTCTTCCTAGACAGTCACGCAATAGAGGTATTGAGTGTGACTGGATGGGCCAATAACTGGTAGGATGGATAGGTGGATCTGTGTACATCCCCACTTGCAGCTATAGGCTTTGGCCTGCCTTCACACAAAGGACTTGTCACCACTGCATGGTTCATGTATCCAGCTTGGAGCCAGGGCAGGCGAGTCAGCAAACTTCAAGCACTTCAAAGGGAATTCTCAAAAACGTCTACTTCAAAAGAGGCAGGTTTAAAAATGGGACCCTCAGACCTAATCTTCAGTTCACTTTCTAGACCTGTAGATGGACTCTCAGAGGACTGTCCGCTGCTGTGGCTAGCTGCATACTCCACAAGACTACTTTTCTGCACCTGGAAGGACTACTTTGCTGCCTGGAGAGTTCCTTGAACCCTCAACGGCCTGGTCTGCTGCTTGAGCCCTGTTTCATTAGTTGAAATCATGACTAGGGGTAGATGAATAATTCTGCTTTGTCAGTGGAGTTCACCGAGTTTTGCCCACTTCCAGTTCCAGCAAAACTCCACAACTAAAGAGTGGTGATGTTTTTTCTTTTGTGCGGTTCGCAACTTTAATTTGGCGAGCAAAAGCTAGAATTTGCATCCCCAAGCACGATTTTCAGATGTTAGAATGCCTCCCAGAGAGATTTCTCAATACAGGCAGTCGCAATTGTTCATGGTGAGAAGGCTGCCACGAAGGTAGAAAATATACTCGAGTGGCACTCAGTAGCAGCGCCCCGGTGCACTGTGGGGTGTCATTTGCGCTGATTTTACAGGCCAGAACAAGCTCTCTGCGCCAAAATTCAGCAGGAGCAGCACGACATGTAAAATTCGGCCCACTTGCTGAACTCTTCAACATCTCGCAGAGATTTTATGATACTCTGCGGACTGAAATTCCAAGAGTTCCACCCACCCCTACTCAGGACTACCATAGTGACTCCAAGGGCTAGTTGACTTGCCTCCTGATCGGATCCTCAGTGACAGAAAATGCTCCAACCATCTTGAACCCACACCTCGGTCCAGCCTGAGTGAGTTCTAATGCCCCAAGTGGTGGTCCTCAAGTCCTGGACCCTTGGCGGTGGTGCTGAAGGTGTCCAGGGAGCCAAAATCCAAACTTGGAACTTAAGAAAACTCTGCCTAAATTTGATTCTGAGAACCAAGAGGATACCACAACTTGCCTGCTTGTTTATCTGCCCATAATGCATCACCAGTCGGCCTGACTTAGCTGCAGCTCACTCTAGGTTCTTGTCCACTGCATGAAATCCTGTTCAGCGCTTCTTCGCCAACGGGGATCCCCGGACTCATGGAACTCTTGCTGGCTACAGCCTTCAGCTTCGTCCCACTGAAGATTTTCTGCTTCTAAAAGAAGAGACTAAGTCCTAACGTAGAAATCTTCACTGTAACTTCATTCAGGAGCTCCCCGACAATGACTCTTCCTTCTCGGACATAGCCTACACTCTTGCCCTGTTGAAGTGTAACTTCTCAGAACACTTTTCTTAAAAAAGAATTCTAAGTCTGAATGTAGGTGCCAACCGGGCCCAATCCACTTTGTGTATCAGACTTGTGCACCATCGTGGTCAGCCATGATTTCTGACTTTCACCCGGTCTTGCGTGACTAGATGTCCACTATTGGTACTTTGACCTTTTAGGCACTAGTTCTTACCGTAAACTTTAGAAATTCACAATTCCAGTCTACTAATTGGATTTTTGTCATTTTGGTGTCAAATAATATATCAAAACTTACTCCAATTTTCTAAATTATTGTGGGATTTGTCTTGGGTTGCGTTATACTTTACTAATGTTTGTGTACTGCATACATTCTTTTCACTTTGGCTCTAAGTTAAGCCAGAATGCTTTTGTGCTAAGCAACCAGAGGGTTAATTACAGGTTAATTTACTAACTTTTGCGGTTCACCCTGACAGGGATTTTTACTATTTCTTGAACAGGGTTAATAACCCACTCAACCAACAACCTAATTTCTCATGCTATTCAATCAGGAATTGTGCAACCCTTTCAAAGTCAAACATAGGAGGAGATGTGAAAGGGTAGTCCCTCTGCTTTTTAAGAGTCATAAGGCTATGTAATAATGGGCTGAATGAGAATGGGTGATGCAAACCATTGATCAGGTACTGAATCCCGATTTTGTGGTGGTAACTGATTCACAAAGGAAAATTTGTCTCCGAGCATCTCCTCTGGGATTCATGTTGACAACCTTTGGGAAGCAGGATGTAGCCCAGAAGAAAATCTTTTAAAGCAGTATCTGGCCCTTTATTGGGTATTGGTTGCTTTTAAAAAAATGTACTGAACGCAAATGCAGGGAAGTAAGTTTGTTGTCCACTCTAGGCTTTCCTTCCTGCTTTTGCGGTGAATGAATGAATGAATGAATGAATGAATAAAGCATTTATATAGCGCACAGCTACTCAAAAGAGTGTCCAGGTGCATCAAAGGCCCCTGGAGTAGACCCCTCCTACTAGCTACAAATGCAAAGAAGAAAAGGGAAGAGGGGAAAACAAAGAGCTAAAGGCAGATTACTCACAATTATTGGTTAAAAAGCAGAGTTTTGAGACGCTTCCTGAAAGTAGCTAAATCTGTCACCGCTCTCAGTGAAGCGGGAAGCGCATTCCAGGCATGAGCACCAGGGAACCCAAACGAGGAGCCCCAGCCGGGACGTGAGAAATTCTGGGGACTGTGGCCAGATTCATCGAGGAGGATCTCAGAGTTCTGGAAGGAACATAGTGGGCAATCCTTCTGCAAAGGTACTTAGCCCCCTTTCCATGCAAGGCTTAAAAGAATAGCACCATAGCTTTAA
Organism: Lissotriton helveticus; assembly: GCF_964261635.1. Taxonomy (NCBI): domain Eukaryota; kingdom Metazoa; phylum Chordata; class Amphibia; order Caudata; family Salamandridae; genus Lissotriton; species Lissotriton helveticus. The sequence continues at coordinate 1,407,973,149 of NC_136069.1, read as the reverse complement.
ATCGGATTCAATTCTTTACCAACAGCCAATGGAGCGCTCTGAGGTGGGGGGACATATGAGTCCTAGCTTTAAGCCTGAGAATGGCTCTGGCAGCAACATTTTGTGCCACCTGCAGATGCTTGAGAGGATATTCTGGAAGGCCAAGGTAGAGTATATTCACATAGTCCAATCTTAAAGTAATCATCTCGGACCACAGATCTCCTGCAGTCTAAAGTCAGGAGTAGAAGGAACTTCCTCACCATCCTGTGGAGACCAAAGCACGTTCCCACCACAGATTGGACTTGGGCTTTCATAGATAAGCGATCATCTATCAAGACGCCCAGATTCTTGACCTTTTGTTGTGCAGCGAGAGGTGTCAACATATCTTCTGGCCCCCAGAGTCTCCAGTCGTCTGGTGGTTGAGTGCCGAAAACGATGATTTCCGACTTTTCCAATGTGCATTTAAGCTGGTTTGATCTTAGCCATGCAAACACTTTTGAGAGGCAAATTCTGATCTCGGATCCCTCAAAACTATTCTCTATGTCACAGGAGAAAAGGAGCTGACTATCATCAATGTATGAAATAATTTTCGCCCCGTATGACTCCGCCAGGATAGTTAAAGGGGACATATAGAGATTGAGTAAAGTGGGGCTCAGAATATACGGAATATGCAAATTGTGACCTGATACTAATAATAATTTGGTAGGTTGTTTTGCAGCCCACTGCAACTGGATAATTAGTGATTGTGACCCACTAATACATAGGGTGCGTTTCAAATTGCAAAACCATCTAACAAGCATTTGCAATGCAATCGGTATTGCCTTTGGGACCTTATATGTATTTAGCTATGCAGCCCATTAGCCTGGGTGCTGAAACATCTACTGTTCTTTAAGATGGAGGGAAAGTAAGCACCAAACTGCGACACGCCAGGTATGGGAACACATGGAGAGAAATATAGCCTTCCAGCGGGTAATGGTATAGTCCAAAGCTCTGTTTTTAATATAAAAGCAGGGCCTTCTGTGGTCATATCACTGAAAATACAAGATTTGAAAAATATATTATTGTCTACGGGTGCTCGTGGAAGACAATTTCTTTGGACTGGAATCCAGAGAATGCTAAAGTGATTCTGGTATTTTACTGACCTCTGCTGGTCGTTTTCTATCAAGAAAGTTAAATAGAGGTAGTTGCCTGAATTTTTAAAAAAAAGAAAGTCCCTCAGCAGAAAGCAATTCTGGTATTTTACTGACCTCTGCTGGTTGTGTTCCAGAAAGACAGTTAAATAGAGGCAGCTGAAAAGAAAAAAAGTCCCTAAGCGGAAGCAGACAAGTCCTAGCGCTGATCTCCAGAGCCCACAAAGTACATACATATATAAGTATATACAAAAGTATATACTAAAGTATATATGCTAAAGTATATACAAGAGGTCTCGAATGCTCAACCTAAAAACCAGTAGTTGTGCATTCAGCACTTCCTGATTTGCAAACGGGTGTTTCTTTCTCATGTCTCTAAGTTTTACGTACTTTGAAATGTAAGATTACCTGAATAACAAAAAAGCGTAGACTGTAGATTTTGATTTTAAAAACAATAAACTCTTCAAATAGACAGGCATTCGGAGAAAAGAGGGCACAAACATTAAACAAGCATTTACAATGCAATAGTCTCGGCATCATTAAAGGTAGAGCTATTAGCATTGCTCATGACATTTCTTTTTTTTCTTTAAATCATAAATAAATGGCATTGTCATTTACATTGCCAATACACAGCACTCTGCACTCAACAGCACACAGCACTCTGCACTCAACAGCACACACCACTCTGCACTCAACATCACACACCACTCTGCACTCAACAGCACACACCACTCTGCACTCAACAGCACACACCATTCTGCACACACCACTCTGCACTCACTACTCTGCACTCAGTACTCTGCACTCACTACTCTGCACTCACTACTCTGCACTCACTACTCTGCACTCACCACTCTGCACTCACCACTCTGCACTCACCACTCTGCACTCACCACTCTGCACTCCCTACTCTGCACTCCCTACTCTGCACTCACTACTCACTACTCTGCACTCACTACTCACTACTCTGCACTCCCTACTCTGCACTCCCTACTCTGCACTCCCGACTCTGCACTCCCTACTCTGCACTCACTACTCTGCACTCACTACTCACTACTCTGCACTCACTACTCTGCACTCACTACTCACTACTCTGCACTCACTACTCACTACTCTGCACTCACTACTCACGACTCTGCACTCACTACTCTGCACTCACTACTCACTACTCTGCACTCACGACTCACTACTCTGCACTCACTACTCTGCACTCACTACTCTGCACTCACTACTCACTACTCTGCACTCACTACTCTGCACTCACTACTCACTACTCTGCACTCACTACTCTGCACTCACTACTCTACACTCACTACTCACTACTCTGCACTCACTACTCTGCACTCACTACTCACTACTCTGCACTCACTACTCACTACTTTGCACTCACTACTCACTACTCTGCACTCACTACTCACTACTCACTACTCTGCACTCACTACTCTGCACTCACTACTCTGTACTCACTACTCTGCACTCACTACTCACTACTCTGCACTCATTACTCACTACTCACCACTCTGCACTCACTACTCTGCACTCACTACTCTGCACTCACTACTCACTACTCTGCACTCACTACTCTGCACTCACTACTCTGCACTCACTACTCACTACTCTGCACTCACTACTCACTACTCTGCACTCACTACATACTACTCACTACTCAGCACTCACTACTCACTACTCTGCACTCACTACTCACTACTCTGCACTCACTACTCACTACTCTGCACTCACTACTCACTACTCTGCACTCACTACTCTGCACTCACTACTCACTACTCTGCACTCACTACTCACTACTCTGCACTCACTACTCTGCACTCACTACTCTGCACTCACTACTCTGCACTCACTACTCTGCACTCACTGCTCACTACTCTGCACTCACTACTCTGCACTCACTACTCACTACTCTGCACTCACTACTCACTACTCTGCACTCACTACACACTACTCACTACTCAGCACTCACTACTCACTACTCTGCGCTCACTACTATGCACTCACTACTCTGCACTCACTACTCTGCACTCACTACTCACTACTCTGCACTCACTACTCACTAATCTGCACTCACGACTCTGCACTCACTACTCACTACTCTGCACTCACTACTCACTACTCTGTACTCACTACTCTGCACTCACTACTCACTACTCTGCACTCACTACTCTGCACTCACTACTTTGCACTCACTACTCACTACTCTGCACTCCCTACTCTGCACTCCCTACTCTGCACTCACTACTCTGCACTCACTACTCTGCACTCACTACTCACTACTCTGCACTCACTACTCTGCACTCACTACTCTGCACTCACTACTCACTACTCTGCACTCACTACTCTGCACTCACTACTCACTACTCTGCACTCACTACTCACTACTCACTACTCTGCACTCACTATTCTGCACTCACTACTCTGCACTCACTACTCACTACTCTGCACTTACTACTCACTACTCTGCACTCACTACTCACTACTCTGCACTCACTACTCTGCACTCACTACTCACTACTCACTACTCTGCACTCACTACTCTGCACTCACTACTCTGCACTCACTACTCTGCACTCACTACTCTGCACTCACTACTCTGCACTCACTGCTGTGCACTCACTACTCACTACTCTGCACTCACTACTCTGCACTCACTACTCACTACTCTGCACTCACTACTCACTACTCTGCACTCACTACTCTGCACTCACTATTCTGCACTCACTACTCACTACTCTGCACTCACTACTCACTACTCACTTCTCTGCACTTACTACTCACTACTCTGCACTTACTACTCACTACTCTGCACTCACTACTCACTACTCACTACTCTGCATTCACTACTCACTACTCTGCACTCACTACTCACTACTCACTACTCTGCACTTACTGCTCACTACTCTGCACTTACTACTCACTACTCTGCACTCACTACTCACTACTCACTACTCTGCACTCACTACGCACTACTCACTACTCTGCACTCACTACTCACTACTCTGCACTCACTACTCACTACTCTGCACTCACTACTCTGCACTCACTACTCTGCACTCACTACTCTGCACTCACTCCTCACTACTCTGCACTCACTACTCTGCACTCACTACTCACTACTCTGCACTCACTACTCACTACTCTGCACTCACTACTCTGCACTCACTACTCACTACTCTGCACTCACTACTCTGCACTCACTACTCTGCACTCACTACTCTGCACTCACTACTCTGCACTCACTACTCACTACTCTGCACTCACTACTCTGCACTTACTACTCTGCACTCACTACTCTGCACTCACTACTCACTACTCTGCACTCACTACTCTGCACTCACAACTCTGCACTCACTACTCACTACTCACTACTCTGCACTCACTACTCTGCACTCACTACTCTTCAAATAGACAGGCATTCGGAGAAAAGAGGGCACAAACATTAAACAAGCATTTACAATGCAATGGTCTCGGCATCATTAAAGGTAGCGCTATTAGCATTGCTCATGCCATTTCTTTTTTTTCTTTAAATAATAAATAAATGGCATTGTCATTTACATTGCCAATACACAGCACTCTGCACTCAACAGCACACAGCACTCTGCACTCAACAGCACACACCACTCTGCACTCAACAGCACACACCACTCTGCACTCAACAGCACACACCATTCTGCACACACCACTCTGCACTCACTACTCTGCACTCACTACTCTGCACTCAGTACTCTGCACTCACTACTCTGCACTCACTACTTTGCACTCACTACTCTGCACTCACTACTCACCACTCTGCACTCACCACTCTGCTCTCACCACTCTGCACTCACCACTCTGCACTCACCACTCTGCACTCCCTACTCTGCACTCCCTACTCTGCACTCCCTACTCTGCACTCCCTACTCTGCACTCCCTACTCTGCACTCACTACTCTGCACTCACTACTCACTACTCTGCACTCACTACTCACTACTCTGCACTCCCTACTCTGCACTCCCTACTCTGCACTCCCTACTCTGCACTCACTACTCTGCACTCACTACTCTGCACTCACTACTCTGCACTCACTACTCACTACTCTGCACTCACTACTCACTACTCTGCACTCACTACTCACTACTCTGCACTCACTACTCACGACTCTGCACTCACTACTCTGCACTCACTACTCACTACTCTGCACTCACTACTCACTACTCTGCACTCACTACTCTGCACTCACTACTCTGCACTCACTACTCACTACTCTGCACTCACTACTCTGCACTCACTACTTTGCACTCACTACTCTGCACTCACTACTCACTACTCTGCACTCACTACTCTGCACTCACTACTCTGCACTCACTACTCGCTACTCTGCACTCACTACTCTGCACTCACTACTCACTACTCTGCACTCACTACTCACTACTCTGCACTCACTACTCACTACTCACTACTCTGCACTCACTACTCTGCACTCACTACTCTGCACTCACTACTCTGCACTCACTACTCACTACTCACTACTCTGCACTCACTACTCTGCACTCACTACTCACTACTCTGCACTCACTACTCACTACTCTGCACTCACTACTCTGCACTCACTACTCTGCACTCACTACTCACTACTCTGCACTCACTACTCACTACTCTGCACTCACTACACACTAGTCACTACTCAGCACTCACTACTCACTACTCTGCACTCACTACTCTGCACTCACTACTCACTACTCTGCACTCACTACTCACTACTCTGCACTCACTACTCACTACTCTGCACTCACTACTCACTACTCTGCACTCACTACTCACTACTCTGCACTCACTACTCACTACTCTGCACTCACTACTCTGCACTCATTACTCTGCACTCACTACTCTGCACTCACTACTCTGCACTCACTGCTCACTACTCTGCACTCACTACTCTGCACTCACTACTCACTACTCTGCACTCACTACTCACTACTCTGCACTCACTACACACTACTCACTACTCAGCACTCACTACTCACTACTCTGCGCTCACTACTATGCACTCACTACTCTGCACTCACTACTCACTACTCTGCACTCACTACTCACTACTCTGCACTCACTACTCTGCACTCACTACTCTGCACTCACTACTCGCTACTCTGCACTCACTACTCTGCACTCACTACTCACTACTCTGCACTCACTACTCACTACTCTGCACTCACTACTCACTACTCACTACTCTGCACTCACTACTCTGCACTCACTACTCTGCACTCACTACTCTGCACTCACTACTCACTACTCACTACTCTGCACTCACTACTCTGCACTCACTACTCACTACTCTGCACTCACTACTCACTACTCTGCACTCACTACTCTGCACTCACTACTCTGCACTCACTACTCACTACTCTGCACTCACTACTCACTACTCTGCACTCACTACACACTAGTCACTACTCAGCACTCACTACTCACTACTCTGCACTCACTACTCTGCACTCACTACTCACTACTCTGCACTCACTACTCACTACTCTGCACTCACTACTCACTACTCTGCACTCACTACTCACTACTCTGCACTCACTACTCACTACTCTGCACTCACTACTCACTACTCTGCACTCACTACTCTGCACTCATTACTCTGCACTCACTACTCTGCACTCACTACTCTGCACTCACTGCTCACTACTCTGCACTCACTACTCTGCACTCACTACTCACTACTCTGCACTCACTACTCACTACTCTGCACTCACTACACACTACTCACTACTCAGCACTCACTACTCACTACTCTGCGCTCACTACTATGCACTCACTACTCTGCACTCACTACTCACTACTCTGCACTCACTACTCACTAATCTGCACTCATGACTCTGCACTCACTACTCACTACTCTGCACTCACTACTCACTACTCTGCACTCACTACTCTGCACTCACTACTCTGCACTCACTACTCACTACTCTGCACTCACTACTCTGCACTCACTACTTTGCACTCACTACTCACTACTCTGCACTCCCTACTCTGCACTCCCTACTCTGCACTCACTACTCTGCACTCACTACTCACTACTCACTACTCTGCACTCACTACTCTGCACTCACTACTCTGCACTCACTACTCTGCACTCACTACTCACTACTCTGCACTCACTACTCACTACTCTGCACTCACTACTCTGCACTCACTACTCACTACTCTGCACTCACTACTCACTACTCACTAATCTGCACTCACTACTCTGCACTCACTATTCTGCACTCACTACTCTGCACTCACTACTCACTACTCTGCACTTACTACTCACTACTCTGCACTCACTACTCACTACTCTGCACTCACTACTCTGCACTCACTACTCACTACTCACTACTCACTACTCTGCACTCACTACTCTACACTCACTACTCTGCACTCACTACTCTGCACTCACTGCTGTGCACTCACTACTCACTACTCTGCACTCACTACTCTGCACTCACTACTCACTACTCTGCACTCACTACTCACTACTCACTACTCTGCACTCACTACTCTGCACTCACTATTTTGCACTCACTACTCTGCACTCACTACTCACTACTCACTTCTCTGCACTTACTACTCACTACTCTGCACTTACTACTCACTACTCTGCACTCACTACTCACTACTTACTACTCTGCATTCACTACTCACTACTCTGCACTCACTACTCACTACTCACTACTCTGCACTTACTACTCACTACTCTGCACTTACTACTCACTACTCTGCACTCACTACTCACTACTCTGCACTTACTACTCACTACTCACTACTCTGCACTCACTACTCACTACTCTGCACTCACTACTCTGCACTCACTACTCTGCACTCACTACTCTGCACTCACTCCTCACTACTCTGCACTCACTACTCTGCACTCACTACTCACTACTCTGCACTCACTACTCACTACTCTGCACTCACTACTCTGCACTCACTACTCACTACTCTGCACTTACTACTCTGCACTCACTACTCTGCACTCACTACTCTGCACTCACTACTCTGCACTCACTACTCACTACTCTGCACTCACTACTCTGCACTTACTACTCTGCACTCACTACTCACTACTCTGCACTCACTACTCTGCACTCACAACTCTGCACTCACTACTCTCCACTCACTACTCTCCACTCACTACTCTGCACTCACTACTCTGCACTCTGCACTCACTACTCTGCACTCACTCACTACTCTGCACTCACTACTCACTACTCTGAACTCACTACTCACTACTCTGCACTCACTCACTACTCTGCACTCACTCACTACTCTGCACTCACTACTCACTACTCTGCACTCACTACTCTGCACTCACTACTCTGCACTCACTACTCTGCACTCACTACTCTGCACTCACTACTCACTACTCTGCACTCACTACTTACTACTCTGCACTCACTACTATGCACTCACTACTCACTACTCTGCACTCACTACTCACTACTCTGCACTCACTACTCACTACTCTGCACTCACTACTCTGCACTCACTACTCTGCACTCACTACTCTGCACTCACTACTCTGCACACTCACTCTGCACTCTGGACTCACACTCTGCACTCACTACTCTGCACACTCACTACTCTGCACTCACTACTCTGCACTCACTACTCTCCACTCACTACTCTGCACACTCTCTCTGCACACTCTCTCTGCACACTCTCTCTACACACTCTCTCTGCACACTCACTACTCTGCACACTCACTCTGCACTCTGCAAACTCACTCTGCACTCACACTCCGCACTCACTACTCTGCACTCATGGAATCTTCCACCACACTTTCTAAAACTTTATAGTCCGAAGCATGATAGGCACAGGACCATTAGAAGGGTAGACATTTGCTTAAAATAATCTTATTGTATTTATGAGAAGCAAAAGCGAGACTGTAAAATGTGCTGAATATCAGTTTGTTACGAATCAACAGAGTGGAGTTAGAGAACCAAGAAATAGTAATTTAGAATCCGGGTTAGAAGGAGTAGTAATCACAAGCTGAGGATCAACGGGCGTGAAACAGCGTGGTGGGCGCGCACGAGACGCAGCGTGGGCGTGCACATCAGCTGAAGATCGCCGGAGAAGACACCGAGTCTGCCTGCTGCCATGACTGACCCGCTGCGGAGGGAAAGAGCCCGGTGAGTGGGGGTAGAGGGGGGCGGCAGAGAGGGAGTGGGCAGAGAGGGAGGGTGTGTGTGTGTGTGTGTGTGTGTGCATGCATGTGTGTGCGTGCGTGTGTCTGTCTGTCTGTCTGTCTATGTGTGTCTTTCGCGTGCCTGCCTGCGTGTGTGCGCGTCCACAGACCCTGGTCGGCTCGTGCACCGCTCTGTATTCCCTTGCGAGTGAACTCGGCAACAATAGATCTCGTTGCCGAGACCTAAAAAGGATGAAAATAATTAAACAGAGAATGAAGTTCACGGGAAATGGAGCAAGAAATCCAGAGTACCAGAGTACGAATGCATAAATACAACCCAAAAAAATCAAAGGAGGTTAGGAATATATAAAATGTAAGAAGTAAAGTAGACATAAAAAGATAAAATAACATTGGCAAATAGTCTGAGCCGTGGTAGTATAAGAGAGGGATAGTATTAGTAACCCTTTGGATTGGGAAAATAATGTCAAAAGTGCGGTGGAATCGACTTCACACAGAGCCCTACATTCTTCCCATAGTGCCCTAAATTCCTTAACCAGCATCTGAAATCGGAGCATTTAACTCTAGTCTGGATGATGACATCTGCAGAAATATCCTGCAGTTTGATGATTCATCTAGCAATCCATATTTATGACGAATATGACACAGTTATAAAATGATGTCACTTACCGCTCCATAACTTTCAAAGTGAGCAATCCACATATACCCAACCGCTGTCCACAATGTTACCTGCTGTATAAAATGTCAGTGCCAGTGCCCCTCGAATGACACAATTGCGTAATCACAGAGGGTTTTTTTCAGTGTGATTATGGATTTGCCGATCTTCCCTCATAATGCACCGGATGTAGCAGTATTTGAAATGTCAAGCATTATGTGTTGCTGTTTTAAATGGATCAAAAATTGCATATGTTGTAATGCACTCCAAAATTAAGCTGGCCACTTTCAGCTGTTGATTACTGTACTCGAATACTAAACAGGTAATAATGACGTGAACATTTCGCCCATATGTCATTATTGCCCCCGAACATTTCGCCCACATGTTATTATTGCCCCCACTAGGTGAACTTAGGAAGGGCTTTTACATGTGCTATGAAAAATCGCATTTACATGCAATTGAATCTGGAAATGATGATTTTTCATTATCATGGAAATATTCTTTTCATAATCATACCAATTTATTTCATGCGACAGACACTGTTTTCAAGCAGAAGTTATGTCAAGAAAGGGCTTCTATTGTAAACAAATGCTAAACACTTTGCTTCCCTTCTTATGGTATAGGACCTGATACTAAAAAGTGACTGGTTCTGCCAAATTTTTTCTTTTGGGCTACGACCAGGTTCTCTCTGTGTTTTGAGAGGGATGCTCAAAGCGCCAACAAGTATTAGGGCTTGATGACTAAAATTCTCAAGTTGCCTACCTCATGAACATTAGTTAGCAGGAATCCAATAGGTTCGTTCCTCTGAAAAGTTGCTGGACCCAAGAACAGATTGGAACAACAGACCTCAATCACTCTCATAATGTCTCCATTGTGACCTCTATCCGTTAAAAGAAAATAGGTCCCAAGGCCAAAAACATTGCACTTTGCTAATTTGGCATTAGGATACCCGTGGGCCCATCAATAGCACTTTTGATGCCTATTGCCTGCGCAAAAAGAGTATTAGCTGCAAATATTAACAGCGTACATATTGCGAATGGTGGGGTCCTGTCAGTAGCAGAAGATAACAATTACATACTCCGAGACCACACAAAAAAATGACAAAGGTTTTGTTCATTTCCATACAAATCATAAGCTGGGGACAATAGCCCTTGGCACCCCTCAGTCTTATATTTAACAATGGATGAAACATCGAAAATACAGATGTTCCATTCTCACGTTAGAGTGGCCTTCCTGTACTTCCATGAAGGCAAAAACATATGGAAGAGAATATGCTCAATGTGAATACTTTTCTTCCGTAAGAAATTGTTGAACTTTCAAGTGCATTGTGTTTCCTTCTGAACCCATGAGTATTAAAATATCGAAATATTGAGAGACTACTCTACACTAGTACTAAATAATGTTACTTAATTTGCCTTATATTGCTGCATAATTTACCCAATCATGATTCATAATTTGATCATTCATTACTACTTAATTCCAGTGCCCAGTAACAATTAATAGTTTCAGTAGCCATGTAAAGCATAGATGAGCTATCTAATCCAGGCATCTTTAAACTTCAAGACCTGTTTTAAAACATAACAAGGAAACGTTTAAGACATGCAGTAGCCTTGTAATATTATTTATTTATGTATTTATTTCTTTATTTTCAGTTTTATGTAGCGCTATGTGTTACTTTCCTGCTACTTCAGAGCACTGGAAAAGTTGACAGTCTACAGTTATGAGAAGAGAAAAGCAAACTTGTGTCTAGTCTAATGCAGATGCCCTGTGTTCAATGTTCTTCATATTCCGACTTTAAACTTTAAAATTGTATGTTAAAATGGAAACCTGAAAAGTTCAGTCTTTAGGATTTTGATGAATTGTAAGAAGCTTTGTTTGGATCTTAAGGCGGATCATAGAGATTTTCACAGTCTCAGGACCTGACCTCCTAGACATCTGCCTTCATGTTTCAAGATGTGGAAAGATTAGTTGGGTAGGTGGAAGGAGGACAATGGATGGAGGATTCTGGCGGGGCTGTATTGGAGGGCCAATTTTAGGTATTCTGGGTATTTGACCCAGTCAGCTTTGGGAATGATGCATATTACATTACATTTGAATATGACTTGCGGGCTAAACCAGTGTTTTTAGGGTGGGCCTGATGGGGTCCTATTTGGAAACATTTATGGAGCCTGAATATGTGTTTTTTAGTTTGCAAATGAGTTTTTGGGAAGGGCCATGTAAAGTCGGGAATGCTATGATGAGAGATCTTGTCAACTCAATCTGATGATCAAATTGTGAAAAGTAATAGATTGATAACTTTTAATACTAAGTTGGCTTTGGAGATAAAGTAGAATTCAGCAACCAAATTTATTCAAAGGGTTTTGGCTTTTTTGTGAGGATTGATTGGGAAATTCCAACTCCTGTTGCCAGTCAAATTACAGAGGGATAGGCCCTGTGTCTCCAAAACCAAGAATCTCGGCTTTGTCACTAGTCATACTTTAGACCTACGTCTGGTGGTGTTCCTCATATAAGAATGAGTTGATATTAATGAGACTACCTGAAAGATTGTCTAGACTGAAATTAGTTTGTGTGTCACCTGCATATAATTGGAATTGGACATGATATTGGTTGAGAAGTTGTGCTGGACGATGAATATAAATACTGTTAAAAAGGCATGAGACGGAATATCCTTTGGGAACTACTAATGGGACTGGGTGCCCAAACTACTCAACCAACCTGATCCCAATTCTTTAGGTGCTATTTGAGAGGAAGGATAGAATTCAAACAACCAGATCAATATACTCTTTCTTACTATCAGGGCCCGGAAGCAGATTCTGACCCATTAGCATCCACAGTTTTTTTCCCTTTTAGAGGTCCTGTTTTTGGATCTCTGCTGTGAATGAGGTGCCATAATCGAGTCTCATCCAATGTAATCTTCTGTCAAAATGTGGATTGAGCAGTGCCCACATTTTAAAATAAGGTCCACTGCTGCTCAGCTGGGTTTAAATCTACAACACATGCAGGTGCTTAAATGTCCAGGCTGATCAAGGAGAACTGTTATCAGGCTCAGCCAGGCACTTTCGCATAGGTATAACTGTTGCAGAAGAGACCCAGAATAAATTAGCTCTGGGTTGTAAGAATTTATCATTCAATTGAGAATCTAAGAATAAATGTCCACTTCTTTCTTGGCTGAAGTATGAAATCTGAAGTATTTAAACTTTTTGAATGTTTTGGACAAAGTGTGCCTATACCATAATTTATGGTTGACATGGCATAGTAAAATCATTGCCAGTTAGTTGTGTTCTATGTGCATTTGGTTAGACATTTATACATTGGCCATAATCCCTGTGCTATACATATTCGAATGAATGCTTTGATCTACCCTGCTGGGTCAGTTACTCAGCTGTCCTACTGGCATTTCAAAGTTCTCCTGGAACAATAGGCCCCTTTTGTGAGATTGTTCTTCTCTGAAAGAGAAAAGAGGCAAGGTATAAGTTCCAGTATGTATTTACTCCATCTCCTTGACAAGCATTGTCAGGATGGTTCACCTGAGGCAAAGTGAGGAAAAAACAGACCTTTGGCTTTAGTTACCACAGGGCAGTTTCTTGGCTCAGAGAGAAACATGTTGTGCATGGGGGTTGGAAAGCCAGGGTGCTCTCTGGATTTGCTAGTCGGGGGTAGAGATGCGATGTGGCATCTCTAGATTAAGTAGGGACTTCAAAAAACTTTACATATCCATTTTTAAGTGCCTGCATATGTAAGAACCATTGAGAAGAAGAGGAGCAAAGGAAGAAGTTCTGATCCACACTGTGGATGAACTCCAGTCTGAAGTACACTCTGGGCATGTTCTGCTGAAGCGTTTGTTGGACTTTATTTTCAGATGTAGGTGCTGTTATAGTAAGCAGGAGGAAAGGCCCAGGATTATGAAGTCCACTGCAGCTCAGAAGGATGAAGTAGCTGTGCCAATGGGCTGTGGAAAAGTATCTGAACCACTAAAGACATAACCTTGACAATTTGTGTGCTACAGGGCACTATGCAACTCACCTAGTAGCTGAAGCATTTCGACACGAGAAAACGTAACTTAGACTTTAGTAAATCTGGGTTTATGTCAAAATACATGGGTGAATGCATGGAAGAACCTATGCTTCACCCATGTAATGCCTCCCAGTCACTAAGTAATGCAAGGCAGCGCTATGTGCTACCTTGTATTACATTGATTTTACATAGTCACACAAATCTATGTTTATGTGGTTTGTAAATCCTTTAATACTTTTGTGTGTGACTGCACCAACAATGTGGTGTACCCAAAATCTTTAGTAAATATGGGTTTTGGTGTGCCAGACAAAGCTCCTCTGCAGCTTCCAGTGCAGTAGTCACGAGGGTGCTAAAGTGCCATACAAGGTCAATAAAATCAACCTACAAAACTACTGCATCTACCACAATATTGTCAAGACAATTATATAATACTATACATAATTTCACATCTACCTATTTAGACGTGCATTTATGATGTGATTAGATCAGTTCAGTTAATGTAATATTTTTGTCATGCAATATCACTCATTCGACACAGTGGACGTATACACTTGTGAGTCCTAAAATATTTTGCCATGCTGGGACTACTTAGCTGAAAAAGTCACTGCTAGACCAATGAAAGGACAGACATAGCAGGCTGAGCAGACATTTTCTTTTTCGACGATAAGACAGAGAAATGTAAGGTTCCTACTCATACTGAAGTCTGCTAAGCGTTTTCCACAGAATGAGCGTATTGCAGAATAACATCTATTTGCCGTACCTATGGGGCTCCTAATATGAGTACATTGTCTCACCAAGTGAAATGTGAACTAAGTAATCCCATCAGGCACAATTCCTGAATGACTGCTGCCGGTCGCAGAAGTTGAAGGGGCGAGATTCCCTCCATGATATTTAACTCCCCTCTGATAAATGTTACACATATGCAAGCTGCACATTCCCATTTTTAGCTGGGCACAATGCATTACTTTGTGATTTGAATTGTTTTAACTTTCACTCACAGAATAACAGAATACCGGGTGGGCACGTAGAGTGACTCAGAAAGAGAAAACCTATAAAAAAAGATTGCAGCAAGAGATACACTTACAAAAAAAAACAATGTCTTCTTAACATTTACAAAGGATCAATACATAACTTAGTGACCAAGGAAAAGTCTTCAATGCATAAATGATGTGGTATAGTGTAATAATCAAAGATTGCGGAACACAGCCATTCAAGAACTCAACTGAGTGACGAAACTGCATATACATGCCTTTAAAACTTTGAAGAACTTACAAAGCTAAAGCACTTCAAAATAATTTATAATAAATAAACCTATATCTTTTGAATTAATCTCATGGTGTTAACAAGATGCAGCAAAATATTAAGAACAAACTGTGATGTTGAAGACTTCAGTAAAAATGTTGAGAAATAATACTTACATTTGAAAATTCCCACTTAGCTTTCACCCTACTACAATGTACTTAAAGGGATGTAGGGCCTGACTAGAGCTGGAAGTGAATTGACAATTTTTCTTTTTTTATAATTTAATTTTTCTTTGCACAGTACTTATAAATATGTACATACATTTGGAATTCACCCACATCACAATTGTGCATTTGTCCTCTTCAACCCCACCCCACCCACGCCTGGGGGCTGGTGAAAGCCTCAAGCTCTATTTGCTTTACATTCTTAACAGTCCTATATAATCGCTCAGCTACTCGTTCTCGGTAGAAACGTAACAATTTTATGGAACCCCACATGAACCAGCTGCCTCAATCTCCACCTCTGTTCCACGGTGGCGTGAGCAAAATCTGGCCTGGTCAAAAAACACAATCCTTCAAATTCCATATTTGCTGCTGGGCAAGCTAGATCATAGAGTCTGTCGTAATAAGAAATTTCCAAAATATAGCAACATAGGTCTGGCCGTTCAGGGGTATTCAAAGGACATATGGAAGCATTAAGGGGGACCTGTGGGTTCGCTGAATCTCCTTGTCCCAATCCCAGGTGCTCAGTTCAGGAAAGGTCCCTCTTAGTAGGGAGTTCATGTATTTCCTGGGATCATTTCCTTCGACCCCCTCAGGGATTCCTCAAAAGCGAAGGTTGTTGCAGCATTGCCTATTTTCTTGGCCTTCCATTTTCCAAATCAGGTATTTAATTATCCCCCCATGTGCATCATTCTGTCTTTAGAGGGACAACATATTTTTCCAGATTTTTGCCCCGGGCTTCTACAGAGGCCATTCTGTCTGCTATTTCCACACAGGTCCTGCATACTTTCCTGACTGCACCCTACAATTGTTTTGCTACCAGACGTGCTCTCCGATTGTCCGTCTGAACCTCCCACTGGAAGCTCTTGATCGATTGGAGTACCAATGATAGGACAGGATAATTCTGCTCCCCAACCCCTGAAGTCTCTCTATTGTTTGTCATTGTGAGATTGCCCTCTGATCTGATTGTTTGTTCTGTTAGAGTGGTTAGTTGTGAGGCCGAGTAGTCCCATTTCAAATCCACAGCACTGCCACAGGCGGAGGTCTCCGTAGGTTTTTCCCCCTTCTTTTTTTTGTTAGCGATTTCCTTTGTCCTTGAGCCATTGAATGGAATTCCCACCCCAGGCTGCTGTTCCAGTTGACCCCTTCTCCTTCACTAGTGGCTGATATGCTCACATCTGATATCTCAGATTCATCAGTTGACGAGTAGAACTTTTCATGAGTGTCAGGAGATCGAGCCCGTATTGGTGAGGTGTTTACTGTTTCATTCCCGGCATCAATACCCCCAAGGGGTTCTTATTTTTAGACATTCTCTGGCTAGCTTTAGTTATTTTATCGTCATTCTTGAGGACTCGGATAGGGCTTCTGCGGACTGAATTTTTCACATCTAGACCATGTTCTCTGCTTGGGTTATTCTGTATCTCAGCTACGGGTTCAACCCGGGGGTAGAAGTGGTGCCAGCGGCAGTTTGCTGTTCATTCCCCTTGCCCTGTTCTACAGTTACTTGTGAACCTCCCCAACTGGACCAAAGAGATTGGTTATTAGTGGTTGACAATCCGCCACATCCTGGGGGGTTTTATGTGGAGATTTTTGTATTGTCTCCATTTTATCCACCTTTTCCACTTTTTTCTTCCCCTTGCCACCATGTCCCTCAGTCTTTTTTCAACGATTTTCCACAGACAGCTCTCTCTCTGAGGGGGGCTGGTTAGCTGCCATAGCTGTGGCCATAGAAAGTTGGGCACTCCTTGTCTTTGCTGGCTTTCTGCCACGTCCCGACATGGCCAACTGCAAGATACAATGTTTTACTAATCTAAATAGTTCAGAAGAAAGTTTCTTCCTCTAATGACGGCGCTGGCTCCTTGATGCAGCTGATGCTGATGACAGCTCTTGTCTCCCCGTGTACTCACGACGCAGGTCAATCGGGAACACAGAAAACGTCCAAGGCAGCAGCCACTCAGTGACAGGCCACCACAGGCCGAAGAGCCCCACACCACTTGTTCCTGTGTTTCCAAGCAGACACTGATCGTGTGCCACAGCTATGTCGATTCTCAGGTAATCCAACGGTGGCATTCTAGCGCGGCATCGGGGTGATTCTTAATGATTGGGGGTCTGAGCGGAGGATTGTCTTGAAGTGAGACGTTACTCAGATGCCATCTTGCCTCACCAACTTTAGATTGAATTCAAATGGACAATTTCCCAATGTGTGAAGCAAATGCTAAATCTATCGGAGAATCTGCTGGTGAAAGTTCTCTGTCATACTATCTCAATGGTTGAGGGACGTCTGGTGGTTTAATATCCTGAAGATTTAATCTTCCTTCATATATCAGATGAATGTACTATACCACTGAACTTTAAATTAGATCTTTTTTGCACATAAGTTAAACATTTGAGCCAATGCTTTGACAGTAGCCATGACACTAGTGTAATAAATGAGACAACTATTGGAGGAACAGGAGCTACATGGAGTTACATAGACATTTTCCTTTTTTGATCAGAACAACTCTGCAGTTGTTGCTTAATTTTATATACCTTAGCTGGTCAGTGAACTAATGTTTAATGTGCAGCATTTATTGATGGAGACTTTACAGATTTCTTCTCATAATATTTATTTTTTCAATTAATGCTCCTACTGTTCCTGGGGGTCTCTACTGATGCCTTTCCCATGACTGTGAAATACTTATATTGATCAACAGTTGCACTCTGAGTATTCTTCTCTGTGTTTATCAAGCTTCTTTAGCCAAGTTCATTTTGGTGCAACACCCTTGTGAGTGTTTTGTCTAAGAACACTGTCCAGTGAATAAATGATAGGTGAGAACAGGACTACTGTCCTCGAGTTCAGGGTGTGCACACACTTTATAATGGACCAATGATAGTCCTCTTAATCCATATTGTTATTTCAATGAAAAAATCTTTAGAAACAATGTCCTTTATGTCATCTTTAATTGTGTATTCTTAATGATGTCATGTCCCGGTGGGGCTTTAAGGCACAATAATGCTGGGTCTGGAACAAATCCAGCAAACTTCCACCAATATATTCATAGGTAGGTAATAAAATATATCCCTAAAAGGCTTGGGGCCTAATTTAGAGTCTATTACATGGGTCGCTCAGTCACAAAAGTGCAGATATCCTGTCCACCTCATTACAAGTGCATTAAAGTAGTACTTCTAGTAAGGTTGACACAATATCCACCATGTTGTGACAGAGTAAATCATGAACCAATCTCTCAATCTGGCCCTGAATCTCTTCAGGAGAAGATGACGGTTGGATGGGGAATAGGACTGTATATTAAGGCTCCATCCCTCTAAATCTTTGGAAGGGGTCACGCAGCATCAGCTCCTTATAAATACAGTGACACTGATTGAAATACGTCATAAAATATTTTGATTAAAGTAGATTTAAAAGTATGCCTGACACCACCTAGGGTAGCCTAAAAACCCTGAAATCCCTACATAGGTTCATGCATGCACCTGCTCCTGCACTTCTAGTTAAAGGAATGATGTGCCATCATGACCCCAAAACTCCGGGGAAAAGATTTAGATTCTGGATATATTTGGACTTTTTACACTATGCACTTGAATGCTTGTGCATCCTAGGTTTGTGTGATCTTACCACTTTGTATATGTTCAATTGAGTGTGTATAATATGTTTTGTGAATTTGAAGGTCAATTATTTCATTGTACTTGATTATTGTCTTTTTTAAACTGCATCTCCCACTTATTAGTTTACATTTTTAATAAGTTAGCTGTGGTGGCATATAACTCTCCAAAAGGAGTACAGAGAGGTGTATTTACTATAGTTTTTGCAAATATAGGGCACCACAATTGTGCACTGCTACAGCATATTATATTTGGGGTGGGTGACTCCCCACTTTAAGGAACAAGCACAACCCTTGTAGGGGCAAATCCTCAAAGTCACTGATTTAAACTCAGCTCAACCTATAGTAGCTATGGCACAGAGAAGACATGCTTAATTTAGGGCAAGGTGTAAAGTATTTATGCAGTGCCAAAACAGTAATAAAGTTGAAATGCAACACAATAAAATACCTGACCTATATTAGTACATGGAGTATCTTTTCTTAAACAAAATGTCAAAATACAATAATGGGATCCAGAAATATGAATTTTGGCTTTTTTACGTATGAATAGTGCCAGGAAGCACAAAGTGCCAAAGCTAGTCAATGATTGCGGTTGACTGGAACCTGAGCACAATTTGAGGGTGACTGTGATGGAACGTGGGTCGATAAAACAGCCAGTTTCATCCTAGTGAAAGATTTCACCTTAAGACTTTAGTCTTTTAAGTCCCAATCACCACAGGAGTACACTTCTAAAGTCCTCTCAGAACCTCACCAGAGGCACTTAGAATAGAGTCCCACAAGGTGTCAGTCAGAGTTAAAACAGCTGGCTACTATCTAGGTTCTGTTGCCACAGGGCAGTTGCAGGAAAAGGCCGCTTGTGACTAGTTGTGTCCCTGTAGCTGTAATAGGCTGTCAGCTTTGTGACCCTTGGAGACAACTTTTTTGTCCTGAGTACAAGATACAGCAGGTCCAATCTATCAGGACTCTGCTCAGGTCGCAGACAGCAGGTCCAGTCTAATGGTGGGTGAGCAACTCCGCTCCGCTGGTGGAGTTTGCAGATTTTTCTAACAAGGTGCTCCGAAATTTGTCTAAAAAAATCTGTCTTTTGCCGGTGGACACCGCTCACCCCATTTTTTATGCTTGTATGTTTGTGCACTGCATCATCCCAGCTCTGAAACTCCTCCCCTTAACTGGCCTACGTATTCCATATCAAGCTGGCCGCTCATTAGTAGGGCATCATGCCCTTGGGCTCAGAAGAACACGTGGAAGTGCGCATTCAATAGAGGGGACAGCAAGGATGGTGATTCTGTTTGTTTGCATCTCCCCCTGCTCTGCATGCAGTGGACTTGCCTGGTATCTATTATTTCAAAAATCAAGTTCAGAAGGAGATAATTATGATGGGCAATGATGTCTGTAGCAGAAAATTATATCCATATTTTTTCTCATTACTATCACTAAATTGTTAAAAGGGTTAAGAGTAGAACCATTTCTTTTGAACTATAAATTAGCACTATGGATATTGGTGTCATTATATATTAGGCATGCCTTTCTGCAATGCTTTTCAAACTACACTTTCACGTGGTGATTGAACTAATGACTTCACCACTAATAAGCTCTTGAAAATGAATGCTGAAAAGAAGAAAGCAGCCAACTGCAGTGTATTCCGACTAATGCAACCGGGTAGGGCGTGCCCCTATTTTTATATTGTTTTATATTTTGCATTTTTTTTGTTCAAAGATCTTAATATAAGGAGCTTGTTAGGCAAACAAATATAGCTTTATCAACCTAAAAACGTGCAGATAATTAGTTGGAAGAAAATATAACTAGTCTGAAAAACTCTTTACTTAACCAAAAGGCCCTGTTCTTGAGTTTTATTGTCTGAGTCATAACAGCCTTCAGAGGAAAACACATATACAATTTCTATAAGTGTGAAACGTGTTCTTATTGTAATACGTGTACTCATTACACAGCTCATGATAAAAGTAAAATTGATTTGTCTATATTGATTCTATTTTTATATGGTTTGCGAAACTTTATTAACACAGTACTGGTCACACAGTTATTGAAAAATAGTAATGTTCCTTTGATGACCAGCCTGTCCTTTGATGAACAACTTCCTTCATCTCGATGAGGTTGTGAAAAAATGACCTGATTAAGACCCACCTATTCGAAGGTTTAAATGAAGGGCGACTAGGCTTCATTGGCTCAGTTCGATTGCAGGGAAAGCTGATCCCCCGTCCAGGGCTTTGAGATGGATGAAAATATGGGAGGTCATTAATAGGGGCATAGACTACGAAGTGTAATTAGGATTCTTTACCAAGAGGCATGGCCACTGTATATAAGGACATTATTTCAAACAGGAAAACTAAACTCCTGCATTTCCAAAGCGTGCAATGCAACCAGTCTTCTGTTATTGCATACAGACATATCACACAATAACGGACACACACCTAAAACTTGGCAGACCGATTGGCTTCACCAATGCTCATTAGATTTCTCAGATAAATGAATAACAATGATTCTGTTAGGAATAATTAGCATTGAAAATATAATTTAATTCTGAAAATATGAGACTGTGAACTAAGCATTACGAAGGTAAGTGGAAGGGGTAGTGGTCTACAGAGACAATCCTTGCCATCCTTTTCTTCTCACTACTTACCTCTACAGACTCCCTGTCTACTAGACACTTCCCCCTTCCCTCTCCAAATCTTCCTGGAATCCTTCATCTGCATATCTCACACCATATCTGTTTTCTCCTCTGCATCCTCTTTTCACTGTCTCCTGCCAGTACTTCCGTGCATCTCACTCACATCACCAAGCCTGTAGGAAAGGGGATTATGGGTAGGTGTGGGTATTCATCCCCAGCTAGCAATAATACCACAATAACTAATAGGTCAGGTCAACTCTCAGTAAATTAATCCTTGCTCAGCTTTTGGTAGCTTAGCACATGAGTAATCAGGCTTAAATTAGAAGTCAGGTATATGTTAAATAATACATTTAAAAAATTGCATTCTAGCGCCTAAAAGAATAAAGTGCCATTTGCGGTTATCCGGTTGTGCTGGACCGGGACAATGTCAAAGTTTTAAGCTTGCCGCAATGGAGTGGGGTTCGAATAGGTTGAGGGCTATGTCCAAAGTTCAGCTTCTGACTTATGGCCTGATTTAGATCTTGACGGATGAGCTATTCCGTCATACCGGTGACCGATGTCCTGTCTCGCAAAATATAAATACCATTATATCCTAAGGGATTTATATTTCAGCCGATGGGATATCCATCACTGTTGTGACGGAGTAACCCATCTGCCAAGATCTAAATCAGTCTTTTTATTGGAGCTTTCCTCTCGGCGACGGACTCATTGGCGGGTTCTCAGAGTTCTTGGATCCGAAGTTTGAGTGAACAACGGCGGCCTGCTGCAGCTAAGTGGCTAGGTGAAAAGATGGCCATAAAATTCTCACTGCCAGCTGAGAAGAGGATCACGAAGGGCAACGGTTTCCCTCTTGACATTGAGTTCATCTCTGTCTGAAGCATTTCAGTGGGACAAACAAGCAAGGTATATCCGATCGGCGAGTCTACATTGGCAGCTTGACTCACAACATTGTGCTGGTCTCCTCCCGGAGCTTTTCTGCCAAACATTGCAGAAAGTTTCCAAACTTTTAATTCTTGAAGTTTATTGGTACATTTGGGAGGAAATTGGTCCAGTAGAATCAGGCAAGGGTTCCTTGACTCTGGATTCCCTCTTGGGGGTAGGACTTCATTTCCAACAATGCACCTGCACAGTCGAGGAAAATCCAGTTGCAACTGGTCAGCTGGGGTGATCCTCTTTTTGGCTTCATGCAGTCCAATGGTCCACTAGGACATTCCTTCTTCTTCTGATGTGCCAGGCTGTGATCTGAGGAGCTCCTGCAGCTCCCCCATATGTATATTCTATGCCGAGCTGGCAGGAGGAGGGACACCAAAACCAAAGGGGCAGGCCTAGCTCCCTCTGCTATGACAACTTCCTGCGAAATGTGGCATATGTGTTACCTAGAATGCACTGTTCTCCCTAAATTCAAAATGGATACATTCTCCCTTTGGTGTGTGTGTCTCTGTAACGCAACCCAGAGGTATGGCTATCATTTGGCTACACTCCCCTTCCAGCCCCTCTCCTAATATAACTAGGAGGCTTCCATCTGGCTGGGGCTCAAGGAAGTGGGGGCTGACCTGGGTCCTATTACATTTGCTCTCCTGCCTTTGAAGTCCAGCTAATCTCTCAAGCACCCTTCCGCTCCCTGGCCTCTAAAGGAAGCATATCCCCTTCCAACAAATGGCTGTATGTTGCAGCCCCAGGCCTCTTCACACTTACTCATGTAGCTGCTTGTCTCAGGCTGTAAAAGGCTGGCCAATCAGAAGAGGCTTCTATATGGCTACTTTAGGTAACTTTAACATGGTAAGTTCTAAAACTACTTTCTTGTAATAGTTATAATAAATTCAACCTTGGCAAGTTGTTGGATTTATTGTAAACATTATTTTGATACTTTGAACAAAATGTCTAGCTAGCTCCAATCATATGTTCAACAAGTTTAGAAAAGCCTTCCCATGTTAGCTCACGGGGCTGGGAGCACTTCAAGAGGGAAAAATGATTTTAGCTGTTTTTCCTTACAAGGAAATCTAAAACATATCTTATATTTTCCCTGCTTTTTACAAGAATGCACCGTACCCTTGGGGCTCTTAGGACAAACCATAGGGGTGACTTAAATGTGATAAAAAGGTACTTTTGGACTTTGGAATGACTTTTGTTATCTCAGGGAACATTGATTTTTGTAGGGGGTAAAAGGTAGACGTTTGATTGTTCATTTCTAACTGACAGTGGCTACTGGGAGCATGCGAGGGAAACCTTGCCTAATTTCTTTAAAGAAAATCAAGGATCCACTATCCTAGCAGTGGTCTGGGATACCATGAATTCAGTGGCACGTGGCCATAGTCAGTTTTGTCTTTCTACAGAATATGGCTATGCATGTGCAGGAGGAATCCCTACGACAAGAACTCCTTCAACTGCAATATGCACATGCAGAGGCTCTAAGATTTAAGAGATTGGAGGTAGAAGTGAGGGATGTCTCTCAGAGACTTTTGAGTGCCAAACTAAGATTCAGATGATAGTGTGAGGGAAACTAGACAAAGCATCTTATACTTCTAGGTTAAATACCTTTAAAACTAGTGAAGAAATGGGAAACTTGCTAGCTTCACCAGTTAGGGAGAGGATAAATAAGAACGTTATCGAATCCATATGGGATGTGAATAATACAATCAAGTGGGCCCAATGAGTTTTTGAGGGTCTTCAAAGCACACTATGAAACGCTGTATGGGGAAATGCCTGCTACATCCCTGGATAATATCAATCAATATGTTGCTCCCACAGTAACAGGCCTAGTTTCTTAAAATGACCAGGATATTCTGGACTCAACTATTATGGGTGCAGAGATTTCAAGAGCTGTTAAACAACTCCAGGACAGGAAAGCCAATGGGCCAGATATCATACCCTCAGAGTTTTATAAAACTTGTTTGAGCATCCTTCTTAATTGTTTGTTGTCACTGGTCAAGTACATCAAGAAGACAAGGGAAGTTCTGAGGTTTTGGGGTGAGACCTTTACCACAGAAGAAGGGAAAATATCTGCTGAACTGCTCCTCATACCAGCCAATATCATTGATTAACTGTAATGCTAAAATCTATGCCAAAAGTCTGATGAAACGTAATTCCCCCAGAACTGCAGGTGGGGTGGACAGTATGTATCATGGGTTTGTCCCACAGTGAGAGACTACAGCTCACACTATTTTTCGATGTGGCAGGGGCATTAGGTTTGCCGGCCAGTATGAGCTTACTTAACGCAGAAAACAACTTTGATTGGGTATTATGACCCTTCTTGTGGTCAACATTGGTAGCAATGGGCCTTGGTTCCCAGATTCGGGGTAGAATTCAGGTTCTGTATCACAACTTGTCAACATGGGTAGTCAGTGGTGGCCTCATCTCTGGGATTTTAGAAATAAAGAGTGAAACACACCAGGGATGTCCTTTGTCCTCACTACTATTTACAATGTACCTTGAGCATATTTCGCCCAATTTTTACATTCAGGGCAATTAGCTCCTCTGAGCATCAATGCTTCAAGGTACAGCGTAGCCTCATTGGCAGATGATGTGGCAGTGTTCACATCTGATCCATCAGTATCCATGGTAGCAGTTGAGAGTGAATTCTGATATTTGGTCTCTCTCTCTAAATAAGCTTAATAGTTTAGAGACGCAAATTCTTTTTAACAAGCCTAACCCTGAAGGTGGTAAGAATTATGTGAAAACAGCACAATAACTGGGAGTCTGGCTCTCTCCTGTGGTCAAGGACATTGTCTTATTGAACTACAAACCCGTCCTGGCTAAATCTATCAACTTATTTGAGCAAAGAAACAGGTTACCAGTAGGTCTTCTGAGACGTTATAACCTGATCAAATTCATACCGAGACTGCCCTCATCGCCGCCACCGACGACATCAGGACCCTGCTGGACAACGGCTAGCCTGCAGCATTCATCCTCCCAGACCTCTCTGCCACCTTCGACACGTCTGCCACCGCACACTGCGCGCACGTCTCCACGCCGTAGGGATCCGAGACAAGGCTCTGGATTGGACCACCTCCTTCCTCTCCCGCGCGAACCCAGAGCGTCTGCCTCCCCCATTCCGCTCCAAAGCCTCCGAGATCAACTGCGGCGTACCCCAAGGATCCTCCCTCAGTCCGACGCTGTTCAACATTTACATGGCCCTGCTCGCACACGTAGCCGGACAGCACGACCTCAGCATAATCTCATATGCCGAAGACACTCAGCTGATCCTCTCCGTCACCAAGGACCCCATCACAGCCAAAGCCAACCTCCACGAAGGAATGGAGGCCATCTCCAACTGGATGAAGACCAGCCGTCTGAAGCTGAACTCGGACAAGACAGAGGTCCTCATCCTCGGCTCCAACCCTTCAGCCTGGGATGACTCCTGGTGGCCGACGGCACTGGGGGAACCCACCGAACACGCATGCAACCTCGGAATCGTCCTCGACTCAACGCTCTCAATGACAAAGCAAGTCAACGCCGTCTCCTCTGCCTGCTTCAACACCCTCTGCATGCTCCGCAAGACCTACAGATGGATCCCAACAGATACAAGAAAGACAGTCACCCAGAAATTCGTCAGCAGCAGAATCTACTATGGAAACGCCCTCTACGAGGGAGCCCCGACCAAGCTCATAAAACGACTACAACGCATCCAAAACGCCTCCGCACGACTGATTCTCGACATACCACACCACGGCCGCATCACCCCCACCTGAGAACCCTGCACTGGCTCCCAGTCAAAAAGAGGATATCCTTCAAGCTCCTCACCCACACACACAAGGCACTCCACAAGACTGGCCCAGCGTACCTCAACAGACGGCTCTCCTTCTACATCCCCAACCGCCAGCTACGCTCCGCCGACCTCTCGCTCGCCACCATCCCGCGCATCCAAAGAACAACCATCGGTGGGAGATCCTTCTCCCACCTCGCTGCCAAGACATGGAACACCCTCCCACTGAGCCTACGACTGACCCAAGACCTGCTGACCTTCGGGAGGATACTTAAGACCTGGCTGTTTTATCAGTAGCGCCCCCCACCCCAGCGCCTTGAGACCCTCGCGGGTATGTAGTGCGCTTTAAAAATGATTGATTGATTGATTTAGAGATTTAGTTTATTTGCCACAACTACCATAAGATAAAGGTGGGTGGTCGCATCCTAGTTTAAAGTGCTATCATTGGTCTTCTATCTCGGAGCGCATATTTCAAGTAATGATATATCATGAGTCCTGGTACATGCTGTCTTTGCATTTTGAAGATGACCCAAGGGTACAGTCCTATAACTCCTCTTACTTTAAGCATACTAGGTTGCACCTTCATTCATTTGGTCAGCTGTTCATAGGGCATCAGATCTTCTCCTTTTCGTATTTAGTTACACAATTCGCTTTTCTTAACACAGGTTTTTTAAGTATATGCAGAATAGGACTTTTTTAGCAAACAAGTTAGAGATTCAGGGCAGTTGAATCATGTACGGTGTATTGAATTGTTTCACAGAACCCATGGAAGAGGGATGATTAGTCATTTTTATAAATGACTAAATTTGGGCCAATGTGACAATACAGCTACCTTAGCCTCAACATGGACTTGTAAATTATCAATACCCTTGGCTGTTGATGCTGTTTTGGAATCAATCCAGCTGAGTAATCAGTTTGTGAATCTATCCAGGCTAAAAATCATTTTAGGATTCTTCAAGATTCATATTACACTCTGAACTGATTATTCAAATGGGGATGCCTAGTTCTGAATATTTAGATGTGGTATGGTGTAAGCAGACACTGTGCATATTGTCTACTTGTGTGGTGTATTGCAGCAATATTTGCAGGGGGTCTGTGCGGAAATCTTTAGGGTTACCCTAAGTCACATTTACACATCAGTTCAGCTGATCATCTTTGGTACATTGTTTGAAGTACCCTTGAAGTTGAAAGGTATTGTTTTCTTTATGATTCTGACAGCTAGGATTCTGGTCACGTCTTTTTGGCTCGACCCGAACCCTCCACTGGCTATTACCTGGCTTAAGCAATTTTTGGATATTTATGGTTTAGAGCTGTCCCTTGTCAAGCAGGGCTCCTGCAAGGAAACATTTAAAACAAATGTGAGCTATAGTGGATTTAGATGCTGTGGCTGGTAGGGTTGGGAGTCCATAGATTAACCATAAATTGGCACTTTTTTGATCTTTCCTCAATCATTTAATCCACTGGCCTCTCTTCTGTCACACTGTTATTTTGACATTCCTGTTTTTGGTTTTTCAATGTGCGTGATATGGTGTTACCACTCTGTAATTGTAATTGTCATTTTCATTTGTAGAGCGCATAATCACAGACAGGTCTGTCTGTGAAAGAGAGCCTGTGAAAGAGAGCCCTACCTAACACATGAAGGAGATGTAATTGATTAGGTTGTGACCCAAGCTTCCACAAAGAGGAGTGTTTTTAACTTCTTCCTAAATGGCATGAGGGTGTGTTTCTTACACAGATTCTCTGTTGCATCAATGACGTAAAAGTGTGGATAAATCAATAAAATCCTTTAAGAATGTACATTTAATTCCAAAGTCGAATTTTGACAAAGTTTTATTTCAAAACCAGCCTGCAAGGCAGGGCTGGATTTAAAATGAGACAAGACACCACAGCTGTGCACACTAAAGTGACTTAGGGCCATATGTATGAAAAAACGAATTCTCAGTTTGCGATTTTTTGCGAATCGCATTTTGAGAATCGCAAATCGGTATGTAAACAAAAAATCGCAAATAAATAGCTATTACTTAAAAATCGCAGATTTATTTGCGATTACCCAATTAGCAATTCCTTAATTACATATTCGCAGAATTTGCCAACTCGCAATTAGGGAATCACAAATCTGCTAATCGTAAACTCAGGTGCAGCTTGATGACATCACAACCAGGAAGTGTGACTACCCATGCTGCACCTGAGTTTCAGAAGCAGAGTGAGAGGCTGGAAGGAGGGCTGAGGCACCAGTACACTGCAACAGAGACTGGAAAAATGGCCACACAGGAGCAGCAGCAGGGTGAAAGTACAAGAAAGAGAAAGCAGAAGTTTTGTGAAAAGTAGCAGAGGTCCTCATCCAGGAGATGGTGGTGAGCCATGAGCTGTTATTTGGCAAACAATCCCTTAGAGTGCCAGAGACCCGGAAAAGAAGCATATGGGCGGAGATACAAGAGAAGGTCAACTCCATAGGCATTACCCACCGCAGTGTCGAGGAATTGCGCAAACGCTGGTACGATATGAACTAGCGCTCTAAGGAAAGGGTTGCTGCCAGGCTGCAGGAGGCAAAAGAGACTGGTGGAGGGGCATCCACTGCCACCGCTTCCACGCCAATGGAGGAAATGGTGGAGGGTACTTTCCTACCGGAGAGCGTGAGCGGCGATGCAGACCTCGACAGCTCCGATCCACCAGGACCAAGACAAGGTAAGAAGTATGCCATCACACCCCTGATACCGATCTACTCCACCCCCACCCCCAGGAGAGCCCCAGGCACACATCACAAATGCTAATCCAGTGCAGGCACACAACCAAACACAGCAACGCATTAGGGGAGATGTAGTCACATGAAACAAACAGTGAAGCAGTGAAACCCAGCTAGGCTCAAGCAGTATGTGTGTATGAGTGAAGGAAATATACAGACAGTCAGGACCCACGTAATAAACAAAATAGGGTAATTTATTGCATTACCAATGCAAGGCTGGGCAGCAAATTAATGTGTGCATTTACATCCACAGCATCACAAGAAACACAGGGACAGAGGCCTGGAGGGGAGGATGAGTCCCACAGCGCAGCAGTGCCAGGGCAAGTGGAGGAGAAGGAGGAGGAGCAGCCCAGTCATCACACCTAAATACCCCCGGCGCATTGCAGTGGCTCCATTGCCACCGCTGGAGGATGAAATCTGTGACACAGAGGAAGAAGACAACCAAGTCCAGGGACAGACTGTGCCACAACCCAGACCACAAGCACCTCCAAGTCCCATACCAGCCATTCCATTCAGGCGCAGGGCCCGTCCAGCCCCAAGTACATCTGCGGCAGGAGAGGAGATAGTGTTCAGGGGTCTCGAAGGGAACATGCTTGCGATGCAGCGCCTGCAGGGGAGAAGCATATGGGCAATTCAAAGACAACTTAGGGTGGGCTTCAGGGGCATGACGGGTGCCCTGGAGGCATTCTGTGCAGAGATACAGGCGGACCGTGCTGCTAGGTGCAGGGAGAGGCAGTGCCTCCACACACTCCTTGACCTTTTCACGAGGGCTGTAAACCGTCTGGCCTCAGCCACCTCTGTCCAGTCACGGCGCAGCATCAGCATGCAGCGTGAGGTTGCACACTGCAGTCAGGACGTGGCCATGGGATTAGTCCAGGTCACATATGCTGTGGATCAGCTGCAGACAGTTGCTACTGGTGGGACAGGAGTACTCAGTTCACTAGAGGCGGACGCACAATCAAGCCGTAGCAGCATCGCTCCCTGCCTCCCACAGGACAGGTGCCGTAGTGTGCGTCATGGCAGGGCTGCAGATGCCACTGAAGAGGGAAATGTGCACTCGGGATGTGGAGCTATGGGATGTCAGCACCACCGTTGAGGTGCCCTGACTTACTAATGGCAATGGGTGGATTAACCCATTGTACACAGACAACAGTGAATAATTTATTGCTTTCGCACTGTTCATCCAACATGTGCATGACAACACTACCCACATTGTGTGCTACACAGGCTGTGTGATGTTATGAATCCTGACATCAAGGATATTAAACACAGTTTATCATGTATACATAGCATTGTGTCATCATTTCTCACCTAGAAATAGTTCTGTGTTATATCATCTTGTCTCTGTAGCCCGACTGCTGCTCCAATCACACCGGCTGGCCTGCATCCTGGAGCTGGCCCCTCCTCATCGGATGTGTCGCTGTGCTCCACTGGGGTGCCTTTCCTGGTGGCGACGTTATGCAGCATGGCACACGCAACCACTGTCTTGCAGCAGGTCTCAGGGCTGTATTGCAGTGCTCCTCCACTCTTATGCAGGCATCTGAAATGACTCTTGAGTATACCAAAGGTCAGCTCAATGGTACTGCGGGTGGCAGTGTGGGCACTGTTGTACCTCCGCTCCCTAGCGTTGGCAGGATTTAGGTATGGGGTCAATATGAAGTCCGGGACTGCATACGCACTGTCACCTGTGAGGCAAGAGGAAATAGGTTACACACTGTCCTACCACTGCTGTACTTTACTATTGTGTCACTGTTTCCTGTGCAATTACCGAGCAGGTAGCCCTCTCCGAACTCCCCATTTGTGAGTCGACGGTGGATCCCACTGTGGCGAAAGATGAATGAGTCGTTGGTGCTGCCTGGGTATTTAGCTACAATGTCAGTGATAATAGGCTTGGCATTGCACACCACTTGTATATTCAGGGAATGGTTTGACTTGCGATTCCTGAACACGTACTCATTCTGGAAGGGGGGGATATGGTGACATGTGTCCCATCAATGCATCCAATGACGTGGGGAAACTGTGCTATTTGATAGAACTCCTGCTTGGCCTGGTCTAGTACCTGTAGGGTGCAGGGAAAGTGGATGTGGTGAGGCAGCCTCTAAAACATGGCATCAAGGAACGCCTGGAAAAAGCGCAACAATGCACTCTGTGACATCCCTCCTGCTGAGGCTATCACCCCCTGGAAACTACCTGATGCCAAGAGGTGCAGTGAGCACAGGACCTGGATGTGGGTGGGGATGGTGTGTGTCCTGCGTGTGGGGTGTTTAAGTATAGGTTTGAGTTCCTCAATTAAATCAAGGATGCTCTCTTCATCCAGCCTGTAGTTTGTATGGATGTCCTCCTCAGTCTGCTGGAACAGGGTTATGCGCGCACAGAAGATCCTTTCCTGGCATCTCCTCCTCTGTGCAGCAGCTCTGAGTCGTAGCCTCCAGGCTATCACATACAGCCCAGCCATTGTGGAAAAATCTGTTGCATTGTGGGACTCCTTAAATAGTTTGCACCTGGTTACCACCTGCTCAGACTTGGTATTAATTGAAATTCTCCAAATTGCGAATTTCGTGAAATCGCTATTTGCAATTATTCCATACATTTCATTGCGACTTTTGCACTTTGAAAATTGCAATTCAGGAATCCGCAAGTATATTTGCAAAATTATTGGTTCGCAACTTTAGGATTTGGTATTTTTGCGATTCCTTATGTTAGCGTTGGGAGATTGTCTCATACATCGTGTTTTGCGAATTTTTATTCGCAAACACTGTTTTTTGCGATTCGCAGCATTTGCGAGTACAATTTCGTTTCATGCACATGGCCCTAAGTCTACTGGGGTTTCTAAACCTACGTGCCCTACCATATGCTAGGAACTTACAGGTAGGTTGTCTTGGCCAATTACAATTATACCAATTACCATATACCTTTAGAGAACAGAACACTATCTCATGGCCTGTTTAGCAGAGCTCAGGGGACATTCTGAGTCAAAAACTACCAGCATCAGTCAAAAAAGGGGGTGATCAGTGCAAAAAGTAAAGACTTTCCTACAATTCCTCCACAGACCACACCCATTCATCCTAAATTACTGTTATCTGTTACTTTTGCCTTGTCATTATTTCAACAGCTCTGTACTTTCTCTATACACCTTTGCAGAGAATCACAATTGGCACACATAACTACTGCTCTCTGTGATATGTGGTAAGGCCAAAGACAGCTTTATGACCCACTGACAGGCGATGTGAAAAACTTGTGGCATCGTCTGGCTGAGTTCAACTTGTCTCAATTGTGCCCTATTATAAACACAGCTCACAACCTGTACTTACACGGAAACCTAGAGGAAGAAATATAGAAACACAACATACTGAAAACAGCAAACACTATTATGGAACGAAATGTTAAATAAAATATATGAAATGTTCACAGGAACGTCTTTGCTGACATGGCTTACCTTACCAAGTTTTACAGTAATTGTCCAGAAATCAAACAGTGTTTTTCCTGTAAACCTATGGGCAAAAATACAGGAGCCGATAGCATCTCATTTCAAAGTCCAGTATTAATTACTGCTAGGTCTGATACTTGTAGGGACCCACACCACTGAAAGCCAGGCCCTCATCAATCATTCTCTGGAGATGTGGCAACGATCTGGAATGCATCTCTGGTGCAGATTAGACAGGGCATGTCAATGTCTGCCCTCAAAAGAGATCTCAAAGAGCAATTTGTTAGCATCCTTAGGCAATCTTTATCTGTCTCCTGATTCTGGACAATGAGAAATGACTTTCAAAGTGCTAGGTATTTCTCACCTGTACAACTATACTGTTATTTTGCTGACAATGTAAATAAACTTCTTTCCACCTGCACTATGTCATGCCGTACCATGTTTTACAGCTCTCTGTCTCTGCATTGATAGTCTTGATGCACGCTTTCAACTACTATGGTGAACTAATTTATGAAATAAATATTTTCTACATTTATCTCACTATGCACCGGAGTTGAGACCATTGTCCCTTAAAGGGGCAGGGGACACAATGCCACCGTTTAGCATTACTAAATGTGTGTCAGGAGGGAGCATATTTCCCTTGATGCTGACATCTTCAGACACATAGGCCTTCATTACGTGTGCCTGCCTGGGAAGGTGATTATTATTGTATGTTTTAAAATCTGATCGCACATGGATCAGATTTTAAACTGAGGAATATCTTGCAGAATCAGTATCTAACACACCAAATTCTGCATGTTTTGCCTTTTCTATGGGCCTTGTGCCTGATAAATTTCAGCAGGTTTTATCTGCCGGAATTTATCAGGGGAAAACTCAGAGGGTGTGATAATTATAATTCAACTCGTAATTCCGATCCCTGTGCACACATGTTTGAATGGGAAAGGAAATTAGTCCTGCACCTGTACTGAGGGCCAAAGTAGACTAAGTTTAACATAGATACCTTCCATTATGGGAATATTACTACTCGCCACTAATGTCGATTGAATTCTTTGTGGCCACATGCGCAGTCATGGAGCACTTTTGCCCTAAGGATTGGACAATATTGCACAGGAATTTGCACTGTTTGACTAGCGAAAAATGATACGGAAACTTATTTTTCAGGTTAAGAGCCACATTTGTATTGACCGAAAATGACATTTTGTACTTGTCAATCATTTTTAATGGGGGTGCACCATTGTTTTGCGAGGAAGGTGTCCCTTTTTCATGAAACATTAGTAATAGCATTATTTCATCTACTCTCATTTTTTTCCTGTCAGCTAATTCATCATAGCAAACAATTTGACTTACATTCCTCATTTTATGATTGAGTCGGGCCACTACCCCATGCAGTGGAAAGAAGGGATAGTGATTCCTTTGCTAAAAAACCCCAATCTTGATCCTAAGGTTTTTAAAAACTATTTCCCTATTATTGTTTGCTACACCTGATAAGATTCTCTAAAAACCTCTTAATAAAGTACTCATGACCTTAATTGATGTTCATGAACTGCTAGATCGCTCTGAAACCAGGTTCCACAGAGGACACAGCACTGAATCAGCGTGAATATTAACTCAATGGTAGACGATAGGGAGGCTACGGCCCTTATCTTGTTAGATCCGTCTACATCCTTTGATGCTGTTTCACCCTCCTATTTGGTTTCCTGCCTTCCTCACTTTGGAATCAAAGGCAAGGCATTGAGTTTATTGGGTTTCTTTCTATCAGAAATATCTCAATCTGTAATTGCCGGACAGGTCTTCCCCAAATCTTTTTCTTCTCCCTGTGGGTTTCCTTGGGATTATCCCTAAGCCCTATGCTATTCAATGTCTATGGGATGCCTCTGCCCAAATTGATTAAATCTTTTGGTTTTCGTGTGCTGTACTATGCTGATGATATGCAAATTATTGCCGTCATCATGAGTGAGGCTCACTTTTTGGCCCTCAACTGTAAAAATTGTATGCTGTAAATTTTTAGGTGGATCACAAATAACTACTTTAAGCTAAATGCTGAAAAAATGAAGGTCCTTGTTTTTGGCAATCAGCATACTATTTGGTCTAGTCATTGGTGGCCTGGTGCTCCGACTCCCCAGTTAGTTCTTCTAATAATCTAGGGGTAGCTTTGACAGTAAGCTCTCCTTTGAATCTTAACTGAGTCGTATGCTTTCTGCATACTTTAACACCATTTAATCCTTAATTTAAATCTTTCCATAAATCACTACCACCTCACACAAAGAGGTGGTACTTTGATTCAATTTTCTTGCATTTGCTTTATTGTAACTTGTTTTAATTTAATGTGAGTCAAAACTCACTAAAAAAGCTACGGACAGTGCAGTAAGTAGCCCCCTGGCTGATCTTCACCTCCTCAATTTCCAGTCAATTTTTAAGGAGCTCAAGAAATTGCCTTTGCTTCTGATGAGGAAGTGCTAGAAATTGGATTGTAGATTGACTGGGGTACGAGCCCTAGTCAATTAGCAACCACAATCCTAGTCAAGATAAGAAGCAAGCAAACCCTAAATTAACCTGTGCTCACCCTCTGGTAGGTTGGCACAGAGCAGTCAGGCTTAACTTAGAGGCAATGTGTAAAGTATGTGTGCAACACTTCAAACAAAAAACAGTGAAGGCACCACACAAAACAATTGCACACTAGGTTAGAAATATAGCTCTTAATTTAATAAATGAAATAGATAGAAATGACAAACATCCAATAGGTAGAACTTCAGATATGCATTTTTAAAGAATAAACTGTAAAATAGCACTTAGAAGCAATAAGTGCTCACTTGAGATATCTGGTTGCGCAAAGGTTCAGACCAACCGCAATGGTGTGTGGGCTGGATATAGGGACCCAGTGCGGCCCGATGAACAAAAGTATCTTAATGCTAGCTGCGTTGACATTGACGATGCAGGTGTGGCTGAAGCGATCCATCCGTGTCAATCCATGCAGTGCTGGTGATGTGCAGGGCCTTGTCTGCCCAGCAGTAGTGATGCATCGGGTTTGATGAGTGAAAAGTTGTAATGCGGACATTCGTCATGATCGTCGATCGTCGAGGATCCCATTGACAGGGATGCAAAGGCCTTGCACAGGAAAGAGCGTCATGCAGTGGTGGTCCTCAAGGTGAATCATCTGGACCGATCCAAGCAGCAGAGGCGATGCAACGGGTTGGTTTACACACAACAGAAGCAATGCACCGGTTCTGATCCACGCAACAGGAGCAATGCTCCTGTTTTGATTCACACAACAGAGGGGATGCACCGGCTCTTATACACACAATGGTGGCGATGCACTGGTTCAACAGCACATGCATGGGTTTTTCTAAAGTAAGCACCTTAGGCCCACTACCAAGTGTCCAGGACTGGGGTGTCACCACTTGGTAGGGCATCTTTACAGATGGCAGAGTCAAGGTGCAGGTGCAGAAGCAGGTTGACAGGAAGTCTTTTTTGTTCCTGAAACTTCAGATCAGGAGGCCAGCAACCTATCCCTTAAAGTCCCTCTGTGTTCAGGTGATGCAGGTCCAGCCCTTCTCACCCAGGCAGGCAGGGGAACAGCAGGTATCAGGGCAGCACAGCAGTGCGGGAGTCCAGCAAAGTAGCAGTCCAGCAGAGTGGCAGTCCTTTAGCAGCTCAGCAGTCCTTCCTCCTGAAAGAGTCTTCACAGGTCCCGAAGTCTACTGAATTGATGGTGTCAGAGGTCCTCTACCTATACCCAGTTGGGCCTTAGAAGTGGGGGATATTTTAACCCCTTCGGTGCTCATGACGAGCTCAGCTCGTCATGAGGCACGGTGGAGCTGTGCTCATGACGAGCTGAGCTCGTCATGACCACACCCATTAACATTATGGCCAAGCACAGGAGGAAAATATCATCAGCAGCCAAGGTGTTAAAGACAGGTTCTGAAGTGCACAGAGGTCCTCCCTTCCTGCCATGACTCCAGACTCACTACGGAGGGGTATGCAGCCCTATGTGTGGGGACAGGACACAGCCTATTCAGGTGTAAGGGAGACTGTGTCCATCTCCTCCCTTCCCTCCTTTCAGGAGGGCCCATCAAGTCACACCTAAGCTCCCATTGTGTGTGGCTGTCTTAGGGGGGATACACAAAGTCCAGTTGTCACCCAAGACTGGTCAGAGACAGTCAGCAGACACCAAATGGCTAACCCTTGGCGTAGTTTGTGTAGTAGCGCTTACGCGTAGCTATGCGAAGTGCACTTCGCACTACGCAAGCTACGCTTAGCTACACAAACTGCGTAGTGCGGTAGGAAAAATGCTGTTCGCAGTGATTGCACTGTGCCGGATGCTTGTCCGCACTGTGCAATCATTGCAAGCGGCATCTTGCACAGTGCAAGCAGTCGTGTTCTTCTGCTCGAGTAGATTTGTACTCGAGCTGTAGCTTTCTCAACACGGACTGGTAGTTTCTCATCGCGAGCGGTTGCAAGCATACGCGACCACTTGCAATGAGAAACCTGACCTCCCCGCGTTGAGAATATTGCTGGGAGGTATATTTTTCACGCTTGCGATCGGCAACTTGATGTTGCTGATCGCGCATGAGAAAAAAGTCTCGCCAAGATGTTGATTTTGCTCGCTCGCGGTCGCCATCTTGACTTTGAGGACTATAAGCAAGCAAAAAATGCCCGCTAGGCGTTTTTGCACAGTTGTACGTACAATTTGCATAGCGCGTAGGCTCTCAAAGTACGCACACTCTGCGAGCGTAGCGTAGTCCTACGCCCAGGATTACAAATGGCTAAAGTAAGCAAAATGCCAACTTTATTAAATTGTTATTTCCTGAATGGTAATTTAAAATCTGCCTTCCCTATAAATTTTGATTTTATATTGGATTCCAGAGACATCAGACTTGGGGGTCTTATCTTTTCCCAATTGGAAATTATACGTCTAAAATGTAATAAGGTAATCCCAAAGTTATCCGATTGGAAAGATAAATTAAACCTTATAATAGTGAAAAATGACTATGGGACTTTTTCACTACCAGGATATGTAAAACTTGAAAGTACACGTCCTACCTTTTTAATATATTGCACACTGCCCTCTGGGTTGTTCAGGGCCTATCTTATGGGTGACTTATAGGTACAAAAGGGGAAGGTTTTAGCAGGGAAAAAGGTTTATTTTGCCACAATGACCTGGTAATGTAAAACTGCACACAGGCTCTGCAAGTGGCAGGCCAGAGATATGGTTAAACGGCTACTTCACTGAATGGCACAATCTTTGCTGTAGGCCCACTGGTATCATTTAATTTACAGGCCCTGGGCACTGGTGTTCCACTTTACAAGGACGTATGAGTAATTAAGTATGCCAGTTTGGGATGAACCAATGTTAACATGTTTAGGGGAGAGACCACAAGAAGTTTAGCACTTGTTAGCAGTGGTAACACACAAGGGTCACAAACCCAGATTGCACCATTAGTGGAAAACCTGTTCATAATCTGCAATTCATTTTCCGAAATAACTAAATTATTAAGTAGTTCTCTGACGTGACGGGGAGTCATTTTGCTTAACTAGTAATTCATGATTAGACAAAAAGCAGTTATTTACGGGCCACATTATATAGTATTTTCCATGGAATTCTGTGCAGAAAACATATGCTTACTAGAGAACTTTACTCTAAGTTCCTTCTCATGTTTGTCATACGTTATGTTCACTCTAAAACTTCGCTTATCCATACACGCACACACACTCCTTATAACCGGGCTAACAATAAACTCATGTGAAGAGGTATATAGAGTGGGTAACCTGTTAGAAGTTGTGATTCTAAAGGGGTGGTTAGTATTTTACTAATGCAAACTCCTCAAGATTGCCTAGAGTGGTGAATGCATGTACCAACCCTGCCATACTAGTAGGACATTTTGCCATTGCAATGGCTTAGGGGCTGCTTCACAAAAGTAATATGAGTAGGTTCAGCTTTCTTATCC
The DNA here is from genome assembly GCF_964261635.1 of Lissotriton helveticus. NCBI lineage: Eukaryota > Metazoa > Chordata > Amphibia > Caudata > Salamandridae > Lissotriton > Lissotriton helveticus. The sequence continues at coordinate 1,407,934,690 of NC_136069.1, read as the reverse complement.
ATGTGATAATGCGGCTATCACATATATTGGGCCAAAACACCCCAAAAACCCGCTAGACTCAATTCTGAATCTACAGTGACATTCCATCTGTTTTAGAGCATATGGTTTCACTGAATGCAATGGTTGTGCAGGCGGTAGAGTCACAGGCACTCCAACCACTTATTGCAAACCTAATCCAACCATAAAAAAATTGCAGGTCTTGGAAAACTGGAGCAAATACATTTGATACTGGTAAATGGTAATGATTAAGGAACAAAAACATGGCCCATTCTTTTTTATTAGGTGAGCATAATCTTGCATAGATCTTTATTATGTGCTACCCGTAACTCACATAATGTTGTGTTTTCCATAGTCCTACCATATCATGCAGCGTTCTCTTGCGAGAGAGTTGCTTCTAGCATAGATGTGCTATGACAACAGACAGACAGGTGGAAAAGGTATTCAAGATTTATTCTTGCAAACAAAGGGTGAACACTGAGACTCTATAATGGAAACTGTAGCATCTGCCCCAGCTCTTGAGCATGCCAATGACCATGCTGCACACGGAGCTCTGTAATACACGTCTTTATTCTTCAGCATTCAACCACTAACTGAACGTACTGCAGCATAGACTTTATTCGCAACACCCAGACACACCTCAATACCTCTTAACTTATTTCATAACTTTCTATGGAGTCCACCTAGGACCACATGAGTCCTGCTGCACATGATCACTCAACACTGCAGACACGATCACAGAATTCCTGATATAAAAACAGATGGCTCCTCATGCAGAGAATCATTAAACCTGAATTCTCTCAAGAGGCAAGAAAACACTACACAGCACTTCCAATATCATTTGTGAGTGTCATCAATAGATTTTAAATAATAGCAGCTTACCACAGATGAAATGCAACAAAAAAATCTGATAATTTAGCTTTGAAGTAATTCCATAGATGTTACAACACCATTATATTCCAGCACTGTAAACGTTATATAAATCAAAATGTATAACCTTGGTATCATGAAACCAGAAAATTCAATATCTCACAGGCAAACAAGAGAGATGAGTTTGTAGCAAAACTTCTTTCATTTAATTTATGCAGGTGATTTTTATAACAATTTCCGTCAGGACTGTGTGAATCCCTATTTCAGAACAAATACAGATAGAAAGATATTAACAAGAGTCGTAACACTACCCAGTCCTTATCAGCATGCACAAGAACAGCCGACACATGTTTCGTCACATTTAGTGACTTCCTCAAGGCTGTAAAAACAATGACAGAAGTATGTACGTACTATTAATATCAGATTTTTAAATTTCCACATTTTCACAAACAATGCCAAACCCATAACCTACAAGTGGGTTTTCTGATGTTGGGAAAACGAGAAAAAGAGAAAAAAAGAAGATCCAAAAGACAGCTTACAAGTGAATTGAAAAAAATTATACATTTCTCCCGTGACTAGTGACATTCTCTTCAAATAGTAAAAAGGAATTTTCTTATGTGAGAAAAAAACGCTGCGGAAACACAGACCCAGAACCTAAATTGTAAATTGATACTTGTGTAGCGCACTACTCACCCGCAAGGGTCTCAAGGCACTTGTACGAATACCGCTGTGGAACCCATCCTGGCTTTCCCTGTGAGGTGTCCACTCCTAGGCACCCCCAAGGTGGAGGCCAGGCATCCTTAGCGTTGTGGAGATTAAGCAAGCTATTGCCCAGAGTTGCAGAGTGGGACTCCATGATTGGAATAGGCACCGAGGCAAGAATTATCAGGTCCATGGAATTTTGAGCCAAGACCCGCCGAGGCGGGGAATTGTACCCTGGTCCCGGGCTAGACAACTGCATCAGGGTCTGCCGCTTTAACCATTGAGTGGAAAAATGCTACCAAGACGGTCGCAACACTGCGCACTATCCACAAATGGTCACAAAGTGACCCTCTAGGTCATTGAATATAATTTAACAACCCTATATCAAAAATGAATCACACGAATAGCAAATATACTTGTAAATGTAAATCTTTACAGGTAATTGTTGTAATCCCCAATATATTTTTTTACATTGATATCATTTTTTAGTTACATTCACATAGAAATCAAAGCATGAATTCCTTATACATGTATATTGAGAACATTTACAAAGAGACAGATAATCAATTGTTTACGAAAACATTTTTTAAATGTGGGCCCGATGCATTTCGGGACGTGAGAGTCCCTTCTTTAGGGGACAATCTGAATAACCTCGGATGAGGTAGACAGTAGAGTCTTCAAAATCTATAACGGATACCGGCAATTTTCAGGTGATGCAAGTGAGAAAAACACGAACAGTCACCACTTTGATTCAAAGTCTTTTGTTGGAAACAGACTCCCGGTTCTAACCGCGAGAAGAAACAACAGTCCGGGGGTCTTCTGAAAGAAGGGACTCTCAGGTCCCGAAATGCATCGGGCCCACATTTAAAAAATGTTTTCGTAAACAATTGATTATCTGTCTCTTTGTAAATGTTCTCAATATACATGTATAAGGAATTCATGCTTTTGATTTACATTTACAAGTATATTTGCTATTCGTGTGATTCATTTTTGATATAGGGTTTTTAAATTGTATTCAATGACCTAGAGGGTCACTTTGTGACCATTTGTGGATAGTGCGCAGTGTTGAGACCGTCTTGGTAGCATTTTTCCACTTTTGTCTATTGACCCCTGTTAGACAGCGAGGGTTACACTGCTGCACCAATTGTGTTAAGATTGTTTATTTGTTATCAATATTTGATTACCTTTTGAGTACCTTTAATTGCTGTGCGCTTCCAACCCCACTTCTTTTCTCAAATTGCTTTAACCATTGAGCCACACTTCTCAAACTTAGAATGAAATGGTGCATTCAAAACACTATTGAGCAAATATAGATGATGCCCAGTGAAGTGTACACTCCTTAGAAAGAGGTAAAATAGATAAAAGTTCAGACAACTGACCTCTCAAAAATTATTTCAATAGGTGTATTAATGACCGATCATATTTCGGCATAGACTGTACAGGACACGGTTATAGCATCGAAGTCCAACAGTGTTCTAAAACAGTAATTAGAGCACAAGATGATCATAAATTCCCCAAAAACAAAGTTATTTTTGAAATTAGAAATTGTAGAACGCATAGCAGGCTTCTAATATACACTTACTTTTAAATATTGCCCTTCAGATTTTCACTTGTTGGATAAGGTTCAAGTACAGCTACCGAAAAGCTTGCTGCAAAGGTTCTATGGTCCGGTTCTTTGACTCCGCAGAATCCCTGCAACAAAAAAATAATGGAGACAAGCATTGAGTGCTGTGATTTCAAATAAAACTTTTTTCCTTGCACTTCTCATGATCCCAATGATGGTTGACTATGTTATTCTGCTAGGCGATATCAACCCATTGGTAGGGGAGAAAGCAGAGGATTCCCAGATCAAGGATTCTGGGAATCTTGCCTCAAGAGTTACATACCCTGACAACATATTACTTCTATACTGAAAATTACACAGAATGCCTAGAAAATTATGTGAAATTGCACGGCATTACGCAAAATACCATTACCTGCACCTTGCTTTCAAAATTAACGCAGAACTTATTTTCCACTAAAAATAATGAGACCTGCTTGGCCTGTTGAAAATAAAAGAGGCTACAGGCAAGTGACCCTTACAATCGAACACATTTTAAACATATGGGTAGTTATAGTAAGGATCATGTTTCCATATGAAAAGGCTATATTGTGTTGCTCATAAATTTGGCTCCATTTGACGAGTCTCAACAAAACTTTCCAAAAACGTGCTACCTTTTGACTAGTTTACACAAGCACGGGCCAAGAAAAAGGGGGGGATCCTAATACACTTTTTCCCCATTCAATTTTCGATATGAACTTTAGACACATCAACAGAACAAACCCCTAAATGGATTTACACTAAGTATGACAGAAAGTTAGATCTTGGTCTAGAAAGCACTTTTTTGTGAAAATCCATGCAGTAGTTTTGGAAAAATGAAGGTTACATTTCTTTTCATATTTCACTTCACAGTGGATCCACAGAGGATCCTGGTAACAAAGAGTCCTTTCACAATGAATATCCCAATTTTTTTAGGTAGCTTTTTTTGAGCGAGGTAGCATTATCACAAATATGTTCTGATCAAATTATTCATAAAGCAAAGCATCCATCCCATTTCATATTAATAAATGTATACATAGGCCCTCATTAGAAGTGACATGTTAATTTCAACGTGCCAGATAGTAGGAGTCACCAGTCACTTCTGAATTATTAGAACCATGTTGTTTCTCTCTTTTTTACCCTGGAGCTATTGGCTATTCAAACAGATGAAAACTATGTTGGAAGCAGCTGCCGCTAATCGAACACGTCATACTTCTGGTCACTATGGGGCAGATTTGCATTTTGTAGTCGTAGAGCAGTACAACAGTAGTACTATTTAGTTACTAAAAAACGGAATTCTCAATCCTAAGGGGGGAAGATCCCCAGATAATTTTTCAAATGAAATTATGACACATTTTCTGACTACAGAGAAACTAACTACGATTAATTATTCTGTTTTATTGGCAGAACCTTGCCCTTCCAATAACTCTCGTTGTGCAAGTGGGGAATGTATACCAAACGCAAAGATATGTGATGCAAACCAGGACTGTAAGGATGGAACAGATGAATCAGAGTGTGGTAAGCAAACGTTTCAAGTGTTTTTGTAAAATCAAAAATACGAATTAAGGGGGTTAACAGTTTTTTGCCAGTGTTTCATGTTTTTAAATATGATTTATTATTTTATTTTCAGTCTGGCAATTTCAGTTGTTTTTGCATCAGCTCAGAAATTTTGTAAGTTCTCAGGAATTGTTTTTGGCAGTTGTTCGACCTGGCTTTTTCAGCAGGTTCACCCCCAGACTTTGAGCTTTTTGGTCTCCTGCTTTTTACCCTGTTTTCATTGGTTTTAGGACTCTGAGCCCTTAGCCACTGCTTTTCAATGCTAAAGTGCATATGCTCCTGATGTAAATTGTGTTCATGGGTTAGTGTTTCCATGTTAGTTTTATATGACGTACTGCCCCAGTAAAGAACACAAAGTGTGCCTGGTCCTATACATCCAATGCTACTAGTGGGCTTGCAGCACTGATTGTGCCATCCACATGAGTAGCCCTGTAAAGGTATCTCAGACCTGCCACTGCAGTGTCTCTACGCAGTTTTTAACAGCTGTATCGATCCTCCATTTTCTTACATGTAAGGCACCACTGAGGAAGGCCCAGGGTACCTCCATGGGCAGGGTGTAGTGTATTTGAAAGGTAGGACATGTACTGGTGTGAGACATGTCCTGATAGTGAAATACAGTGTATTTCGTTTTTCACTATTGAAAGACTATCTGTCCCATAGGATAGAATGAGATATACTTTGTAATATCTTACAAGTATACCTTTCCATTGCGACAAGATAGGAGCATGGAGTTTAGTTTGCCTGAACTCAGCATTTAAAAATACTTTGTTTAGTAAAGATGATTTTTATATTGTGTGTTTGAAATTACCACTTCTTGCTTAGCCATCCTATGTGCCTCTGCTGGTTTGTGTATTGCCTGTCTGGTTTTGGAGTGACATGGGCTGGGGACTTGTATTCACTGCAGACAGCCACTGGGGGGGGGTTGAGGTGTGTCTGGCCTTTCCTGGGTGACTGTGAGCTAGGCTGAATGGACCTGCTCTGCCTTTAGAGTAGTGGGAGGAGTTTCAAAAGCACCTAAATAGGCCTGGTATGCATTTAGAGTGGTGGAGGATAGTTTCATTGCAGCTGAATAGGCCCTGTCTCCTTTGCACAATGCTGTCTCCATCTTCTGCAAGGAAGCTGGGTTAGAGAGAACATAATTGCTTTGAATTGAGCTGAGAGACTTTTGCCTCAAGAGAACAAAGGAACATGTTATATACATTTTGGGACCCAGACACCTGATCTTTAGAACTCTTTTGGACCAAGGAACCCTTTAAGAAGAAGAGCTGGAGAAGCTGTGAGGAGGAACTACCACTTTGCTGTGTGCTCTTTCTGTGTCGGCTGCAGTGGCTGCTTCTGTCTTGGACAGAGAAAAGACTGGACTGAACTGTCTGCAACTTCTTTGTTTTGAGTTTCTCCAAGGGCTTGATGTAGAGCTTGCCTCCTGTTGAAAGTCTCATGGAAATCTAAGACTTCAACTTCTTCTGGGTACCTGCTTCTGGAACTAGATATTTTCAGTTGCCAGAGAGGAAAAGGTAACCTGACGGGGTCAACGATGCCAATGCCGGCTTCGCGACTTGTAGGCACCGCAGAGGGCACCGCCACACTTTGCACCGCAACACTGGTCTCACCGACGATGTTGTGTGATGCCAACACTGAACTGCTTTCTTAACTGTGAACTGTGGGCACCGTTCTCCACAACGCCTCACTTCAGCCCGCCTACTTGGTATCTCCGACAATGCTGTGATGTCTTCACCAACGCAGCTGCCTGCACTGTCACCTGTGGACACCGCTTTTGGAGAACACAGAGCAACATCCCGTTTCTCACCGCAGCTCTGGTCTCACTGACAGCAACTCTCCAAGCTGACATCCATGCCACTTCTTGCACCCTTGTTCAAGTGCACCGCTCGTAGGTAGGCCACTCGTTTGCGGAGTTTACAGAGTTTTCTGCACTCCACGCTCCATGCAGCTACAAGAATCAGAAAACTGCTCCGCGTAGTGAAGTGGAATTTTTTCCTCACTCGCCAATGGTAAGTTGGCTAGTGCAAGCTGCAGCTCAGGTAGAATTTCTACTCAAGCGATAGGCAGATCAGAGGGCTGCACTCTGCTGCTTTCAGAATCCCGCAGAGCTTTTTGTCACTTCATGGAGTGCCGCGTAGCAAAACTCTGCAAACTCAGCCCAGGCCTAGATATTTTAGACGTGTAATCCCCTTATCCTGCCTAGAGTGGTGGATTCTGCCTGGTTTAGGTGCAAACCCTAGCCAACCAGAAAATGCATTTCTAACAGCAGAAATCTGTGAATAGATGCCACGTAAATGATAGGGCAATGTTGGAACAGATATTTATGAAACACAAGTAAAAATGTGATTGTGAGGAGGGTCAAGTTGCCTGTTAACTAGAAAAAGAAATTGTATAGAACATTCTCAGCCTCTTCATGGACAAGTTCTTTATAAAAGGATTTATGTTTTTGTTAAAATGTGCTGCTTTATTACAGATATTTTGCGAACGTGCAAATAACAGGTAAACACGTCCCAGTATTTTTCTACTTAAAAAAATACTGGTGCCAAAAAATGTTTTCAGAATCTATTTAAAAAAAGAGATTTTCATCGTGTCACATTACAAAACGTTTTTATGCCAGGACGGAAGTAAGAATATACATTATGGAGCTATGGAGGAATTCCACGCACTCCTCACAGCTGACCCTACACTTAGTGAGGACCCTAATCTAGGGTATGCTAGATTTTGCGATTGGATTAACAAGGCCTTAGATGCTTCAATTCCTGCCAAGTGGATCAAGGCACGCTCTCACGAATCCAGCCCATGGTTCAATGACGAGCTTACCTTACAAAGAAAGGAGCTAAAAAAAATGGAACGTAAATGGAGAAGAGACTATGATCCTGCACTTAAGACCCTTTATGTCCAGTCTCAAAAAAGCTATCACCGTAACATCTGTAGGACACGAGCAGTTTACTACGCCACAGAGATCAACAATAGCCATAACGCGTCCAAAACTATTTTCAGAATACTGAAAGAGCTCAGCATCAAAAAAATAGTAGACAACCCCAACACCTCGTCCGCACTGTGCGATAACTTGGCTACTTTCTTCATGGACAAAATCCAGAAAATCTATAACGCCTTTCCGGCCAGTCCACAACTCATCCCCATGGCTGACTTAAATAGGCCCAAGCTTTACACCATCCCGGCACTTAGCCAAGAAAACTTCCTGACACTCTGTAATAAAATTAAGTCAGGTTCACCAGCAGACCCCCTTAAACCCGAACAATTCAGAGAAGCAGATGAGACAGTACTTGGCCCCCTCAGAGACATTATAAACCTGTCCTTCCACACGGCCAACATTCCCGCCAGTTGGAAGCAAGCATGGGTCTCCCCCATCATAAAGAAACCCACGCTAGACCCTAACCTACCCGAAAACTTCAGGCCCATATCACTGCTCCCCTGGCCAGCCAAAGTGGCGGAAGCCCATGTTAATTCCACCTTGACCAACTTTCTGGTGTCTGATTCCATTCTAGACAGGTCTCAACATGGCTTCAGGGCCGGACATAGCACCGAAACAGCCCTCCTGAGTGTGATAGAACATCTTCGCACTATACTAGACTCAGGGGGAACGGCAGCACTGATCCTTTTGGACCTCAGTGCTGCCTTCGACACGGTCTCCCATGAGGTGCTGTTGTTCAGGCTGGAGGAAGCAGGGGTATCAGGCCAGGCTCTTAATTGGTTCAAGGCCTTCCTGTCAGGCAGATCCTTCAGGGTCTCCACCCCGCCGTTTCTCTCCAAAGAATGCGCCATTGAACAAGGAGTGCCCCAGGGGTCTGCTCTCAGCCCTACCTTGTTCAATGTTTACGTTCAACCTTTGGCAGAGGTAGCCAGGAAACACGGGCTGTCATTAGTGTCCTACCCCGATGACACCCAGTTGGTGGTGGCACTGAAAGACGAGAGTGGTCTGGGTGCGTAGAATTTTAAACAGACTCTCGCCGACATCACTAGCTGGATGACATTAAACTACCTCCAGCTTAACGCCGGCAAGACGGAGGTCCTGCTGGTAGGCAAAGATACAACTGCCTGGGGGAACAACTGGTGGCCTGAGACACTGGGACAACCACCCGAGCCCAAAAATGTTGTAAAAAACTTGGGTGGATTCTGCCTTGAATTTCACCCATCACACGAAAATAGTGGCGGCCAACTGCTTCGGGATTCTGCGTAACCTAAGGCCTATCCTAAAATACTTTGACCACCAAACTCGCCAACTAGTGGTACAGTCAGCTATTCTCTCACGGCTGGACTACGCCAGCTCCCTGTTGCTAGGGACGAACGTTGCAGAGAAAGCTAGACTGCAACGAGTCCAAAATGCCACCGCGAGAGCACTGACTGGTCTTCCCCGCCACAAGTCAGTAACTAACACCCTCATGAAATTTCACTGGCTCCCGGTGGAGAAGAGGATTTACTTCAAAACCCTATGCCTCGCTTTTAAAATCCTGAAATCTGCCTCCCCCCCCCCTATGCTGTGCCCACTCCTTTAATTCTACACTCCCCGACGCACTCTACGGTCGGAAGGACAGAACCTGGTCACGGTCCCCCGCATAAAACTAGCCCGGATGGGCGGTCGTTCATTCAGATACCTAGCAGCAAGGCTCTGGAATGGACTTCCAGCCCAGATACGCAGACCCAATGACCTGCTGTCCTTCAGAAAGGCCATAAAACACACCTCTTCTGTTAGTTATGTTATGTTTTCTGCAACCTCCATCAGCAGCAGCCCCCTCTCAGGTACGAACAGCTTGCGCTGAGACGCCCCTTGGCTGGGGCAGCCGTGCGCCATATAAGTGCATATAACATAACATAACATATTGCTAAACAGAAAGAGCACACTATTGTGCTCACGAATACCTCATGTGCGTCACAGGTTTTCTTATAATCCCGCTGATTAATAGATTAAGAAGCCAAATATTAGTTGATTAAAAAAATTCAAATCACCACTTAAAGGGTTTTAAAATAGAATTGACAATCATATTACGTGCAGAAAAGTTATAGCCTCATGTTCACAAACTAAGTACAGCACGTGGGAGGAAAACAAAGGGAAAAAGAAAAGGGAAAACTGCCACAATAGACAGCAACCAAGTGAGAGATCCCCATCCTGTGTCTGGTAGTGAATGTTCGGCATGGCATTTCGATCAGAATTGTTTTACATTTGGTCAATACAATGTCAATTCATATCTAGTTAGAAATGATGGAATATATGAACCAGAGATTAATGCAGTTTTGATCAAATAAGTCGTTTGTCATAAAGAGACAGCAGGAAAGCAGCAGGCAAAAGAACAAGAATAAATGTGTATATTGTATACTAGCATGTTAGATCTATTTACATTTTAATTACAGCTTACTTTATTTATTGACATGTTGCTCCAGATCCAAGAGTCTGTGACATGTGTAGGTAGCGTAGAACACACAGAGTGCGGGCTATGCTCTGACCTCTGTAGGCATTGAGATTCAGTGATGGGGACCTAGAAGGTATGGAGATTGGAATATAGATGCTGAAAATGTTATTTTGGGCATTACCAACAATTACTGAGTCACGGATCAAAAATTACGTGAGGGTGTATAGTTGGGCAGTATTTTACCAAGGTAGGCCTGAGATGAGCTAGAAACCACTTTTTATACAATTGCTAGTAATCCATAGTGATCTTTGTTTTTAGCTGAGAGTCACCCTGCTTTGTTAGGGAATGTTAGGTGTGCACCTTTGCAGGTTGAATAAGGTTTAAGTAGCAAAGAAGGATTATTGCAGCGGCAGCCCGTGCAGTGGAGAGTGGTGAGGCGGTGGGGCCGGGTGGGGGGAGGATTTCGACAGATGACCAAGGGAAAATTAATTATTTATTTAATTTGCCCTTGTGGTCATCAGTCGAATCCCCCCCCCCCAACCCAGTTCACCACTCTTACCTGCAGGGGTCGCTCCTAGATAATTAATGGAGCCCGATGTGCAGGCTGTTGCAGTAATCTAATGTACTCAGTACTAATGAAGTAGGTACAGCCTTGGCAGTGGGGAAAGTGAAACACGAGCATATTTTGATGTATTGTGTAACTGGTACCATGCACTGTGGCAGTAATTAATGATCTCATTCTCATATATGGCTAAAGAGAACTACAACATTTCTGGAAGAGGTGGTGATGGTCAAGATGACTGCGAGAAAGTAGATTGAATTAGGCAGAAGAGCTGGTGCAGAGGAGGAGGTTAAATATAGGATCTAGGGTTTGCAGGAATTCAACATGAGAGACCTGAGGGCCATAATATGTTTGGGGCAGTAACGCATATAGAGATGCTTGAAAGGTGGAATAGTGGGGACGAAGAAAATACTTTTGTGTCATTGCTGTAAATGGAATGGGAGAAGACGAAAGAGGATATGACTTCAAAACAGTAGGTTGTATATAACAAGATTAGGAGTGGACACAGGGCTGATCCTTAACCACCTATAGATCTAGAAGAATAAGCATGGAACATATGTGACTGTAATGAGCAAAGGAAATAATGTCGATAACATAAAAGAGGGCAGATTCAGTTGAGTGGAACAGAGAAACACCCAAAACCAATCAGTACACACTGCAAGGACGTTTGACCAAATACCCTCAAGCTTCCTAAGACTACAGCTTAAAAGGTACTCTATTTCACTCAAATAAAAGATGTGACTAGGTACATCATGGCAGGGTGTCATGGATATTTTACACATGAATCCCTGTCCATAAACAATCTTCCAAAAAGAAAAAGAATAAAAGGGTATTGAAATATTTTTTAAAGCATTTAATTTTTCAAAAGGTAACACAAATTAAATACATTGACTTTTGTCTCAAACATAGTTTGTTTCTGAAAAACAAAAAAGACAGTGGCTAAGCACCAACCCTTATGTGTCTTCACAGGAGCCACCATGGAGGCAGCTACTGTGAATGCAAAGAGATCATTACTGGGCTGTTGGTGAACTCAAAATATGTTTCTGTCCATCAGGGTGGTGAACTTAATACCCCGTCCCTCCCATTCATCCTGACAGACTGAATAAAGAGAGACAGGGGCTAATTCAGTACCATGGCTCCCAAATTATCATCTGAAAAGTGATGAGAATATACTTTCTATACTTTGTATTTAGTAAAAATAGACACATAAACGGGAAGTCAGTTTGTGACATTTTTCCCTGCTACAAGGACTGTTTGTTCAATTTCCCTACAAATGGCTCAAGAAGACTTGCCAATTTATTTTCCTCCTGTGCAGTGATTTTGTAATATCACCCTGCATATGCAGAAATTAAAATGTTCTCCCCACAAATGTTATTCTTGTAATGTCAGCTTGCTTTTGAGGGCCAGTGAGAGGACATCCAACTAGTTGTTTGATCAGTCTCTAAGGGTCAAAATATAAATGTCACATGGAATAAAATTGGTGATAATGGACTAAAGTCATCAGGTCATCCTAATTGATTAATACTCTTGTTGCATTTCCCAAATCCTGGCTAAACAGCAGAAGTCTACACAAAACCCTACAATGGACAAGCTGTTATTTGGAGACCCATACCAAATTAATCCTCTCTCAAATAAAATTATAAAGGAGAGTCTTTGTCCAGTCTAAAAAAGGTTTGGCCCATAAAATCCATTATTTCATGGAGCGGTGGCTGCCCCCTCTCACTTACACTCTTTGACTAAAGAAGCCATCATTAGAACTGTAGCAAAACACCCAAGGTGATGGACGGAATGTTGCACATTGGCAAAACATTCACCGCAGTCATAGATCTGGGTTTACTCCATCGTTATTTTGCTCACCACGCCACCCCAGTTCAGACATGGCCATATGCAAATCAGTCTTGACCCTGTGCCTCATGGGAACAGTCCAGCCCGAACTGCCAAGCCATGTCTTCCCTGGACCGGAACAAGCATCCCAGGACCGGTTTCTGGCTTTCAGCCGCCATCAGCCAGGATAGCGTGACTCCATTGGCATAGTGAGCACGGGACCCACGTCTGGGCAAACCCTTCCCACATAGGGCGAACAGCAAAACACACAAGGTGATGGACGGAATGTTTCACATTGGGAAAACATTCACCCCCAGTCCCAGATCTGGGTTTAATCCATTGTTATTTTGCTCACCACGCCACCCCAGTTCAGACATGGTTATATGTAAATCAGTCTTGACCCTGTGCCTCATGGGAACAGTCCAGCCCGAACTGCCAAGCCATGTCTTCCCTGGACCGGAATCAAGCATCCTAGGACTGGTTTTTGGCTATGAGGCGTCATCAGCCAGGATAGCTTGACTCCAGTGGCGTAGTGAGCACGGGACCCACATCTGGGCATACCCTTCCCTTCAAGATAACCTGGCTGATGAGGATTATGAATCCGAAACCGGTCCCAGGATGCTTGTTTCTGGTCCAGGGAAGACATGGCTTGGCAGTTCAGGCTGGACTTTTCCCAAGATGCACAGGGTCAGACTGATTTGCATATGGCCATGTCTGAAATGGGGTGGTGGAGTGAGCTAAAGAATGGTGATGGATAAACCCAGATCAGTTGACTGGGGGTGAGTGTTTGATTTGCTCAAACGCTCCGTCCATCATCCCCTTTGGTATCGCTTTGTTCACCCTAAGTTTGCAGGGTATGCCCAGACATGGATCCCTTGCTCACTCTACCACAGGATTTAAGATAGCCTGGCTGATGAGGATTATGAATCCGAAACCGGTCCCAGGATGCTTGTTTCTGGTCCGGGATAGACATGGCTTGGCAGTTCGGGCTGGACTGTTCCCATGAGGCACAGGGTCAGACTGATTTGCATATGGCCATGTCTGAACTGGGGTGGTGGACTGAGCTAAAGAATGGTGATGGATTCAGATCAGTTGACTGGGGTGAGTGTTTGATTTGTTCAAATTCTGCATCCATCATCCCCTTTGGTATCGCATCATTAGAACTGTAGGTATTCCCATTAGAGGCTTCTTTGTCAGGAATGTCTAAAACAGTATGACGTCTGTGACTATGCTATTTATCTAAAACTGTCCGCAAGATGATGAGCTGGAACACATTACTTGAGTTTAAGCACCCTTAAGTAGAACTTAGCACCTGAATCAATCATGGGTGGAAGCCAATTATGGTACTATGACTGTTAGGTAGACGAATAACGAGATGTTTCCATCCATCTGGATAGATGCAATGCCACCCAGGACATTATCAAATGGCAATCTAAGCTTCTTATCCTGTGATGTAATAGTGTACAGCGATCCCAATAGCAATGTCAGCCATAACACAAGCACCATGACACAAAAATAAATTGAGAACCACTGTTTTAAAACTCGAACACTAGTTGAATATTGGAAACATTGTTACTTATGTTTATGATTTTGAGACTTACACTACAACACTGAAAGTGTGCCATCGTGATGGAGGACACATGACATTACCACTGTAAATGAGATGAATTGAGTAAAACCTTAGGGGAGGGGTATTGGGAAAACAATCAAAAGTAGTCATTTGTCAATAGGCTTATGCTTTTGCAACCACAGAGGCTTCTTCATTACACAAAATGCTCACAGGAGGACAAGCAGGAAGCTCCTCCCTCATCACTTCTAATCATGTTGCAAGAGATATGGGATGCCTATGTGCCTTCAAGAGAGGATCTCTCAAGGAATATGTGCAAATATGGATGGAAGAGCAAGATTCAGTGGCAGATTTGCTTGACCTTTTGAAAATGTCTGCACTGCCAAAGATTGAAGGTGGTCTTCAATTAATGGTGATATCAGGGAGACAAGATGCCAAAGATAGTGATTGTTCCCATACCGCATGCTCATTTGAATCTTTAAATGCTTTGACTACAGAGAAGGCACCTTGCTATTGATATTCCACGAAGTTACCCACCGTGCATCTAATTCTTATCCGACATCAAATGCACCTACCTCAGTTAATTTCACTTGCAGACTTTTCAGAAATAATTGTGAAAGCAAACATTATTTTACTCTTGTGATAAAATGCCCATTCGTTGATATGATAAGTGATTATTCTAAATCAAGAGGCTGTAAAGAACCATATTTGTAAGGGAGTATCCTATCTGCCAAAATGTTAATTAGGCCCTTAATTTCTTGATTGTTGCAGTAAGAAATCGAAGATAACTAGCTTCAGAAATCTAAGTGTGGTGTAAAAGTGAAAAGAGACTTCACACGGCTCACACAAATGTGGATACTTAAGTTGATGATAGGGGAGTGCAAAGTAAAGTGACCTTCACATCCTCTGTTACAGATGTGGTATAGAGCAACAGAGGAGACCCTTGGTCACAATGACAGCTTAAAGCTTATCTTAAAATTTAATTTTCATTGTATTCCTCTATCTCTTGTTTCATTAGCATAATTTGGGTTTGAGAAAAAAGCTTGGGATTACGAAACGTGAACTGAAACGAACATAGTCTGATATCAAACAATATTTCGATAATGATGATTTGTGTATCTCTTTTCCACTGCAGTTCGTCTACTCCATGGATCTTCAAGCACAGATGGAATAATTCAGTTAAAGATCAAGAATGACTGGTACATTACTTGTGCAGACTTTTGGTCTACACAGATTTCAAATGATGTGTGTCATCGATTAGGATTAGGGTAAGTAAAGCTTTTTTTGGCGAGAGTAATCGTAGATGGCCTCTATGCCACAGCTTGCTTTGGCCACAGCTTGTTTTGCATCACATATACTTTGATCATGCGTTACTGGCTTCCAGTTGAATCGTGTTCTGCTTTCAGACCTATGATGTTCATTTACACATGTTGCAGTGGTTTCCGTTCTCAGGTACCAGAGCTTTGTTTCCAGAGATACAAGCACTTGAAGTATTTAATCCTTGAACAAAACAACTTTTGGTTTCCATGATTCGGTTGCTTCCATCCGTTCAGATACCATGGGTCTGAAGGAGCTGCCAGCTGCATGAGGAACTTTATGAGTACAAGGAAAATAAAAATAAACAAAACTGTCACCTGATTTAAAATTAACTGGGCACTTGCTGAAATGGCGGCCCTCTTACAAAACACTTTACTTTTGCTTAGCCATCTTCTTATGCGTACCCCTCATCTACTAGGCTGAAATGGTGAAAAAGAGATAACAAGCATCTGCTAGATCTGCAACATTACTAGGGGCTTATTTATGAGCCCCCACTGTCACTTTTGCGCTGCCGTTGTATCACTATTTGTGACACATCAGCTGCGTAAATATTGCTCCATATTGTGCCATATTTATGAAATTACTCATCTAGGCAGATGCGTCACTTCGTAAACCCCTGCGTGTAGGAAAGTGGAATCTGACTACATGGTTGTCCCCACTTTTGTCCTGGTGTTTTGATGGTTTTTGACTTTGTTTGGCTGGGATCCTGCTATTCAGAGACCCAGCCTATCTGCTTTCCTCTCTAAATTGATTCCATGTACTATAGGTACACTCCTGTCTGGTTACTTGGTACCCTTGTGAGTCCCTAGTACATGGTACACAAGGTACTAAGGGCATAGGTACCCCAGAGGCCTACCAGGGGCTGCAGCATGTATTGTGCCGCCCCTGGGAAGCCTTCCAAAATGACACCATTCTGCAGCCTGGGTAAGGTGGTGCATGCACCCCTTACTTAGATATAGGCTACCTATATCTACCCTAAATCACTACACATATAAACCCCTATGCAGGCCTTATCAATCCTGAAGGCAGGGTGCCAGGTTTTGTGTGAGAGGGGGCAGTCACTCCTTCACTGTGACAGCCACCAAACTCTGGCACTCCTTGCCCCCTTCCATTTCCAAGCCAGACTCCCTTCCGGTAACTTTTGAAATCTTGGCTATTTGTTTCTTAGCTGGATGTTGTCACTTCTTCCGTCCGTTCAGCACCTTGACACCTGCTGGTATAATTGCTATTTATAAATATTATCCTATCCTATAAATGTTGCTTTTTTTGCCTCAGAGATGATTATAATTGTCATGATTAGTTTCAGATGTTGTTTCCGTTCTTTTACGTGTTGCTATTGCTTATTCTGTGATCTAATTTTGGAGGCATGTGATATGTAATCCAGGGGGCTTTGCTATGTATGTAATAGAATAAACTGCACTGTACTGTTTGCCTGTATGAATCGTTGCATGTCATATTCATATAAACACATTCCAACAAGCTGTGGCCTGATCAATCAAGGAATAGACGAAATTTCGAATTGTCACTTCGACCCCTTGAGACCTCCACTGGCTCATTCTGTCTTTTCAAATAAGCTGCAAACTCAGTTGCACCACATTCAGGGTGAGTAGTTCTAAAACCCCTGCATGCATGCTAAGCAAGATGACATGTTCCAGTCATTTATACAGCATCTACAGCAACAACATAACCAGAATAGGAGACCACTTAAAGTCAGGACTTCTCTTGCTACCCATTGAGGTTCTGGGACTTCATCAGTGTGTCACTCTGAAAACTTCCTTCATTTTTGGAAAAGCCCAAAGATGCAGTTTTTAAGTAAAATCTCATTCAGATGTAAACTGATTACCACATGCCAGATAAAAAGTGAGAAGTTTGTACTCTTCTCTTACAGTTCCCTTCCTAGTTCCCCTCACTCCAAGTTCAGCACTCTGTTGTTTAGTTCCTACGTTAATAATTTAGTGTTATGTCTATTTAATATATTTGTTGAGCACTGACTTAGCCCAAAGGGTATTCAAATGACATAAAGCAAAGAATTTCAGAAAGCTAGACAGAAGGGTAATTAGCAGGGAAGAACCCTGAATAATACACAGTCTACAATATAAGTCGTGGAGCCTGTCTGATAAGTTTAGAGATTTGAAATGTCCTAAATTTGTATGTTTTTTCGGCATGGAGGGAGGAAGGAAGCAAGTACTATAAGCAGATCACTGACAGAATATTCGAAAACAACAATATTGTGAAACAAAAATATAGATTACAAAAATATTGTTTGCCATATTTATAATTATAAGTACAACATTTTTGAACATAAATATCGTTTCACACTAATATTATGAAAAAATATAGTTTTTTAGTATATAGTTTAATATAGTAGAATGTAAAATTAATATATTATACATGTAAATATGTAATACTACATATAAATATTTACTTAAATAAACACACACACATATATGTGTGTTATGTTTATATATATGTATATAATATAACACTATTATTAAAAATATATGTTTTAGATTAAATTACATTTTTTAGGGTTCTTTTTTAAATTGATTTATTACTATAAAAAGCATTTTTATATAAATATATACACCATATTCACTGAAAATACAAAGATTAAAGTAACTTTATAGTGAGGTGAAGTTCTTAGTGACAACATTGATTTTCTGAACAAAAAGAAACACAGAAATTTACCAGTTGTAGTTAGCGGTGCTAACAATAAATTGCGCCCCCGGTATGCAATGCGTATAACCCCATATATGACATCACCCATGACATCACTCATGACATCCCTCATGAGATCACAGATGACATCATCCAATGACTGTGCTCATCTGTTTTATAGTTTACATCGTGGTGAGTACACATTACTTGTCTACCTAATTTTGTACAGCCGGGGTCCAGCTAATGGGTGTAAGAGTTTACAAAACACATGTGGTCCTAATGCACTAGAGATGTGTAAAGGTGTTTAACATATTATAATTCTTTTTATTCAAGAGAAACTCTGTGAGCAGGTGACAGTTAACTTGGGTTAATTATGTTCCACACATGTTTTTTGGTTCTGTAGAAAAAGATTACAACAAGAGTAAGGTTCTACATAGTACATATTAACTTTTGTAAGCAGCCTTGAGTTATTCGACAGAAGTGTGTCAGCATGACAATTTGTAATTAACATAGAGGGCTGTGTGCACCAGGTACTAACCTATGTGCTTATTTTGCTTGAGAAGATGGGCTATCTGTAAGGTTTGTATCACAATATGAAGGGTGCAGGTAGTATTTTGTTTAGCACCTTCAGATCTTGACTATTTGTAGCAAATGGTGTCTTTATTGACAACTGTTGCATAGAGTGCACACTCTTCTTAGCAGATACGTATTAATACTATGTGGAGTATTTCTCATGCAAGGTTCACTGTTTGCAAACTAAGTGGAGGTTTGATACAGATAAAAGCTCTCTGTAGTAGGTCATTTGTTTTGGAACTGACATTAACCATTTCTAAGAACTTGTCTTTCTGTGGGGAGTTGTATGCAGATTGAACACCGTACTCAATTAGGGTTTCCTAGTTATCTGTGGTTGATTGTTCAGGTAAACTATGTTAGATGTAAAGAGTATGGTATAGGGTCAATTTTGCACATAATCCATGCTTTCTACACGTCAGAGTTGTATCTGTGATGGCAGTAATAATCACTGATATTCTCCTGGGCTATGTTGTGCTTACTATCTATCAGGCCTTTAATGCTCTAGTAATTTATAGATCAATGTACAAGAAAATGAAGTTTGAATGATCTCATCGGTGATGTCATCAGTGATATCAGCAATTATACCATTTGAGATGTCATAAACGATGTCATACAACATGTCATGAGTGATGTCATATGTAAGATCATGAGCAGCGCATGGCGGGGTGAAAGCTATAGTCTGCACTGGTAACTATAACTGGTGAATTCATGTGTTTTTTTAGTTCATAACATTAATGTTGTCACTGAGAAATGTATCTAACTACAATGGCATTTTAACCTTTGATTTTTTCCAGTGAATTTCTAAGTTTAAAAAAAAATGAAAAGAAATCTTTTTTATTACACCTGACTAAAATGCTACTTTAACCCTTGATTTTGTTCAGTGAATTTTTTTTAAACTAAATAAAAAAAAATTCTGTGGTTGTATGGAGGAATGATGAAGAATATATCCTGGTGCTCACATTATTTAGGTGATAGGTGTCCACAGTAGGGTGTGGAGAGGGACTGACCTCTCCACTGAGACCTCTGTCTTGGATTATAGGCCCCGGTAGTGGGGTGTGGGGAAGGACTCCCCTCTCCGCTGAGACCACAGTCTCAAATGATGACATGCATAGTACGGTGTGTGGAGGGACTAGCCTATCAACTGAGACCCCTCTCAAATGACAGGTATGCATAGTAGGGTGCAGAGAGGGACTCAGCTCTGCTTTCAGACCTCTCTCAGGTGATGGGTGTGCATATTACGGTGTGCAGTAGGACTGGCCTCTCCTTTCAGACCCCTCTCTCAAATGATGTGTGTGTGTAGTTTGGTGTGGGGAGGTACTGGTGTCACCATTCAGACCCGGCTCACAGGTGATGGGTGTATGTAGTATGGTGTGAGGAGGGACTGGTTTCTCTCTTTAGACCTTTCTCTCAGATGACGGGTGTGTGTAGTAGGGTGTGTGGATGAACTGGCCTCTCCTTCAAACCTCTTCCTTTCAATTGATGGGTATGCATAGTCGCGTGTGTGGATAGACTGGTCTGTCCTTTCTCACTTCTCTCTCAGATGAGGGGTGTGCATAGTAGGGTGTGCAGAAGGACTGGCCTCTCCTTTCAGACCTCTCTCTCAGATTATGGATGTGCGTAGGGTGTGTGGGTAGATTGGCCTCTTGTTTCAGACCTGTCTCTCAGATGAAGGATTGCATAGAAGGGTTTGGGAACCCTCTCAAACGATAACTATGGGTTATTTGCCATGGGGAGGGACTGGCCTTTCTTTTCAGACCACTCTCTCAGATGACGGCTGTGTGGAGGGACTAACCTCTCTGCTAAAACCTCTCTCTGTAATGCCAGGTGTGCACAGTAGGGTGTGGAGAGGGACTGGGCTCACCTGTTGGACTTCACTCTCAGATGTCGGGTGTGCATAGTAGAGTGTGTGGATGGACTGACCTCTCCTTTCTTACCTTTCTCTCAGATGATGGGTGTGTGTAGTTAAGAGCCTTAACTCTACTCGCAACTCTTCCCAAGCCAATGGCCATAAATAGTAGACTAGGATAGAAATCAGTGGGACTCCTTCATACAGTTACAAATGTGCATGCCAGAGTGAATTCAAACATCACCTACTCCATACTTTTCACGATCCTGCAAGACTCTCACAAGATCGTAATGTAAACAAAAAAAACTAACCTTCTACTCATCACTGTACACACTTCTTCTCAAAACCAAGGACCGCAATATGCTTTCCCACTATTAGAGTGTAGTGAGAACTCGTCTACTCCTTTTTACTATTCACAATCCTGGGAGAGTCTAGCGAGATTGTAAAAATGAGGCAAAAATATTATTTTTACCTCTAATTTTTCACAGTAAACAGTAATGGCAGCAATTTAATTAAAAAAATTCCAAAAGCCAGCCAATCAGAACACTCGCTCTTGCTTGACTCCTGGGAGCCTCTTGCTCCTGCAGTAGTGTGAAGGCTGATGGGAAAAAAGGGCCTCTAGACCAATCACAGGCGCCTCCATTTTTTAATTTACACTCTTGCAGGACGGTCACAAAAGTCACATGACTTTAATTGTTAATTAATTGTTACTTAATTAAATTTCCACCCTTCATCCCAATAAACCCAACAGCCCATACCTAAAATATAACTAATATTTACAGTTGTTAACAATTTACATAAATAATACTCACTTAAATAATTAACAATAAATTAATAATGAATTCTTAAATATCACTTAATAAACTGCCCACCCTATACCCCTCCAAACACAGCAGCCTGCACCTCATATAGAACAAAAAAATATAATTATTACACAAACTACATAGTTAATAAGTAATTCACTAATTAGTGATACATTAATAAGTCATTGTTAACTCATTATTGCTTTTATTAACTAACCACTCTATATCGCTACAAATGCAGCAACCGACTACATATTATTAACAATTATACAAACAATAATAACACAATAACTATTCCCACTCCACTCTGTGCAATAGTAGGGAAAGTGTCGGACTTCGGAGGGGTAAGATTAACTATTCTCATTCCAGTCTGTGCAGCAGTAGGGAAAGTGTTGGGCTTCGAAGGGGTAAGATTCACTATTCTCACTCCAGTTTATGCAACAGGAGGGAAAGTGTTGGACTTCGGTAGGATAATTTCTATACCACTCCAGTTTATCTAGCAGTAGGGAAAGCGTTGGACTTTGAAGGGGTAAAATTTACAGTCTGTGAAACAGTACGGTAAGTACTACACTTCAAATGCATTACATATTTTAATAACCCTATTAATTTAGAACAAATATAAAACTATTAATATAAACATTGTTAATTAACCCAAAAACGTGTGAATATATATATATATATATATATATAGACAAATTAAATAATTTACATGATTATTATTAAATGTAATAATTAATTGACAACTATAAAAAATATAGCAAAAAAATAAGTATAACACAATTTACGTAATTGATAATCAATGAATAAATTAACAATACATAATTATTTGTAAATGAATTATTATGTACCGTCCCACCATATACAGCTACAAACCTAGCAACCCGCAACTAAAATATAACTAAAGTAATTCAATATTAAATAATGTACGTAATTATTAATTAAATATTTATTAATAAATACATAATTGAGAATTAATTATTAATGAAATTAAATTCCCACCCTATATCCCTTTAAACCCAACATCCAACACCTAAAATATAACTAATATATAACGTTATTTAAGAATTCACATAATTAATAATAAAGAAATTCATAATACATTAATAATTAATTGTATACTAGTTATCCCTTAACTTCCCACCCTATACCCCTACAAACCCAGCAGCCTGCACATCATATATAACAAAAAATACAATTTTACACGATATAAATAATGAATAATCAATTAATTGATTATTAATGAAGAGAGGATGTGAATAGGAAGAAGATCTGGCCTAACTGCTAGGACGGTCGACCTCGAATCTGGGGAACCAGGTTCGAGTCTCGGCAACGACGCTCAACGTCCTGTGATTCTGGGCAAATCAATTAATCTGCCTGTGCTAACAAAAAAACGAATGTGTCCTTCTGTAATGCAACTGGTGCTCATTTAAAGCGCTCTGATACCTGCTAACTTCTAGTCAAGTTTGCGCAATATAAAACTCCGGTAAAAAAAAGAAAATGTAATTAATATTACTTAGTTAACTTCCCACACTATTTCCCTACAAACCTATGAACCTGCTACAAAGCTTTAAATTGCTATTAGGAAATTAAATAAAAAAGGATATTGATGACAGAGACTTAAGGTCATCGAAGGTTTGGCCATTTGTCCCCCACCAGATATAGATAGAGTGAACACATGGCCAGGCTTCACTGCCTGTCACTACCAGGTAAAACCTTGCGATAAGGGGCAGTGATCACAGCAAAATGCTTTCATCGTCATGAGAGAAAATCCTATTTTGAGGGAGGCATTATTTTTTAAAACAAAAACCAACTTTAGGTTTTTGTTTTGCAAAACAAAATACAATTCCTGCCCATGCTAGAGGTATCTGCTGGGCTCGTAAATCTCAGAATCTGGTAGATGGGGACTCCGTCATGGTAATGGAATACTCTACTCCATCGCCCCGACGGAGTAAACCCCCATGCCCCAAACTCTAAATTGGCCAATTACTGCCAGATGCTCATGGTTTTAGCAGGTTGGATATATTCAGGTGCAGTGTCCTAGTCTTTGAGATCACAACTCCAGGTAACAGTTCAATCCTTTAGGGCAGAAACAGAAGACACAGGGTTTGTTGAAGGACCAGTAAGTAATAGAAAGCATGTTGAAACATTATTCACTTGAGGGAACACTGACAGTACAGCAGTAAAAACAACAGCAAATGTAGATGTCACCTGCTAGCCAGATGTTTCACTTGATCCAAAAGCAGAATCTCTGTCACAGAGAAGACAAATACCTGCTTCTGCGACATACAATTTAGGATGCACTCTGCATTTCATGAAGTTATACGGAGTTAAGTGATAAACATCACTTCATAATTATTTTCTAATACTTCATGCTTACATCCAAAAATATATAAATGCACACACTCAAGTGCCACTCATTTAAAAATGGTAACAAACTTCCATATGTTTCTTTGTTGTTTTGTATTCTTGTGATAGGAATGTCAGATTTAGACATTCTTTATATATGTTCCAATATCTAGCTTTTATCCATGTAACCTCTCTGGTGAAGCAGGAGCACCTTTACTGAAAGTAGATTCCCAACAGCAGGCATTATGTGAAGTAAGTCAGGTCAAATTGTTTGAAACACACTGTGTACGTTTGTCCACAGTAAGAAGCTAACTGAATGACGAAAAGAGAGTCCAGTGAGAGTCCAATGTTCTTAAAAGGGATTTTCTCTGCCCAGTAAGATGGTGAGCACTAGCTTCACAGTGTTTAACCCCTTTTCAAAGATTCAGCCCATGGCCCAGATTTTCTATGATTTTGCACTGGGGTTGCTTCACTTTTATGTCATAGCCAGAACATAAAAGTATTGCTGACATTAAGGCACGCAAAACCAGTGTGCATGGCTTTGTTTGGTTTAATAAATACAAAGAAATGCAATGGAGCGCAAAACTCTGCCTTGGGTTACCTTGCATCAAGCAGGCATTGCATGGGTGGTGCATGGGTGTATCCATGCATCCACCTAATGATTTGGATAGAAACCCAGATTTACAAAGAACTGTAAACATAGGGTTGCCCCAAAATGTGGTACCCCTACCGGCGTAACATTGAGAAATGTCTTTTTTCCCCTTGCTAGTTCCTCTTTCCATGGGTGTATCATTCTGCAACAGACACAGAAAGGGAAATAGGACTCTAAGAATTGTTTTGTGCAGTAAGATAGCCCCTTCTGTGCAAAAACAATCCTGTCTGTAACACATGCACCCTTGCACCATGGTGTAAGCTTTTGATGCATTGGTGTCCTAGAAGTGGAGCAGTGAAATCTTACAGATTACATTACATTATACCTGACACATGTTTAATGTAGCGCAGTGTGAGAAGTTGGCCTGGTATATGCTGTCCACTAGTTATAGGGGGCACCTTGCACCAGCCCAAACAACCCCTTATTGATGATAGGTTAAAGAAAACGTCTATTGAAAGCTATCCTAGTGGTAGCTATGTCGGCCATTGAACTACAGGAGGCTAGGGATTCTATTTGGACAATGCTGGCCAGTTAAGGATGTTGACACCTACTCCAATATTTTCTACCCTTTGTATAAATATTGCGTGAGAGATGCTGTTGAAGGAAGCTGTGAAGTCCAATAGGACCAGTATTGATAGAGTTCAGATGACTTCCCTGCTGCATCAAGAGAACTTCCTTGCTGCCTTGCTGCCCTCACAAGACTGCCCTGGTGCTTTTCTGTTTCAACCCACAACTCCCAGAGTAACTCCAGGGGCTAGGTCCGTGGCATCCTGATCAGAGTCGCAGGGAAAGAAAAGGTGGCAACCATCTTGAACCTGCACCTGGACCCAGCTTGAGTTAGTCCTGGACTCTTAGAACTGGTGCTAAAGGTGCCCAGATAGCCCAAATCCAAAACTTAGGACTTATAACTTTTCTGACAAAAAATGCTCTGAGGACCGAGAGGAGGCCAGCCCTACCTGCTAGCTTTCTGAACTTAACCTCCTCAATCATTTGAAAAATACTTCTAAGTCCGAAGGTAAGCATAGACCGGGTCGATCCACTCATGTTTCTGAACAGTGCTCCATTTCGGTGCGGTAACTTTCGACTTTGGCCCGGTCTTGTGCGATTAGATGTCCACGGTTAGTGCTTTGATCTTTAAGGTGCTATTTTACACTTCAAACTTTAACAATTGATAACTCCACTGCTACTGATTGGATATTTAATGTATTGGTGTCAAATAATTTATTATAATTCACTCAATTTTTCTAAACTAGTGTTGTGTTTTCAATTAGTACTGTCTAAGTGCTGCATAAATACTCACATTGCCTCAAAGTTAAGCCTCACTGCTAGTGTGCCAAGCTACATGAAGGATAAACTTAGGGTGATTCAGTGCCTTTTTTGGTTCATCTAGGCAAGAATTGTGGCTTTTGATTGAGTAGGGGTTCATCCCTTCAACCAACAACACATTTTCACACACTTTCCATAACTCTTTGTCACCAGCCAGTTACCTTGCACCTTAACTCACTCCCCCCAGCATCCACTCATAGACAGCAAGTGAAAAGTCCAAAATCCACTCATAGATAGCAAGGTAAAATCTATCTTCTCAAGCAAGAGATAAACATAAAAGTATCTATAAGTAGGACGGAATACAGACATAATTAGGTGATCAGGGAGAGAATATGGCACTACAGCTCGAGCTGCTTTATTTGGAACTGGGGAACCAGGTTCAAATCTATGTGTTCGCTCAATATTGTGTGATTCTCACAAATCATGTAGTCTCCCCCTGCTTGCAAATAAAAATGAATGGGGCCTTGTTTAATGCAACTGATACCCTTGTAAAGCCTTCCAAAATCTTTGGGTCGAGTTCACATTATAAAAAACTGCAAAAAAATCTTCTCTTATATGCAGAGGTTAGAAAAGATTAAAGTTGGAATCCAGGTTAGAGAGGAGTGAAGGGGGTGAGGGGGCAGCAAGGAGGCGCAATTTCAGCAAAGGTAGCCATGATCAGCAAAGTGTGTTATGTCTTCCTACAAAACAAATATAGATCTAGAAGCAGTGGTGGCTCCTCGGTTATGGTGGAGGAGAGTGGCCCCACTGATTTTAAGCAGTGCAACAAAGGAACCATAAAATGATAATAACTTTTAGTTATTATCATTTTATGTTTCTGTTCTGCTTAGTTTGTGGACAGGCGGGCGGTGGGCCAGGCTGCTCTGCTCTTGGAGCAGGGCAGGAGGGGTTTGCCCTCTTTTAAGTGTGCAATGACTGTTTGGTTGGCCCTCTTGGGATGCCCAAGCCAGTCAAGTGCACTTTCCCAGTTATCTATGCAGACTGCATTACAGCCTGCATGGAGAACATGCCCAGGCACCCATTGCCTGGATGAGCGTCAAACCAGGATGCTCAAAACCAATCACAACGCTGGGTGCTGACCATACATAACACTACATTGCAGTATTGTGATTGGTCAGGGGAGCCTGGCAGTGGTGCTTCCTGTGCTTCAGAAGTCCGACAAGGAGAACAGAGAGTGGGACCCGGCGCGGCAAGGTAAGTGTTAATTTTATTCGTATTTTTTTTATTACCTTGCGCACCGTTTCCCCCCTCGTTGTGCCCCCCACGGATGCTGCCACCCGCCACTCCACCCGCGAACAATGCCGACCGCCACTGTCTAGAAGCAGCAAAATTCTTTACAAAATAAAAGCAGCAATACTAAAAAATATACCTATTATCCACCAATAATTTAACTAGTGAAATATAAACCTGTATAATTCCGGAGATTAAAACTGAGACTACTTGAATATGATTAGCGGTTTGTTCATTGGCATTCCTGGCTTTTCAATGTAATGTGAAGGCGCACAGTTTGGAAATATTTTGGACATTTTTAGGAAGCAAACATTTTGGCAAATATTATGCAGCATGAATACATTTTGACAGGTTAAAAAACGTCTAAAGAAAGACTGATCATATTTTATTATGCAGCGAATATTTTACATTTGTTTTGGCCGTAAGCAAATTGCATAACTTATCTGTACAACAACAAAATTATTATGGAAATTAAATTATGGAGTACTTTTTAAGATGTATGTTTTTCTGTAAATGTGCATATTTGTTGCTTGATTCATCACTGAAATATTTATTTATGCAAACGCATTTTTCTGCATATGTCGAGCAATTACCCTGTGAAATGTGGTGAAATGTGATTTTTAAAACCAATATCGCTGTTTCTAAGACCCTCCAGCCATTAAACGCTTTCTCTTTCATCTTTCTCTGCTTAGTAGTGGCAAACACATCAATAAAAGTCATCCAGTTGCTTTGCTATCTTTGCACTCTGCAATTAGTCTTAACCATGGGCTTTTTCGTCTCATAAAATATCTTAAATATACATTTTCTAACCATTATAATTTCAATTATTAATAGCAAATAGTTAGTGATTAGAAACAACAAATGGAATAACATATAAGTCTAACTATATAATCGTTATTATTCATGAATTCTTAATACTAAAGTTAATGTCTCAAATGCCTCCTCAAGTTATATGCGGTTTGGGACTATTCATAGTTTGACCTTTTGCAAACAGCTTACCAGTGCGTTTTAGAATGTGTTTCTGCTCGAGGCACTTTCAGCTTTTGTTTCCCCACGGAGCTGAAGTCTTGAGCCGCAGCAATATCCACTGTTTGGATTTTGACTTTTAGTTGGTTTTAAAATTGTTGTGCATAAACAATATTCTTACTAAAAGTACACTCTTTGTTATGCCTCGTAAGTTGGAAACGTCAATATGCGGTATGGGCCTAGATTCATGGATTTAGAAAATATTTCAACTGGAACATCTGCATTTGCAGCAGGATGAAAGATTGATTAGGAGAGATTGGAAATAAGGCCCTCCTTTACAAGGAACTGATGTAAGGCAGCTCCGAATATCTAAAATGCGTATTTACAAGCCCCATGCGCCGCCGATGTGTAACTTTTAACATGGAGAAAAAGTGATGTACTGGCGGTGCAAGGGGCATGTAAATAAGCCCCTATATCTTCTTGCTGTGCTGCTCAGCACCAGTGTGAAAGGGCAGGAATGCACCGTATTTGTGAAACAACGTACATTCCTCTCCTTTCCCCCTGCGCTGGTGTACAGTTTGCTGCCTAGCTCCAATGCAGGCACCCTTGCACAATGCTGCAGGGGTGTCTGCATGGTATGCAGAATTAATTTTGTGCAGGAAGGGTAACCTTCCTGCACAAAAACAATCCCCAGAAGTGTTTTTCAAATTCTATGTGTGCATGGAAAGAGGAAAAAATGAAGAGAAACTAAAATATTTCTTCTTGGTACACCTGCTCTGTGGAGGCGTTAGGTTTCGGTGCTGCTCCATGTTTACATAATTAAGTATATCTGGGGCAGCATCAAATTCCATGGGTGTTGCGTGGCAGAACCCACCACCACACCCATGGAACGCTTCCCTGTTGCAGAGTAAGGCAGCGTAGCAACTTGCATTGCTTTGTCTTACTCCATATCTATGAGGCCATGCAAAGTGGCTTTGCGTGGTTTCATAGATATGATTGAGAGGCCTGTGCCGCCGAAGCATCGAGAAAAAGATGCTCTGATAATAAAGTCGCTAAATGTTACCTATATATAATGTGAGTTCTAAGTAGGAGGAATTTATCTCAGCTACGATCTACATATGAGTATGACTATAGCAAAAGCATCTCAAACATGAGAGATTGTCTTATCTGCTAGCCCCCTTCCCTTATGCTCATGTTGTTATGTTTTTAAGGGAATTATGGCCATCACACTTATATATGGCAAAGATATCTTCAATTTATTGAGAAGCATACTTCAGATTTACATTACAGAATAATATAAAATGAAAAATTCAATACAAATGAGCAATTGGAAGGTTGTGGTAGGTATAATTTTACAAGCAAAACAGAACAAGCTGGGGGCGTGGCCAGCCGGGCAACATGGCGGACGCGACTCTTTAGAGCTCCGTCAGCAGGGCCCCGACTTCTCCTGTATTTATCCTCTGAGAGGGAAGTGAGATCACCCACGCTGGGCGGAGCAGCTGCGGGACTGCTTGGGGAACCCACCGGTGTGCAGCACGGAAACAAAGTCGGCCGCGAGAGCGAGAAATCAGCCGGCGAACGGAGCCGGCCCAAGGGTGTTATGGAGGCGCGAACCCCAGTCGGGGTCTGGAGGCGACGGTACGGCCCAGCATCGGCGCTGAATCAGAGGCAATGAAAGCGTGACTGGTCACCACATCGGGCCCCCTGAGTGAGCCTGAGGGGCGCCCGGAGCGTACCGGTGTGCGGCGAACCAGCATCAGGGCCGTGGCGGTGAAGTATGGGCCGTTGGGCAGAGGAGGCGCCAAAACACGGCGTAGGCGCGAGACCCCGGCCTGGGCCTAGTCACGCGGAGTGAAGCGCAGATCCGGACACCGAGACGGAGGCAGGGGAGCCGGGCCTGCCGCACGCCACGGACCACTAGACCGGCCTGCGACGGTGAACTGATCGTCTGGGCGCCCACCGGAGAGTAGCGAGGCAGCGTAGGTGACCGAGGTGGAGCAGACTCGGCCGGCAGCCCGTGGGGACACCAAGAGGCTGAGAAGGTGCGTGCACAGCGGAGACCCGGCTGCACTGATACACCCCCGGCTGTGCCACAGGGAAGGAGGTGGGGGAGCCGGGCCTAGGCAGTGCCAAGAACCCTTGGATAGGCCCACAGAACACGACGGAGGCCCCGGAGCAAGAGTGAGGCCGGGCGGCGAGAGGTGCCCAGGGAGCCGCGACGAGGGGCTGCGAGGCGAGGCCTTGTGGCAGTTCACTCCACAGGACACCGGCAAGGCAGACAGCACTGAGTCCTCCTGGAGTTGGAGCGGCCCGAGGGCTGGACGCAGGCCTAGAGGCGGCGGTGGAGGGCTGACGGACCCCAGCGGAGCACGGAGGTGGCCCGGCGGTGACCGGTAAGAGCGCAGCCTGGTGCTGGTGGGCACCCGCATTATAAACACGGCCGGTACTCGCCGCTACCTGGGAAGTCACTGAGGCCTGGGGCACAGAACACTAGCTCTCCAACAGCTGCGGGGACATCGGACACCGAGGAGGGAGTCAGAGGTGCAGCGGGGCAGCGATTGCCATGGCCGGGGGGCGAAGAGGGCGAGGCGGGCAGCAGAACACGCTATCTTGCTCCGGGAGCCATTTTGGCAGTCCACAGGAAGAGAGGCCCCCGCCCTTCGACCGCATCAGTTGTGTATGCCACCTGCTGACACCTCCGGACGCTGTGGCCGAGTCGGTGGTGAGGACCCGGGAGGAGGGGAACTCTCTATACTGCTGAAGTGGTAAGACGCCTGTGAGAACTTTACTGGCTGCACCTGCATAACTCCTGGGAGTGGGGCGCACACTACGAGATCGAAATCGGACTGTCCTCTAACGACTCGACGACGCATTTTGCTGACGAAGGCGCACCTGGGCCCGCTAGTCACCAATTGGCACGCAACATTGACCCCCCCGGTGAGTGAAGCGAGCCTGGTAGATTTGGGGGCCCCACCGCCGCTGCTGCTGGTCCAACGCCGGGAGCGTTGATGCCCACGGCGCAGCAGCTTGCAATGGGCAGGCTGAGAGACAAGTCGCAGTCGAAGCAGCAGGGTCCGGGTGGCCCGACCCGCCACAGGATCAGCGGCGGATAGATATGGAACCCGCAACAACCCTGGCAGCCAAAATGGACACTGTCTTGGCGGCAGTGGAGCGTATTGGGACTACCTTAGCACAAACCAAGACTTCCCTTCACGAACCTACCACACTTCCCTGGAAGCGCGGCTTGACAAAGTCACTTCCGACTTCATGCTGCTGCATACGGATCACCGCAAACTGTCGGAGTCAGTCCCCGCGCAGCACCAATCAGTCAAGGAATTGCAGCCGGTGGTACACAGCCATGCCTCTGCTTTGCAGGATCTCATCGACAGGGTTCATGCGCTAGAGGATCACGCGGAGGACGCATAAGGGCGCTCCCGGCGCAGCAATGACCGGGTAGTTGGTCTGCCAGAAGGGGAAGAAGGGAAGAACCCCGAACAGTACATGGAAGACTGGCTGCGGGCACTTCTACCGGCCGGAACACTGTTGCCGCATTTCATAGTGTAAAGGGTTCATAGGGTGCCAGCGCAAGCCCAGAGGCCTGGAACTCGGCCCGCCTGTTCCTTTTTAAACTCCTCAATTATCGGGACCGCGATGTGGTGCTCCGCGAAACTCGGAAGACCTCAAAGTGGGCAACAGTCAAGTCCTGTTCTTCCCGGACTATATGGTGACAGTGCAGAGGAGACGTGGCTCGTATCTGGCAGTGAAGAAACAACTGCGAGAACTGGAACTGCCCTATTCATTACTCTTCCCCTCCCGTTTGAGAGTG
This sequence comes from Lissotriton helveticus, assembly GCF_964261635.1. Classification (NCBI taxonomy): domain Eukaryota; kingdom Metazoa; phylum Chordata; class Amphibia; order Caudata; family Salamandridae; genus Lissotriton; species Lissotriton helveticus. The sequence goes on along the minus strand of NC_136069.1, from coordinate 1,407,903,120 downwards.
GTCATCAAGGAGGGCACGCGCTTCTTTGAGGCCCCGTCAGAAGTTTGGGACTGGATGGAAGAAACGGGGCGATGGTCGGGACCGCGGCCGGCGGACCCGGATGAAGGTGGATGGCAGGAGCAGCGCTCCAGGAGATGGAGGAGGAAGAGAGGGACCCGGTGCAGCGCAGGTCTGGGACAAGCCGCTCCGAGCCCGGAGAAAATGCGGCAGGAACGACAGGAGGCCCTAGAGGCAGTTGCGACTATGGGTGCGGTGAATATAAGCAAAGACCTGGGCTACAGACAGCCGAGCGAAGCACAAGCCAGCGGACCATCATCACCGTCCACAGCGATGTCGGATGACATTGTTACTTCTGAGGTTACACCCCAGACCCCAGACAGCGGACTTCATAATGTGACCAGAGGCGGACTTGGGATAACCTGATATATTGTCAGAATTGAGTATACTGCACACTGTATCCTTTCATTGATTGCCCAATGTATTGCTACCGCAGGTAGAGGGCCCTGGCGCCCGGCGTGGGGAAGGGTGGGGCGATCAGCGTGTGCGTCGCCCCAATGGCTAATCTGTGTCAATCCGGCGTACACCACCGATTGGATGCTTCATAAACACCTCTGCAATCTTAAGGGCCCTGAGTGAGGGAACACCACGATACACTACTGACTGCGCGCTTCCCCACACACACTCAAATTGTGGACACGTTACCTTGAAGAGTAATTGCCTTACTGGGTTTGGACGTTTACCCCTTTGGGAAATCGCCCATTGAGTTACAATGTTTTTTTATTTTTTTTATTAAAGCAAGACTTTATTAACCTCGTTTGGTCACATTACATTCAAGTGTTTCCAAATGGAAAGGCCAGATATATTAATCATTACAGTGAGAAAAGCATCCATAAACGTAAAACCAAACTGACCATTTGTTACGTACAATATACGAGGCATTAAGAACATTTCCGAACCCATTTGGTATCATACATAACTTCCGCTTGCATTTTGTATTTTTTGAAATAACAAAACTACGAACTAAACATACGGCTCAACATCTATCAGCACATCCACAATCATGGAATACCGAGGTAAGAGGCTCGTGGCAGAGTTACAATGTTAATGTTAGTTTACATATTTCAGTAGCGACACTCAGCGAACACCCCGCGAAAGCCCAACACCTGGCCTAGAGGGACGACCCCCCCAACTCCCCAGGTGACTGCATTACAACACATGCCATGGCGAGCACCACTATTATGACATGGAACATCCGCGGCATGCACACCCCGTCGCGTAGATACTCGATCTTCGCCTAAATGCAGAGACACAAGATGGGGATTGCGCTCCTTCAGGAAATGCATATGTCTCAGGTGGAACTGGAAAGGCTCCGCAGGCGATGGAGGGGGCAGATTCATGGCACAACTTACTCCTCTCAAGCGCGTGGTACTCTGATATGGATGAGAGCTGGCGTCCCCTTTGCATGTACAGACGCACAAGTAGACAATGAAGGAAGGTACTCCTTTGTTAGGGGGAGACTTAATGGGCAGGAGATACTGCTGGTTTTCCATCTATGCCCCCAACACAGACCAACCCGCTTTCCTGGCGTCCTTAAACCCCATCCTCCAGCGACACAGGCCTGCCCTGGTTGTTAGGCGGCAACTTTAACATGGTCATGGACACACACCTGGACCGCTCCTTCCCACCCCTGCGCGCAGTGGCAGCGCAATCCACAGCTCAGGCCTTTAGGAACTGGTTATTACATTGGGACATACACGATCTTTGGCGCACCCAGCACCCTGCGGACAAAATATACTCATACTGTTCGGCTGTGCACGGCCTCCACGTCCGTCTAGACCGTATAGTAGGTTCCCAGTCTCTACTCCCGCTACTGTCCAAGACAGAGTACTTAGGCAGGACAAATTCAGACCACAACCCTCTCTGCTTCCATCTCAACTGGGAGACGGATAGGCCCCCGGTGCCCACATGGCGACTTCAGTCTGCAGCTTTAGAAGACGCTGACTTTAGGTCATCTCTGGGCACAGCCATCCTCTCTTACTTTGAAGAAAATGAGGGCACAGCGAGCGACCTAGGGGTGGAATGGGACGCTCACAAGGTGACCATCCATGGGCACTGCATGGGTGCCACATGGAATATCCACACGCAGGTGTCTGAATCTCTAACCCGCATAGAGTCTGAACTTCTACACTATGAAAGGAAGGGGGAAGGAATTGGCGAGCACGCACGAAAACTGGGGGAACTCCGCGGCGAGCACGCAGTCCTGCTTGAACGGCTGAGGTGCCACAACTACGCGGCACACACGGCCAGGACACACTCAAAGGCAGACAGGGCTGGCCGCTTGCTAGCCTGGTTAGTCCGAAAGACAGAACGCATGGCTCCGATCGGTGCCATCCGTTCCAATGACGGGACGGTGGTGTACACGTAGCACGAAATCCACCGGACGCTGACAGACCACTATCGGGAACTCTACAGGTCGCGAGGCACTGGCCACACACACCTGCTGATGGGATTTCTGGAGTCGGTGACTCTGCCTACTGTCGCGGAAAGTCAGAATGAGGACCTCAGTGCTCCGTTGATATTGGAGGAAGTGGGGGATGCAATTCGAGCACTAGCGTCTGGGAAGACACCGGGACCGGACGGTCTGCCAGCTGAATATTATAAAGCAAACAGTGACATTCTGGCGCCTAAGCTCCTCCGAGTGTATAAGGCATCAGTGGACGCCGGCTGGCTCCCACCTTCTCTGAAGGAAGCGTTTTTAGTGTCCCTACCTAAGCCCGACAGGGACCGCTTGTCCTTAGGCTCCTACCGCCCGCTGGCGATGCTGAACACTGATTATAACGTATTCGCCAAGCTCCTTGCAGAGAGGCTGGCGCCGGTGGTTCCGCACTTAGTACACCCGGATCAGAATGGTTTCATACCAGCAAGATCCACATCTCTGAACCTTAGGAGGTACTTCCGGGTAGCAGCGGAAGCAGCGTCAGCCTTTGCCCAGGGCGGGATGCCTGGTGCTTGATTTAGAAAAGTCTTTTGATTGCCTGGAGTGGGGATACCTGTCGGCAGTATTGGAGGCGTATGGGATAGACGAAAACTTTCTGCAGATGGTGGGACTCCTGTACAACAATCCCGTGGTCCGTATCCGGATGGGACCGTATGTCTCAGAGGCAGAGGTGGTAGGTAGAGGCACCCGGCAGGGTTGCCCCCTGTCACCGCTGTTTTTCGCGCTGGCCATGGAGCCCTTGGCTGCGGCCATGAGACAACTTCTGACAGATGGTATCCCGCTAGGCAACGGGGTTCATCAGGTGTCATTGTACGCTGATGATTTACTGGTCTTCGTCCGAGACGTGAGCCGCATACCGGAGCTACTGCCCCATTGCTGAGCCACTTCGCTGATCTCTCGGGGCTCCGAGTCAATGCAGGCAAGTCGTGCCTTTATGCGTTTAGAGAGGGGGTGGCAGACCCGGAGTACATCCTCCACGGCACGAGAGTCCAATGGCAGGCGGACACTTTCAAATATCTGGGGATCCAGATTTACCGCCAGCAGATGGATTACTAGACGGGAACCTGGGAAGAGCGGTGACGGCGCTCAGGGCCCAAATTGGCTTCTGGTCCACGCTCCCGCTGTCGCCCACAGGCAGAGTGGCCCTTGCTAAAATGGTAATGTTCCCTCGCCTCCTCTATTATTTTGCGAACCTACCACTCTTCCTGCCCGCGTCCATCTTCTCTAACCTCAACAAGATTCTATGTGACTTTATCTGGGGTGCGTCTAGACACCGCCTGGCACTCGGGAAACTGTTTTTACCCATGGACAGGGGCGGGCTATCCGCTCCCTGCTTTGAGCACTATTACATTTGAGCACAACTCCAATGGGCCGCCCGTTGGCTGGCAGACAGGGGAAGGGAGGATACTGCCACGGCTGAACCATTGTACACGCTGGAGCGGATCACTGCACTATTTCACCCACTAGCGGCGCCGAAACGCCCCATTCCACTACTGTTGGCGGTAGCATTTAAATGCTTCCGCAGGGCATTGTACCTCACAAGAGGGGTGTGCTCCTATGCACCTGCAGTGGCCCTGGAAGGCTCACCCAGAGGCGGGGGGACACTCACGCACTCTATGCTAGAGCAATGGCACGAGGTGGATGTCCAGACGCTGGGCGGCCTGTACCAGGATGGCGTATTGATACCCTATGAGACGCTAGTCGCGGACGCTGGACTTCCCCCAGGGGGCTTCCTAATGCACAGATCCCTAACGGCACATATGGCGGCTAAATGGGGTGATGTTGCGGAAGAGCCGGCGCAGCATTTGACGGTAAAGTACCTACACGTTATGGGCAGAGGCAGGCATTTAGTCAAGTGGTTTGCTCCATCCCTACGGACACATACGGAACAGGACTTAGCCCCGCTATGGGCGAAATGGGAGAGAGACATGGGGCGAGTGGTGGCAGACAGAGAATGGGAAAAGTTCCTAAAAAGCCCGGAACGCATCCCCAGAAATATGTGGTTTCGCCAAATTCAAGTATACATTGTGCACAGGGCCTATCTAACCCCGACTTAATAAATAAATACTTTCACAGAGCGGACGCATCTTGCCCCAGATGTGGAGAAGTGAACGCAGATCTCCTTCATATCCTGTGGCACTGTCCGGGCCTCGGCACCTATTGGAGGGACATTCATACACTACTTACACGGAGCACCGGTCGCATCATCCCTTGTAATTGGCCCGAGTATCTCCTACACCATTTCAAAAGGCCACGTAAGGACAAAGCGTTGTCTCGATTCCTCGACCTGGGGATGGTGACGGCGGTACGACTCCTCACTAGGAGATGGAAGGCGAGGGTCTCACCTAGTACAAGGGCATGGATTCTGTCGCTCTCGTCATGGGCTCGTGCGGAGTGGACAGCCATCCGGAGGGAGGAAACTATGGGACTCCATAAGGAGCCTATGGCAGAGAGATGGGAACATATGCTAACCAACCTGCAGGAGACAGGGGACGTTATAGAGGAGGGGGTGGCGGGGCACTAGGCTGAACGCCACATCAGACACATCCCTCGGTGCACTACGCGAAGCAGCAGCGAGGCAACACCTGATGAGGAGCCATGCGAGTCAAATGGGTGGGGGCAGGGGGGGGGGGGTTGGGCTGGAGGGGCCGAGAATGGGGGCAAACGGTGATGTAATTTGGTGACAGTGTTTCAGTTAGTTGTTCCTGTTCTATTGCACATGCTTATCATTTGGGGTTGGGATGAATATGCAAAGCTTGTCCCCTCCCTTGTAGAGGGGTGAGGCGTGTTAACTCCTGTTTAACAATCGGAAGGCACATCTGGGCGCTTGTATCCTGTCCACGAACTAATAACATGTACTGTCATAGCGCCCTCGATGAATCGCACTGTTGATGTAATATCACCCGTGAATAATTGAAGAGCTATATTGATTGTGAAGATGTGCCTATTGTATTGTTGAATTTACAAATAACAATAAACAGATTTAACAAAAAAAAACAGAACAATCTAGTTCAGGATTTTGTTGAACAATCCAAAATAAATAGGATTAGTGCAGTTCGATGCCTTTTACGGTGTATAATTCTTATTAGGCATATTTAAAAACCAAGAGGAAAAATAGACTTTTTTTCAGCTATTGTCAAACGTTTCTAAAGAATGCATACTGTGCTTTGCCAGCTGTGCAACGTAAGCGCTGCAAAACTCATGTTTATTCTGAAATCCATTCCCTGATTTTAAAAATAAAGAGTTATTGAAGGGCTCAGTGGGTGGGTGCACACTTTTTAAGTGATAGCATTTATTCTGGCGCAGTAAATCAGTTTTCACTAAAAATGAATTGAAACAGGTTGCAGTAGAGCAGTTACCACAGAGAGTGAAGTTAACCTCAAATATATTTCTGAAATGGGAGAATTGATTGTCATGTTTAGTTAAATATATGAAAGCAAGCAGAGAAGGATAAAATGTAATCTAGATTTAAAATTAAGGAAAAGAGTGGTAAAAATGAACTGCTATGTTTGGGTAGCCGCCTGCTGCCCGTAAGGTCTTACTCAAAACAGGAAGATGAACAATAATTTTGGTTTGCAGTTAGATATGAGCACATACATTTCTCGGTGGGCGCTGGACAGATAAAGGAATTAGAACAGACAGATATCTTATAAAGCTGAGAAGATTAGACTTTGCAAAAACCACTAGGGAAGAAGTACTTCTGGAGGGAATAATAGGTGTGCAAAGATATTAAGATTTATTTGACAGCCTCATTTAAAGAACTATTGATTTTTTGTCAATGTCAAACGTGAAAAAGATTTTTGTGACTTTCTCTTCAGAATTACTATTTTTGCAACACTGTATTTTGGGTGAGGCTGGTAAGGTATCTAAATATTAGTTAGGATAGACAATGGATTTCCTGTAGGTGGAGAACTTTAGCTGCAGAAGCCAAAAAGCAGGAAGGGGGTGGGGGAACAAAACTGGTTTTCAAAGGGGAATGACAGTTTGGGGTATGTATCACAAAAGAGTATGAGAAACTGGAGTAGCTAGTTCACTTCCCCATGGAATGTAAGTAATGATCAATAGGAGCTAGCTACACTAATGACGCTCATGTTGTGTGTGTCTCAGAAAAACATATTAGTTTTTATGAAGGCCATCACCCACCAACCTAGTTGGTGGCATGCTTCATCATCGGGCCCCACCCAAGGCACCGAGTGTGCCTCAGGTGTGCTGCAACGTCTGTTTACAGCAGAGCTAGTTTCAGCCAGGCCTCGTATTTAGAAACTGACTTTCTTCAGGACCTATGTTTGAGAGGTGATAATAGGAACTATATGTGTTATCTGCGTTCCTATGTGAAGCACTCGCTAAGGTGCATTAACTGTAAGAGGAGTATTTCCTCTAGGTTTGTACCTGTAAGGAAAAGTGGACAAGACAAACACGTAGACACACACATGTAAAAGAAGACCAACTCAGGCACTTTATCAGTGGTTTCGATATATGGTGCCTAAGTTGTGAGCGGAAAAACATGACTCTGCTGCGTGAGTAGCGTCTGTAGGAGAGAATAAACAGACAACACAGAGAACAGACTACTACTGTGTGAGGCATCCTGTGTAGATGCTAATATCGAAGATGTGATTTTAACGTAAAATATTATTTAGCGTGTTTATGTTTCCAGCAACCTATTATATACACACAATTGGCCATACACAGCACTGTGTATGGCCAATTGCGTGTATATAATATGTTTAAGATTGAACAATTAGTGTACATGTGTGAATCTATTTTTCTTTGGCCTTTATTTTAATTGCATTTTCGAATTTCGTCTTGTCAAAACTCATACACAAATTTTTCAGTCTTGAACATATTATATACACGCAATTGACCATACACAGCACTGTGTATGGCCAATTGCGTGTATATAATATGTTCAAGATTGAACAATTAGTGTATATGTTTGAATCTATTTTTCTTTGGCCTTTATTGTAATTGCATTTTCGAATTTGGTATTGTTTTGTAATTGTACAAAGTGGGTTGAGTGGTAGGTTGCTGGAATGTGTGTTGATTGGTATTAGTGGATGATTGTGAAAGTATGTTGGTATTGACTAGATAGAATGTGTATGGAAGTGAAGTGACGCTGGGTGGAGGTATGTCAAAAAGAAGATTCAGTGTGAATGTGGTGAAAATAATGTTTTTAATGTTTTTCAATTAAATCCATGAATTCATAGAAATGATTATGTTGATAAATAAACTTTGATTAACTTATATGGGAACAGAAGTCCTGTGGTTACATTGTTTTATCTCAATGTGCTGTTGTTAAGAGGTGAATTGGTTATCAGTACTGGCATTCTATTCTTTATTGGTTAATTGGGGCTCAGCCTTACTGATTGGAGTCCAGACCCTTCATTGTTGTCTGGTATATATTACCTTAGGACATGACAAGAGATTGGTTAGATGAAACCAATGTGGAGGCAGGATGAGGGTAGCTCAAAGTTTTGGTAAATCACACCCACAGACAGACCAATGCTCCAGAATGAGAAGGTGCTTGGTAAGACTAAACAATTTCTCTGCCGTCAAACGCAGTTAAGTTTTCACTCATTTGGATTTCACCTCCTTGTAGTGTCAAACTTTGACTTTATACAAGTCCTACCTTCTTCAAAAAAGATGTCAAAATTGCTGTCAGCAAATTAGATTGACACACAATGTGATGGCAATAAATATGAATTGGAACACAGATGCAATAGACTTGAAAAGCAGGGGAGCTAGGTGTTCTGTTCATGCAAACTCTTTGACCCAGCAAAGAAGCTTACGCTGAAGCCCTCTGAAGATTCAACAAATGTGTCTGGAATCGATTGCCAGCTTGCTGTTAAAGTATTACATATTTTTTAACGTTTTCGTAGTTCAAGAGGATGAAGGCAGGTTTACAAGAACCCATCACCTGGGCAGTTTTTCAGGGTTTATGCTACTAAACCAAGTCATTTTCTTGCAATCAATTAAGCATCAGCAGTTCTTTCAAAATTCAGCAATGTCTCACCCAACAGTAGCCTGATCTCAGAAGCAGTGGGCAGGCTAATCCCAGGAGGTCTGGGTCCATATATCTTTGTGTAGTTAAGCGAGGAAATTGCCTTCCATAGTTCTGAAAGAGAGTCCGAGTAGTAGAGTCACGTCATAAAGAAGAAGAGTTATTCAAATATTCTTATAACTGACAGCATAGATTTATCTTGCAAAGTGGGCAGGAAAGTCTTCATTCGTTTTCAAATTGTTTCTCCATTGCTGTGAACAATCATTTGTAATTAAGGAGAAAATCAAGTTCACCCTTAAATGGTCTCCCTAGATGAATCCCTTAAAAACTTTTTCTGCTCTACACTTTGTGCTGTATTGTCTGCTCTTGGAGAGTAACCTGCGGTCTGTAGTGTCGCTGCTGTGCTGTGAACAGCGGCGACAGTGAGGGCGCCCCATGAATATATTCCCAATAGGGGAATATCCCCATACACCCCTATCTTGACTGGGCCGTGTGGTATGCTCCCGGGAGCGAGCGGATTAGGCGCATCAACGTTGCTGGAGGCGAGAGCTGCGCTACGCGCTGCAGGAGAACTGAACTTCACCGTGTCCCCGCAGGCTCTGACGGTGCACTCCAAGCCCGCGTGGCTGGGAGAGTCGCGTGCATGCGCATTACCAGAGAAGGATTCTGACTGCCGCGCAAATCCGCTCCAACACGTTGTGCTACTTCTGTGGCCCCTGGATGCCTAAGAGTGCTGCGGGGAAGCAGCTTGCCACAAACTGGCCTTAGCAGCAGTAAAGTCGCTCCCAGATGGATTCAGCCAATTCCTGTCAGCCCCCAAGTGCTGTGGGGGTGAGATTAGCCTCCACACAGTGACAACAGTTGGGCCAGCAGCAGAATTCTGGGCTTTATCTTCGCCTCATCCAGGGGAGGAACACACTGTGAGGTTGCAATGTCACGTCACCGCAGCGGGCTGCCCTAGGGATGGCTCATCATGTCCACCATCCTCCCAATTGAGCCATTTGTAGTAGAGGGGGCTCCCTCTGCCCAGGCGTCCAGATGGAAAGAATGGAAAGAATGGGTAGAACGTCTCGTCATGTTCTTTGAGGTCATGAAAGTGCACAAAGACCAGAAGAGAGCAATGTTACTCCAGGTGACACCGAAGACTCACATGATCCTCATCAACGCGCTCAACGGCCATTTTGAAAAGATGGGCAACCAGGACTACGAGCGTTTCATCTTTCGTCAAGCGAGGCATCTACCGGAAGAATCGCTTGACACATTCCAAGGCAGGCTCAAGCTCCTGGAATCTTGGCGTTGGTTCTCGAAACTCGACCTACGGTCAGGATACCAGCAACTAGTCCTTGATCAACCATCCAGGAACATTACGACCTTCTTCACTCATGTAGGACTTCGCAGGTACACTCGGTTGAGCTTTGGAATATCCAGCGCCGCAGAGGTGTTCCAGAATGTAATTCACGAGCTGATCAAGGGCATCCTTGGAGTCATCAACGTGAGTGACGACATTATGGTACATGCCAAGTGCATGCCGGAGCAGCACTCTCGCCTGGTGCAAGTTCTCCAGAGAATAAAAGATGCTGTACTAACCCTGCTCCAAGAAAAATGTGAGTTTCTCAAGACCAAGCTGCAGTTCTTTGGGTACACCTTCTCAGGTGAGGGGGTGAATCCTGACCCCTACAAGGTCAAAGACATCAAAAGTGCACCAGCCCCTGTCAACGTCACGGAAGTCTGCAGCTCTCTGGGCATGGTGAACTACTGCGGGCATTTTATCAGGGAGAGCTCACCAAGGTCCCGTGGGTGTGGGAAGAACCACAAGCCAAGGCCTTCCAGGACATTAAAGATGCTGTCAGCTGCCACTGCTCTATTGTTCTTTGACCCACAAAAGCTCACGATGGTTGCTGTGGACGCATGCCCAAAGGGACTGGGCGCAGTGCTAATTCAACGTTGCACGTCGGAAGAAGACTGGGCCCCGGTGGCATTTGCCAGCTGCTCGCTCACGGACACCAAGCAGTGGTACTCTCAGATTGAAAAGGAGGCTATTGCAATCCACTGGAGGTGTCGTCATTTTTATTCTTTATGTCTACGGTAAGCCGTTTATGGTGGCCACGGAACACAAGCCTCTTCTGCCCCTGTTCTCCGGCACCTCTTCGAAGCCTCTGACGGAAATAGAGAAATGGATGCTGCAATTGCAAAACTACAATTGTCACATTGAATATCAGCCAGGGAGCCGTAATCATGCGGATTATCTATCCAGACACTCAAGAAGTGCTTCGGCCCAAGAAGAGAAAGATGCTGCCGACACAGAGGAGTATGTCAAATGCGTCATGGAACGGTCATGCACCATTCCCCTCTCGATAGGTGACCTGAAGAGTGAAACGGACAAGGATGAGTGCCTGCAAAGAATCAAGAAGGTGATGGAGTACGGCAACTGGCATAAAGCCTGAGACGAATGGAAGATACTCACTGCGGAGGCACGCAGAATACTGGAGAGCTTATATCATGTTCGGGAACAGCTGGCGGAAGACACCAAAGGCTTTTTAATGCAAGGCCACCGGTTGGTAATGCCTTCCTCATTGACTGAAAGGGTCATTCAACTAGCACACAGTGGACATCAAGGAATGGTTAAAACTAAGTCGAGACTATAAACCAAAGTATGGTTTCCATTAATGGATGAGTTTGTGTAGGCCGCCGTCAGGGAGTGCCAGTGGTGTCAGGTAACTGGCAGAAGCCCCAAACCTGCTCCGCTGGTCACAAAGCCAAGGCCCGCTGGTCCATAGCTGAGCCTAAGCCTCAACTTTGGGAGTCTTGCGGACGGAAGAACACATTTGTGGCTATAAACGACTATTCCAAGTATCCCGAAATTGAGATCGTGAATACACTAAGTGCCGCTGAGATAATCCCGAAGCTGGAGAAGGTGATGGCGACGCACAGCATTGTTAAAGAACTCAAGACTGACAATGGGCTGCCTTTTCAAAGTTAGGAGGTAGCCACTTACCTCACCTCGCTGGGCATCAAACACCAGCGGATTACCCCTCGCTGGCCTCAAGCCAACGGGGAGGTGGAGAGGTTTATGCGGACCTTAAACAAGGTTATCCGCATAGCACATGAACGACACCAGCCCCTGGAACTGGCTCTCTTCATGTTCCTGAGAAATTACCGACAAACCCCGTACACCACAACAGGACTGCCTCCCGGACACCTGTCAATGGGCCGAGTGATCACGGACTCGATTCCACATCATCCCAGATGGTGTCCCGAAAACCCTGAGGATCGCAAGATAGATGATCGGAGGCGTAAGGCACATGAGAAAGTCAGTCAGCGCTGCGGGGCTCAACAAGTGCAGATTCAAAGAGGAGATAATGTGCTGCTCAGGAACCACATGCCCAAAAGCATGTTCCATCTTCCCTATGTAAGGCGCCCCTTGACTGTTATCAGAGTACGAGGCACAAGAATCATTGCTCGGAGGGGTGGGGAAGTTGTAACGAGAAACATTTCCCACTTCAAGAAGTGTCATTTTGCAGAGGCCAGTGCGTCCAGCCAGAGTGCGAAGAGCCAGCCCCTGGTCCCTGTGAATGACCCTGTTCTCCATAGAAATGTGGAAGAAGCGGATGGTGCGTCATCACCAACAACGGGAGGCGATTCCCGTCTGGTGAGGGCATGAAGAAATGCCGGAGAGCTCCGAAGAATCCTTGCCCCCGACAGCAAGCGAGGAGACTGGAGTCGAGTCCAGTGGCCGGGGAGGCTCCCAGTTTCAGCTCCAACGCAACCCCTAACCGAATCAGAAGCTGAGAGACTATTTTATGTAAGATTGTTCCTTTTATATTATTAATTTTGATTATGTTGGTGTTGGGGTTATGCCACCGGGGATGAAGAGTTGCGGTAAAGTTTCATGGACTACTGTTGGACTATGTTCTCTGTTTTTGGGAGGAAAGTAGTGTCGCTGCTGTGATGTAAACAGCAGCGACAGTGAGGGCGCCCCATGTATGTATTCCCAATAGGGGAATATCCCGATACACCCCTATCGTGATCGGGCCGTGTGGTATGGTCCCGGTCACGTGATGGCACATCAATAAAAACCCCTACCCCGGATGCGAGGTCACTCAACGCGCGTACGCGGTGGCAGTATTAAGCACATCTCCTGTCTCTGTGTGACTATTATAATTAGACCCTGCCGCAGAGACTTGGAGTGCCAGCTCACCCGTGCTGAGGTTGCTGTGCCCGACATCACACGGTCTTAAATGTTTTGCAACAAAAATCCAACATGCATGTATTTTGCTATGTGAGATAGAGACAGCAGTCGTGGTGCATTAAAAAAGGTATCGGAAATGTGTGAATAAAGAATAAATGTGTGTAATCAGGAAGCTTCATGTGATTTCACCAATTAAAGGCAATTCGGCTCACAAGTACCCTTAACATTTACAGATTGACTAGTTGTGCACATTTTTATTTCTTCCAGGCAAGCAGGCACCCTGGAAAGAAGGGTTGTTTAGCTGTCTGCCCAGTTTCACAACACAGGATACTTACTCTACATTACACTTCAGCTGAAGCGTTTCATCTGCCGTAATTAACCGCCCCGGGAAGGCTGTCTTTTAATAAAAAGTAGGGGAACTGATTTTCTAAAATGAAAAAGTCTGGGAACGTTGTGCCCCTCAGATCGCCCCACTTTGACCACTAGGTAGAGAACTCTTCTATCTTATCATGCGTCGCAAGAATAGCCATGTCAATCTCAGCCACTTCATCCACTCATGCAGCTTCTCCAGACTTCTTGCAAATATCGAGGCAAGATACATAAGCTTAGCCCCATCTATCTCTAAGATATTCAGTTCATTTTATTATAGCTGCAAGTTGATGGTTGGTCCAGCCAGAGTAATTCATTGTCTCTAGTAATTATTTTTCTCTGGCCACGGGGATTACTACATTATTAATCCACTTTGGCTAGTTTAGGCACATACATTGCACACTTATGAGGTAAAAATGTAATATTTGACCTCCTATTTGATCTATGCAGGATACATTACAAGTATCTTAAAAATGGAATAGGCATTGCATATTTGACCTCTTATTTGATCTATGCAGGATACATTACAAGTATCTTATAAATGTAAGGTTGATCGAAATATATCAAACTCTTGAGCTAAATAAAAAACATTCACATTCATTTGTTTGCAACATAGCTCTGTAGGGTGCTTGAAACATTCAATGCAGTGATCTAAGGCTGCATTATATAAACTGGCTTACAAACTGCTAATTGTTTAATCTGGTGTTCATAAATTATGCTCAGGCAACACAGCAGGGCATCCTTTACTAATGTTGTTTTATTATAAGTGAAGGACAGTCCTTATTTTGAGATATCAAAGTGTAAGCCTCTTGTTCTGATTTGATGCCGGACCAGGCTTTCAGTCATAGGGTTTAGGCACAGCTGAATAGCCTGACAAACCTGAGACCACAACAGAGGAAACAATTCAGAAATATAAAAACATAGCAACATGAGGCACCAGACTGTTGTCGTTGTTACCACTATTCTAAACAGACACAGGAATAGCCCAACCAGCAACCTACAATCCTAGGGACTTTTTAGGAAACACACTATCTGCTCAATATGATGTTCTCAGTAGACTCAATCTCCACATCATCTACTACATCCACCATTCGACCCTTTTGATTAATCCCCAATTTACATACCCGAGCACAATGTCCTTGAACCACTATGAAAGCAAGTTTGTTCGCTCTTTCCCTGAACAAATTTCTCACGCACATCAACACTTTGGGGTAACCGATTGTCAACCTGTTCTTTCTCTTGTGGCTTTTCAGATTAATAACTTCACTTCACTCATGCTAGCATTGACACTCATCTCTTTGACACAGCAATCAGAATGTTCAATACTTCTGGCAACTGTAAGCACTTTCTCTAAATCGGGATCCTCCGTAGATAACAATTTCTCCTGATTTTCATATCGTTAGTTTTTTCAATGAGTTATTCACGTATAATTTCATCTTTAAATCCCTGGTAATTACTTGCTGCTACAAGTGTTTGCAATGGTGTCAAAAAGTCATCAATTATTGACCAATAAAGCCTTCTTTTTCTTTGAAATGAAAGTGTCACCATAATGGCATCTAAATATGCCTCAAACGCCTCCCCCCATTGTCCCCAACACAGAGGAGGGGTACTGGGCACTGGCAAAAATGTTGGGGCTTCTGCAATTATCCCAATGGTTAGCCCAATATAACCATAGCTACCAACGTACGTGAGTTTCTGCCTCCTGGAAATCTGGTGTGCCTATCACGGTTAATGCAGGCACAAATGTGGGGCAAGAATAGGTGTGCTTGTCACCAGAAATCTTGGGTGAATTAATGCTTCTTATGCTTCTTTGCAGGAATCATGTTGTACCTATCACTGTTAATGCAAGCACAAATGTTAAAAAGGAATAGGAATTATTTGCTCTTTGTTTCCTTTTCCTTTTCATGGCCGTTGATGACAATCTGTCCATATGCCCATTTCTTTTTCTCACTTGTATATGCCCTATCCAACATGGCTGTCAAAGTATCTCATAATTAAAGATGGCTTCCTGATTTGCAAATTGCAAAGCCCAAACTAAAATGGTCACCAGAATTCAACATCAGTCAGGAAGCATTCCTAATACTTTAAAATGGCAGCCTAGCATGACCTCTGCTGTATTAAGTATGCATACTAGTTCTCATGCTGTAAAAGGGCCACCGAGCATGATGCCTACTGGATGAACGACACCCAGCTCGACGACACTCATCTCAGCATGGAGATTGCAATGTCAGCAGGAGATTGCAATGTCAGAGGCATCCGACTTTGGAAGGCTGGACCGGACTGCCATGTGGTCTGTAGATGTTGACCCCGGTGCATCCGGCTCATCACCACATGCAAAGAAGTACAACTGGTAAGGGTGCCAAAGTTGCTTTATATATGACTTGCCACACCAGACTCCAGGCAGCAACTGCCATCCTGGAACACAGCAACCAACATTCCATTTTCCCCTAAGATTCCACCCACTACATTCCAAACCTAACTCTAAATCCCATAACAATAGTTAAAACCAATAGAAGCGCATGCTAAAACATGCACTGCGTTGAAGATCAGACTAACCACCACATGTCCAGACATCCCAGTAAAATGTCTTTTTTGTATCAAAATGGAATGCTGGCATTAGCTGGCAATATAGAATGATTAAAAGAAGAAAATGGAGATAGAGAGGCACTGCTGCAGGCACCTCGTGTGATGCATGCAACGTACAACACTACAGAGGTGAGATCACATTTTCCAATGGCATATGTTGTGGGATGATAATCTTTAGGTGTTCCATGGAAATGACATAACCAAAAGTGGTTCAATGCAATTGGATTCTGAAAGTATCCATACCGTGAAGGCACATATATGAAGGCAAAGCTCACACGGTTCATGCTGCAGTAATCAATATGTGCTATCCATATGTGAAAGGAAGAGAAAACTGTCTATTTTTTCATGAATCCACCAAACGGTAGCATGAGGGACATTGGATGTACTGGCACATGACAACATTATGATTCTCTTTCAAATTTGGGTAAGCTCTGTGGGCATTACATTCAGTTTAGTACTGTCTATTTGACCGCTGTTACAGGGTATTCTAAAGGGATCTTTTACTGAACTTAAGGGTACATGTGTCAATACAGATGGTTATGAATGAATTTATAATGAACATTAGAAATGTCGCTTTTCTAGGGTATGCAATTGTGTTCTTTTAGTGCAGTTAGCTCATTAGCACTTATTTTACGAGGTATTTAATTACCAATGGGACGATAATTACATTTCTTGCCCAGCAGAAATGATATGGTCTGTAAACATTTCTGGCACCTGTCATGTGTGCCCAGCATTTTTAGCAGCTTAAAGGAGCTGAAATATCAGGGGGAAACTATGAGTGATCAATAAAGGAATTACCTGGGGAAATGGGCTGAGAATTCCAATTATCCGGGTCATTCTCACAAATCAGGGATCCTTTGGGTTCAATCCATAATCCAATTTAAATCAGAATCAGTGGAGTTAACAGAAACCCAGTAAGGCTGACTTTGAGAGTGAGAAACTAACACCTGCTGCTTAAGAGCACTCAAATAAGGCCCACTGTGCATATGCGCCCATGTTTTTACCTGGCTTTTACCTGTAATTTTAACTTTGCACTTATCATTTTGGGGGTGATTCTGTATAATTTTAAATTGTAGCGTGAATCTGTCATCCCGTGTGTCTTACCTGGAACGCTAACGTGATTCCCGGCCATTTTGAGCAGACCCACTCGAAGAGTAGCTTTCTAGTTGTTTTTTTGATCTTGGCTCCCTCCCTCCCTCGGCCTAAATACCCGGATGCAACGACCGAGCAGCAGGCGCGCCAAAGGCAAGCCCGTCTGCGCCCGTCAGCACTAAAAAATGCGCCCAGCACCAGGACCCCTGCTCGTTTTACACGAGAACAACTATTACACCTTAACCCCGGCACCTGTGCATCCCATGGGCTATCACTGAGTGCCATTTCTCCCGCCTCCCTCTGCTGCAATCATTGCGGCTGGAGGACGGAGGGCTTGACTTCTATTATCAATGATGTACAACCGCCCATTAGAGACAGCGTTAACAACAACCATCATGATAATACTGTCAAGCATATGGCGTATGGGGAGCGAGTTTCTTTCGCCTCAACCTACAATTCGAAAGCTATTAAATGTTTTTTACTTAATACAAGATCTATATTGAAACACACATTCTACCTAGAATGTCTTAGAGGACCCTGATATTGTTTTTCTGACGGAAACCTGGCCTAATGAAAACAGTGATTCTGACTGGCAACTTGCCATACCTATTGGCTATGTTATCGCCAACCTTGATAGGAGGGGGGGAAAAGGAGGAGGAATAGCGATAATTTATCTCGCCCTTTTTTTTTTTAAACAATTTTTATTAAGATTATCAATGCATTTCTAAGACAACATAATTGGCATGACGTGTAAATAGATCACAGTATTAGATATACAATTTTCCCCACAGTTCTCATAGTCCCACATTCGGACGTCACCCTTTCGCACCCTTCCCTCGTATATACAATCATTCTCTAACAATCTGCCTCGCATAGTGTATTTAAGCACTCACATCCGAATCAGAGACCTCAGGAGGTTGTGGAAAAGTAAATTTTGTCATGTTCTGTGTCCCTACGTGTCATCCATCATATGTTATGTGTGCATGATCAATATGCGTATGTTATTCCCCATGTCCGATTCAAGACGCAATTATAGTTGTGTCCACCTCTGGTATGTCATTTCCCAGTCCCCATGAGTAATATGAGTATCAGGCCTATGTAAAGTAATGTTGCCACGTTTCTCAGTGTGCACGTTATTTCATTATAAAGTCCCCGTTTCCAGGCCTCAACAGGGCCCGGACATCAGATTCAGCTCCTGTCTCCTGAACCCTCGCTGAGGAGCGATCCAGCCCCCACCTGTATCCTCGACCTTTCACTTACTTCCTGCCTCGCAGTGCCCGGCCCAGCTTGGCTCAGTCTCTGAGTCTGCCAAGAGTATGTTATGGTTCCAGTTATCAGTTCAGTCCTCCTTCCCTGCATTCCTAAAGCTACTGAACTGCATCAATAGTTTCCGTCATTGTCTAGCCTTCACGTCTCCACGTTAGAGAAATACTGCATTTAATGGTCATTTAATATTCTTCATCACGCACTACATGTAGAATAATGCATGGTCCAGTCTTAGAATCAAGTTAGCCTTTCCCCTCCTAACTTCTAGTTCCTATCAACATGTTCTCTAAACATCAGATACTAGATACTGTTTAGGTACATGTCGCTCCGACCCTCCAAACTTCAGTCTCTGCTCCTAGCACAGAGTTCATAGCCCCCAGCTTCTCCTCGTAACACGTCATTGCCAGTTTGCGCGCACCACCAGGTTAGAGGCCCCGGCTCCTTAGGTAGCCCCCTCCTATGTTTCCGCCCATTCATGACATATTCTGTTACGTTTGCATCACATGTCTGAGTTACACCTTCTTTTTACTCTTATCTTTCGCGACTGCTACGCGTCACGCCTTCTGCTCCACCCACTGCTACGCCTACTGCAATGTAATGCTATGTGTTTGCGTTATGTATATATGCTCATGTATTGTTATTAAAAGTCAGCGCGCTCATCCCAGACCCAGCCCCAGCAGCTGCTGGGCCCTGTCATCCTATTCCTATACAGGTTGTCCTGTTCCTGTCCTTATACTGTATTAAACCTGCAAAAAACTCCTACTACCTCGAATCTTGACTCTTATTTATTGAGCTATCTGTTATGATATATGTCTAGTCAAAAATAGGGTATTATTTATTTATTTACCACATAATGGCGCCCGAATAGGGACTTGCCCTTTCCCCACGCGTCGGTGAAGCCACGCCGACCCCCTGACCCTCTGCAGTCGTGACGGAACTCTTCTGCGCAGTGGCAGATATTTCTGCTCAAGTATCCCTCAGGCCCACGGAGGAGACGGAGGAGGCGGTCCAGCATCCAGACGAGACGGTGGAGGAACGCGGCGAGTCCCGACCAGAGCCCAAGCCAAGAGTCCAAGGTCCGAGGTATCCGGAGGTCCACCCGTAACTGAAGTCCGAAGTCCGAAGTTCGTCGTCGTAGCAGTCCAGTCCAGTCCGAGGCCTTCCGTTCTTGCTGCCCGGTGAGTACCGTTACTGGGGTGGTATCTAGACAGGGTCAATTTAATTGACTCTGGTCTGTGGGTTGGTGGTACACAGTCCCACAAACGAAGTGTCCACTTCGGTGGATGCGGGTCCTGACGTGTCTCTTTAAAGAGACCGGTAAGTTTCGTGCTGTTTCAGCAGTGCATCTAGTTTCTGTTCTAGTCAGGTCTGTTCTCGAGAAATTTCAAGTATTTCCAGGTAGTATTCTGTTCGAACTGTTGTTTTAAATGTTTTTTATGTATTCCAATGTCGTGGTATGAATGGGAAATAAGTATCGTGTTTATTGTGTATTGTATTGTGTCTAGATTACAGTTCAGTCATGCCCATATTTTCCAAGTTACGTCAGTTAAAAACTAGAAAGGGTCTGCTGGAAGCAGCAGTTCCCGTCCCGCCCAGGGACAGTCCAGGTCACTTTATGTATCAGAAGCATGGCATAAGCGCCATATTGTATCTAGATTTATGGGTAGAGTATACCAAACAGTTAGAAGAAAAGTATAGATGGCCCGTATCGGGTACATGGGATGCCGAATGCATCATGCGAGTAGAGGAAGCATTATGGAAAAAGAAAGCCAGACAATCACAGAAAGACGCCATCGAGTTATGGCGTAAAGAAGCTCATAAAAGAACCGAAAAAGAAATCAGAAAGTCAGAACTAAGTAGAGAATCCCAAGAACGAGCTCAAGAAAAATAATTAATCGAGATAGGTGAACAAGTCAAAACTGAACAGAAAGACAGACAGAGGAATGCCCTTATTAAGGGTATGTATCCTCTTCTTGCCGAGGGCTTGCCAAAAGCGACCCCGGAGGCATCCAGTAATTTCCCGCCACCATTAGTTCCGACCAAGCTACGTCACAAACCGACCGCAGCTGATATTTTTATTTCGTCCTATCTGGACGACACAGTCCCCGAATATGCAAATCCTGTTCGCGCTCCGCCAGTCCCTGTAAATCAGGTAATTCTTGCTCCTCCAGACACCGGGGTGCCCTTAACAGCCCCCCCGGGTCAGCCCGCCATACAAGTCCAGCCCACGTTACAATTACCGACCCTGCCAGGACGGAAAGCATCAGTTGATGATTCTAGTTTAGGGGCCGCAGGAGGAGGTCTTCCTCAAACCCCGCCGCCATACAAGCGTTTATCAGCACTCGAATTACATGCTCAAGCATCACAGCGTACTCCTAAAAGTAATAAGTCTGTTGCAGAGATTAGGCAAACCCTTGGCGAATGTGTCTATGACCCAGTTCCAGGCGAGTTTAATATGGTTTTATATTCCGTACACGTAAGGAGAGTGACCGAGTATCTAGTCACCCTGCCCAATATGAAAGAAGATCTAGACAGAATATATCGTTTCATCCGTACAGGGGATGATCCAGAAAGTATTAGTGATGCCATGTCTCAAAGGAAAGCTGAGATCCAGCGTATGATATTAAAGTTTTTAATTAACTGTCTAATAAGAGAACAAGACTACCCGTCTAAAGATCCGGCCGAAATGAAAATCCTGACAAAGTGGAGTGATAATATAGCCGAGGGTAAGCACAATACCATTGGTGCCATGGAAAGTATGTACAAGAAAATCCGTAGAGAGATAATAAAGATACACGAACAGCGTAAAGCCGCACAAGTAAGCGAGAAAGAAAGTACCTCTGATCCTGAAGAGGAAGACGATGAGAATACTGCCAGAATAGCGTATGTAGGAAAACCTAGATTTCTAGATCGCCATTTACGTCTAGAACCCAAGTCTACTTTCCATCATTCAGCACCAGAACAGGGTTCCCTAGAACAAGTATTTCAAGCTACCGATCACATTCTAAAATCACGAATCGGTTACAGTGAGTTAAGTACCATGCATGAACAGGAACTAGCCCGATCAGCAGTCCGATGGATTACTGATTCTACCACTTTTCCAGACGAAATAGTGGCACAAATGTTTCTGAAATTGCCCCCAGCCGAGCAGCGATTGGTGGGTATGTATATGATCCAGCACCTCATTACATTGTATGAGGGTCAGCATTCCGATCCAGGTCCGTTACACGATATCCTGAACGAGTTACTCCAGTATAGATGGAGAGGTCTAGGTACCGATTTAATTAGTGTCATTCTAGAACAACGCCACAAATATAGAACATTCTTGAACCCGCATTTTGTTCATGTCTCACCCCCAGAAAGTAAATCATTCTACATAGACAGACAGAATCCGTTACGAGAAGTCCACCCAGTCAGAGGAGCGGGTGGCGAAATGCAGCGAGTGTTTGTATACACTCCGATCACAAAGATGGAACTCCTCGAAATGAAGAAATTAATTCCCTGTCATGACAAAGATCCAGCAGGGTTCCATAGAGAATTAAAAGACATGCTCCGTATGGGAGAATACACTTACCCAGATATCATTAAAATGTTAAAGGTTCTGCTACCCGCAGGGGTGTATGAAAAGCTAAAGGAAAAAGAATGGGAGGTGGGAGAGAAAAAGATAGATTGGGCAGTTCTAGAAGCTGAAGACAAGGCACGAGTACCAGGTACCGGTCTTGGAGATAAATGCAAAGAATTACCAGAATTATTGATTCAAGTTTTACCCAGATTATTAACAACGAGAAAAGAAGACTGGGATGCAATCTCAGCCTGTAAACAGAAACAAGATGAAGATATTAGTGATTTTTATTCTAGGTTTGAAAAGTGCTTTAGTATCAACAGTGGTCTCAAGACAAGTAGTGAGTCATACCCTCACCTTTTCGTTACCAAATTAGTCGAGAATTCAAGCCCACAAATTAAAAATCGAGTTTTGAAAGTCGAAAGCACCTGGCAAGCTAATACTCCGTCCCAGATGCTCCAGATGCTCCAGTACCACCAGAATAGAATCAGGGAAGAGCAAGAACACGAGAGAAAACGTATGAAAGACACGAAAATGAAAGTACTAGTTGCACAATCTGTTCCTCAAGACAGTCAGAAGAGGGGTCCGAATCAAGTCAGTCATCCTGCAGCTCCCGTTAAAGGGAACTGCAATTATTGTAAACAGCCAGGTCATTTTATAAATGAGTGTGCAGTTCTGAAACATAACATAGCTACTGGTAAGACTAAAGAAAGACCACGTCCGCCTAGACAAGAGCAAGTTTCACAGACTCTTCAGCCACAGAATGCACCACAGACAGTTACAGCACCGCAGCCTATTGCTGCAACACAGCATGTTACATCGCAGATGTACCAGTATGCACAGTCTGAGTATCCAGAGTACCAGCCATATTCATGAAACAGCCTAGAGAGGGAGGTAGGTTTGCCTCTCATCGAGATACCTGTAGATCAAGAAGGTCCCTATGTTCACAGTCAAGTATTAGGGAAAGACAGAAAGTTTTTGATTGATACAGGGGCAAGTAGGACCACAATTAGTCATGCCGAAGTTCCAGGGGCTCCGCTCTCAGGCTCAAGAAATGTTTCCCTTGGATTTTCAGGAAAGCCTATCGTTAATGAGATTTCAAAGCCAGTCACTCTAGAAGTAGGTCCATTGTCCCGCACTACTGATCTGTTACTTACTAAGTCATGTCCAGAAAATCTATTAGGCATTAAAACACTGAAAGAGTTAGGTGCAGTTATATGTTGTTCCCCAGAGGGAATACGATTGTTCCTACGTGACTTTAAGGGTCACTATGTATTACGAGATTTTGATTCCAGACTGTCTAAAGTTCCGCAGCATTTATGGGCGCAAGGTCCAACTGATGTAGGTTACATGCAAATCACACCCCATCGTGTGACTCTCAAACCAGGTGTAGTGTTACCACGAATCAGGCAGTATAGATTGCCACCTGAGGCTGTAGCAGCCTTATCCAAAATTATAGACGAGCTCATGGCTCAAGGAGTAGTTGTAGAAACTGACTCCAATGTATGTAATTCTCCGATCATTCCAGTCATGAAACGTACTGATCCAAATGCACCCCCAGTATATCGATTAGTGATTGATTTACGGGAACTTAACAAATGTATTATTCCGCAGTACCCAGTTGTCCCAGATATCTCTTTCCTGTTAACTGCTATTGATTCCGAAGCCACGTTCTTCACTGTCATAGACCTCAAGAACGCATTTTTCAGTGTTCCTATTCATCCAGACAGCCAGTTCCTTTTCGGATTCTGTTTAAATGGAAGGAGCTATATGTTTACACGCGCTCCTCAAGGTTTCACAGAAAGTCCTAGTATTTACAGTCAAGCACTTAAGAGACAACTAGACAACATTCACATGCCAACTGACACTGCCCTGCTCCAATATGTCGATGATCTACTGATCACAGCCCGTTCCGAACGTGACTGCGAGCGAGCGTCACTGACGGTTCTGTATTTCCTAGCCGAGATGGGGCACAAGGTGTCCCCTTCGAAGCTTCAATTCTGTGTCCAGCAAGTGGTCTACTTAGGACACTTACTGTCCAAGAGGGGTAGGCAGTTGACACCAGACCGTATCCAGTTAATAGCGAGTCTTCCTCAGCCCAAGACCCAGAAGGAGGTACGTGCCTTTATCGGCCTTACTTCTTATTGCAGACAATGGATTCCTCAGTATGCATTTCTAGCCAAGCCACTGATACAGTTAACGACACAGGAGGCAGCCGTATCGACTGTCCTCCCTTGGACATCTGAACATACACTTAGTTTCAACGAGTTAAAGAAAGCTTTATGCCAAGCTCCAGTTCTAGCTACACCGAACTACAGTAAGCCTTTTACACTTTTCGTTACTGAACGTGAAGGTACAGCATTATCTGTTCTCACACAAGACCAAGCAGGACAATACAAGCCTTGTGCTTATTTTTCTAGCACACTAGATCCAGTCGCCCAGGCTCTGCCTGCGTGCCTCAAGTCAGTTGCAGCCACAGCACTAGCTATCAGACAAAGTGATTCTATAGTCTTAGGACATACCTTGACGGTACAAGTCCCACACTCCGTGGAAGTTCTTTTAAACCGAACACAAACACAGCACTTGACAATTGCACGTTTAACAGGTTATGAATTGACACTGTTCCAGCCACACATAGAAATCAGACGCTGCAACATTTTAAATCCTGCTACACTGTTACCATCAGGTACTTCAAATCCTGCCGCACATGACTGTGTGGAAGTAGTTAACATTACGACAAAGCCAAGACAAGATCTGACAGATACTCCGTTACCAGACCCCGACCTGACACTTTATGTGGACGGTTCATGTATGAGAACTAGTACAGGAGAACTAGTCGCCGCGTATGCAGTGACTACTGACACTGAAGTTATTGAAACACACCGTATTGATACCCTGTCCGCTCAAGCAGCAGAGCTAGTTGCTCTGACACAAGCCTGCATACACGCCAAGAACCTGAAAGTTAATGTTTACACAGATTCACGCTACGCATTTGGAGTTGTACACGACTTCGGAGTGCTCTGGCAGGAGAGAGGTTTCATGACTTCTCATGGAACCAAGATTCAGCATGGTCTCCTTATCCAAGCTCT
Organism: Lissotriton helveticus; assembly: GCF_964261635.1. Lineage (NCBI taxonomy): Eukaryota > Metazoa > Chordata > Amphibia > Caudata > Salamandridae > Lissotriton > Lissotriton helveticus. The sequence continues at coordinate 1,407,878,472 of NC_136069.1, read as the reverse complement.
GTTAGATGCCATACATTTACCGACATCCATTGCCATCATGAAATGCAAAGCACATACGAAAGTCACTGACATTATTTCCCAAGGTAATGATCTAGCAGATCGCACAGCCAAGCTTACAGCACAGACTCTAGACATTCCAGTTAACATGACACACACTCCAGATCCGACTACATGCATGACAGTTAAGGACCCTACTCAAGATGTCATAGATATCCAGTTACATGCTACTCCCGAAGAAATCAAGAAATGGTCCGAACAAGGAGGGGTCCAGACAGATCAAGGATGGTTAACGAAGGGTAGAGCCACATGGTTTCTCCCCGACTCTATGGTTCAAGTCATTATTAATACCGCACATAGTCCAGCACATTTAGGAGAAAAAGCTATGTTAGATAGTATCCAGAACATTTGGTTCAACAAGCATTTACGAGCTGCAGCCAAGCAGAAAGTCCGTACCTGTATGATATGTTGTCAGTTTAATCCAGGTAAAAGTGTCCCGGTGGAACAAGGTGGATTCCAGCCCCCTGATCACCCTTTTGAAGTCCTCCAGATGGATTATATTCAGATGGAGCGATGTCGAGGTTTCAAGTATGTCCTTGTAGTTGTATGCGCTTTGTCCAGGTGGACAGAAGCATATCCAGTCCCAGATTACACAGCCGCGACCACTGCCAAGCAGTTGGTTCGTGAGTTCTTCCCTCGTTATGGACTCCCTAGAGTCGTATATTCTGACAACGGCCAGCCATTCTCCTCAGAGTTAATGAAGCACGTTTCCCTTTTGCTAGGGTACCAGTGGAAGTTCCATTGTGTACGCCATCCTGAAGCAGCCGGTCTCGTTGAGAGACATAACCAGACCCTGAAAATCCGAATCGCCAAAGTATGTAAAGAAAAAGGTGTGGACTGGCTAGTAGCTCTGCCAGTTGCTTTGTTTTATATGCGCATGGTCGCACATTCCAGATCAGGTCTGTCCCCGTATGAGGTCGTATTCGGCCGCCCCCCTAACATGTGGGGTACTCCTAGACCCCGAAGTATTACTGATGTTTCATGTAATATGCTGACAGATTACCTAGCTTCCTTGATGTCTGCCCTCAACTCATGTCGTTCACAGGTTGCCGCCACATTTCCAGACAATACCGAGGTGGCACCGCATGAAATCGTTCCAGGTTCGATGGTGCTCGTACGTAACTTCGACAGATCAAGTCCGCTGGAGCCACGTTGGAAGGAGCCCCGTCAGGTCCTCCTCACCACCCGTACAGCTGTGAAATTGGAAGGACGCCGCGGCTGGGTGCACCTTTCGCACGTCAAGAAATTCTACGGATTGAAACCGGTCTCCAAGAACATTTCCCAGGATATCAAGACTTGTCAAAACATTGTTCCTAAGGACTGTCCCGCAAATGACATTGACACAACCCCTCCCCTGTTAGAGAAAACTCCGCAGCAGGAGTATAAACAGAAACTACGGTCTAGTAAATTAAGTCAGCCAGTTTGATTGTCTAAGTCCTCCCCTAGGTGAAACGGTTAGACTGTTTCTGACATGTATAAAATAGACCCCCATAGTGAGAGAGTTAGTCAAAACTCAATCCGATGTATCGTTTTTCTATGTTTCATATTATTTCTCAGCATTATGATTTCCTGCACGAGGTATTCCTTTTTTCTGTGTTTTCCAGTTCCTCATGTAAATAAGCCTTCTAATGTTACAGTAGAACACACGTTTAGTGATCTGCCTCCTCACGAATATTCATACCGCCTCGCTATGCGTAACAATACATTTATCCGCATGTTGCATTATTCACATCAAACCAGCAATGCCACTAATTGTTGGGTGTGTGGTCGACTCCCCCCTTTCCAGACGTCAAAGGGAGTTCTGCCACTTTTTCCTTATCCTTTTTCACATAATGGTTCGTGTGGAGCATGGTCCACGTTAACGTCCTCCTTAACAGATATGTCTTTTCTTAACAGCACATGTTTCCCAGACAAGCAAGGTTTCCCCCACAGAACAGGTTTAGATCCAGAAAATGAAGTGTACAATTTAGGTAATTATTCGTCGAATTTTATGGTCCTGAATGTTCAGTCTGATACTACTCCAGACTCACCTGCTATTTCAGTATTACCAGTCAAAGGCGAATTATGTGTCCGTAATTATGGTTCTGTACACGTAGGACATAGTGATTGTACTACTATTATCCAGTATAGTGGCAGTGGGAAATCTATTTTTAAAGCTTCACGTCATTCTTATTTTGTTTGTGGTCAAACCGCATATGTTCGTCTGCCCCTCGATTGGGAGGGAACCTGTTACATTGCCTTCCTACTGCCACCTGTTTTCCTAGCCCCACCTGACTACCATAGGAATTCCTTCCTAGTACATACTAGACACAAGAGAAACCTCCCGATTGTCGATTATACTGAAACTGCTGCAGAGCAATTCATTGATATTGATAAAGGTGTGTTCCCTTATTTAGGTACAGTTGTAAACAGTAAGCTAATTCGTAGGTTAACAAGAACCCTTGAAGCTGTAGTAGATGAGACTGCCTCCGCTCTAGGTAACTTAACCGAAGAGCAATCCTTTATGAGAATTGTTGTGCTCCAGAATCGTCTCGTCCTTGACGTCATACTGGCCGATAGGGGCGGGGCCTGTAGAGTCATCGGATCCAGTTGTTGCATTTTCATTCCAAATAACGCGCCGTCTGTTTATTCAGCTATAACCAGACTTCATAAAATTGCCCATCTGTTACACCAAGATCCAGGCACCTGGACATGGTCCGGTTGGTTCTGGAATATAATTTCCGCCTGGGGATGGAAAGTCCTGTCCTTTCTAGGTATCGCAGTAGCGATCATATTCAGCTGCTGCCTCTGTATACAATGTGGCCCTGCGATTTGCGGCATGTGTGCTACCTCTTGTATTCCTAGTCCCAAGCCCCGTTCTAAATCCCGTTCCAAGACAATTCGAGATGAACAAATGGTACTGTATGAAATGATAGATGGTATCATGAATATTGATGTTTCCTGATGGAAACGTAGTGACAATGAGGGAATGTGGAAAAGTAAATTTTGTCATGTTCTGTGTCCCTACGTGTCATCCATCATATGTTATGTGTGCATGATCAATATGCGTATGTTATTCCCCATGTCCGATTCAAGACGCAATTATAGTTGTGTCCACCTCTGGTATGTCATTTCCCAGTCCCCATGAGTAATATGAGTATCAGGCCTATGTAAAGTAATGTTGCCACGTTTCTCAGTGTGCACGTTATTTCATTATAAAGTCCCCGTTTCCAGGCCTCAACAGGGCCCGGACATCAGATTCAGCTCCTGTCTCCTGAACCCTCGCTGAGGAGCGATCCAGCCCCCACCTGTATCCTCGACCTTTCACTTACTTCCTGCCTCGCAGTGCCCGGCCCAGCTTGGCTCAGTCTCTGAGTCTGCCAAGAGTATGTTATGGTTCCAGTTATCAGTTCAGTCCTCCTTCCCTGCATTCCTAAAGCTACTGAACTGCATCAATAGTTTCCGTCATTGTCTAGCCTTCACGTCTCCACGTTAGAGAAATACTGCATTTAATGGTCATTTAATATTCTTCATCACGCACTACATGTAGAATAATGCATGGTCCAGTCTTAGAATCAAGTTAGCCTTTCCCCTCCTAACTTCTAGTTCCTATCAACATGTTCTCTAAACATCAGATACTAGATACTGTTTAGGTACATGTCGCTCCGACCCTCCAAACTTCAGTCTCTGCTCCTAGCACAGAGTTCATAGCCCCCAGCTTCTCCTCGTAACACGTCATTGCCAGTTTGCGCGCACCACCAGGTTAGAGGCCCCGGCTCCTTAGGTAGCCCCCTCCTATGTTTCCGCCCATTCATGACATATTCTGTTACGTTTGCATCACATGTCTGAGTTACACCTTCTTTTTACTCTTATCTTTCGCGACTGCTACGCGTCACGCCTTCTGCTCCACCCACTGCTACGCCTACTGCAATGTAATGCTATGTGTTTGCGTTATGTATATATGCTCATGTATTGTTATTAAAAGTCAGCGCGCTCATCCCAGACCCAGCCCCAGCAGCTGCTGGGCCCTGTCATCCTATTCCTATACAGGTTGTCCTGTTCCTGTCCTTATACTGTATTAAACCTGCAAAAAACTCCTACTACCTCGAATCTTGACTCTTATTTATTGAGCTATCTGTTATGATATATGTCTAGTCAAAAATAGGGTATTATTTATTTATTTACCACAAGGTGGTGGTCCACATATATCTCCCCATTAGGAGTTCCAGCCCCCCCAGACCTTTTCCCACTTTTTCGGACAGCCACGGTGAATAAAAACTGACCTTTCTGCTACCATTGCCAGGTCCATATCCTTGCACCACTGGGCAAGAGTAGGGCCAATCCTAGACCCCCAACGTTGGGCAATATTCCGCTTCGCTACTGTTATGCCAAGGGTCACCCATTCCTGAGCTGTCGTGTTTAAGTCCGTTGGCTCCCATATATTGAGCAGGCAGCACTGTGGCTCCGGCAATACAGTGACACCTGTGACCTGGGTGATCGTCCTCATAACAGCCATTCAGTATCCCAATATCCTAGGGCAGCTCCAGATGGTATGTAAGAATGTACCTAGCTCTCTGCACTCCCTGAGACAGTTTGGCGTGTTCGTCTGTCCAATTTTATGGAGGAGCACCCTCGTATAGTATGTACGGTGGAGAATTTTAAGTTGAACAAGCCGTAGCCTTGACGGAATAGCCGCCTCTCTAGGAGAAGCTAACGCCTCCCTCCAGTCTGCCTTGTCAATGTCTCCCACCTCCCTCTCCGATGTGGCCTTAACAGTCACTGTGGGGTCAGGACTATTAATAATTATTTTTTTTATACGTCATCGAGTTCGCCTTTTTTTTAAGATGGTCCGTTAGGAGTCTGTCCTCTAATGGCGAGGATTCCTCCAGGGTCGCGTCTGGTGGTAAAACTGACTGCAGTGCATGTCTAATCTGCATATAGCGGAACCTTTCAGTCTCAGCAAGACCATAAGTGGCCTGCAAATGGGCAAATGTAACCACCTCACTCTTCTGCCACAAGTCCCCCACTGTTGATATGTGCCCTTTTTACAGTTATGATCTCCGCTGAGTCTTTAGTAGGTGCGGAAGCTATGTAATTTTTGATAAAATCTAAGAACTTACAAACCTTTGCAGGTCTACTAATCTACAAGCCCCCTGGCCCCAGATCTCCGTTCTCTCTTTCCCTTCAGACTTATCTGGAATCTTGCACGGATACTGATAGTTTTACCTTCCTTGGAGATTTTAATCTTCATTTGGAAGATAACAATAATCCAGATACAATCCATTTTCTTGATATTCTTACTAGCTTTGGATTTAAACAAATTGTGTGTCTACCCACCCATATTGCGGTACACACACTTGATGGATTATGCACTAGTAACCCTAGGATGGAAGTCGACAGGGTTGATCCTCTCCATTGGACTGATCATGCTGCGGTGTTTTTTACTGTAGTTCTGAAAACAGTAACTAACCAACGGAGAACTAGACCTCTGGTGAGGAGATATCGTGCCTGGAAGGCCGTAAACCAACATGACCTAGTGTCTGCGCTTGATGCTAGGCCTGTGATTTCCCTTGATGCAAATCAAGCAGCCATGGAATTCCATAACTGGCTTAATAAGGCTGCTAATAAGATAGCCCCAGAAAAAATTCTAAAAACACAACCAAAAAAGGTTTCGTCTCCATGATATTCTGCGGATCTCAAAGCAGCCAAAAATAAATGTTGACAAAAAGAGCGTGCTTGGAGATCACAATAGGATGCTGCACAGAAGAAGCTCTATTGTGCAGCATTTGATGAATATAAGAATGTTATTATCCAGGCTAAAACTGCTTTCTTTACAGTTAAAATCCAAGAGGCGGCCAATGTCCCTAAGGAACTATTTCAAACAGACTGCATTAATGAAGTGTCCTCCGGATGTGATTTTTACCCCCGACCAAAATTTCATACGCAAATTAGCTAGATTCCTCCAGAATAAGGTCCAGTCGGCGTACAATGAACTTTCTAGAGTAGAAGATGACACCAAGGGAAAAGATCCTGTGCAGTCTACTTTCAGGGTCGGGGAACAGGGTCTATCCCAATTCTCAAATTTGACAGAAGGAAAAGTAGCAAATTTGCTGCTACAAATTAAATATGGTTCCCCTTTGGATCCCTGCTCACCATCTATATTACATCTGGCTCCAGAAGAAATAAGCTCTGCTTTGTCTCCTGTGTTAAATACTATCTTTTCCACAGGAGTCCATCCTTCACAGTGGAAAAAGGCCTGTATTCGTCCCTTTAAAGAAACCAAAACTGGACCCATTAGATGAAAAAAACTATCATCCCATCTCCTGTTTACCGCTCCCTGCCAAAGTGCTTGAGAAGGTCATGAATGTGGAGATAACATCATATTTAGAAACCTATAACATTCTGGACAACACCCAACATGTCTTCCGTGCAAATCATTCCACGGAAACAGATTTGATCATGGCAGTGGAAGAAACTCTCAAGGTGATGGATTTGGGTAGAAGGGCTATACTGGTCCTGCTCGATTTGACAGCAGCTTTCGATACCGTGAGTCATCCGGATTTAATTCAAAGGCTTCAGGACATTGGTATTTCGGGTACAGCTATTGCCCTACTGCCCTCGTTTCTCTCTAGAAACAAATCATCCATTGGGATGGACTTCGGTCGGAGGAATTTTTGCTTCCGGGAGGAGTCCCTCAGGGTTCCGCATTATCCCCCACTCTTTTTAACATCTACGCTGCCCCATTGGCAAAATTAATCAAGAGTTTTGGCTTCACGCTGGTGTCAAAACGCCGATGACACTCAGCTGATAGTGTCAGTAACCCAGGCAGCGGATGTCATGGCAGTGGAATTCTCTAATTGTATCTCGGCCTTGATGACCTGGATGAACTCTAACTTTCTAAAATTGAATACTGAGAAAACGGAAGTACTAGAGTTTGGTCATAAAAACTTGATCTGGAACCAGCACTGGTGGCCATCCTCAGCCAGGGTCTGCCCAGTACCAGTCAATAAAGCCAGAAACATTGGCTTTATGTTTGACAAAGAACTGGATTGGGCGGCTCAGATTAACCAAGTATCATTAGCCTGTTTTTTATGCTGAAGAGCCTCAAAAAGATCCTCCCGTTTATTCCCCTCTTTTTCAGGAAAACATTGATAAGTGCCACAATTCTTTCGCATATTGACTATGGCAATGCGCTGTATTTAGGAGATGGTGTAACACAACTGGCTAAACTGCAATCAATTCAAAACGCGGCAGCCAGAGTGCTGCTTAACTTACCCAAACATCATCCCACATTACACGCGTTAAAACAACTCAACTGGCTCCCGGTACGGGGGCGCATTGAGTTTAAATCACTCTGCCTGGTTCATAAAGCCCTATTTGGCGGAGGAGCAGAGGACGTGCAGTCCTTGTATTCCCGCTATACACCAATGTGCGATCTAAGGTCGGCCACTCTTGGGTTGGTTAAACTTCCCAAGATAAAGAAAGTAAGATGGGGAGGAAAACATCTCTCCTTCCTCGCAGCTAGGTTATGGAACTCAATTCCCGGTCACCTGAGAAGGGTAACTAATAGAATGTTGTTCCGCATAGAAATTAAAAACTAGTTTTTTACCCAACGTTAATTCTGGTATGCATTGTGGTCTGTTCATCTTTCTATAGCGCCAAGACGCCTCAGCAGTAGTGCGCTCTATAAATATTTTCATTCATTCATTCATTCATGTTACATTCATCATTTTTCTACTTGTAAATCTGCTAGGATCATAGTAAAATACTACATGCTGGTGGTTTCAATGCAGACGTATAGACAGATAGAAAGACATGAGGTTGAATGCCATCAAAACAGAGATATTCTCGCTTGGGAAACACTCTAAAAAATGGTGAAATACATGGCGGCCGAGTGAGTTAGGGTCTCCTTTAAGCCCAAATCTAGGGCCTCATTTATGAAGGCCTTGCGCCACTGGTATGTCACTTTTTCCCATTTTAAAAGTGACGCACCGGCAGCACAAGACGTTGATAAATAAGGCCCCTATTGTTAAAAACCTGGGCATTTTGCTTGATGACTTATTTTCTTTCAAGCCACAACTCAAAACGTTGTCCTCTGTTTGTTTTGGCACTCTTAGAAGCCTTAAAACTATCATTGGCTTCTTTCATCCTCAAGTTCGTAGGATTGTCATTCAATCATTAATCACCTCTCTCCTTTAATATTGAAATTAATTTATGATTTGTAAATGCGCACTCATACCCAGGGTTGTCTAGGCGCAGGACTCAAAACAGAGAAGTAGCCGACTCAACTTCTGTTTTAGAAGGCAGTTTAAGAGCTGGCTGTTTGCTGCATAGTCTTTGCGTCTATGGTGAGATTTTACAGCTAAAACTAGGAGGCCTTCTTGGGGCAGCCGTGGGCTCTTACTAGTCTCAATAGCATAACATGACATGATATGACATAACAATGCACTGTGCACAACACACCTTTTCAGTCTCAGTTTTGACTACCTTTGCCAAATGAACAAGATGTTGAAAACCACTGCTATGGCTGTGGTGCTATTTCATTCATTAAATGGGGAAGACCACGCTGGAGGGGAAAAGGTGGACTGCCCATCATTTATTCTTTTTGGGGTCATACATTGCTAAGCGATGTTTTGCAGTGGGTAGCATTGTTTTACTGTTTTGAATTTGGTGCAAGGCACTATTTTTTGCTCACCATATTGAATGCACATTTGTACAGGAGACTACTCTCAATAGATGTTGCAATTGGCACACTGTGGGTTTTGTGATATGTCAGAAATTATAGAATTTTGGCCATATGACATTGCACAGTTTGATCTCTGTTTTCATATGGCCCCACCAGACCTTGGAATGCCAAAGATTCTAAGGTCTGTTAATACAGCTTTTTAAATATCAAGCTCCTCGTTAGGTCACATACTTTCCTATAACAGTTTTAAAGGCACATCTTATCTTCTCGCTGAATTACATCCGGATGCACCTGGTGATAGCTATTCAGCCCAGGCATGTAGCTTATCTCAGTACTCTATTATAGCATTTATAATTAAGAGGTCTTTTTCTAGAGATGGACTGAAGTGAAAGAACATTTACCAATTAAACAATGACTCATACCTTCACCAGAATATCAAATTCTGCACTAGTTCTCTAATCTTCTTTTGCAAACACATGACTGTTCTTTCAAGACTGTGCGATTAATCATGGTGCGTTGCCCTGTGCACAGCAGTGGAAGCTGACCATGCATTCATTGGTGATTGTTGTAATTGACATTCATCAAGGACAAAAGTGGTTTGCTTTTCAATATTGCACTTTTATATTCTTTTAAGATATGCTTAGTAAACACAGTGGTATTGACAGTAATTTCATTCTTTTTAGTATATAGCTACTTTTTAAACTTGTAACTCTATGCGTTTTAGCACAAATTGCCCTTCTTCGGGAGTAAAAACTGCAATCTGAATAAATAACTAACCTATCGAGCATATAACTATATCTATCTATCTATCTATCTATCTATCTATCTATCTATCTATCTATCTATCTATCTATCTATCTATCTATCTATCTATCTATCTATCTATCTATCTATCTATCTATCTATCTATATCTATCTATATATATATATATATTCACTGAAAAAACCATAGGTTATAGACCATATATAGTTAGGAATTAGCATTTACAAAACCTTGAAAATTCACTGAAAAAACCATAGGTTATAGACCATATATCGTTAGGAATTAGCATTTAAAAAACCTTATTTTACTCAGACAAAACCATTCAAATTCCATATACAGTTAGTTGCACTAACTATATATCGCGCACCCGCAATCCACTGCTGATGATGTCACATATTACATCATTCATGACATGGTCAGTGACATCACTGATGACATCACTGATGACATCTCAAATGACATCACTGATGACATCACTGATGACATCTCATTTGACATCAATGACCACATCACTGATGATATCATTCATGTGACAATACAATGCATCTCCTCACATTTTAATATAACCTCTGTTTCACCCAGTGTTAAATACAGAATATAATTTTTGAAACCATTGACACACCAATACTAGTTACTACATACGCACTCACTGATTCCTACGTCTACACACACCTTCACTCATTCACCCATACAATCATTCATACATACAATCACTCATCTTTACAACTCTATCATATGCACTCATACACCTATACAGACACTCACAGTCTGCCACTCATCCATGGAGTTACTCACACACCTAGTCAGTCCTGTAAAGAATCAATGACACTTCCATTTTCTTGTCTATACAGTTAAACATAGAGCACCTTAAATTTTCAAACATATACTAACACATACTTACCTTGTTATACAATCATTGATACAAGTACACATTGATCTGCACAGAGTCACACACCTCCCAGCCAGCCACACACACACTCAGTCTCCCATACAAATACTTGGACAATCAATCAGTAACCCATATAGTTAATCATATAGCTACTGATCAACACATGCAGCAGTTTACAGAACAACAGACATAATGATGCACAAATTAAGACACTTTAGTCACTAACCCATGCACTCAGTGAGACACGTTTAATCACTCACTCATACATTCAGTCATGCACCTACTAAATCCTTTGTCCAGACACTTATACTTCCACTCATTCTTCAATATGTAAGACACATTTTAACTTTACAGAAACATACAGTCACTGGATGTTGTCATCAGTGATGTCATCAGTGATGTCATTTGAGATGTCATCAGTGATGTCATCAGTGATGTCACTGACCATGTCATGAATGATGTAATATGTGACATCATCAGCAGTGGATTGCGGGTGCGCGATATATAATTAGTGCAACTAACTATATATGGAATTTCAATGGTTTTGTATGAGTAAAATAAGGTTTTTTAAATGCTAATTCCTAACGATATATGGTCTATAACCTATGGTTTTTTCAGTGAATTTTCAAGGTTTTGTAAATGCTAATTCCTAACTATATATGGTCTATAACCTATGGTTTTTTCAGTGAATTTTCAAGGTTTTGTAAATGCTAATTCCTAACTATATATGGTCTATAACCTAAGGTTTTTTCAGTGAATTTCAATGGTTTTTTAATAGCAAATATCATAAGCTGTCGAATGTCAAGTACGTGGTAAGTAAAAACATTTTCGGGTTTATGCACACTGATCTGCTTTGAATGCTGCCCCCCACCCCTCATTTCTATTAGGAGTACTCTCTCTTTGCAGATAGTGAAGGGTAGTTAACGCAGGCCTTTGCCCCCGTTGTAATCCGTCGTGCCTGCTTCTCTCTCCATTTGATTGATTGCTCTCTTTGGTTCATTCTCTATTTACAATCAAGCACAGAGTCGCAATACTCTGTTTAGTCTTTGCAGATAGCGAAAAATCGTGTAAAAAAACAAAAGGAATCGAGCAAAATCAGTAGGCCACTAATGGGATCTCTTTTTGACCTCGCTAAAATTGAAACATTAGGAACAACCTGTTGAAAATAGCAATGTGTATGTACATAAGCGGCGTTCATTTGTGTTCACAGTACCCCTTGTTGATTGTTTGAATCGAGCATTGAATTGTTCGAAGTTGGTTCTCTTAAGGATCTTCTCTGCCTGCAAACGAGGAAGAATAGGAATATTCTCTCTCCCTTTGCAGATAGTGAAGGGTAGGTAACGCAAGCCTTTAACACGTCGTACCTATTTCATTCCTCATTGATTGATTGATTGTCCGAACATTGACTGTTTGGGAATTAGTTCTTTTTTGAGGTATTCCCTGTTTGCAAATAAACGTAGGAAAATCTTTGCAAGTAGTGAAAGGGTACGTAATGCGGACCTTTCTCCCCCGTTGTAATCTGTCATGCCTATCTACTCCCCACTGATTGATGCACCTGTTTCACCCGGACCATTTACTAGAGATAGGTCATCTGGCCCGACCAGAGAGCACCCCTAGTGAAAAGGACATATGCAATAATAACGAAGTGATCACTGTATCCTGTTAACAGAAACTTTAGCATGAAACAACCTGGAAAGAAAAGAATAGGAAAACGAAAATCAGTAGGCCACTGATGAACTTTTTATTAAATAACAAACAAAGAAACGATAACAATACGTAATGATAAAACCTATTATTGTCCTAGAAACAAGAAACGTTAGAAGTAAGCCCGTAATAAGAAACCTGAAAACATCGCCCCTCACTGCCCCAAAACGTGTCTGTCCCACCGCCTGCCACGGCCAAATAACGGCAAACTGGGAAAGATAGAAGTCAGCAGACATCCGCCCCATTTTAGAAACTTCCAAACGGCAACAGGTTTTCGGCTACGCCCAGCCGGAAGCAACACATATAAGGCGGGTCCTGCTGCCACGCCTCGGCCAGGAGATCATCACGTAGGGTGTAGCCGGAGGAGAGGCCGAGGCCAGCGGGACCCGGCCAGGGGGATTGACAACACTGGAGAGTTTCAGGGGGGGGAATGTCCGTGTCCTCGACCCTCCCCTCTCTCTCCCAGTCCGGCCGCGGTGGCCCTTGAGAGTTGCAGGTTGTCCCTCCACACTCTCTCCCGGTCCGGCCACCAACGGCCGGGGGCTGGGGCCGACGGGATCCGGCTGCAGCCGATGAGCCAAGGAACCCGTTCATGGGGCCAGAGCAAAGGGCGTCCGGCCGCCATCCACCGGAGGTCCGGCCCAAAGACGGACGGGACATTTCTTCTTTCTTGAATAATTGCTGCAACAACCCTGGGGGGGGGATGTCTTGCACATGCCTCCGACCCCCCCCCCTCTCGTCCTCATCGCCTGGTCCGGCCATAACAAATCTCAAGCGAGACGCCGTGGGGTGCACTGGGAGGGAGAGACGGTGCGAACAGGCCTCTCCCGCCTCCCCAGGTGGAGGCTTCCCAGCTGCACCCTCAGCGCTCCAGGCGCCCGGAAAAGGGTTCTTCCACTGTGGCGATGCTGCAACGTCTCACCCGGCAGGGTGGAGCCCGTCCGCTCATTTGACCCCGCGATCGCCAGTAGCTACCGAACTCTCAAAATGGCGGTCGACCTGGCAAGAGCGGGCCCAGCATAAAGAAATGGCCCGGTCACTGGTTGACTCCACCACCGTAGTCCTCCACGACCTTGAAGATTCTAGAGGAGCCGCGGGAGTCCCCGACCCCCGCAGACACCCCCGATGGGGAATGACTGCCATGATCGCCCGTGGAGTGACGAAACTGTAGCCACGGGACGTCGGCGCTCCCATGCTGGCGCCAGCCTCAGTTTGAATGACTAGAATCCTGCAGACCTCAGTTCCGGTGAAAGCACAGTGTGACCCGGTAGGAAAAATTGTTGCACCCCCTCCCCTTTTTGACTGATGGTTCAAACCACCGATCCTTTCCTTTGCCCTTTTAACGGAACTTTGGACTGCCTCCCCCCCCCCCGCGGCGCCCCACGCTGTTATTTGCTGGGCGGCAACTTACTAGACATCACCTTCGTGACATCCAGATTTCAGCGCGTTCTGCTGCCTTGGAACTATTCGCACAACAGACCGCTACTGACAACCCACCCCCCGGGACGCCCCACGCCGGATACCCAAATCAGTGCGGCACCCAGGCAACATCTTCAGAATTTTCATAATTTGAAAGAACTAGTAACATGTCCTCATCAGGAATTTCCTCTTCAATCATCTCATCAGGAATTTCCTCATGAAAAGTCTGCAATGATGATTCTTGTAACTCTATGGTCTCCAAACATTCGATAAATTCGCCATCAAGACATTGATCCAAAAAATCATTCAAGTCATCTCCTCCTTGTGAGAATATTTCATTATTGGTGCTGTCAATTTCAATAAATGTAGTGGATAATTCAAAAGAAATTGCCACGGTCTCTTCGTTGTTTAAATGTTTTTACTGTTTTTGTTTTGTTGTATATATTTATAAGTTATTAAAGTTTTATATTCCTACTACTTTGTTGGAGTGCTATATATTTTTAATGTGACACATAATTGTAAAAACTTTGATGTACAAAGAGTCATCCCTGGAATCTTCCGCTTCAGGCTCGGTCCCCTCCCCAATCACAATACAGGATGGTTTTCAGATAGTATGAACACGTGTGGTGTGACGGATCTCATCGGGTGTGGGCCTTGATCTACTATAACTCCTTTGAAGAGGGGTGATTCTTTACAGCTGGGGCCATAAACTACATCTGCAGGGCTAGCTGATAGCCTTGGACCGGCCTGGACAATCGGACACAGAGGAAGAGGAGTGTCAGAGGGTGCGGTAGTGAATAGGGCGAAAGGGAGGTGTCGGGCGGGCACAGAGTGTGATTCTCAAGGAAGAGCAGCGCAGATGGGGGGAGGTTTATTGCCCATGCATAAGACAGAGAGCGGGGGTGAGCAGTGCCTGGGGAAGATGCTTGCGAGGGTGGGGAGCCATGCTACGAATCGACAGCGTGCAGAGAGTGGGTCTGGTCAAGGCATCTAAAATGGCTGCCGTGCACAACAAAAGTGTGGCATTTCAAAAAAGGCAAGATGGCGCAGACAATGTTTTTCAACACTTCCTCATTTCCTTCGAATCGAACGTTAACAGACGTTGGTGCATATTGCCAAAGTTAAGCAATATTTATCGCTAACGATGCTTAGCAACAAATTTTTTACCGCTAAGCATCGTCAGAAATTATCGAAGATAAACCTTGCTATTATCAAGGTTTATCGCAAATGCGATAAAAAACGGCCGCAATGCATGAATATCGCTAAAAAGTCAGCGATATTCATGCATTACCGAGCTAATGCTCTTAGCCATGTTATCCACCTCCCATTGGATAACATGGCTAAGAACTGCTCAGGGCAGGTGTTAGTTTTTGGAGATATTCGCGCTTAGCGCGAATATCTCCAAAAGTTGGTAATAGGAGATAGATATCTTGCATGTTGTAATGCAAGTTATTGTGGTATATGGAACTCATACCATAATCTCTCAGGAAAGCAGAAACTGATCCTTTTGGGACCGCCTGAGAAGGCCTAGGGGGTGAGGGGTACTCTACTTTGCCCCCTTTTCACGTTCCGAACTATTTTATTTTACTCTCTTCTGTAATTACACAAAATGGCAGCGATAAGATGCATCAGAGACAGACAGTGAGAGAAAGGAGGCCGGAGATGAAGAAGAGATGTCAAATACACATTGGAGATAATATAGTGGGAGAAGGGAAGTAAATATGAGTAAACATACCATGTAACATAAAAATGTTCCACTCTATACTATAAGTCTCATTTTATACTACAATCACTTCGCTACAACCTCATAAATTAAAAATAAAAATGAATAATGTCTCTAACAATTTTTGTATTTCTAAATATAAATTTATTCTTCTGAATTTTCAAAATTTGAAAGAACTAGTAACATGTCCTCATCAGGAATTTCCTCTTCAATCATCTCATCTGGAATCTCCTCATGAAAAGTCTGCAATGATGATTCTTGTAACTCTATGGTCTCCAAACATTCGATAAATTCGCCATCAAGAGATTGATCCAAAAAATCATTCAAGTCATCTCCTCCTTGTGAGAATACTTCATTATTGGTGCTGTCAATTTCAATAAATGTAGTGGATAATTCAAAAGAAATTGCCACGGTCTCTTCATTGTGAGCCATTTTATTTTGAAATTGCTTGCTGTAAATTGCAGAAAAAAATAATCACTTTCATTTATCGTTTTTAGTATTTAGTATAACAGAAGGACTGTAAATAAATAACAGAAAACATTTTTCAAATTATCTTAAAGTGTACAACATAGTTCCCCTTACAAATTAACAACTCACCTTTTTAAAAGTAGGAGAAGTGTTAGTACTTTGTAAACCAAACACCAGAAATTGAGCACCAAAAATTCCTCACAAATGTACCTCAGACAGTAGTATCACAAAATGGCTGTGGTTTCCTCTCATTTTAGATATATACATAACCAATTAACTTTCATCACACACAAATACAAAACCAAAGTAACATTTTAATTGGTTCTAAATTTCAACACTTTCAAATGTGTTTTCCCCATGCAATTTTCCATAGGACATTTAGATACGTCTACAGCCTGAATGGCTGAACGGAATTACACCAAACTTGGCAAAATGGTACATCAAACCTAAGAGGTCAGGGAGGATCTACTATGCCCCCTTATGGTCATTTGCCCCTTCGCTTTGGCCTCCTCTTGTCTCTCGATCCTACCGAGAGACAAGATGGCTGCCGCTACGGACTGTTTGGAATGTTTACAGACGCCGGAGAACCAATCACCTTCGCAAAGCTCCGTAACGCGAAAAGTACGTGAAGCGGAGCGCTGTTACAGATATATATCTTTTTTTGAACGTTAATTTCTCAAAATCCACTGGAGCACATATATTGAAACCTAGCAAAGGCACATCGGGCTACCAGTCCCTAATATTTTGCCAAGTTTCGTGCAAATCCATTCAGCCGTTCGATTATTATTATTATTTTTTTTTTTTGCCCCGCGGGGCCCTTTTAAAACCTCCACATCAAACCTAGGGGGTCAGCGAGGATCTACTATGCCCCCTTATGGTCATTTGCCCCTTCGCTTTGGCCTCCTCTTGTCTCTCGATCCTACCGAGAGACAAGATGGCGGCCGCTACGGACTGTTTGGAATGTTTACAGTCGCCGGAGAACCAATCAGCTTCGCTTCACAAAGCTCCGTACCGCGAAAAGTACGCGAACTGGAACGCTGCCCGGTCCGCTGTTACAGATATATATCTTTTTTTGAACGTTAATTTCTCAAAATCCACTGGAGCACATATATTGAGACCTAGCAAAGGCACATCGGGCTACCAGTCCCTACAATTTTGCCAAGTTTCGTGCAAATCCATTCAGCCGTTCGGGCTAAAAGTGAGGCCAACCGCCCTATGGAAAACTCAATGTTAAAAACACGTTTTGGGACCCCCCTTTTTTCTCGGCCCCCCCTTGACGAAACCCCCCCTGCTCAGAAACAAAATGTTCCATTTTCCTGAAAATTTCAGCCAATTCCGTCCACAAACGCCAAAGTTATTAGACATAGAATTTTCAAAAATCCCATAGAGAAAAAATCCTAACTATATATACCTACTGGCGACCGCCAGTAGGTAATATATATAAAACAGGGGCTACGCAGAGGATATTCTAATTAAAGCTACAGCCAAAGCCAGTGAGAGACCAAGATCTGAACTGCTACCAATACACACTGAGGTAGAAAATGAAATTGTCAAGAAGGATGAGGCACCAAGATTAATCACTACGTTCAGCAGGCAGGAGCGCAAAATAAGAGCTATAGTGAACAAAAATTGGCCAATTGTTTTAACTGACAGCATTTTAAAAGAAAGCCTACCAGATAAACCTCAGGTAACTTTTAAAAAATGCAAAAATATGGCCACATATGTATCTAAACCACAAACAGCAGGGGCTCCTGCATCCATGTGGTTACCGGTAAAACAGCAAAAAACAACAAGTGATGGACTGAATGTGGATCAATGTCACACACTCCCCCAGTCAAAAGATCTGGGCCCAAATCCATCGTTTTTTTGCACTCCACACCACCCTGGGTCAGATAATGGCTTTATGCAAATCAGCACTGACCCTGTTGCCCCATGGGAACAGTCCAGTCCGAACTACAACAGCCATATCTTTCCCAGACCGGAATCAAGCATCCGAGGACCGGACCGGTTTCGAGGTAACACCTCTCTTCAGCCCGGCTAGCTTGACTCCAAGTGGTGTGGAGTGCCTGGGACCCACGTCTGGGCATCCCCAGCGCACTTAGGGCGGCAATTGCAAAAAACAACAAGTGATGGACTGAATGTGGATCAATGTCACACACTCCCCCAGTCAAAAGATCTGGGCCCAAATCCATCGTTTTTTTGCACTCCACACCACCCTGGGTCAGATAATGGCTTTATGCAAATCAGCACTGACCCTGTTGCCCCATGGGAACAGTCCAGTCCGAACTACAACAGCCATATCTTTCCCAGACCGGAATCAAGCATCCGAGGACCGGACCGGTTTCGAGGTAACACCTCTCTTCAGCCCGGCTAGCTTGACTCCAAGTGGTGTGGAGTGCCTGGGACCCACGTCTGGGCATCCCCAGCGCACTTAGGGCGGCAATTGCAAAAAACAACAAGTGATGGAGTGAATGTGGATCAATGTCACACACTCCCCCAGTCAAAAGATCTGGGCCCAAATCCATCGTTTTTTTGCACTCCACACCACCCTGGGTCAGATAATGGCTTTATGCAAATCAGCACTGACCCTGTTGCCCCATGGGAACAGTCCAGTCCGAACTACAACAGCCATATCTTTCCCAGACCGGAATCAAGCATCCGAGGACCGGACCGGTTTCGAGGTAACACCTCTCTTCAGCCCGGCTAGCTTGACTCCAAGTGGTGTGGAGTGCCTGGGACCCACGTCTGGGCATCCCCAGCGCACTTAGGGCGGCAATTGCAAAAAACAACAAGTGATGGACTGAATGTGGATCAATGTCACACACTCCCCCAGTCAAAAGATCTGGGCCCAAATCCATCGTTTTTTTGCACTCCACACCACCCTGGGTCAGATAATGGCTTTATGCAAATCAGCACTGACCCTGTTGCCCCATGGGAACAGTCCAGTCCGAACTACAACAGCCATATCTTTCCCAGACCGGAATCAAGCATCCGAGGACCGGACCGGTTTCGAGGTAACACCTCTCTTCAGCCCGGCTAGCTTGACTCCAAGTGGTGTGGAGTGCCTGGGACCCACGTCTGGGCATCCCCAGCGCACTTAGGGCGGCAATTGCAAAAAACAACAAGTGATGGACTGAATGTGGATCAATGTCACACACTCCCCCAGTCAAAAGATCTGGGCCCAAATCCATCGTTTTTTTGCACTCCACACCACCCTGGGTCAGATAATGGCTTTATGCAAATCAGCACTGACCCTGTTGCCCCATGGGAACAGTCCAGTCCGAACTACAACAGTCCATCACTTGTTGTTTTTTGCAATTACCGGTAAAACAGGGCTTTTTCAAGTGTGCAACCTGTCGGGCGTGCAAGTTTGGCATAAACACAACTGAATACAGCACACCCTTTAACAAGCGAGAACAAAAAATCAAAGGCAACTACGACTGTCGCACAGAATTCGCTGTCTTTATACTCACGTGCACCTGTGGACTTAGGTACGTTGGAAGTACCAAAAACCCGGTGCACGTGAGAATTCTACAACACATTAGAGCGACCATAAATTGTGATCCCACCTATCCGGTGGCGAGGCATTTTAAAGCGATACATGAAAAGACATTAATTGTCTATCGTATTTTGTCATCGACTCGGTGCCGATGCCCAAAAGAGGTGGGGACAGGGAAAAGTTGTTGAGGCAGTTGGAGACAAAATATATTTGAAATCTTAACAGCAAGTCTCCTAATGGACTAAATAACACGAAAGACATGCACACATTCCTGTAGACTTAAGAATAAACAACATGTAGTTAAGCCAATACAGAAGGCTAATAGTGACTGCAGGGAGAGATAAAGTCCTTTAATATAAAATGTAACCGCGAAAGTTCTCTCATTCCTGATTTTAAACTTTTTTTCATGTTTTTTTGCACCAAGCACTTTTTGGCAAGGATGAAAATAGATTAAATGAGCCAGGATGGTTGGTTGTCCGGGCTCGGACTCTAGACCATATAACCTAGAAATGCTCAAGAGATACATGTGACATAGAGTATACTAAAAACAAGAAAAAACAACAAGATTTATCGGTCTCTTCACAAGAGCAGTCAATTTATGCAACATTTGCACATAGGTTATTTGCACTATTATTGCGTAATTTTGCACTAACTGGTTTTAAAAGCATTTATGCTGATATTTGTCTTAACTCTGAATTGTTATACTTTTTGGAGTTTGCACTGCCAATGCGTAATTTTGCACAAGTGGGTTTTAAAAGCATTTATGCTGACATTTGATTTTTAACTCTGAATTTTGATATCTTTTAGAGTTTTCTCTCAATAAGGTTGAGATGGTGCCTGTACATTTTTAAGAAAAAGTCTCTTAACTGAAAATGATGTGGAATAGATGAAATGTATTATTTTACATATATTTATTCGTCATTTATTGCGATATGTTGCACAGCTGTATCAATGCATTTATGCTGAAATAAGTGAGTACTGCAAGTAAAAACGAGACCGATATCAGTAAACGCTTAATGCACAGATTAAAATTGCATACTCAAATGTCCAGACACTTTGCCTTTAGAAGTATGTTTTCACTGTCTAGCGCCACGTGGTGAGCA
Organism: Lissotriton helveticus; assembly: GCF_964261635.1. Lineage (NCBI taxonomy): Eukaryota > Metazoa > Chordata > Amphibia > Caudata > Salamandridae > Lissotriton > Lissotriton helveticus. The sequence goes on along the minus strand of NC_136069.1, from coordinate 1,407,858,182 downwards.
ATGTTTGAAAAAAACTAGTATTTAAATGTGGAAGTGTATTGCAATGTCGCTATGTGATCAAGGTTACTTGTTAACCGAAACGCGTCATGCCTAAGTAAACCGTATGAAGAGATAATAAATCTTCCTGGAATACTTACTTGCTGCTTGGTGGTCCGTTATTCTGTGGTCCAAATGCCGTTTACAGAAGCTGCGAGGATATATTACCTACTGGCGGTCCCCAGTAGGTATATATAGTTAGGATTTTTTCTCTATGGGTTTTTTGAACATTCTATGTCTAATAACTTTGGCGTTTGTGGACGGAATTGGCTGAAATTTTCAGGAAAATGGCACATTTTGTTTCTGAGCAGCCCCTGAAAATTGGGGGGGGGGGTTCGTCCAGGGGGGGGTCGAGAAAAAAGGGGGGTCCCAAAACGTGTTTTTAACATTGAGTTTTCCATAGGGCGGTTGGCCTCACTTTTAGCCCGAACGGCTGAATGGATTTGCACGAAACTTGGCAAAATTGTAGGGACTGGTAGCCCGATGTGCCTTTTGTAGGTCTCAATATATGTGCTACAGTGGATTTTGAGAAATTAACGTTTAAAAAAAGATATATATCTGTAACAGCGGACCGGGCAGCGCTCCAGGACGCGTACTTTTCGCGCAACGGAGCTTTGTGAAGCGAAGCTGATTGGTTCTCCGGCGTCTGTCAACATTCCAAACAGTCCGTAGCGGCCGCCATCTTGTCTCTCGGTAGGATCGAGAGACAAGAGGAGGCCAAAGCGAAGGGGCAAATGACCATAAGGGGGAATAGTAGATCCTCGCTGACCCCCTAGGTTTGATGTGGAGGTTTTAAAAGGGCCCCGCGGGGCAAAAAAAAAAAATAATAATAATAATCGAACGGCTGAATGGATTTGCACGAAACTTGGCAAAATTGTAGGGACTGGTAGCCCGATGTGCCTTTGCTAGGTCTCAATATATGTGCTTCAGTGGATTTTGAGAAATTAACGTTCAAAAAAAAATATATATCTGTAACAGCGCACCGCTTCGCGTACTTTTCGCGTTACGGAGCTTTGCGAAGCGAAGCTGATTGGCTCTCCTGTGTCTGTAAACATTCCAAACAGTACGTAGCGGCCGCCATCTTGTCTCTCGGTAGGATCGAGAGACAAGAGGAGGCCAAAGCGAAGGGGCAAATGACCATAAGGGGGCATAGTAGATCCTCGCTGACCCCCTAGGTTTGATGTGGAGGTTTTAAAAGGGCCCCGCGGGGCAAAAAAAATAAATAATAATAATAATCGAACGGCTGAATGGATTTGCACGAAACTTGGTAAAATATTAGGGACTGGTAGCCCGATGTGCCTTTGCTAGGTCTCAATATATGTGCTTCAGTGCATTTTGAGAAATTAACGTTCAAAAACAAGATATATATCTGTAACAGCGCTCCGCTTCGCGGAGATAAAATTATATCTGTATTACCTAGCTGTTGCTAACACCAGTTAGCGACGGCTAGTAGGAGATAGCGACCATCTTGGGCCCCACTTTGCATGTGAGTGATATTTATCACTAATGACATGCAAAGTGGGCATGCCAAGATGTTAGCGACTGGAAACAGTCGCTAACATCGCTATCTCCTATTATCAACTTTTGGAAATATTCGAGATAAGCGCGAATATCTCCAAAAAGTAACAGCTGCCCTGAGCAGTTCTTAGCCATGTTATCCAATGGGAGGTGGATAACATGGCTAAGAGCATTAGCTCAGTAATGCATGAATATCGCTGAGTTTTCAGCGATATTAATGCATTGCGGTCGTCTTTTTATCGTATTTGCGATAAACCTTGATAATAGCAAGGTTTATCTGCGATAATTTCTGACGGTAAAAAAATCTTTGCAATGCATCGTTAGGGATAAATATCGCTTAACTTTGGTAATATGCCCCAACGTCTGTTAACGTTCGATTCGAAGGAAATCAGGAAGTGTTGAAAAACATTGTCTGCGCCATCTTGTCTTTTTTCAAATGCCACACTTTTGTCGTGCACGGCAGCCATTTTAGATGCCTTGACCAGACCCACTCTGTGCACGCTGTCAATCCTTAGCATGGCTCCCCACCCTCGCAAGCATCTCACCCAGGCAGTGGTCACCCCCGCTCTCTGTCTTATGCATGGGTAATAAACCTCCCCCCATCTGCGCTGCTCTTCCCTGAGAATCACACCCTGTGCCCGCCCGACACCTCCCTTTCGCCCTATTCACTACCGCACCCTCTGACACTCCTTTTCCTCTGTGTCCGATTGTCCAGGCCGGTCCTAGGCTATCAGCTAGCCCTGCAGATGTAGTTTATGGCCACAGCTGTAAAGAATCACCCCTCTTCAAAGGAGTTATAGTAGATCAAGGCCCACACTCGATGAGATCCGTCACAGCAGAAGCGTTGCTATTATCTGAAAACCATCCTGTATTGTGATTGGGGAGGGGACCGAGCGTGAAGCGGAAGATTCTAGGGATGACTCTTTGTACATCAAAGTTTTTACAATTATGTGTCACATTAAAAATATATAGCACTCCGACAAAGTAGTAAGATTATAAAACTTTAATAATTTATAAATATATACAAGAAAACAAAAATAGTAATAACATGTAAACATTTTTAGGGAAAAACAACGAAGTAGCGGTCGGCTGTGCGAATAGTCCCAACGCAGCACAACGTCCAGATTTCCGGCGTGGGGCGTCGCGGGGGGTGGGTCATCAGTAGCAAACTGTTGTGCGAATAGTTCCAAGGCAGCAGAACGCGCCGAAATCTAGATGACACGAAAGTGATGTCTAGTAAGTTGCCACCCAGCAAATAACGGCGTGGGGCGTCGCGGGGGGTGGGTCATCAGTAGCAAACTGTTGTGCGAATAGTTCCAAGGCAGCAGAACGATGGCACCAAGGTGATGTCCAGTAAGTTGCCGCACTGGTTTTGGTATCCTACAATGCTGCTCCGAATAACGGCGTGGGGCGCCCCGGGGGAGGCGGCGTGAACGGGCCTCTCCAGGTGGAGTGTCATCTGTTGTAGTGGGGCGCCCCTTTACCGTTTCAGTTGCCATTCCGTCCGTTTTTGGTCCACTGTGTCAAAAGCCGCAATTCAGCTGAGTTGCGCCCACTCTTGCGGTGCAGCGATAGGCGGCTGTCACAGGACTCTCAAAATGGCGGCAGGCTCTTTCCTTTTTGGGCCTGGTCCACTGAAATGGCCCTGGGACACCTTGGAAATCGGACGCTTGTCTGCTAGGTCTTGGACCCCATTCTCGAAAGCGTCCCCTCCGCCTTGAGAATTCATCAAAAGTTTTGGGGGCCCCGACTCCTGCAGGCTTCTGGTGGGGAGCGGCTGCCATGATTGCTCGCGGAATGACCACGACGGAGCTACGAGATGGTGGTGCTCTCATGCTGACGCCAGTTTAGTCTGAAACATCCAGAAACAAGGTGGGGCTTTCATCGTTTGGGAAAAAAAAAAGTTTTCATCCAATGAAAAGTGTTGTTTTTAGGTCATATGATCAAGCGTTCCATCATTAGGAAACCAAAAGTAAAATGAACCAATGAAAAGTTTTATAAACAAGTCACATGACCTGTTATGCGGCATAGGGTATAAAATGCGGAGAAAATACGTTGGCACGTGAGGCGGCGTCAGTAGCGGACCGATGTGCGAATAGGCCGAAGGCAATACAACGCGCCAAGATCCGGATGGCACCGAGGTGGTGTCCAGCAAGTTGCAGCACTGGTGTGGCCATCCTACAATGCTGAAAGTCGGCGTGGGGCGCCCCGTTGGCCTGTGAGTTTGCGTCAGTAGCGGACCGATGTGCGAATAGGCCGAAGGCAGCACAACGCGCCAAGATCCGGATGGCACCGAGGTGGTGTCTAGTAAGTTGCCGCACTGGTGTGGCCATCCAACAATGCTGAAAGTCGGCGTGGGGCGCCCCGTTGGCCTGTGAGATGGCGTCAGTAGCGGACCGATGTGCGAATAGGCCGAAGGCAGCACAACGCGCCAAGATCCGGATGTCACCGTGGTGGTTTCATAGTTGAGAGGCACTTCATCTGCAGTGGGGCGCCGAGATCCGGATGGCACCGAGGTGATGTCTAGCAAGTTGCTGTACTGGTGTGGTCATTCTACAATGCTGAAAGTCGGCGTGGGGCGCCCCATTAGCCTGTGAGATGGCGTCAGTAGCGGACTGATGTGCGAATGGGGCCAAAGGCAGCGCAACAATATTTTCTGAAGAGAAGACACCAAAAGGTGCTGACATTCCAAGATCCGGATGGCACCGAGGTGGTGTCTAGCAAGCTATGCAGTTGAGTTGTGTGCGCACTTGCGGCGAATAGGTCGAAGGCAGCATAACAATGTTTTTTGAATAGAAGACACCACAAGGCGTTGAGATTCGGTTACCACCGAGGTGATGTCTAGCAAGTTGCCGCACTGGTGTGGCCATCCTACAATACTGCTCCGAATAACGGCGTGGGGTGCCCGAAGGGGGGGGGGCCGGCGTGAATGGGCCTTCCTAGGTGGAGGCTCGTCTGCTGTAGTGGGGCGCCCCTTTACCGTTTCAGTTGCCATTCAGCTGAGTTTCGGCTGCTCTTGATGCTACAGCGACAGGCGGCTGCAAGAGGACTCTCAAAATGGCGGCCTGTTGTTTGGATTTGGGCCTGGTCCACTAAAATGGCCCTGGGACACCTTAGAACTCGGACGCTCGATTTTTTTTTCCTTTCCTGTACATGCAAAAAAAGGTAAATGCCCGGTACGTTACACGCTTCATCTGCCACGATGAACTCTCCAGAGGAACCGAAAAAAAATATAGTTGTGGTAACTATACCATGCATCGTCATATGGAGAGGTGGCACCAATTAATTATAGTGCTGCATAAAAGAGAGATTTGGAGGAGAACCCCTGACCTGCTAGTGCATTCATCAAAGAAGTGGCACTGAGAGCTTCAGAGGCAAGGGAAACGGTCCCAAATATTTAGAAGAACTTTGGAAAGATTAAAATGACATGTTTAGATTGTGGCAAATTAATTTCATGTGGACAGATGAGTGTTACTCTAATAAATACAGCATATGAACATCATCATAGTCGATGGTTGGTAGAGACATTTTGACTATATCCTGGACCTGCCCGTCCTCGCCCAAAATGGCGCCGGAATAAATGGGACTCGTAACTCCTTGTTGTGTACTGGTTGCAGAACCTTGAAATCACGAGATACGTATGCAGTTTTGAAGCACATGGCGGGCGGGGACGAGAATTGATTGACTATTTCGACATCCCTATTGATATTAAGTTCTGATGTGTTATTGATTACTGTACTGTTGAAAGTTCGAATTAACGTCACCCATGGTACTTGCCCGCAAATGTATATCTAGATAATTTTATTGTAACTGGCCCTGTCGTATTTTAATTATAAAATGTACGTCCACCGATTCCGTAACTGTTAGACACCTTAGTTCTTGCAACCTAATGGCCCGCCCGTCACGTTCCTCTACAGTGTAAATGTCTATTCATCATATACGATTACAGTTTGCTCTGTGGCAGGCCCACGTGGTTATAGGCTCGTATTTGTATAATGAAATTTTCACAATAAAGGTTTTTAAAAGAAAACATGGTAGTAGTATATACATTGGTAAAGTTTTTAATAATAGTGACTGTTTTAGAATCATTAAAAGGCAAGTGAAATAAAGCAGACCAATTACATGAAGGGTAAAAGGTATAATACGAAGGAACGCAGTAAAGATAAATGGTCAAGGGCTGTTGTGTTTTCTATTCCTGCAACATAAAGTGATCGATAAGAATCTCATATTCAGGCGTATCGGCGACTAAGACAGCAGGTCGACCCTCTTTTGCTCAACGGCTCCGTCATGGGACGAAGAAACGCTCTTTTTCTCGAAAAAATAATATATTTTACTTGCAGGACAGTTGTAAAATTTCCGGGAAAGTACATTAGCCTGGAACATTATAACATATATTTAAGAAAAAATAATGTTCGGAAGTAATGAAAAGCGTAATTTTTAGGTCATATGACCAAGCCTTTCATCATTACAATAAGAAAAGTAAAATGAACCAATGAAAAGTTTTATTAACAAGTCACATGACTTGTTATGCTTACGTTACGCGCTGCGCGCCCCGGATGACTTCCGGATGCGCTAACGCGGCGCGTCATATGACGCATTACGCGACAACGCAGGTACAGAATATAGTCAAAATGTCTCCACCAACCAGCGGTCGGAACACAACCCCTTTCAGCAGGCTAAATAGTTCTGTTAAATGACAACAGAAGGGACAGGCAACAAGAACCATCAGTCAAAGAGGGGAGGGCTAGTTCTTCTCTACCGGGTTACATTGGGGCGCTACCGGAACTGATCGAATTGGTAGTCTACAGTGTTTCTGGATGTTTCAGACTGAAGCTGGGGTTAGCATGAGAGCAGCACCATTTCGTAGCTCCGTCGTGGTCATTCCGCAACCAATCATGGCAGCCGTTCTTTATCGTTATTTTGGGCGGGGTGGGTGGCGGAGCCGAGCTGTTTTGCAGCCATCATTGTGTGGAGTTCAGTTCCTCTCACTAGTTTTGTATTTGTCATGAGGGGTTGTTCCTAATGTTTCTATTTTAGCGAGGTCAAAAAGAGATCCCATTAGTGGCCTACTGATTTTGCTCGATTCCTTTTCTTTTTTTTTACACGATTTTTCGTTATCTGCAAAGACTAAACAGAGTATTGCGACTCTGTGTTTGTTTGTAAATAGAGAATGAACCAAAGAGAACTAATTCTAAAACAGTAAATACTTGGATAACAATCAATGAAATGGAGAGAGAAGCAGGCACGACGGATTACAACGGGGGCAAAGGCCTGCGTTAACTACCTTTCACTATCTGCAAAGAGAGAGTACTCCTAATAGAAATGAGGGGGGGGGGCACCATTCAAAGCAGATCAGTGTGCATAAACACGAAAATGTTTTCACTTACCACGTACTTGACATTCGACAGCTTATGATATTTGCTATTAAAAAACCATTGAAATTCACTGAAAAAACCATAGGTTATAGACCATATATAGTTAGGAATTAGCATTTAAAAAACCTTATTTTACTCACACAAAACCATTGAAATTCCATATATAGTTAGTTGCACTAACTATATATCGCGCACCCGCAATCCACTGCTGATCATGTCACATATTACATCATTCATGACATGGTCAGTGACATCACTGATGACATCACTGATGACATCTCAAATGACATCACTGATGACATCACTGATGACATCTCATTTGACATCATTCTTGTGCTAATACGATAAACCTCTTCAGACTCTAATATAACCTTAGATACACTCAGTGTATACAGACACTCACACACTGCCACTCATCCATGGAGTTACTCACACACCCAGTCAGTCATGCAAAGAAACAATCTCACCTCCATTTCTTCAACTATACAGTTAAACACACCTTACTTATTGAAACATATACTAACACATATTTACTCTCTTATACAATCCCTGATACAAGTTCACAATGATCGATACAACCACTCACTCATTCAGTGGCTCTCATGCACAGTTATTTATATATGCCAACTCTCACATGTACTGTGTTTTACATATGTACTTACTATGACATGTAGCATTGAGATATCCATTCACTCATTAATACACTCATGCACACAGTCAACTGCCCATGTAGCTGTTTCCACATGCACTCTTGAACTCATACACCTAGTGAATAAACTGCTCACACATCTATGCATAGAGTCACACACCTTCCAGCCACCCCCACACAAACTCAATCTCCCATAGAAATACTTGGGCAACCAATTAATAACACATATAGCCTCTCGTATAGCTAATGATCAACACATGCAGCAGTTTACAGAACAACAGACATAATGATGCACAAATTAAGACAGTTTAGTCACTAACCCATGCATTCAGTGAGACACATTTAATCACTCAGTCATACAGTCAGTCACGCACCTACTAAATCCTTCATCCAGACACTTATACATCCACTCATTCTTCAATATGTAAGACATATTTTAACTTTACAGAAACATACAGTCACTGGATGTTGTCATCAGTGATGTCATCAGTGATGTCATTTGAGATGTCATCAGTGATGTCATCAGTGATGTCACTGACCATGTCATGAATGATGTAATATGTGACATGATCAGCAGTGGATTGCGGGTGCGCGATATATAGTTAGTGCAACTAACTATATATGGAATTTCAATGGTTTTGTGTGAGTAAAATAAGGTTTTTTAAATGCTAATTCCTAACTATATATGGTCTATAACCTATGGTTTTTTCAGTGAATTTTCAAGGTTTTGTAAATGCTAATTCCTAACTATATATGGTCTATAACCTATGGTTTTTTCTGTGAATATATATATATATATATGTATTCCACAAAACAGTTGTTCTCCTATTCCCCACAGAACGATATCCAGGCCGCAATGCAGTTCAAAAAAAGTGTCTTTATTCACACACGCACTCTTGAGTGCGTGTGTGAATAAAGACACTTTTTTTGTACTGCATTGCGGCCTGGATATCGTTCTGTGGGGAATAGGAGAACGACTGTTTTTTGGAATACGGGGGAGTGACGATCCCGTCCCGGCCCGCCGCTGCTAGAGGCCATCATAGTTTCTTCGCCGAGATTTGGTGGATATATATATATATATTTATATTTATTTTTTGGAACTGGCAGCATTGAAGTGGGTCTCCCTTGCATTTTTTGCCTTTGCCTCCTGTGTTTTTGCTGTATGTTGGACTCGGTTTTGCTTGTCTAGATGCTTGGGCATTTTGCCACTGCTGTTCAGTGCCACAGTGCAAGTGCTCCATTTGTAAATTGATGTTATGGATTAGTGATTCCATGATTGACATATTTGATTTACTTGTCAGACCCTAGTTTAGTGAACTGTGTGTGCCCATGGCCTATAAATCAAATGCTGCTAGTGGGCTGCAGCACTGAGTGTGCCACCACAGAAGCAGCCTGTAAAATGTAACTCTGGCCTGCCATTGCAGAGCCTGTGTGCAGTATGGGACTGTCATGTCGACTTGGCATGTGGACATACTTGCTAGTCCCTAAACGTTCCCTTTTCTACATATTAGTCACTCCTAATGAAGACCCAAGGTACCCCTCTGGGCAGGGTGCATTGTATGTGAAAGGTAGGGCATGACCTGATGTGTGTGGCATGTCCTGATAGTGAACTACTGCCAATTTCGTTTTTCACTATTGCAAGGCTACCTGTTCTCATAGGACAGAATGGGGAGTTTGTTTATAACATCTTATAAACATAACTGGCCCTGTGATCAAGGTAGAAAAATACAATTTTGAAAAGTAGATCTTTTCTTGCCTAACCATCCAGTGTGCCTCTGCTAGGTTTGTTTATTGAATGTCTGGCTGTTGGATGACGGGCTGGAGAGGGGCAGCGGCTCCAGAAGTCTGATGAGACAAGGCTGGGCTGAATAGACCTGGACTGCATTCAGAGTAGGTGGGAGATTTCCTTTTAACCTGAATGGGCCTGGTCTGCCTTCAACAATGCTGTCTCCACCTCTTGCCAGGAAGCTGCACCAGTGAGGACAGAACTGGGTTTGGCTGGGTACAGACACTCTTTGCCTTCAGAGAACAAAGGATTTTTGAGTATAAAAATTTAAAAAGTGGGGGCCCAAATGTTTAGATCACTTCTGGGAATCAAGAGAAACCATTGCCAAGGAGAAGAGCCAGATAAGCTGAGGAGGAATACTGCCCCTGTGCTGTTTGCTATCTGGGGTTGGTCTACAGTGGCTGCTTGCTGTCAAGTAAAGGAAAAAGGACTTTGCTGTTTGTTTTGTCATCTTGAGGAAGATCTCCAAGGGCTTGAAACTGAGCTTGTCTCCTGTTCGGAAGTCTAAGGGACACAAAGAATTCACTATCAGCTCCCCTGAACTGCCTTGCTGGGAGTTCTGACCGGCAAGAGGTGCCTGCTGTTGTTTTGGGCCTCTAGAGAAATGTTTTCTGCAGGTAGCTGGAAAATCGATGCACTGTGGAAGAAGCGAGATGCACCTGCACCCGTTTTCCGATGCATCGCCAAAGAAACCGCCGCAGCACCTGCCATAGCTCGAGAAATCACTGCACGCTGCATTGAGTGCTCCAACCCCCGAAGTCCGAGACCGACGCACTGCCTGCAGTGTGGTTGCAGAAAATTCATGCTTCATACTAAGTTTGTCACATCGTTGTGGGGGACGCAGTAAGAAACAGATGCATCATCTCCCCACACAGTAAGAAATCGATGCATTACCTCCTCTCAGGTAAGGAACACATGCCTCAACTCCCCTATGCCGCAGTAAGGAACCGACGCATCACCTCCCCTGGAGCAAGGAACCAACACATCACCTTCCCTGAGTGTAAGGAACCGACGCATCACCTTCCCTGCGGCCCGTTTTGTTTGTTTGCGTGACACATCCAAGGTACTTTGTATGAAAAGTGTTGCATCTGCAATTTGCTTTGAACTGAACTATTTCTACCATCTAAAAGTCATATTTTGTATTACTGTATTGTGGATTTTTGTCGTTTGGCCTTGTTTTGGTTTAGATAAAGATAACTTTTTTTCTTTACTGGTGTGGTGTCCATTTGTTGTGTTTCACTGTATTACTGTATGTGTTCACAAATGTTTTATACACTGCCTCTTAGATAAGCCTGTCTGCTCGTGCCAAGCTACCAAGTGGGAGAGCAGGTTTTTTTTAGAAGTGTATTCCCCTTACCCTGACTAGAAGCAAGGGGCCCTATTTGGACAAAGGTGCAAACCATTGCCAACTAAAGACCCCCATTTCTAACATATATTATATAATATATAATATAAATACACTAAAAAAACAAAGGTTACAGGGACGTCATAGTTAAGATAGTTAGGAAATAGAATTTTCAAAAACCTTAGAAATTTACTGAGAAAACCAAAGGTTTCAAGGACGTTAGAGTTAGGCTCACATTTCACTCGCACAAAACCAGAGAAATTCAGCAGTTATAGTTACTTGAGTTAACTATAACGTATTACCCCACAATACACTGACCTCACATATTAAATCACTCATGACATGGTCAGTGACATAACCGATGACATATCAAATGACATCACTGAAGACGTCATCCAGTGATTGTGAGTATTTTCAAAAAATTGTGAGTGTTAAAGATATATATTAAGATACTACAAAAGTTTAATTAGTATACTACTTCTAACATATCTCATGTGTCTGAATCTGTGTATCCGTATATGAGTGGGTGTCTGAATGCCGTATGGCTGTGTGTGTGAGTGGTAGTATGGGTGTATAAGTAGGTGTGTGAGTAGCTGTGTGGGTGAGTGAGGGACTGTGTGAGTGGCTGTGTGGGTGAGCGAGTGGGAGTCTGAATGGCTGCATGAGGGAGTGACTAGGTATGCAAGTGGCTTTATGGGTAACGGAGGGGCTCTTTGAGTGGGTGGTTAGTTAAGTGAGTTAATATGTGAGTGGGTACATAGGAAAGTAAGTGTCTATGTAATTGCTGTATGGGTTAGTGAGCGGATGTGTGCGTGCTTGTATGGATGTGTGAATGGATATGAAAGTGGTTGTGTGAGTGAGTGTGAGAGTGGTTGTATGGGTGAGTGAGTGGCTGTGTTGAGAGGCTATATGGTTGAGTGAATGTGTGTGTGAGAGGCTGCACAGGTAAATACATGGGTGTGTAATAGCTGTATGGATGGGTGTTGGTTTTGTAATTGTCTGATTAGTAAGTGACTAGTTGTAGGTGAGTGGTTGTGTGAGTGCCGATATGAGTGAGTGACTTGGTGTGTGATTGTTTCCATGGATGAGTGAGTTGTTGTGTAAGTACTTTTATGGGTTTGTGACAGGGTATGTGAGGGGTTGTGTGGGTAAGTGGGTATATGAGGGAATGTATGCAGGTATGAGTGGGTGTGTGAGTGGTTCTGTGGATGATGTCATCAGTGATGTCATGTAAGATGTAAGATGTAATCAGTGATGTCATCAGTGATGTCACTGACCATGTCATGAGTAAGATAATATGTGAGGTCATAAGCAGTACATTGTGAGGGCATAAGTTATAGGTAGCTCAGGTAACTATCACTGTTTAATCTGAGCCTAGCTGTAACGTCCTTGTAACCTTGTTTTTTTCAATTAAATTCCTATATTTTGTTTTAGTCTATTCCCTGCAACATTTGTTTTTTGTGAATTTCAAGGAATTTGTAAATTGTATTTACTAACAATACTGTTTCAGAGTGGGTGTGTGATTGGCTGCGCAGGTCAGCGAGTGGGTGTGTGAGTGGCAGTATGGGTGTGTACACTGGGTGGATAAAGGAGGCACGGCCTCAGGCGCACTTTTTATTAACTTTTTGCAGCAAATCTACAAATTTGTCATGACTTTCATCGCAAAAATTAAAAAAGAAATTCTTGTTTTGCCATGGCAGGGTCCGTGGGGCCCCCAGCATCAGAGCTAGGGTGTCAAAGTTTTTCTACCCACCCCTTTTCTCTATTTTTTCATTTTTTGGAGGGACTCAGCTGAAGTCAAACTTCCTGTTTGAAGTGTCGGCAGCCAACTACCTCTCTGCATGAGAACGGGAGGATTTGTGGAGTGGTTGCATCCCTCTATATACAAATTTGGTTTTCTTTTAATAACTCTAAAACTACTAAATGGATTTACACCTGTTAACAAAAAGCACTCCTTCTGTACCAAGGGCTACCTTTTTTGCCAAATTTGGTGTAATTCTGTCCAGTCATTTGGGCTGTAGTTGTGTTCAAAACCCCCATGGGAATTAACATGGGAAACACAACTTTTTTAAACTACTGTTTTCTCAGCCCCAACTTGATGGATCCCCCTAAACTTCACATTGACAACTAGAAACTCTGGCACATTGTTTTGGTAAAATGTATCACGTCCGCCATGTTATGATCTCATTATATCCTATAGAGACCCTAATATGGAAGCCGTCACGTTTGAGTACTCCATCCATTGAGATCTAAATAAGGCCCTAAGTCCAAACTATACCTACTGGCGACTATTATGCACTCCTTATCTCCCAACCGATATGACAAACAAAATGGCAGCTGCGACTTTTTTGTGAAGGTGAAGCCAGCCAATCAGGACCTTGCTTTCACACATGCGTTTGCAGATCCATGTCCCTATATATAAAAGTTTGTTTCCCACTAACTAGCTCAAAAACTACTAAATGGAATTACACCAAATCACGATCTGTGGACCAAAAGCTACCTTTATGCGAAAGCTGGTGTAATTCCGACCAGCTTTCGAGCTGCAGCCATGGCTAAGGAGTGTATGGGAATTAACAGGGAAAAAATGCTTTGGTATCCCTCCCTTTTTCTCAGCCCACGCTTCATGGAGCACCCCGAAACTTTCCAGACAGCAGCTCGAGTGGGTGGCGTATTAGTTTTTAAAATTTAACAACAATTCATCAACTAGCACTTGTTCAACCTGGCCCTTTTTGCAGCTTTATCTCCAAACGTTTAGCATTTTGCCTCCTATTTTTCTGACCCTGTTTTTGTTAGCTTTAGGACTCTGGGCGCTTTGCCACTGCTAAAGTACATATGTTCACTTTGTGAATTGTGATTGGTTATCCATGATTGGCATATTTGATTTACTGGTACATCCCTAGTAAAGTGCACAGTATGTGCCTAGGGCCTGTAAATCAAATGCTATTTGTAGACCAGCAGCACTGGTTGTGCCACCCACATGAGTCCCTGTAAACTTGTCTCAGGCCTGCCATAGTCGACCTGTCAAGAGCAGCCGCTTTCCAGGTCCAAATCTTCCCTTTTCCTACATGTAAGGCACCCCTAAGGTAGGCTTGATGTACCCCAGTTGGAAATGGGGGTCTCTAGTTGGCAATGGTTTGCACCGTTGTCCAAGTAGAGATCCTTCTTCCTAGTATGGGTCAGGGGTATACACTTCTAAAATAACTCCGGCTCACTCCTTGGTAGGTTGGCAGGAGCAGACAGGCTTATCTCAGAGGCAGTGTGTAAAGCATGTGTGCGCACATACAGTAATACAGTGAAAACACTACAAATTGACACCTTACCAGTTTAGAAAAATAAGTAATCCTTATCTAAACCAAACAAGACCAAAAGGACACAAATTCACAATACAGTAATCAAAATGTGACTTTTAAAAGGTAGAACCGGTGCTGGCCATAGCAAACTATAGATGTGACACTTTCAACACAAAGTACCTTGGGTGAGTCAAAATCATAACCAAAAACAGCAGCAGGGAAGGTAAAGGTTCCTCTGATTCAGGGAAGGTGATGCGTCAGTTCTTTACTCCAGGGGGGTGATAAGTCGGTTCCTTATTGCCACGCAGGGGGGTGATGCGTTGCTTCTTTACTGAAGGGGAGGTGATGCATCAGTTTGTTACTGTGCGGGAAGGTGATGTGCACAGTAGGGCCTGCGCCAGAATCTGTACGGTGATCTTGGTCTTCGTAGATCATGCACTCGATGCGGCGTGCAGTGATTTTTCCAGCCGTGGGCAGGCGCTGCGTCAGTTTCTTCGGCGATGCATCCGAAACAGATGCAGATGCGTCGTGCTTCTCGTACTTGCGTAGCTTTTCTAGTTCCCAACAACAGGAACACCCCCCAGAGGCCCAGAACAGCAACAGGCACCTCTTAGCAGGTCAGAACTCTTAGCAAGGTAGTTCAGGGGAGCTGGGGGTGAAGTCTTTGTGTGCCACAGACTTCAAAAAAGAGGCAAGCCCTTGGAGATCTTCCTCAAGCAGGGGACACAGCACACAGCAAAGTCCTTGTCCTTTCCTTGGCAGAATCAGCCACTGAAGGAGGCCACCATCAGACAGCACACAGCAAATGGACAGTACTTCTCCTTCAGTTTCTCCAGCTGTTCTCCTTGGCAAAGGTTTCTCTTGAATCCCTGAAGTGATCTAAAAGTCTGGGGTCTGGACCCCAATTTTTTATATATAACAAAATCCTTTGTTCTCTGGTGCTAGAAAAGCTAATTGCCCAGTCAAAATCAGTTCTGTCCTCTTTGGTGCAGCTTCCTGGCAGGAGGTGGAGACAGCATTGTCCAAGGCAGACCAGGCCCATTCAGGTGTTAATGAAATCTCCTCCCCCTACTCTGAATGCAGCCCAGGTCTATTCATCCCAGCCCTGACTCACCCTGGAAAGCTAGGACACACTTCACTCCCCCAAGTGGCTGTCTGAACAGAATGCACATCCCCAACCCTGTCACTCCAAATCCAAATAGTCAATACACAAGTCTAGCAGAGGCACACAGGATGGCTAAGCAAGAAAATACCTACTTTCTAAAAGTGGTAATTTCAAACACAGAATGTAAAAATCATCCTCACTAAAAGATTAATCTTTATATTCTGAGTTCAGGCATATTAAACTTTACCTTCCTACCTTGTCCCAAGGGGAAGATATATTTATAAGATGTTATAAATGAACTCCCATGCTATCCTATGGGACAGATAGCCTTTTAATAGTCAAAAACGAAATTGGCAGTATTTCACTATCAGGACTTGCCACACAAATCAAGATATGTCCTACCTTTCACATATACTGCACCCTGCCCACAGGGGTATGTTAGGCCTACCCGAGGGGTGGCTCACATGTAAGAAAAGGGAAGGTTTGGGTCTGGCAAGTGGGTGTATTTACCAGGTCAACGTGGCAGTACTAGTTTGCACACAGATACTGCAATGAAAGGCCTGAGACCCTTCTGCAAGGTTGATTGTGTGGGCAGCACAGTCAGTGTTACAAGCCCTCTAGCAGCAATTGGTTTACAGGCCCAGGGCACACACAGTGCACTGTACAATAAACCAAACAAGTAAATTATGGACACACTAATCTATGACAACAGTTTAAAGAGAGAGCACTTTCACTTTGGCACTGAAGAGCAGTCCAACACACAGTAAAAATACAGGATGCAAAGTAAAAAAATACAGGAGGCAAAGTAGGGGAAACCCCCACCAAGGACACCAGGTCTAACAAACCCCATGGGCAGGGTACAGTGCATGTAAAAGGTAGGATGTGTGCTGGTGTGTTTTACATGTCTTGATAATGAAATACTGCCAATTTCATTTCTCACTTTTGCAAGTCCTGTCTCTCCCATAGGTAATCATTGGAACTGTCTTGAAACATCTTACAAATGTAACTTTCAATTGGGAAGAGATAGAGAGCTCAGAATTTTAAAAGACATCTTTTAGTGAAGGTGTTTTTTAAATTGTGTCTTTAAAAAAGCCACTTTTAGAAAGTGGGAATTGTTGTCGCTTACTATTCTCTATCTCTGCCTGCCTGTAGAATCAATTTCTGGTTTGACTGACAGGGGCTGTTTGTGCATTCATTCTAGACAGACACACAAATGAGCTGAGGTGTGTCCTGCATATCCTGATGAGCCATCACCAGGCTGATGGGTCTTCCTGGGCTAGAGTGGTGGGCGGACTCCTGAATAGGGATGTGCCTGTCATCTTGCAATGCAGTCTCCACCCCCTGGAGCCAAAGCTTAGCAGAGAAAGAACTAGTAAACAGCAAAAACTTTTTTTTTTAAATTTACCAACTATAAAGACCAATAGGGGTATTGGACCTAAAACACAAGACTTCTGGAACACTTCTGTATCAAGAGGGCCCTACAAAGAAGACCAGCTGAAGAGCTTTCAGGAGAAATACTGTCCCTTTGCTGTGTGTTGCTTTTCTGGGTTGGCCAGCAGTTGCTTCTTCTGTCTGTGGGCAGTGGAAAGGAATGGACTTTTACTTTGCTATATCCTGCTTGAGAAGATTCTTCAAGGGCTTGAAGCAGAGCTTGGCTACTGTTAAGATGTCCAAGGAACACATGGACATCACCTGCAGCATCCTTGAACTCCATTGCTGGGAGTTCAGATCTGCCTTGTGGTGCCAATTCCAGTCCAGGGCCTGTGGAGGTTGTTTCTGCTGCAAAACGAATCCTAAAAATCGAGGCATCGCCCTTCCAGTACCTGTTTTTCCGCTGCTGGCCCACTGTGTGGGAAGAATTTCCATGCACAGCTGCTGTGCGGCTGAAGAAATCAATTCAGTGCCTGCCAGCGGCCAAAGAAACCCCTGCAGCATGAGGTCAGCGTACCCGTCTCCGAAGTCAGAGACCACCTGACTGACCCCAATGCTGGCCCTCCTGTGGGGCTAAAAGAATCACCGCATCATGGGATTGCGACTGAAAGAATTGATGCAGCATCATAATCATCTTGGGTTTCAATGCCTTGCTTCACCCTACATTCTGGATTTAACATTACACTTCTTCTTTGTGCAGGAGAACTGACACAAAGCCTCCTCTAGGACTCAGGAACCAATGCATCGCTTCCCTCCTCTGAGGCTGATTAGCCTTGCGAATTTTAACGCATCTGAAGGTACTTTGTGTAAAATCATCGCATCCATAGTTTCCTGGGGAAAGTTTTGCTGAACCTTTTAAAAGTCATATTTTGAGTTGTGTACGTTGGATTTTTGTCATTTTTAGTCTTGTTTCGTTTTGTTTGGGTTAGACAAAAATACTTGTTTTTCTACACTGGTGTGGAGTCCATTTGTAGTGTTTTCTCAGTTTTACTGTGTGTGTGTGTGTGTGTTATATACAAATACTTTACATATTGCCTCCAAGATAAGCCTGACTGCTTATGCCGAGCTACCAAGGGGGTGAGCAGGGGCTATCTGGGTCTTTAATCCCCTTACTAGAAGGAAGGGTCCCTACTTAGACATACCACTGCCAACTAGAGACTCCCATTTTTAACAGTGCCAAAGATATAAGCAACTCAAAAATGGCTTTTTGATAGAAATTAGGTCCTAACTATAACTACCTGCCAGCAGTATATATATATATATATATATATATATATATATATATATATATATAGATATATATATATATATATATAAATACATACATATATATATATATATTCACTGAAAAAACCATAGGTTATAGACCATATATAGTTAGGAATTAGCATTTACAAAACCTTGAAAATTCACTGAAAAAACCATAGGTTATAGACCATATATAGTTAGGAATTAGCATTTAAAAAACCTTATTTTACTCACACAAAACCATTGAAATTCCATATATAGTTAGTTGCACTAACTATATATTGCGCACCCGCAATCCACTGCTGATGATGTCACATATTACATCATTCATGACATGGTCAGTGACATCACTGATGACATCACTGATGACATCTCAAATGACATCACTGATGACATCACTGATGACAACATCCAGTGACTATGTTTCTGTAAAGTTAAAATATGTCTTACATATTGAAGAATGAGTGGATGTATAAGTGTCTGGACGAAGGATTTAGTAGGTGCATGACTGAATGTATGAGTGAGTGATTAAATGTGTCTCACTGAGTGCATGGGTTAGTGACTAAACTGTCTTAATTTGTGCATCATTATGTCTGTTGTTCTGTAAACTGCTGCATGTGTTGATCAGTAGCTATATGAGTAACTATATGGGTTATTGATTGATTGCCCAAGTATTTGCATGGGAGACTGAGTGTGTGTGTGGCTGGATGGGAGGTGTGTGACTCTGTACAGATCAATGTGTACTTGTATCAATGATTGTATAAGAGAGTAAGTATGTGTTAGTATATGGTTGAAAACGTAAGGTGCTCTATGTTTAACTGTATAGAGTAGAAAATGGAAGTGTGATTGATTCTTTACAGGACTGACTAGGTGTGTGAGTAACTCCATGGATGAGTGGCAGAGTGTGAGTGTCTGTATAGGTGTATGAGTGCATATGATTGTGTTGTAAACATGAGTGATTGTATGTATGAATGATTGTATGGGTGAATGAGTGAATGTGTGTGTAGACGTAGGAATCAGTGAGTACGTATGTAGTAACTAGTATTGGTGTGTCAATGGTTTCAAAAATTATACTCTGTTTTTAACACTGGGTGAAACAGAGGTTATATTAAAATGTGAGGAGATGCATTGTATTGTCACATGAATGATATCATCAGTGATGTGGTCATTGATGTCAAATGAGATGTCATCAGTGATGTCATCAGTGATGTCATTTGAGATGTCATCAGTGATGTCATCAGTGATGTCACTGACCATGTCATGAATGATGTAATATGTGACATCATCAGCAGTGGATTGCGGGTGCGCAATATATAGTTAGTGCAACTAACTATATATGGAATTTCAATGGTTTTGTGTGAGTAAAATAAGGTTTTTTAAATGCTAATTCCTAACTATATATGGTCTATAACCTATGGTTTTTTCAGTGAATTTTCAAGGTTTTGTAAATGCTAATTCCTAACTATATATGGTCTATAACCTATGGTTTTTTCAGTGAATTTCAATGGTTTTTTAATAGCAAATATCATAAGCTGTCGAATGTCAAGTACGTGGTAAGTGAAAACATTTTCGTGTTTATGCACACTGATCTGCTTTGAATGGTGCCCCCCCCCCCTCATTTCTATTAGGAGTACTCTCTCTTTGCAGATAGTGAAAGGTAGTTAACGCAGGTCTTTGCCCCCATTGTAATCCGTCGTGCCTGCTTCTCTCTCCATTTGATTGATTGTTATCCAAGTATTTACTGTTTTAGAATTAGTTCTCTTTGGTTCATTCTCTATTTACAAACAAACACAGAGTCGCAATACTCTGTTCAGTCTTTGCAGATAACGAAAAATCGTGTAAAAAAAAAAGAAAAGGAATCGAGCAAAATCAGTAGGCCACTAATAGGATCTCTTTTTGACCTCGCTAAAATAGAAACATTAGGAACAACCCCTCATGACAAATACAAAACTAGTGAGATGAACTGAACTCCACACAATGATGGCTGCAAAACAACTCGGCTCCGCCACCCACCCCGCCCAAAATAACGATAAAGAACGGCTGCCATGATTGGTTGCGGAATGACCACGACGGAGCTACGAAATGGTGCTGCTCTCATGCTAACCCCAGCTTTAGTCTGAAACATCCAGAAACACTGTAGACTACCAATTCGATCAGTTCCGGTAGCGCCACAATGTAACCCGGTAGAGAAGAACTAGCTCTCCCCTCTTTGACTGATGGTTCTTGTTGCCTGTCCCTTCTGTTGTCATTTAACAGAACTATTTAGCCTGCTGAAAGGGGTTGTGTTCCGACCGCTGGTTGGTGGAGACATTTTGACTATATTCTGTACCTGCGTTGTCGCGTAATGCGTCATATGACGCGCCGCGTTAGCGCATCCGGAAGTCATCCGGGGCGCGCAGCGCGTAACGTAAGCATAACAAGTCATGTGACTTGTTAATAAAACTTTTCATTGGTTCATTTTACTTTTCTTATTGTAATGATGAAAGGCTTGGTCATATGACCTAAAAATTACGCTTTTCATTACTTCCGAACATTATTTTTTCTTAAATATATGTTATAATGTTCCAGGCTAATGTACTTTCCCGGAAATTTTACAACTGTCCTGCAAGTAAAATATATTCTTTTTTCGAGAAAAAGAGCGTTTCTTTGTCCCATGACGGAGCCGTTGAGCAAAAGAGGGTCGACCTGCTGTCTTAGTCGCCGATACGCCTGAATATGAGATTCTTATCGATCACTTTATGTTGCAGGAATAGAAAACACAACAGCCCTTGACCATTTATCTTTACTGCGTTCCTTCGTATTATACCTTTTACCCTTCATGTAATTGGTCTGCTTTATTTCACTTGCCTTTTAATGATTCTAAAACAGTCACTATTATTAAAAACTTTACCAATGTATATACTACTACCATGTTTTCTTTTAAAAACCTTTATTGAGAAAATTTCATTATGCAAATACGAGCCTATAACCACGTGGGCCTGCCACAGAGCAAACTGTAATCGTATATGATGAATAGACATTTACACTGTAGAGGAACGTAACGGGCGGGCCATTAGGTTGCAAGAACTAAGGTGTCTAACAGTTACGGAATCGGTGGACGTACATTTTATAATTAAAATACGACAGGGCCAGTTACAATAAAATTATCTAGATATACATTTGCGGGCAAGTACCATGGGTGACGTTAATTCGAACTTTCAACAGTACAGTAATCAATAACACATCAGAACTTAATATCAATAGGGATGTCGAAATATTCAATCAATTCTCGTCCCCGCCCGCCATGTGCTTCAAAACTGCATACGTATCTCGTGATTTCAAGGTTCTGCAACCAGTACACAACAAGGAGTTACGAGTCCCATTTATTCTGGCGCCATTTTGGGCGAGGACGGGCAGGTCCAGGATATAGTCAAAATGTCTCTACCAACCATCGACTATGATGATCTTCATATGCTGTATTTATTAGAGTAACACTCATCTGTCCACATGAAATTAATTTGCCACAATCTAAACATGTCATTTTAATCTTTCCAAAGTTCTTCTAAATATTTGGGACCGTTTCCCTTGCCTCTGAAGCTCTCAGTGCCACTTCTTTGATGAATGTACTAGCAGGTCAGGGGTTCTCCTCCAAATCTCTCTTTTATGCAGCACTATAATTAATTGGTGCCACCTCTCCATATGACGATGCATGGTATAGTTACCACAACTATATTTTTTTTCGGTTCCTCTGGAGAGTTCATCGTGGCAGATGAAGCGTGTAACGTACCGGGCATTTACCTTTTTTTGCATGTACAGGAAAGGAAAAAAAAATCGAGCGTCCGAGTTCTAAGGTGTCCCAGGGCCATTTTGGTGGACCAGGCCCAAATCCAAAGAACAGCTATCTCACAGGCTAATGGGGCGACCCACGCCGAGTTTCAGCATTGTAGTATGACCACACAAGTACAGCAACTTGCTAGACATCACCTCGGTGCCATCCGGATCTCGGCGCCCCACTGCAGATGAAGTGCCTCTCAACTATGAAACCACCACGGTGACATCCGGATCTTGGCGCGTTGTGCTGCCTTCGGCCTATTCGCACATCGGTCCGCTACTGACGCCATCTCACAGGCTAATGGGGCGACCCACGCCGAGTTTCAGCATTGTAGGATGACCACACCAGTACAGCAACTTACTAGACATCACCTCGGTGCCATCCGGATCTCGGCGCCCCACTGCAGATGAAGTGCCTCTCAACTATGAAACCACCACGGTGACATCCGGATCTTGGCGCGTTGTGCTGCCTTCGGCCTATTCGCACATCGGTCCGCTACTGACGCCATCTCACAGGCTAATGGGGCGACCCACGCCGAGTTTCAGCATTGTAGGATGACCACACCAGTACAGCAACTTGCTAGACATCACCTCAGTGCCATCCGAATCTTGGCATCTCAACGCCTAGTGGTATCTTCCATACAAAAAATATTGTTACGCTGCCTTTGGCCCCATTCGCACATCAGTCCGCAACTTAGACACCACCTCGGTGCCATCCGGATCTTGGAATGTCAGCACCTTTTGGTGTCTTCTCGTCAGAAAATATTGTTGCGCTGCCTTTGGCCCCATTCGCACATCAGTCCGCTACTGACGCCATCTCACAGGCTAATGGGGCGCCCCACGCCGACTTTCAGCATTGTAGAATAACCACACCAGTACAGCAACTTGCTAGACATCACCTCGGTGCCATCCGGATCTCGGCGCCCCACTGCAGATGAAGTGCCTCTCAACTATGAAACCACCACGGTGACATCCGGATCTTGGCGCGTTGTGCTGCCTTCGGCCTATTCGCACATCGGTCCGCTACTGACGCCATCTCACAGGCTAATGGGGCGACCCACGCCGAGTTTCAGCATTGTAGGATGACCACACCAACTTGCTAGACATCACCTCAGTGCCATCCGAATCTTGGCATCTCAACGCCTAGTGGTATCTTCCATACAAAAAATATTGTTACGCTGCCTTTGGCCCCATTCGCACATCAGTCCGCAACTTAGACATCACCTCGGTGCCATCCGGATCTTGGCATCTCAGCGCCTTGTGGTGTCAGTCAGAAAATATTGTTGTGCTGCCTTCGGCCTATTCGCACATCGGTCCGCTACTGACGCCATCTCACAGGCCAACGGGGCGCCCCACGCCGACTTTCAGCATTGTAGGATGGCCACACCAGTGCGGCAACTTGCTACACACCACCTCGGTGCCATCCGGATCTTGGCATCTCAGCGCCTTGTGGTGTCTTCTACTCCGGAAATATAGTAGAAAATATTGTTGCGCTGCCTTTGGCCCCATTCACACATCAGTCCGCTACTGACACCATCTCACAGGCCAACGGGGCGCCCCACGCCGACTTTCAACATTGTAGGATGGCCACAGAAGTGCGACAACTTACTAGACACCACCTCGGTGCCATCCGGATCTTGGCGCGTTGTGCTGCCTTCGGCCTATTCGCACATCGGTCCGCTACTGACGCAAACTCACAGGCCAACGGGGCGCCCAACGCCGACTTTCAGCATTGTAGGATGGCCACACCAGTGCTGCAACTTGCTGGACACCACCTCGGTGCCATCCGGATCTTGGCGCGTTGTATTGCCTTCGGCCTATTCGCACATCGGTCCGCTACTGACGCCGCCTCACGTGCCAACGTATTTTCTCCGCATTTTATACCCTATGCCGCATAACAGGTCATGTGACTTGTTTATAAAACTTTTCATTGGTTCATTTTACTTTTGGTTTCCTAATGATGGAAGGCTTGATCATATGACCTAAAAACAACACTTTTCATTGGATGAAAACTTTTTTTTTCCCCCAAACGATGAAAGCCCCACCTTGTTTCTGGATGTTTCAGACTAAACTGGCGTCACCATGAGAGCACCACCATCTCGTAGCTCCGTCGTGGTCATTCCGCGAGCAATCATGGCAGCCGCTCCCCATCAGAAGCCTGCAGGAGTCGGGCCCCCAAAACTTTTGATGAATTCTCAAGGCGAAGGGGACGCTTTCGAGAATGGGGTCCAAGACCTAGCAGACAAGCGTCCGATTTCCAAGGTGTCCCAGGGCCATTTCAGTGGACCACGCCCAAAAAGGAAAGAGCCTGCCGCCATTTTGAGAGTCCTGTGGCAGCCGCCTATCGCTGCACCGCAAGAGTGGGCGCAACTCAGCTGAATGGCGGATTTTGACACAGTGGACCAAAAGCGGACGGAATGGCAACTGAAACGGTAAAGGGGCGCCCCACTAAAACAGATGAGACTCCACCTGGAGAGGCCCGTTCACGCCGCCTCCCCCGGGGCGCTCCACGCCGTTATTCGGAGCAGCATTGTAGGATACCAAAACCAGTGCGGCAACTTACTGGACATCACCTTGGTGCCATCGTTCTGCTGCCTTGGAACTATTCGCACAACAGTTTGCTACTGATGACCCACCCCCCGCGACGCCCCACGCCGTTATTTGCTGGGTGGCAACTTACTAGACATCACTTTCGTGTCATCTAGATTTCGGCGCGTTCTGCTGCCTTGGAACTATTCGCACAACAGTTTGCTACTGATCACCCACCCCCCGCGACGCCCCACGCCGGAAATCTGGACGTTGTGCTGCGTTGGGACTATTCGCACAGCCGACCGCTACTTCGTTGTTTTTCTCTAAAAATGTTTATATGTTATTACTATTTTTGTTTTCTTGTATATATTTATAAATTATTAAAGTTTTATAATCTTACTACTTTGTCGGAGTGCTATATATTTTTAATGTGACACATAATTGTAAAAACTTTGATGTACAAAGAGTCATCCCTGGAATCTTCCGCTTCACGCTCGGTCCCCTCCCCAATCACAATACAGGATGGTTTTCAGATAATAGCAACGCTTCTGCTGTGACGGATCTCATCGAGTGTGGGCCTTGATCTACTATAACTCCTTTGAAGAGGGGTGATTCTTTACAGCTGTGGCCATAAACTACATCTGCAGGGCTAGCTGATAGCCTAGGACCGGCCTGGACAATCGGACACAGAGGAAAAGGAGTGTCAGAGGGTGCGGTAGTGAATAGGGCGAAAGGGAGGTGTCGGGCGGGCACAGGGTGTGATTCTCAGGGAAGAGCAGCGCAGATGGGGGGAGGTTTATTACCCATGCATAAGACAGAGAGCGGGGGTGACCACTGCCTGGGTGAGATGCTTGCGAGGGTGGGGAGCCATGCTAAGGATCGACAGCGTGCACAGAGTGGGTCTGGTCAAGGCATCTAAAATGGCTGCCGTGCACGACAAAAGTGTGGCATTTGAAAAAAGACAAGATGGCGCACACAATGTTTTTCAACAATTCCTGATTTCCTTCGAATCGAACGTTAACAGACGTTGGGGCATATTACCAAAGTTAAGCGATATTTATCCCTAACGATGCATTGCAAAGATTTTTTTACCGTCAGAAATTATCGCAGATAAACCTTGCTATTATCAAGGTTTATCGCAAATACGATAAAAAACGAGCGCAATGCATTAATATCGCTGAAAACTCCGCGATATTCATGCATTACCGAGCTAATGCTCTTAGCCATGTTATCCACCTCCCATTGGATAACATGGCTAAGAACTGCTCAGGGCAGCTGTTACTTTTTGGAGATATTCGCGCTTATCTCGAATATTTCCAAAAGTTGATAATAGGAGATAGCGATGTTAGCGACTGTTTCCAGTCGCTAACATCTTGGCATGCCCACTTTGCATGTCATTAGTGATAAATATCACTCACATGCAAAGTGGGACCCAAGATGGTCGCTATCTCCTACTAGCCGTCGCTAACTGGTGTTAGCAACACCTAGGTAATACAGATATAATTTTATCTCCGCGAAGCGGAGCGCTGTTACAGATATATATCTTGTTTTTGAACGTTAATTTCTCAAAATGCACTGAAGCACATATATTGAGACATAGCAAAGGCACATCGGGCTACCAGTCCCTAATATTTTACCAAGTTTCGTGCAAATCCATTCAGCCGTTCGATTATTATTATTATTTTTTTTTTTTGCCCCGCGGGGCCCTTTTAAAACCTCCACATCAAACCTAGGGGGTCAGCGAGGATCTACTATGCCCCCTTATGGTCATTTGCCCCTTCGCTTTGGCCTCCTCTTGTCTCTCGATCCTACCGAGAGACAAGATGGCGGCCGCTACGTACTGTTTGGAATGTTTACAGACACCGGAGAGCCAATCAGCTTCGCTTCGCAAAGCTCCGTAACGCGAAAAGTACGCGAAGCGGTGCGCTGTTACAGATATATATCTTTTTTTGAACGTTAATTTCTCAAAATCCACTGAAGCACATATATTGAGACCTAGCAAAGGCACATCGGGCTACCAGTCCCTACAATTTTGCCAAGTTTCGTGCAAATCCATTCAGCCGTAAGATTATTATTATAATTTATTTTTTTTGCCCCGCGGGGCCCTTTTAAAACCTCCACATCAAACCTAGGGGGTCAGCGAGGATCTACTATTCCCCCTTATGGTCATTTGCCCCTTCGCTTTGGCCTCCTCTTGTCTCTCGATCCTACCGAGAGACAAGATGGCGGCCACTACGGACTGTTTGCGGCCACTACGGACTGTTTGGAATGTTGACAGACGCCGGAGAACCAATCAGCTTCGCTTCACAAAGCTCCGTTGCGCGAAAAGTACGCGTCCTAGGCCGCTGCCCGGTCCGCGCTTACAGATATATATCTTTTTTTAAACGTTAATTTCTCAAAATCCACTGGAGCACATATATTGAGACCTACAAAAGGCACATCGGGCTACCAGTCCCTACAATTTTGCCAAGTTTCGTGCAAATCCATTCAGCCGTTCGGGCTAAAAGTGAGGCCAACCGCCCTATGGAAATTAACATGGGAAAAACGCGTTTTGGGACCCCCCTTTTTTCTCGGCCCCCCCTTGACAAACCCCCCCCAAATTTTCAAAGGCTGCTCAGAAACAAAATGTGCCATTTTCCTGAAAATTTCAGCCAATTCCGTCCACAAACGGCAAAGTTATTAGACATAGAATTTTCAAAAATCCCATAGAGAAAAAATCCTAACTATATATACCTACTGGCGACCGCCAGTAGGTAATATATATAGATATATATACATATATATATATATATATATATATATATATATATATATATATATATATATATATATATATAATATACTTATATATATATATTCACTGAAAAAAACATAGGTTATAGACCATATATAGTTAGGAATTAGCATTTACAAAACCTTATTTTACTCACACAAAACCATTGAAATTCGCATATATAGTTAGTTGCACTAACTATATATCGCGCACCCGCAATCCACTGCTGATCATGTCACATATTACATCATTCATGACATGGTCAGTGACATCACTGATGACATCACTGATGACATCTCAAATGACATCACTGATGACATCACTGATGACATCTCAAATGACATCACTGATGACATCACTGATGACATCTCATTTGGCATTACTGATCACATCACTGATGACATCATTCATGTGATAATACGATGAACCTCTTCAGACTCTAATATAACCTTAGATACACTCAGTGTAAACAGACACTCACAGACTGTCACTCATCCATGGAGTTACTCACACACCTAGTCAGTCATGCAAAGAATCAATCACACCTCCATTTCCTCAACTATACAGTTATACACACCTTACTTATTCAAACATATACTAACACATATTTACTCTCTTATACAATCCTTGATACAAGTTCACAATGATCCATACAGCCACTCACACATTCACTGGCTCTTATGCACAGTTATTTATATATGTCAACTCTCACATGTACTGTGTTTTACATATGTACCTACTTTGACATGTAGCACTGAGATATCCATTCACTCACCAATACACTCATGCACACAGTCAACCGCCCATACAGCTGTTTCCACATGCACTTTTGAACCCATACATCCAGTGAATCAACTGCTCACACATCTATGCACAGAGTCATACACCTCCCAGCCACCCACACACACACTCAGTCTCCCATACAAATACTTGGGCAACCAATCAATAACCCATATAGTTACTCATATAGCTACTGATCAACACATGCAGCAGTTTACAGAACAACAGACATAATGATGCACAAATTAAGACAGTTTAGTCACTAACCCATGCACTCAGTGAGACACATTTAATCACTCACTCATACAGTCAGTCATGCACCTACTAAATCCTTCATCCAGACACTTATACATCCACTCATTCTTCAATATGTAAGACATATTTTAACTTTACAGAAACATACAGTCACTGGATGTTGTCATCAGTGATGTCATCAGTGATGTCATTTGAGATGTCATCAGTGATGTCATCAGTGATGTCACTGACCATGTCATGAATGATGTAATATGTGACATGATCAGCAGTGGATTGCGGGTGCGCGATATATAGTTAGTGCAACTAACTATATATGCGAATTTCAATGGTTTTGTGTGAGTAAAATAAGGTTTTGTAAATGTTAATTCCTAACTATATATGGTCTATAACCTATGGTTTTTTCAGTGAATTTTTAAGGTTTTGTAAATGCCAATTCCTAACTATATATGGTCTATAACCTATGGTTTTTTCAGTGAATTTCAATGGTTTTTTAATAGCAAATATCAAAAGCTGTAACATTTATTCTTCTTTTAAAGGAAAAATATATTTTATATGTATTTAATATAATTATTTTATGTATATACATTTTTTGAGGGAACGAATGTATCAACTATCATGCTGAAGAAGAGTGTGGGGAAAAAAAAACAAAGAGGAGGACTAAGAGGAAAGAACAATCAGTTAAAAAATACAATTGCTTTAAAGCATGAAGTGCTTTTCCACACATTTACATTTAAATAACCCATATTAGAACATACAAAATATCTACAGAGGAGACGGTGTACATTGAATTTTAGACTCTTCATTGGTACCTACATGTTGGTACTTACATCACCCACACAACACAACAACCGGGACGCTGTCACAGATATATATATTTTTTTGAACGTTAATTTCTCAAAATCCACTGGAGCACATATCTTGAGACCTGGCAAAGGCACATCGGGCAAACAGTCTCTACAATTTTGCCAAGTTTCATAGAAATCCATTCAGCCGTTCGAGCTAAAAGTGAGTCCAACCGCCCTATAGAAAACTCAATGTTAAAAACACGTTTTGGGACCCCCCTTTTTTCTCGACCCCCACTTGACAAAAACCCCCCAAACTTTCAGGGGACGCTCAGAAACAAAATGTGCCATTTTCCTGAAAATTTCAGCCAATTCCGTCCATCAACGCCAAAGTTATTCAACATAGAATTTTCAGAAATCCCTATTCAAAAAAATCCTAACTATATATACCTACTGGCGACCGCCAGTAGGTAATATATATATATATATATATATATATATATATATATATATATATATATATATATATATATATATATATATATATAACATTTCTATGGCAAAATGAAACCCCTCATTTTGTTCCTTTTCACATTAAATGTATTAAGTGTTACCACTTTATTCCAATCAAGATGACTTCAGGTGTGCCATACTTTTGTCATAAGTAAGACTGTTAGCGTTCTAGTTGTTCTTTAGAACACTCTGGGACATTCTGTCATTGGGCTATAGTTGGGCTACATCTGGCTGATATTTGGGCTACATTTGTTTTTTTTTGTCTCTGGTGGCCATCTTTGGGCTACATTGGGCTACATTGGGCTACATTTGGGCTCTAACATATATATAGCCCAATGTAGCCCAATATATATTTTTCAATGTTAATTTTCGTAAAAACCACTGGAGCATATATCTTGAGACATAGCAATGGCACATCGGGCTACCTGTCCCTACAATTTTGCCAAGTTTTGTGGAAATCCATTTAGCCGTTCGAGCTAAAAGTGAATCCAACCGCCCTATGGAAAACTCAATGTTAAAAACACATTTTGGGACCCCCCTTTTTTCTCGGCCCCCGCTTGACGAAACCCCCCCCCAAACTTTCAGGGGACGCTCAGAAACAAAATGTGCCATTTTCCTGAAAAATTCAGCCAATTCCGTCCATCAACGCCAAAGTTATTCAACATAGAATTTTCAGAAATCCCTATTCAAAAAAATCCTAACTATATATACCTACTGGCGACTGCCAGTAGGTAATATATATATATATATATAACATTTCTATGGCAAAATGAAACCCCTCATTTTGTTCGTTTTCAAATTAAATGTATTAAGTGTTACCACTTTATTCCAATCAAGATGACTTCAGGTGTGCCATACTTTTGTCATAAGTAAGACTGTTAGCGTTCTAGTTGTTCTTTAGAGCACTCTGGGACATTCTGTCATTGGGCTATAGTTGGGCTACATCTGGCTGATATTTGGGCTACATTTGTTTTTTTTTGTCTCTGGTGGCCATCTTTGGGCTACATTGGGCTACATTGGGCTACATTGGGCTACATTGGGCTACATTTGGGCTCTAACATATATATAGCCCAATGTAGCCCAATATATATTTTTCAAAGTTAATTTTCGTAAAAACCACTGGAGCATATATCTTGAGAAATAGCAAAGGCACATCGGGCTACCAGTCCCTACAATTTTGCCAAGTTTTGTGGAAATCCATTCAGCCGTTCGAGCTAAAAGTGAGTCCAACCGCCCTATAGAAAACTCAATGTTAAAAACACGTTTTAGGACCCCCCTTTTT
Organism: Lissotriton helveticus; assembly: GCF_964261635.1. Lineage (NCBI taxonomy): Eukaryota > Metazoa > Chordata > Amphibia > Caudata > Salamandridae > Lissotriton > Lissotriton helveticus. Next base: position 1,407,827,675 of record NC_136069.1, on the reverse strand, counting down.
TCTCGGCCCCCGCTTGACGAAACCCCCCCAAACTTTCAGGGGACACTCAGAAACACAATGTGCCATTTTCCTGAAAATTTCAGCCAATTCCGTCCATCAACGCCAAAGTTATTCAACATAGAATTTTCAGAAATCCCTATTCAAAAAAATCCTAACTATATATACCTACTGGCGACTGCCAGTAGGTAATATATATTCCCTACTGGCGGTAGGTAGTTATAGTTTGGACCTAGTTTCCATAGGAAATCCACAACATTCTATTTGGAATGTGGAGCAGCACGAGCTGGATGAGAACAGAGGCACACGTGGGGGCTCATCCAGAGCTTGGGCTCATACAGAGTGATATGCAGATAAGAAAGTGCATCCATTCAGGAACTGTAAGACTCCAACTCCCATAATGCTGAGGGGCGTGACACTGCCTACTTAGCCAGTGCGTGGGAGTGTGCACATATTCTTAGTTTATAAGCCTCAGAAGAAGAAAAAATATTTCGAAACGCGTAAGGCGAGACGAAGGAACTGCTGTTATTATAGCCTACGTGTATTTGCTGTTCATACCAGGAATTAAAGGTTAAAGGTCGAACCTTCTCGGCTGTCTCGAGTGCTCCCTCATTTGTATGGCAGACCTGTGAGCGAGATATATACATATATATATATATATATATATATGTGTATATATATATATATATATATATATTACCTACTGGCGGTAGGTAGTTATAGTTTGGACCTACTTTCCATAGGAAATCCACAACATTCTATTTGGAATAACTTTGTCGGAGGACGACTCTTCGTGAATTTCTCCAAGAAAATGGGCTGCTCGGTTCCGCTCCTTCCCTGAAAGTTTGGGGGTGATTCATCAAGTGGGGTCCGAGAAAAAAGGGGGGTCCCAAAACATGTTTTCCCCATGCAATTTTCCATAGGTACCTTTAGCCAGGGCTACAGCCGAACGGCTGAACGGAATTACACGAAATTTGCCAGAGAGGTAGAGTTCTGTTCGCAGATTGTGCTTTTTGGTAAATGGTGTAAATCCGTTCAGTAGTTTCTGAGAAAATTGCAAGTAAAATCATAGCGATATCTAGAGACGGAGTTCAGCACGCATATGGAAATCTGTTCAATTACGAGCGCGAGCTGCATGCTGATTGGCTGTGAACTGTCTATCAACACTCAAAACCAGGAAGTGTTGGTGGCCATCTTGTGCCTCGCTAGAACCGAGTCACAAGAAAACAGTAAAACAAAGTTGAGAAATAAGGGAAAGGGGTAGACTAGAAACATTCTGACACTCTAGGCTTGCTCAGGGGGTCGTACATGGAAGTTTAGGCTCTATTTTTTATTTTTATTTTTTAAAGGAAAATCGCGGCGTACGTGTATGGAAATACGTACAATTACGAGCAAGAGCTGCATGCTGATTGGTTGTCAATACTCCAAAACAGGAAATGTTGGCAGCCATCTTGTTTGTCGCAAAAGCTGAGTCACAAGAAAACATGCTGATTGTCTATGAACTGTCTGTCAACACTCGAAACCAGGAAGTGTTGGCGGCCATCTTGTGCCTCGCTAGAACCGAGTCACAAGAAAACAGTAAAACAAAGTTGAGAAATAAGGAAAGGGGGCAGGGTGGAAACATTCTGACCCTATAGTCTTGGTCAGGGGGGTGGTACATGGATCTTTAGGCTAAATTTTTATTTAAAAAAAAATAAAAAATGTCGGGGTACTCGTGCAGTACTTGTACGCGGTGGAAAAGGTGAAAAAAAACTAGAAGTCCGTTTTGTTTAATAGGTCCCGGGGGTGGGGGGGCAAATTACCGGGGCAATTTTTAGAGCTATATTTCTATGACAGTATGTAAAACTTTCCGGGGTTTTTTCATGCATCAGTTGTACTCTGTACGCATGCATAGCCTTGTTTTTTCTTTTTCTTCAAGTTCGCCAAGCAAACCTCTCCTGATTTTAGGTATCAAATTTGCCGCTTTCTTTTCCGGGTCATGTATGTCATCCGGTGCTATACTTTTTTTGTAATGTATTAATAAACATATTGTATGTATATTTTTTTGAAATGTAGTGTTGAGGCCCCAAACGTTGATTACATACTCCGTCCAACCGCCATTTTAGTAGTTTTCCTCCGTTATTCTTATTATACATGGGGCCTCATTTACGAGGCTGTGCATCACTTTTATGCCGCCGGTGCGTCACTTTTTGTAACGCACCAGTGGCGTAAAAAATGCGCCTTGTTGCGCCATATTTACAAAGTGACGCATCTAGGTAGATGCGTCACTTTGTAAACCCCTGCGCCACATTATACCTGCGCCAGGTATAATGTATGCAAGGGGGGGCGTATTGACGCAAGGAAGGGTCGTAGAAGTGACGCAGTGAAATCTATGAGATTTCACTGCGGCACTTTTAGGACACCGTTGCGTCAAAAGCTTGCGCCTGCCTCACAGCAGGCGTAAGACTGACGCAGGCCCTTTCACATGGGGCTTGCCCCATGTGAAAGGACGCATTGCTGAAGTTGCGTCACTTTTGTGACACACTCCAGCAATGCTTCACTTTTGCGCTTACAGATACGTCAGAAATACTGACGTATCTGTAACTCCTTGCGACATGATACATCATACATTAAATATGACGCATCAGGAATGTCGCAAGGAGTGCGCACTGAGAAGTGACGCATCGCTGCTTTCAAGCAGCGATGCGTCATTTCTCATAAATGAGGCCCCCGTTACTTTCATTTTACCCTGCGCATATTTTCTCTGTGATCGATGAGATTTCGTGCCACAGATACCACGGTGTTTGTCCTTGGCCTCCGATCTTATCAGACTTGGTCACACATATACCTAGAAACTAATTTGAAGGACGTAAGGCACAGGCATTACAACACGTGTTGGTCAACAAAAAAACATTATTAAGATTATGCATTTATCATGTGTGGTAAATGCATACTAGTTGTAAAAGCATGTGTGGAAAAGCGATATGCGTGCTAATGGTTTTGTGGTGACGATCACGCGTGCTTATGAACTGGGTCTGGGTGTGGAGGAGTCTAGGGTACCAGGCGGAGGGGCACGCAGCTGCACTCATACAATATAGAAGTAATATAGGATTTTTAAAACTTAAAAAAAATATTCCATAATTATCCTAGATTAAGTCTTCTGTTAGTATGTACATTAAATACATGAATATATGTTTTTAAACAATTAAAAACATTCGCGTCTTTTTTGTACGGGGCGCCGTACATGACGTCACACGGAATGTTTGATGCGACGTGTAACGTCAAAGGTTATTCGTAACGTATGCTGAGTATGATTAGCAGTACAAACTATGGTGAGATCACTCTCTCACTGTCAAATCAGAGCACAGGGCGCGCTATGAGAATGGTTAGAAGTGGTCACTCATTGGAGATCCAATTCAGGTGTGTGGCTTATCCACAGTATCATAACGTTATTTTTTAACCTGTTTAAGTTTGATGTTTGCATGAAATACTATGCTATAGGCAGATATGGATGTTTAGGGAGCGCTTATCTGCATGAAGCTTGGTTATTACCATTTACATATAGGTGTCTGAGGGAGGGAAAAGAAGTCTATGTGAATGGCGAGGATTGCACAATAGTCCCAGATCACTCCTTAATTTGTAGGCACATACAATTGCATGGCTCTTGTATACAAGATGCGCCTAATTTGGACTGAGTTTTGAAAGGTAGTCCGACACCTGCTATCATAACATCGTTCAGTTTACTGGAAAATGGAGTTATTTACTTTGAAATAATGAAGATTGTTGTGCAATGTTAGCAGGCATCGCTTACATGATTGCGGTAATGAACGTGTGGTTTGATTACAAAAAAGTTGTGTTAACTCCTCTGCATGGGAAGCTGGACGTTTCCATCTGGCTGTCGATTTTGACCTTGAAAGCAGAGTCAACCAAATGAGTCGTATAAGAGCGCTATTGTCTCAAAAAGAGGTCACTCTTATATCTGGTACAGAAACATTTGTCCTTCATGTAGCAAACACCCGCACAGAAGTGCATGATTTATTAAATACAGACGTGCTCTTGAATTTTGGGGAGTTAATTTAGAGTATCTTTAATGTGTCCTTGACTACGGGGTTACCTTACTTTTTTAAAGTTAGAAGCAGTGGCCTTGTGACTTCTGTAGAAAGTATATTTGGCGACTTTTGGGGATTTTTTCATTCGATTTTTTCCAGCATCTTTGGTGGATTGCGCTTAATACTCGCATTAATTGCCGGTGTGCTTTTATTAATTTGTTTACATAAATATGGATGCACATCCTGCATCAGACAATAATATGTCCCGGCTGTTGCTGCTTCGCAACCAAATGATTAGTTATTACGGAGCGCTGCCTTTGGCTACATTGAGTGCAGCTTATGGATTATCGTTTCGATTTTCCTTTTTCACATGCGTTCAACCTGTGTTCCATTGCCTGAGCTGAAATTTCGACTGGGCCCTGGATTTGTGTCTCTGTAGTACGGTGTCTCCCAACGCGGATTATGACCAGCTGATGAGCCCCTTACTGGTTCATGATGTGCTGTGTTCGGGCAGCGGGATTATGGCCTTGGCAGCGACACATGGAATAATGGGACGTTGGAATGTTTTTGCAGTGGCGCTTGAGTTCTTGGCACGCAGTTACATTGAAGATGACCCGAGTTTTCCTCCGAAGGTGATAGAGTCTCCGGTCGTTGAGGAACATGTATGTTCATTCCCACTATTGAATTGGATGGCTGAAATGTTTTCAGATGAGAACAATGACTTCCTGTTGGAGGCTGTTGCTACATACTGTGCTTACACGCTGTTGGATTAAGACTCTTTGATTTTTCTACGTATTCTTTATTATTTAGTTACTGCTTTCTATCAAAGAGCGAATAACTTTTTTTTGGAATTGTGAACTTGACTCTGCTTTTTAGGCTTGGACTCTGCGTTCCTGATTCACCCACGTTTATATCACGTGCTTTGATCAAGAAAGGGTGCCGTGGGGCTGAGCGTTGCACTCACACCCTGTTAAGTTAGCATGGGTTTATTAGACGCTTACACGCTATTTTTGCTTTCCTGCTCTACTTTGCACATGACAGGTACTTGTTATATTGTTTAGAGAAGGCTTTATATGAGAATAATTTGGTATGCTAGATTTGTAAACTGCCTCGCTAGTTTTGTGTGTATAGTGAGAGCATGGAACATCAAGGTTATCTTGAATACTGTGTCTGTGATTCAGAATGATCCTCGCACGTTCGAGCCATAATACATATGGAGCTGTGGCCACCTCTGATACTTGCGCGTTTCATAATCCATTGTGCAGGCAAAGTTACACACAGTTGGAGAACAATCGTATCTTGACAGTTTGTGGAGCACTGAATGTGATCCACTACTGCTGAGTACCAGAGGTATGGGTCTGCCCATGTAATCATATGAGACTTTCTGTAGTTATAAACTAATCTGCTAGGTAGGGAAGGTAAAATGTAGGTATATTTTAAATTTGTTTACCTTTAGCATTATAGGATGCTTTTTCCGTTTGTATTCCAAAGAATAGTAACAATGCTGACAACCTTGTTACTGATAATATGTTTGGTTGCATGTTCTAAGGTACTGTGCATGAGATTATGGCATTAGAAATAAACATTTCAAAGTTGCACGTGTCTTTATTTACATCTTGTTTTGGACTGTTGTAAGACTATATTGAAAGAGTGTTTTTGTTATCCACTTTACTTCATGTAATCTAAGTCGCATGTTCTGGGTTGACTAGTCATTGGTGTTTTTGTTCTAGGGCGAAGAACCAATGAGTCACTGATTGCTAGTTTGGTAGGGGGTTTGTGTAGTAAGGTGGGTTTTGGTACACCGTAATTCACTGAGGTCCTATGTCTTTATGCACAGTTCTGTGTATGAGCAGAATTCCTGGAACAGTAGTTACAACAAAAAGGCTTGATAAAGGGCTTGCACTTTGAATATGAATATAAAATAGAAGAATAGTTAATAATCACAGCTAAGGAATGCAGCAATTAGATGTGTGTATGTGTGGAAGATGTTTAGATTGAGTGGAAGATGAAAAACATGAAAAATAAGAAAGGTTGGAGAGACGCAAACTACCCACTGCATTGTCAGTGAAGTGGATCTTTGGATTTCCAGGTCATTACACAGATAGGGTGTTGGATTCCGCAGTGGGAGCAAGAGAAACTAGTACAACAACTAAGGAAGAAAACTAGTGCATAAAGTACACACAGTTGGGCAGATTTACAAGGTTGTGGGAAAGATGATGCAAAAGTGGCGCAAGGGGCTTGTAAACCTGCTGCAGTGTGTGGTAGAAAAGACGCAAGAAAGGTCGGAAGAGTGCCAATTACCCACTGCTATTCACGGATAGTAGTTACCAAGAAGGCTGAATAAAGGGCCTGCACTTTGAATTAGAATTTAAGAAGAATAATTGATAAGCTTAGGCAAGAAAGGTAGCAAGTAGGTGTGTGTATTTGTGGTTGTTGTGTTGATTGAGTGGAAGATGACTAAGGTGAAAAATTAGAGAGGTTGCAGAGATGCAAACTTTCCATTTCTATGTAAAGGAAGTGGGTGTTTAGTTTTCCAGTGCATATATATATATATATATTCACTGAAAAAACCATAGGTTTCAGGCACGTTATAGTTAAGAATTAGCATTTAAAAAACCTTAGAAATTCACTGAAAAAACCATAGGTTTCAGCCACGTTATAGTTAGGAATTAGCATTTAAAAAACCTTAGAAAATCACTGAAAAAACCATAGGTTTCACCCATGTTATAGTTAGCTGGACATTTCTCTCATATAAAACTATTGAAATTTCCCCGTTATAGTAGGTTCAGCTAACTATAACTTGCGCGCCCGCAATGCACTGCTGGTGATGTCACATATTACATCACTCATCACATGGTCAGTGACATCACTGATGACATCACTGATGACTTCTCAAATGACATCACTGATGACATCACTGATGAAATCATCCATGTGAAAGAGTGGCAGACCTCCTCTCACCCTAATATAACCTATAATACACACATTCAAACATAGGTACTAACATTTAAAAAAAATGGAAATACCAATACCAGTTACAACAACCTATTCAGTAATTCCAACATCTACATACACATCCACTCATCCACCAACAGTTATATATAGTCACTTAAACATGTACTCACTCATCATATGTACTCATACACCTATACATCCGGTTACACACCGATACTCATCCATACAGTGACTCACACACATACTCACACATGCAAATAAACTATCAAACATCCATTTGTTTGCATATACAGCTATGCACACACCACTACACTTAGTTTTACAGACACGTACACATAGTTACTCTCTTAAACAATCAGTTACACATAGTTACTCTCTTAAACAATCAGTTATAGAAACACATACCTATTTATACAGGAACTTTTTCAATCTGTCACTGTCATATATCCTTACTTATAGACATCAATACTCACATATACTAGTTTAAAACATATGTACTTTCTCATAAAGACACTATTGAGGCAGTCATACAGTTAGTAACACACCCATACACACATTCATCCACCCTTACAGTCCTGCACACATGCTGTCTTCAAAACACATACAAACAGTGAGTCAGTCATTCATGCATCTGTGCCCTAAGTAATACCCGCCACCAAACCATACAGACACTAATTCTGATACTCAAAAACCCAACTAGTAACCCATATAGACACTCGTGTAGCTACTCACCAACTCATGCAGCCACTTATACAGAAAGTGAGACACTGATACATATATTTACATATTTAAACATTATTCGCTAGTACGTGTATTCACTAAGATACACTTAATAAGTCAGTTATACAATGAAATTTACACAAAAAAAATCCATTTAGATACTTACTTGCCCATTTATTCTTCCATCGACCTTTAGATATACATATATAAAAATATTTATTTTTCAAATAGACACACATTCAATGTATGATGTCATCAGTGATGTCATCAGTGATGTCATTTGAGATGTCATCAGTGATGTCATCAGTGACGTCACTGACCATGTGATGAGTGATGTAATATGTGACGTCATCAGTAGTGCATTGCGGGCGCGCGAGTTATAGTTAGCTGAACTAAATATAACGGGGGAATTTAAATGGTTTTGTATGAGAGAAATGTCCAGCTAACTATAACATGGGTGAAACCTATGGTTTTTTCAGTGAATTTCCAAGGTTTTTTAAATGCTAATTCCCAACTATAACGTGGCTGAAACCTATGGTTTTTTCAGTGAATATATATATATATATATATATATATAAATATATATATATATATTTATATATATATATATATATATATATATATATATATATATATATATATATATATATATATATATATATATATATATATATATATATATATATATATATCACCTACTGGCGGTCGCCAGTAGGTATATATAGTTAGGATTTTTTCTCTATGGGATTTTTGAAAATTCTATGTCTAATAAGTTTGGCGTTTGTGGACGGAATTGGCTGAGATTTTCAGGAAAATGGAACAGCAGCCACTGAAAATTTGGGGGGGTTTCGTCAAGGGGGGGCCGAGAAAAAAGGGGGGTCCCAAAACGCGTTTTTTCCCATGTTAATTTCCATAGGGCGGTTGGCCTCACTTTTAGCCCGAACGGCTGAATGGATTTGCACGAAACGTGGCAAAATTGTAGGGACTGTTAGCCTGATGTGCCTTTGCTAGGTCTCAAGATATGTGCTCCAGTGGATTTTGAGAAATTAACGTTCAAAAAAAGATATATATCTGTAAGCGCGCTCCGGGTAGCGCCCCGGTTCGCGTACTTGACGCGTAACGGAACTTCGCGAAGCGAAGCTGATTGGCTCTCCGGTGTCTGTCAACATTCTAAACAGTCCGGAGCGGCCGCCATCTTGTCTCTCGGTAGGATTGAGAGACAGGAGGAGGCCAAAACAAAGGGGGAAATGACCATAAGGGGGCATAGTAGATCCTCCCTGACCCCCTAGGTTTGATGTGGAGGCTTTAAAAGGGCCCCACGGGGCAAAAAAAAATAAAAAATTTTCTTTGTTTTTGCGTGGGGAGCGCCCGGTACGCGCACCGGGAAGCGGTCCGAGGAGCGTACTATGAGGAAAAAAGAAAGACAGGGTATAAAAATTTGGCCAATTTTGTTATAAATGGAAGGTAGTTCTGAAAAGAACTGTTTTTTTATTCTTTTTATTTTTTTATTTTTTTATTAATTTTCTGAACAATTGTTTGATTTTTTTTGATTTTTGAAAACTATTTTGTGTTTTTTTAGTGTTTTTTTAGAGGAAATAACAAAAAAGCAGGGTTTGAACATGTCTCAACAGGAGCAAAAAAAAATAAAAAGGATTCATTGTTTTCTCATCTTGATGCATTTATGATTTTCTCCAGCTCGGTTAATCAAAGTAATACTCTTCTCTCTATAACAAATAGTTCCTCCACAATATATACAAACTATTTTGTAGTGTTCAAAAGGAGCTTGAATATTGTCTGGTCCGGCGAATGAGCTTTGTCCACTGGAGGTGCTGGGGATGACATTTGGGGGATTGGCAGCAAGATGGCTCTGCCTTGGTGTTTCTGGCAGGAACTGCCTTACTTGCTCTTCCTCCTCCTCCTCCTCTTCGTCCTCATTATCTTCCTCTCTACCAAAGTCCAGTGTTGGAGGTGGTCCTTTTGGTGGTGGTGGTGGTGGTTGCTGAGAAGCACCAGCTGCAGCTATTACAGAAGCCATTGTGAAAAATAGGTCTTGCTCTCTGGAAGTAGAAAGTAAGAATGAGGTAAAAACAAGGAGGGGTTTTCATCATTTGGGAAAAAAATAGTTCTAAACCAATGAAAAGTGTTATTTTTAGGTCACATGACCTAGCCTAACAACATTAGGAAACCAAAAGTGAAATGAACCAATGAAAAGTGTTATTAACAAGTCACATGACAAATCACATGACATGTTATGCTTACGGTACGCGCTCCGCGCCGCGCCCCGGATCGCTTCCGGGAAGCTGCGCTTCGCGCTCCGCTTCGCGGACCGGAGCGCTTCCGGGTGCGCTGAAGCGGCGCGTCATATGACGCATTACGCAACAACGCGATACTTCGCGATTACGCGATGCGTCACGATGTTGTTTTCGAACGTGGCAGTTGCGCAAACGGAACGTTTACCGGTTCGCGGACCAGGTCGCGGCAAGAAATTGAGCTAACGGGAAGCTACCCGGTTCGCGGACCGGAAGCGAAACAAAAAAATATATAAAAAAAATACATTAAAAAATTGTATTAAAAACATATAAAATATATATTTCGATTTAAAGAAGAATACATTTTAAAGCTTTTGATATTTGCTATTAAAAAACCATTGAAATTCACTGAAAAAACCATAGGTTATACACCATATATAGTTAGGAATTAGCATTTACAAAACCATGAAAATTCACTGAAAAAACCATAGGTTATAGACCATATATAGTTAGGAATTAGCATTTACAAAACCTTATTTTACTCACACAAAACCATTGAAATTCCATATATAGTTAGTTGCACTAACTATATATCGCGCACCCGCAATCCACTGCTGATGATGTCACATATTACATCATTCATGACATGGTCAGTGACATCACTGATGACATCACTGATGACATCTCAAATGACATCACTGATGACATCTCATTTGACATCTCAAATGACATCACTGATAACATCATCCAGTGACTGTGTGTTTCTGTAAAGTTTAAATATGTTTGATATATTGAAGAATGAGTGGATGTATAAGTGTCTGGATGAAGGATTTAGTAGGTGCGTGACTGACTGTATGAGTGAGTGAATAAATGTGTCGTACTAAATGCATGGGTTAGTGACTAAACTGTCTGAATGTGTGCATCAGTATGTCTGTTGTGATGTAAACTGCTGCATGTGTTGATCATTAGCTATACGAGAGGCTATATGTGTTATTGATTGGTTGCCCAAGTATTTGTATGGGAGATTGAGTTTGTGTGGGGGTGGCTGGGAGGTGTGTGACTCTGTGCATAGATGTGTGAGCAGTTGATTCACTAGGTGTATGAGTTCAAGAGTGCATGTGGAAACACCTGTATGGGCGGTTGACTGTGTGCATGAGTGTATTGGTGAGTGAATGGATATCTCAGTGCTACATGTCAAAGTAAGTACATATGTAAAACAAAGTACATGTGAGAGTTGGCATATATAAATAACTGTGCATGAGAGCTAGTGAATGTGTGAGTGGCTGTATGGATCATTGTGAACTTGTATCAGGGATTGTATAAGAGAGTAAATATGTGTTAGTATATGTTTGAATAAGTAAGGTGTGTATAACTGTATAGTTGAGGAAATGGAGGTGAGATTGTTTCTTTGCATGACTGACTAGGTGTGTGAGTAACTCCATGGATGAGTGACAGTGTGTGAGTGTCTGTATACACTGAGTGTATCTAAGGTTATATTAGAGTCTGAAGAGGTTTATCGTATTAGCACAAGAATGATGTCAAATGAGATGTCATCAGTGATGTCATCAGTGATGTCACTGACCATGTCATGAATGATGTAATATGTGACATGATCAGCAGTGGATTGCGGGTGCGCGATATATAGTTAGTGCAATTAACTATATATGGAATTTCAATGGTTTTGTGTGAGTAAAATAAGGTTTTGTAAATGCTAATTCCTAACTATATATGGTCTATAACCTATGGTTTTTTCAGTGAATATATATATATACACACACATATAGATATATATATATATATATATACACACACACACACACACACTTGTTGTAAAGTTTAATAAATGAATGCATGCCTTGGGGTACAAGGAGAGAAACAAAGATGTAAACAGAGGCGATTTTCAAAATTTAAATTATTTCCTATCGAGAAAGCAACAGATGGTTTAGATAAACAATTTGAATCTTAATATGCAAAGGTTTTCCATTGTATTCGTAAAAACTTTCTGAAGATGTTCACCTGTAGAAAGAATGTATTTCTCATAACACAAGAGGCATGTGCTCGGGAGCCAGGGCAACGTGTTTAGATGAGTGACTGCACCCTCCTCTTTTTTAGTGGACACCACATCCCTGTGAAACTCTTATGCACAGCTGCGTCAGCTGAAGATTGCTAGGCAACCAGATAGAATGTATGATGGAATTCTATCTATTTTGAATCATTAAAATTGGCTTCACATAAGCAGAGAGAAATGCTCTTACTGAAAAAAGCAATTCTTCATCTACATAATTTTAAACAGATAAACTCAACGAATATGAACAAAGTTCAGGAACTCGAGGAAAGAAGAGCATATAGAAAGCCTATTTCTCTTTTCATTTCCCAGTGGCGATAAGTCTTAAGCTTGAACTGTGAATGGAAATAAGATTTACACAAAATTACTATGGTCCATCCTGTCTTTCAGAGCATCAGTTTCTTGTGTGTACAAATAGTCTATTTGACGTAGGAAGGGAGTTTAATAACTTATGGAGTTTCATGCAGAAATTGGACTATTATGGTAAAAAATAGGGGAATTCCACATATGTATGTAAAATGTTGGGAAATATACGCAAAATTACGTGCAATTATAAAAGATGTGAATCTCTCATTTAGCGCTATCATTGCATCAATTTTTTATGCGAGGACATAGTTCTCTAAAAAATTAGTGCAGGAAAAAATAAATGTAGAACAACTGATCGCATTCTGGTTGTTCACATTGTTCCCGCACACCTGTGCTGGAATTTGCTAAAATGTAGGTGTAAATTTGTGGAATAATTGCATATTTGAAATTTTGCACAGGCCTAGTCAAAACATTATATTGAGTAATTTCTACCTTAGGACTATATTAAATGTGATGTGAACTTTGATCGCAGGCGGATACATTTTTGTGTCCACTTCAAAAATTGGTGTCAAAACGTTATGTTGACTGATTTACAGCTTTGAACTGCATTGAATTTGCAGTGAACATCATTTGGCAGCTGATTAACTTTTTAGTGCAATGCTGACAGGCTTAGCTACAGTCAAGGCCGTTAATATTGTGTCACTGAAAAACTTGGACTATAAGAATCGAGACGGTTTGTAAAATGATTTATAGACTTGGACTGTCTGAAATGTGATGTGAACTTCATTTGGCATTTTGCAGTGAATTTCTGACAATGGATACCTATAACAATGACTATTTTACTTGTGCTTCTGAAAAAATGCACTGACATTATGTTGACTGATTTATTGCATTTGGTTGTACTAAATTTAATGTCATCTTTGTATGAAATGTCTACAGCGCATTACAAATAATGAATATCTAAAGCTAAAACAATTACATTTGTGCTCCACTGTCCACACTCACCTGTCTTCAACACCCAAGCACCATATGGCAACTCATTGTTTTGTTGCACAATTATATATTGTTTTTGCAATTATTCACTCAATTGTTCAAGAAAATGTAGTACATGTGATCATGACTGATGTGGTGATCATCATTTTTGTTAATTCCAGATCAATGTTTGTGATGCCTACATTTAACACTATGGTTTATATTGTTATATTATTGTTCTTCAACTCTATCCTGGATTCTAACCTTTATTGAACGATACACAAATAAGGTTTAGCTTGTGGGTAGCTTATACCCCTCTTCAATCAACACCAGAACACATTTTAATTGTTATAGAATTGAAATTAATATACAACTGGGGATTCCTGCATTTTTCAAAGATCCCAAATTCAAACATCCTGCCAAACTCACATTCACTACTGATCCTAAAATTCCGTACACGACATTAAGTTGAATAAAATTGTTTATTGTACAACATTGCTAATGCCACATAATAGACCTACATATCTATTACACTAAAAGCGACCTTGCTTGCAGCCCTTGATAAAGAATATATTGCTCTCACTTTGTCCAGACGTCAAACAGAAATCATACAGTGTCTTAAGACCTTGTCCCAGAAAGTATTTTATAATCCAATGTAATAAGTTATATTAGAAATTGCTTGTTTGTCATTATCACTTCATTCATATTGTTGAGTAATATTATGTTCACAGCTCCATTGCTTCTTAATAATATGTCTGACAGACATACTCTTCTGAATGTAGGTTACCAGATACTAGAATGTCACTCCAATCGGCAGAACATGCCATCTGCCCCAGCTGTCTCACCATAACTACCCTCCTTTCTGTCCTAGCACAACGCTGGTAGTAAGACATGTGGACAGACACCAGTCAAAGTAACATCTGTATGTTAACTTGAGAATGGCAAACTGTTATTTTCATATGTATAAAGCAGAAGATGTAATTAACTAATAATTAAAATGTTTACATTTTCATAACCAAGTGGTAGACACATTTAGATCGTTAGTATAAAACGAGGTACGTAAATAGAGCTGCATAAGTCCACCAACAATTGGTTATTATCCATTATTTAATTAAGATTGCTATAGAGGTATATATGTAGAAATAGGGTAACAGCAAAATATAAGATAGTGTAATAGTAATTTACAGCAAATAGCCATTCCCAACACTTACATTTTCAATCCTCTCCATTATTTTTGTGTGTTCATGCTTTTATGCCTTTGATCAGATATGTTTACTTTTTTAACGACAAATACATTTGCCTCTAAAACTGTGCAGATGTGAGTATGAAACAAAATGCTGCAAACGACCAAATTCACAAGAATAACTTACGCTTTTTAGCAATTTACACTTTTATATCAGTTTACTACTTTTTGGCTCGCCACAAAACCTGAAGGTATTTTTACTCCAAAAGTGTAACTTATATGTCTCTAACAAATTGAAGGGCTTGGGGGTAGTGCACCTTTGAGCAATTTACACTTTTAATTAAGTGTACTGCTTTTTGTCTATTCTGAGGGTCTGAAGGTTAAAAAGGTAATTTTCACTTTTGGGTAAGTTTACACTTTAAGTAAGTTTACAACTTTTTGGCTCTTTGGAGGGCATGATTCACAAAGGTAACTTACATGTTTGAGTAATGTTACTACTTTCTAGTTTCCCAAAACTTGGAGTGTAAGTTATTACACTTAAAATAACTTTTTTTAAAACGTAACGGAAAACCCCATGGAAAATAACATTAAATTATTTCACATAACTACAAACATAAACAATATAAGGGATGGCTAGCCTGCCATGGTGACAGACGTGTAGTCTGCCAGCTCTGCATCGGCCTGCCATTACTCCTGCTGATTCCACCCTGTTGGGTGCCATTCCTCCTAGGCACTGTTGGGGCAGGACATTTGTAAGTGCTTTGGGGGGCATTCCTACCTGAATCCCCGTGATTGTCCACCGGCCATGAGCCTGCTGGCAGGGCCCATTTGATTTACTAGCGGCACAGACACGTAAAGCTGTCCACTGATTGTGTGCTCCTGCTGGGAAGCCAGGTGAAGAGCCCTGAGCTGTGGAGCACCGTTGACGCTGCTGTCAAATCAAGGTGATTGCGGCTCTGAGACTGACTTGGCGCTGACAGATTGCAGTCCTGTGTTGATGTGACTGCTCATCTGACTTCCCTTGCTTGTTGCCTTTCAGCAGCCGATGCCGCCCTGTGAGAGCTGTGATCCCCCTAGGCAGAGACACTTAGGCTGACTCCACAAGCCATGACCGAAGCTCGCATCAATGAGGATTGTTCCTTTCCTAGCAGCATGGGAAGATGCAGTTCTAATCTGAGGGCGAGCGCTTTCGAGAAGATTTTATAATCTACATTAACTAAGGATATGGGTCTATAATTCTTACAATAACGTAGATCCTTATCTACCTTTGGAATTAGACAGATCAAAGCTTTGGAAAAGGAGCCAGTAGAGTTATAGGACGTGATGAAGTGTGGGAGTAATACATGAGCGAAATGTGAGTAAAATTCCACTGTGAAGCCATCTGGGCATGAGACCTTATCTTTTTTAAGAGTTTTCAAAGCATTGATCAATTCTGTTTGTGTGAGGTCAACTTCCAAGTAAACCAAATCCAATTAAGGGTTAGTGTGTTTTTGAATGGTGGAAAAATATTTTGGTGTCTAGGTATTCCACAATGTAGCAGGTTCCTGTCAGTTCCCCACCATGGCCCAAATAGCTGTCTCTAAAATGGTTATGCTTCCAAGACTCCTTTATTTTTTTGTAAACATCCCAGTGAGAATCCTGGTGACCTGGTTTTTAGGGACTCAATGTACTTCTCCAGGAACTGCTTTGGTATGGCAGATGTCAGAGAGTTGCATTGGCTACCCTCCGCTCCCCCCTAGGGGTAGGATTGGGGGAACCTGAATTTTTGTTGTAATTCCTTGTGGCCCAACTCCAGTTGATCAGAGGGAACCCTGGGAGGGGTACTGTGTGACCCCTCCTGCCGAGTCAGCTGCAGATGGTCTTCCTCCTGTCCTTCCCACCCCCCTTTCCGGGTCACGATTATCCTTCTTTTTCCTGCTCATTCCTGTTTCTCCCTGGATACTACTTGCATTCGCCAATACAAGACTCGAACATTTATGGACACAGTTCTAGATCATTTGTAATACAGAATGTTTTCTTGTTATTGGTTTTTTATGGCATATTGTTCTCCTGTATATATCACCATATCCCTACTCCAGTGAGTTGTGAATGTTACCAAATGACTGGTGAGCCCCCAATTGCCTTGTTATTACCATGTATGCTCGGATGAGCCTCTCCTACTGGGGATTACTATGCCACATCCCACTGCCTTGACCAATGGTAGAAAGTGTACTGTGCTGTTGTGACTATTGAAATGCCAATAAACAGATATGTTAACAAATGTATAAGTAAATTACATATAGAGGCCCACAAAATCCAAGTGTACGTGACACTTTTAGAGTAAATATACCCTCGGATTTTGTGAATATTTAAAAAGTCATATATTTCCTCAAAAGTGTCAATTGCTCAAATGTGTTAGTTACCTCTGTGAATCAGGCACTATGTGTCAACTCCTGTTCTCTGTCCAAGAACAATATGCTAAAATATGTCATTAATTCAGGAGAACACATGGCTGAAAAGACTGTGGCAAAACCACTTTGCAAATATCATCATATTATTGCCTGTCTGCTTCATACCTTTAAGCATTATAACATGCTTTCTGGATCAAATATAAAGCATGCGGTACAGACTTGTAGTAACTGCGCCCTTGCTGGTGCAAATTATTTATTTTGCTCATGCAGACGGTATCAGGAGGCGCAGTAGAGTGATGCAAACACTTCCATACATGTTTCATGAGTAGCTTCCTTTGAGTGAAGCTTTTTAAAATTCCTTTTTAAAGAAACTGTCAGCTTTGATGATAAGGTAAAAACATGCTGGGGAAAGGAAGAAAGCAAACATGCAGGTACAGAAACACTTTACTTCAGCTTGAATGGAAGCTGTCAAACCTCATTTATATGATTTTGAAACTAATATATAATAGGCAAATGTGGTGGGGTAGGATGAATCTTGTGAGGTGAACTGAATTTATTATAGAATGTAAGCTGTATTAGAGGCCTTCCTCCATAAAGCGCGACGTTTTTACTGGCTACTTTTTTTTTAACTCTGCATTTCTAGTATTAGGAGTCCTTTCTTTTCTTGAGTTGTGCAAGAATGTTCTTGAGCAGCGAATATTTTATGACTATGACTGTGTGGGGCAATTTAAAATAATACTGCCATCACATACAATTGGAGAGACTGCATCAGTTAATTCAACTCTTATGACCGTACTTAAATGAAAGTATGTCCGAACCGAATACTAAATGTGTGTATATAAAATGGAGCAACACTTCTATAAATAAATTACGTCTTTCCCAGGCATTAAGTCTAACATAATACCCTCCTTTCCTCTACCTTGCCAATGTAGTGTTTAATAACTAATAACTGTTTCCAAAAGGCAGGCCTCCACACAGCACCATTTGTGAACAAGCCCAACATTAGTCATACTTTGATGAGAGTGGCCTTCTTCAATTTTCATGCAGCAAGACTTGAAGATAAAGTACCATAGTGTGGCTACCTTGCAAGCCTCATTACATACAGCAAGGCTATTTCCAGGGAAAAGGAACTTCCTATTGCAGAATGATTGATGGTGGCTAGAAGGAACTCCTGATGGTAGGAATACCCTGCCAATGGCAGCCTCTTCCAGTCACTAAAGCGGATGGGCCTGTACATTTGCATGTGGTAATTCCAGATGGTAATGGAGTCCTTTTACCCTCGACAACAGACCTAAATGCTGAACTGTCATTATTCATTTGGTGACAGAATGGTGCACACCCCCCCTTCAGTAGTCCACTTAGATGGTTGAAACCTGTGTGACGTAAGCAAAGAACCCCGTCCCTGTCATGCGCCTGACCAAATTTCTGAGTATGGTGAAAGAGGCTTTCTCCATCTGACAGGGCATCACAAGGCCTGCTGCTGTCAAGGAGAGACTTTTGGAGCTATCAATTCAACGTACAATAAGACATAATTGACAACTCAGGTAGAATAAGCATTGGGAAGGGCAACAGGTCTTGGCAATTATGAGCGATTGGGCTGCTAAGCAGAGACACGTCATATGTTAAAATGCTTTTGGGAATACGAGTGATGTATTTATTGTGGGTAGGACCCACTGGTGGCCTCATGAATACTACAGTTGTTTTTAAGCCAATGACTGACATGTTTGACAAAGCCACACCTGGTTAGTTTCCATTGGCTGCCAGAGGCTTTTTTCATTGGCTTCACATAGACCAGCCGTGAACACATTACGTGCCCGCTAATGATGGTTTCAGTTCCAGCTGATGCCAACCTACTTGCCATTTGCATGTTATATCTTTTTTCCGCAGCACCACTGCCTACCCATTTTTCTTGTCATTCTGCACCTTTATGTGAAGCAAGGACAGCAAAAGCATGCACTGGCAATCCAAATAGGGTTGGCTGATAACTTTAAGCATTTCTTCAGTGAATGTTGGGCTTATGTGCTCAAAATGGTCCACATTCCACCACACATCCACTGCATCACTCTTCCGTTTATTTCTGCAACCATACATCCCCTGACTCATTCTTGCATTCGCCCACCTCCCAATCCATAATACAAATTACACACTTTCCACAAGCATGTGTACGATAAATTAAAAGATTAAAAGCAGAAATTAGAAAAAAAGACCACCCCCTAAACAGTGACTCGAATGTACCTAAAATAGAAAATTCATTTAAACATATCATTGAGTGGTTTGTTTACAATGGAATTGTGCATGCTTTCATTTTTTTCAAAGTTCCATGGCCATGTGTAGAAGCAAAGTGTTGGCCGCCATGGAAGGGTTAACAATGATATGCTGTGGAAAATGTAATTCCAAGATGGCTGATGTAGAAGCAGTGACCATGCTGGATGTAGCGCCCTGCAAATGAATGAAGGACAAGTGAGCAGTTCGGTAGTATGGTCTGGGGAGCTTCCGTATGTGCTAAAAAGAAATATAAGGGAGCTTATCAAATTAGAAAATAGAAAACTAAAAGACAGCACCATCCACCCTGGCACTGCAGCACTCATTCTGTTTGGACCTAAGCGACTTCAACCACTACCACTAGTCCGTAAGTGCCACTCAACTGCTGTGGGTGGAAACATACCTATGCCATGGGATTTACAAAAGGAATAAAGGACATTTTTGAGAGGGGAAACATCCTTTACAACAGAACCGCTACAACGCGGTACCATTACGAAGCAGTTTTAAAAACGAAAGTCGTTACAACGACTTTTGCTGGAGGGCGCTCTAGGATAGGGGCAGCCGCGGGCCGTGGAGGGAGTTACAGTGGGGCAGGGAGGCGGGGAGGGGGAGGGGCAGGGTGGAGGGTGCTAAAAACAGGCATATGGATAATTGCAGGTAAGTACACAATTTAATTAATAAAACGAAATTCGTAGCGCGCACAGCATTGCTTTTTGCCATGCAGTGCGCGCTACAAATTTCTTTTTATTAATTAAATTGTGTACTTACCTGCAATGATCCATATGCCTGTTTTTAGCACCCTCCACACCGCCCCTCCCCCTCCCCGCCTCCCAGCCCCACCGTAACTCCCTCCACGGCCCGCGGCTGGATAGGGGATAGTATAATTTACTATCCAACACCTTCCCTACTATCCACGGGGACTGATGTTGGAATAGTAAATTTAACTATTCACTATCAGCGCCACCCCAATGCAAGTCGTTGTAACGACTTGCGTTGTTAAAACTGCGTTGTAAAGGGACGCGTTGTAACGGTACGCGTTGTACCGTCATATATCCTTTTGAGAGTGACATAACCCCTTTGGTGGGAGTGTGAGCCATCTTAACTATTAGCCCAAAGCAGGCAACATCATGTGCTTGTTTAAAATATGGCTATGGCATTCCCTCTGAAATGACATTGAATCTGGCTCCATATATGGCTATAATAAAACTGTTACCAAAAAAATGTACGCTTTATCTTTGCACTGTGGAAACTATTGACTTTCCAGTTACTAGAGACGTCTTTGATATATAGTGTCCTAAAACTACCAAAAAGCAGACATATATGCAGGGCAAAAACAAGACTTTGAAACTTTAATCTTTAGCTTAAGAGGGAATCACATTAACCTCTAGGCAATCGCTTGTGCTACAATTGGGTTGGAAGGTTGAAACATAGTTTGAAGGTCTGTTTCACAAATAGCTCTCTTTTGACCCAGGTCAAACATACCTATGACATACGTTGGTACAATGTTATTGACTTGCACACCTTTGGCGAATAGAACAAAACTCTTCTCCCACTAATAAAAATGTGGTGCTACCTTTGGAAATCAAGATCTTTTAACTTATTGGACAAGTCTTTGGAGGAACCTGTGCTAAAGTTGATGGTCAAGCTGACATCTGGCTTTCGTAGCAGAGCATCATTAATTTTTAACCATCAGCCAGACAGTCAGAAAATGTAACCTTAACATCTAGGCCACCAGCTGTGTACCTGTGTTAACCAATCCACCGGTGGAGTTAAATGGAGTTCTATAGGAGACTTCATGCCAACTTGTTTCCCATTGCCATAAAATAAGGTTATATTTTTCCAATGTAAAATCTATTGAATTTTCGATTTCTGACGATGTCCTTCAGAAACATTATGGTAAAAAAGAAATTCAAGTAGATACAAGAGAGCAGCTGCATCTGAGTCTTTAATCATAAAGATGAGAGTTACAGAGTTTATTAACAAGTCTACAAATGGCTTACTATTGAGCACCCAGAAAGCAAGTTTATGGTAAACGAGGACAAATTAAATTGAACTGCTAACAATGACATAACTCTTTGTCCTTTGGCAAACAATGTGCTTATCTTTGTAATGCAAAAATATACAATTCCCAGTTATTGGAAATGTTCTGGAACATGTTATGATCAAACAAAGCAACGAGTAGAACATGCCCAAGGTGGAGGCATGGCCATGAATCTTAATTCTTCAGGCAGATTGTCAGGGATTTTAACTCCTGCTCTGCAAGTGGCAATCTACTGAGCTGCCTGAAAACATTTCAATGTCATTCTATCCAAAAGTGGAATTAAAAGAGGTTACTTATGTGTCTGCAAACCAACTTGTCTCCCACGACCAAACAATGAGGTAATATTTTATCACCATTCTATTACAATTCTTCATGGTACATCATACCTTCAGACAGACCCATATTCTAGGAAACAAGAAGATCAACCCTTAAGGACTTATTATGAGTTTGGAAGTGAAAGAGTCGGACTGCCCGCTCCTCCACCGCCAATCCCACCTACAAACCGCCCATCAGAACTGGAGTTTTCTCCTGGCTCAAGGGCAGTTCTTTGGCATTCCCAAGTCTGTACCTATGAAATAGGCACTGCACTGGGAATGTCAAAGGCAGGCCCTGCCAGGGACTGCTGCAGTTCATGCCATCCAGGTACTGGGGTGCAGGCACACAGGAGGGCACATGTTGTGCCCCCTTGTGTGAATCCAAAATTACATGAGGTACCAGGGGGCCCTATAAGGTCCCATTCTTTCCTCACCACCATAGTTTTCAAGGTGGTTGCACTGCCTTGATAAGTTCTTCCTGTATCCACGGAGGCATCTCTTTCCAGGCGGTTCTCCCTACTGTGACTTCGCCCACACCTCGCCGCACCCGCTCTGCGGGTGCCGCATCGCACAGGAGTGCGAGGGGCTCTGACTTCCACACAGCAAGGCGGCTTGGGCGTGAGGCTCGGCGGGGCTGCGAGCGTGCGGGGGACTCCAACTACCAGGAGCCCCTGCCAGACCAGGAACCAGCATCCGGTCCGCTCTCCCTGCTGGCCCGCCCATCTGAGTGCTGTAAAGGCGCCCTGCACTTGACCTTTCTGGGACACCAGTTCTTCCTGTATCCACGGAGGCATCTCTTTCCAGGCGGTTCTCCCTACTGTGACTTCGCCCACACCTCGCCTCACCCACTCCGCGGGTGCCGCATCGCACAGGAGTGCGAGGGGCTCCGACTTCCACACAGCAAGGCGGCTTGGGCGTGAGGCTCGGCGGGGCTGCGAGTGTGCGGGGGACTCCAACTACCAGGAGCCCCTGCCAGACCGGGAACCAGCATCCGGTCCGCTCTCCCTGCTGGCCCGCCCCCCGCCCATCTGAGTGCTGTAAAGGCACCCTGCACTAGACCTTTCTGGGACACCAGTTCTTCCTGTATCCACGGAGGCATCTCTTTCCAGGCGGTTCTCCCTACTGTGACTTCGCCCACACCTCGCCGCACCCGCTCCGCGGGTGCCGCATCGCACAGGAGTGCGAGGGGCTCCGACTTCCACACAGCAAGGCGGCTTGGGCGTGAGGCTCGGCGGGGCTGCGAGCGTGCGGGGGACTCCAACTACCAGGAGCCCCTGCCAGACCAGGAACCAGCATCCGGTCCGCTCTCCCTGCTGGCCCGCCCCCCGCCCATCTGAGTGCTGTAAAGGCGCCCTGCACTTGACCTTTCTGGGACACCAGTTCTTCCTGTATCCACGGAGGCATCTCTTTCCAGGCGGTTCTCCCTACTGTGACTTCGCCCACACCTCGCCGCACCCACTCCGCGGGTGCCGCATCGCTAAGGAGTGCGAGGGGCTCTGACTTCCACACAGCAAGGCGGCTTGGGCGTGAGGCTCGGCGGGGCTGCGAGCGTGCGGGGGACTCCAACTACCAGGAGCCCCTGCCAGACCGGGAACCAGCATCCGGTCTGCTCTCCCTGCTGGCCCGCCCCCCGCCCATCTGAGTGCTGTAAAGGCACCCTGCACTTGACCTTTCTGGGACACCAGTTCTTCCTGTATCCACGGAGGCATCTCTTTCCAGGCGGTTCTCCCTACTGTGACTTCGCCCACACCTCGCCGCACCCGCTCCGCGGGTGCTGCATCGCACAGGAGTGCGAGGGGCTCCGACTTCCACACAGCAAGGCGGCTTGGGCGTGAGGCTCGGCGGGGCTGCGAGCGTGCGGGGGACTCCAACTACCAGGAGCCCCTGCCAGACCGGGAACCAGCATCCGGTCCGCTCTCCCTGCTGGCCCGCCCCCCGCCCATCTGAGTGCTGTAAAGGCGCCCTGCACTTGACCTTTCTGGGACACCAGTTCTTCCTGTATCCACGGAGGCATCTCTTTCCAGGCGGTTCTCCCTACTGTGACTTCGCCCACACCTCGCCGCACCCTCTCCGCGGGTGCCGCATCGCACAGGAGTGCGAGGGGCTCCGACTTCCACACAGCATGGTGGCTTGGGCGTGAGGCTCGGCGGGGCTGCGAGCGTGCGGGGGACTCCAACTACCAGGAGCCCCTGCCAGACCGGGAACCAGCATCCGGTCCGCTCTCCCTGCTGGCCCGACCCCCGCCCATCTGAGTGCTGTAAAGGCGCCCTGCACTTGACCTTTCTGGGACACCAGTTCTTCCTGTATCCACGGAGGCATCTCTTTCCAGGCGGTTCTCCCTACTGTGACTTCACCCACACCTCGCCGCACCCGCTCCGCGGGTGCCGCATCGCACAGGAGTGTGAGGGGCTCCGACTTCCACACAGCATGGTGGCTTGGGCGTGAGGCTCGGCGGGGCTGCGAGCGTGCGGGGGACTCCAACTACCAGGAGCCCCTGCCAGACCGGGAACCAGCATCCGGTCCGCTCTCCCTGCTGGCCCGCCCCCCGCCCAACACGCCACCCTATAACACATCTTTAAACTCCCGCAGCGCGGGACGCAGCTCGGGGCGAAGACCGGGCTAAGGGCGGGCCGTTTGAGGCAGTTAGAGGCAGGTAGAGACTGGACTGGGCCACCCTACTTGGTCCCACCGCTCTCCCTTACAGACACCACCGCTGATTATATTATTCTGTTTAATCATCATGTCAACCCGCGAGTTCAGAGATAGAGCGGCCAAGTCCAAACTGAAAAACGGCACTCTAGACGATTTTATTACCAGGACCCATACAGCGATTGATTCTGAGATCGCCAAAATGCAGCACAGGGTGTCTTTTGAACTAGACGCTGCAAGAAGACTCTCACAGGAGTTAACTGCAGCCAAAAGATCCTCCCTAGGGCCCATTGCCTGGGCTAAAACACCTGATCGCCCACCAGGACCCGACCCTATCTTAATCGTTACAATTGTAGACACTCACCAGCCACATATAGCCAATATACCTACATCGCAGGGGGGGTCTCCTTCAAAACCCACAAACTCATTACAATCCCAACCGGGAGAAATTCTTGGGCAGGAGAAGGAGGCTGAGGAGGGTCTATTGGCAACGGCGCAAAATCCCAAATTTACACCACCAAAAGGAGGGAATCCTGTTACCCCACAAAACGGTCCACTTAATAAAAGGAAGCGCAAAAATACTTCGGCATATTCAAGAAAAAAGGCCAAGATAGCGAAGGCCCAGTTAGTAACTAAGGCACCATCCCAGGTATTCCTAGATCCCCTCCTAGTGACCACCAACCAATCTCTTGAAACGAGATCAGAAGACATCCCTCCACAATTGGTAGTTACACATGAAAATGATAACCTCACAAAAGAAAGTGATACTATTGGGGTCCCACTTTGCACCATAAAAGGGAAGGATGTTGAGTTTTTAACAATTGTGTGGGAAACACTCAAAAAATTGCTCTCCCCCCTAGAAGCGAGACTTTCACATATTGAAACCCAGCTCCTGGAAACTGAAAAAAGCATCTTGAACTTGGCAACCATTAGTATACACAATAAAAAATCAACCTGTTCACATGAAACTTATACCACCACAGTACTATCTGATGCTATAATTCCAGTTGCTACTATTCCGGTGGCTCTCCCGAAGGCTAAGCCCTCGGAATCTACCAATGCCACCCCATTCCCTCCCGCTGTTGCACCCGCAGCTGTTACCACCACTGCTATCCCAAAAACCAAACCGATTCCAAAACCACGGTACAAGGTCAATACACACGTCCCCACTAACAGGGCACCGATGACCACCAACCAATTGGCGGTTGATAACTTACCATCAACTCCAGTCACGGCAGGCCAATCAGCACCACCTATGATAGATCAGTCAAACCCGAGGTATAATGGCTGTAACTTCAACCATCCCACAACCCAGAGAGTTAACACCAACAATACTCGCCCTAGGGGTTATGTAGACCTTCCCCCTGAGGTAAGATCCTATGTAGTGGTGCTGACAGGGGTCACAGAACTGACTTTTAACTAGCAGGAGGACTTTGCTTCATTAAAGAACAAAGTGATCCACTGGCTCAGTGTTAACAGGCCAATACCTAACCACCTAAGGAGTAAAATCCTTATGGTGCGTAGGGTGCCATGGGTAGGCACCACGCACAAGTCCGTCAGTGGCGATTGTGTGATTGTCTCCTTTGAGGATCCTAATACTGCTCATGCCATACATTCCTGGAATCACAACAGTACAAATTCACCAATAGCATCCAGACCCCTCCCTTATTTTTACCCACCCCATTCTTATTCGAACTTGGGAGGGAGTTGGAGAAGGATCCCGGAGAGGAAGGGTGGCTGGGGAAGGTTACCCAACCACTGGTCGGATACACATGGTGGCTGGAACGGGGTACCGACTTCCAATAGATATGGGTGCCTTGAGGAAGTGGATTGACGCCCACACTTGCCCACTACCATAGCCTCAGCACCCGCCTCATCAAGTTGCCCGATCCACCCTACGGGTCTTTCAGCTCCAACCATATTTAACCCACACCTGGGCCAACCGGTCTCTCCCCCATCACAAAATCAGTCGGAGGATTATAACCTCACTGAAGGGTTAGGCAGGCATGATGTCACAACATTAAAGTCAACTAAAATCAAAACCCCCAAACTAGTTATGAGTGACAAGGATAGCCCTTCTATTCAGACCTGCCCAAAATCAAAGTTGGTGCCATTAGACGCATCTCTCCCCATCCACCTAGGCGTACCTGCCCTACGCGAATGCTCTCTGCCATTAGCTACCACTGATAGACCGGAGGCTCTAGGAGTAATTTCCATACTCTCCTGGAATGTAGCCGGGCTAGCTAACAAAGTAGATTCACTTGAATGGGGGGAATTCATCGAGGGGTATGATATATGCCTATTTCAAGAGACGTGGGCCTGGGAAAAACATCCCCGTCCAGGCTTTGCCACCTTTGAGTCTCAGGCAAAATGGGGAGGAAAGGGCCGTCCATCAGGGGGTCTTTTGATCTGGGTTGGCTCCCATTTGGGCTGCAGGGCCACACACTTGGAAACCAACTCATTGGATTTCCAGTGTGTATCTCTGGAATGGCCAGGTGGAGGAAAAGTAACACTGATCAATATACATTCAAGAACGGTGGGGGTAGCAGCCACCTCGGGAACAGTCGAGGACCTAGCCCTGTTTCTTGACTCGCTCACTCTCTGTTCCCCAATAATTGTAGGTGGCGATTTCAACCATCAGTACGAACCCCTCCCTGACCACCTGGCGGGTATATTCACTGAAGAGGACGAACTATGGAACATCCCCACTTTGACCGACACACCGGTTAAGGCCTGGACCCCACTTGCTACCCAAATAACGTCCTTTACGCTCAGTCACTCGTTGAGGGCTTGCAATGGCCGAATAAAAGGGGACATTCCGCCAAAACATACCTTCAACAGATTTGGTCATGAGTCACGCATTGACTATATCATGGTCTCGGCCAGGGACTGGGAGAAAGTGAAAGATTTTGGAGTAATTCCCAGATCTGATAGTGACCATAATCCGCTTTCACTAAGATTTGAGCTACAGGGGTTATACACAACCAAGGTAGATGAAAATCCCGCATATCAGGTGGACCTCGAACTAGTCAGCAATAGACGCAGAATTAAATGGGCCAAATTGCTGGAAAATCCTAGCAACATCGGAAGACTGTATGCGCTAGTTGTCCCCGCCCTAGAAAAGGTTGAGCGTTGTACGCACCAATTAGCTAATGATCTAGAATCCCCTTCCCCAGGCAACTCCGAGGCAACTAACCCTTCACTTTGCAAGTCTGCACATCAGAGTGAGCTTGGGACCATTCACTCTGAGCTATGCGCCAACCTGGCAGAGGTGCTGAACCCGGTGGCCAGGCTTAAGAAGCCCAAACAGAAAAGAGTCACCTGGTTCAGCGCTCCCTGCAGGATGGCGAAAGCTGCATTACTGCAATCACTCAAAGCACGAGACACTCCAAGCGAAATCAAGGAAAAACGATTAGCCTACAAATCAGCCCTTCGTGCAGCCAAAGTAGATTGGGACGAGGAAAACTGGACTAAAATGACAGCTGCCCTTGCATCTCGAGACGCCCGGACCTTCTGGCAAATCGTTAAGCATGGCTCAGCTGAACCACTCGTAGCAGTAGAGGCCAATATAGCACCCTTTGTTTGGGAGGAACATTTCAAAAATCTCTATAAAACACACAGTAGTGACCCCCCGATGACCCCACCTGAAGATGCACTGCACTCATCCACTGAAAGTGTAGCCACCATGGATGGATTCAGTGTGGAGGAGGTCGCCATGGTAATCACGACCTTGGCCGCCGGAAAGGCGCCGGGCCTCGACAGGTTGCCAGGCGACCTCTACAAACACGAACCCAAGATCTGGGCTCCTTATCTCAGGGTGTTATTCAACTCAATCCTGAATGGCATGCCAATCCCTTTGACATGGCCGGGGGCAGAGATAGTCCCTATCTTTAAGAAGGGATCGCCTCTGCTACCGGCCAACTACAGGCCAATAAGCCTGATTGACGTGTCACAAAAACTTTTTGCCAAGCTGCTGCTAAACCGCCTGCTCGAGTGGATTAGGGATTGTAATATCTTTAGTCCCTTCCAAGCAAGATTTAGGGAGAAGGTTTCAACCATAGACCAGGTCTTTCGGCTTGTCCTCATTTACTGGAAAACGGTGCAGATGGAGGGTGGCAGCCTCTATACTGTATTCGTGGACCTGAGGGCGGCGTTCGACCTGGTCCCCCTGTCCAAGCTGTGGGAGGTGTTGGCTAATCTGGGGGTTCCTGAGGGACTGTTGAAAATGATAGTTCGCCTTCACAGCACCAACTTCGCACAGGTGAGATGTGGCAGGATGGGTGCACTGTCCGAGAGGTTCCCCGTTGGCAGGGGGGTAAGACAGGGTTGCGTGCTTGCACCGACCCTGTTTTGCCTCTATGTCAACGGGGTTATCTCCCATTTGGAGGGGATCTCCAATTCTGACGCTCCAAAGTTGGCAGCTGTAAGGGTGCCGGCCATTATGTTTGCTGACGACACCCTGCTGCTCTCAAAGTCCGCATCGGGTATCCAGCGTATCCTCGATGGCTTTGCGGACTTTTGTGAGGGCCATGGTTTAGAAATTAACACTCTCAAAACTAAATTCATGGTCCTCAATCCCCCACCGAAATTCCATCTCAGCCCCAGAATTGGACTAAGCAGGCTTGAGAGGGTAAAAACCTTTGAATATCTGGGCATTATGTTAAATGACAAATTATCCTGGAACACGCACCTCGAGAAAGCTCTCCTCAAACTGACCCAACACTCGGGGGGGCATCATGAGCCTTTTGGCGAATAATAAATCTTCGATTAGGCCTATTGGTCCCCCAATGCAGATTTACAAAACACAGGCTAAGGGGGCTGCCATGTATGGGTCCGAACTTTGGGGGCACGTAGGAACATCAGTCCTCTTGAAAGTGGAGAATAAATTCATCCGAAGGCTTGTAGGACTTCCATCTAGCACGCCACTAGTCCCCCTCAGGTTGGATCTGGGTCTGCGTCCGTTAGACGACGAATTGGCTTTTCGTCCGCTGGCTTACTGGCGCAGACTGTGGGCAACTCCAGAATTGGCTAGCTACAGACAGGGACTACAGGAGGTGCTTGCTATGCCGAATGCTGGAAGAATCCAATGGCTTAAATTTATTAAACTGGAATTGGAGGGTATGGGTCTTTCTAAAATGTGGTCTGACCCCTTGGCCACTTGCCAACTTATTCCCAAAAAGGTATTAGCCAAGGCATATCACGACAGCAAATCATTGTCGCTTTTCAACGAACTAAAACCTGGGTCATTGACAGATTCTTTTATGTCCTTCAAGGCCACCTATAACTTCGAACTAACTTTAGATAAAGTCCACCTTCCACTGCTCAGGAAATTATACTTGCAGTGGAGACATGGGTCCCTCCCTATTCAATCACTCACAAGCAAATGGAGCATGGATGCAACTAGTATTTGCCCAGCATGCAGATCCTCTGACGAATCTGAACTCCACATTCTCTTCTTTTGCCCTGTTTATCGAGAGATTGGCAATCAATGGATAGTCCCATTATGCAGTAACTTGGGATTTGTGAAGTGTTTGGCTGCTTTTAGAGTTTTGAAAACCAATCTGTCTGACTATATTGTGTTTGCGGTGGCTAAATACTTGGGTGCTATCTGGAGTATCAGAAGGAAATGCCTTAGGGATGGCAACTGATCCTGCTGTTTCTAAGACACGGCAGTGTAATTTGGGACTGTGCTATTGTTCGATTTCTTATATTTTATACTGTATAACCTTTTACAAAACAACAGTTTTAAAATGTATGTTTTATACGTCTTTTATGGTAAATTCTTACCGAAATAAAGATTTTTTTTTTTATTTGAATTGATAAGTGTGGTGAGTAGGAAACTCATAATATGCTTGGGGGCCTCAGCAGCCCCTCAAAACATATTGCAGCCTCAAGACCGCTGCACCACTGCCAGGGATCTCTTATCCCTGATAATTGTGGTGGTTCCCAGGGGGACCCAACCACCCTGGTTGTAATAGGGCGGTTGGGCTACCGCTGCCACTGCGGCTCCGTGAGTCTGGTGGTTTGTGAATCACCAGACTCGTAATAACCCCTTAGTCTTATATTGAGAGCAAGGGGCCTCAACCACTAGACCATAATAAGCTCTTGACTTAAGTTGGCCAAAACATACCTATGATATTGAATGGAATTGGGCACCATGGGTGAGGATAATAAAACTCTAACCCTAACTAGCCCATAGTGCAGGGTGTGTCGCAATTAAAAAGTTGGGCAAGTATTTTTAAGTTTTACATCCTGGTAGTGAAAATCTCACAATTTATTTTTCACTACTGTGAGGCCTACCTCTTCCACGGGAGAATATTTGGTTACCTTATTACATTAAATACGTGCTAAAATTTGTTTGGGAGCAAGTAAAAATGTCATGTTGGGTGTCTAAAGAGTTATAAATTAAAATGGCCTTTAATGATTAAGTTGGATATTAGGTTACAATTCTGAAAATGGCACCTTTGGAAAGCTGTACAAAAGGGGGTGGTGATGGACGGAGCATCTGAATCAAACAAACACTCACCCCCAGTCAAAAGATCTGGGTTCAATCCATCACCGTTCTTTAGCCCACTCTGCCACCCCAGTTCAGACATGGCTACATGCAAATCAGTCTGACCCTGTGCCTCATGGGAACAGTCCAGCCCGACCTGTCAAGCCATGCCTTCCCTGGACCGGCAACAAGCTTCCGAGGACCAGTTTCTGGCATTCCAGCCGTCTTCAGCCCGGCTTGCTGGAATCCAGTGGCAAAGTGAGCAAGGGACTCACGTCTGAGCACACCCTGCCACACTTATGGCGGCCAAAAGCGGTACAAAAGGGGGTGGTGATGGACCTTTAGAAAGCTGACATTTTCTTTTCCTTACCATATTGTGCCTTCTGCCAGTGGCCTGTATCACATGACTAGGTGTAGCTGGCAGTTGGCCTTTCCATATTCCTACAAGACAGCCACAGAATTAGGGGAGTGGGTATTGACAGGATGGGCCATCAGGCAGGATGGGGGAGGGGGCTGTGCACAGCCGCACATGCACTTCAAAGCAGCAGCCTCAGCTAACACAGATCGTACATCACCCTAGCCTTTTGGGCCACCACAAATCCTAGGACCAGGGCAGGGAGGCAGAAACTTCCAGACACATCTATGGGAGTTGGGGGAACTCCAGAAGTTTCTTTCAATTTAAAGCCGGCATCAGGTATAACATTAGGGCTCCCAGAACCACTCTTCAGTTCAATTCTGGACCTATGGAGGACTGCCCTGCTGCCTATGGCCTACAGTGTACTTCCCTGAAGCCTACCCTGCTGCACCAGGAGGACTGCCAGGAGGACTGCCCTGCTGCCTTACGTCAGCCTGGTGCCCTCAGAAGACTGCCCTGCTGTCTGCTTGAGATCTGCTTTTCTGCTTGAACACAGGACTTTCATAGTGACTCCAATGGCTAGTTGACTGGCCTTTTGATTAAAAACTCAGGGACAGACAATTATCCAACCATCTTAAACCTGACCCTTAAACTAACCTGAGTAAGTCTTGACTCTTCAAGCGATGCTTCTGTAGTCCTGATACCTTTGAAGAGATGCTAAAGGTGCCCGGATAGTGCAAACTTGGGACTTAGAACATTTTCAACCCAAAAGTGCTCTGAGAACCAAGAGGAGACAAAGACATACCTCCTTGCCAACCCAAACAAGGCGCATCGCCAGTCGGCCTGACTTTGCGGTAGTTTTCGCTATGTTTTTCTCTGCAGCAGCAAATCCTGTTGAGGTGCTCCTCACAGAAGTGGTATCCTGCCTCGTGGAGCTCTCGTTGAATACAGTCTACAGTTTTGTCCTGCTGAAAATGTTTGACTTCCAAAAAAAGAGACTAAATCCGAATGTAGAATTCTTCACCACGACTTTGTCCAGTGGCTCCCCAAATATGGCATCTCCTCCTCAGACACTGCTGGCTGCCTTGTCCCTCCGAAGTGTACCTTCTCAGACATACTTCTAAGTCAAAAGATAAGTGGAGACTGGCCACAATCTACTTCGCTTGGGTATCAATATTGCACTCCATTGCAGTAAGCCATAACTTTTGAATTTACCACTATGTATCACTTTCAAATTTTAAAGTTTATATCTCCAGTTCTATTGATTGGATTTTTGTTGTTGTTTTGGTGTCAAATAATTAATAACAATTTACTCGGTTTTTCTAAATTAGTGTGGAATTTTTCTTGTGTTGTGTTTTCACTTGATTGCTGTTTGAATGATAAATAAATACTTTACACATTGTCTCTAGGTTAGGCCTGACTATTTGTTTGCCAAGCTACCAGAGGGTTAAGCACTGGTTATTTTGAATACTGTATGTGGTTCACCCTTACAAGGATTGTGGTTATTGCTTGAGAAGGGCTCACACCCCCTCCAACCAACAACTCAATTTCTAACAGGCCCCATGCATTTCATCATTTTGAACTTCCATTTAGAGTGAGATTCAGTCATTGTAATTGGGTATCCTGGTTGTGGTGTTTAGTCATCATGTTTTACAGATCTGATGTGATAATCCTAGTAGGGTTCAGTAAATGGAATGCTTGTTAGTTTCGTTCAGAGCGGGCACATGCTTACATGTTCACATCAGCATATATCATGAATACGGGCATCTGTATGAGAAGATGGTCCACTGTTGCTCTACTGACTTGACTTGGCTCAGTAGGTGTCAATATAGGGCCCAGTGCTTTACTGTAGACTCTTATTGTGGTATTTTGGTGGATCCAATCATTTGTTCTTTTTTTGTGGGGCATCCTTGCTGCTGATTTGTAGCCCTATTTCTGTACCTGTAGATTTGGCCACTGCATGGCTGTCAGTGAGGTGCATATGACACCTGGCCACCAACGTTTTTGGGATACAATTTGAAATATGACACAGGTGATGAGGATTGCTGCATGGTTGATACCTTTCAGATGAAGTCGAGTTGAGAGGTAGATTGGTTTTATTCACATTGTTTAGGGGCTTATACATATATAGGATAGATAGTTCCCAGAGCCACAGCAGTGCTGTTTGGGAGACTTTTATCATCTGCATTCAGGGAGACTTTCAGGGTCCTATTTTGTTGCCACCTGGACTCTCTACCATTGTGCTTCTGTTGCAGTGGTGCTTGGCCACTGTTTACTTGAGGCTCACAATATAGTGTATAGACTAAGTCCCTGATTATAACATTATAAGTGCCGAAGAGGGTAGGTGCAGCGCATTACATTAAAAAAAAGAAAATTCCAACTCCTTATAGTTCAGTGAAATATAGCGCTTAGTCTGAGTTTTGGGGGACTACATTTATATTTTGTTTCTGCATATTAAAGTAAATATCATACATTTTTATCTTGTTAAATGCCAGAAGATGCTGAAATGTATTGACAAACAAACAATGCTCAGATAGGCACAGTGGGTGTGAATCTTATTTCACTGATTTCCACTCACATCTTTTTTTTCTCTCCTACTGCCCATTTCCATGACTTCTTAACCTCGTCCTAGCCTAGCCCTCTTTTACTCCTTACCATTTTTGATACCATTTTACACTTTTGTGCAGAAAGGTTTCAGAGACCAAATGCTAAGTAAAAGCTCTGATTAAAATCTTGATTTGATTACTCCCCCCTCATTAGATAATTTGTAACTACTTCATGAGGAGAATAATCACATATTTGATTGCAGTAATTACTTATCCAGCATTTGATAGAAGATTATTCTGATAAATGTATCCTACACTAGGTTACATCTTTCTGCGGCAGTCTCTGAGGTTAGTGGTATAGTGTATCTCTCCACACCCACCTGTAACTTTCATTACTCACACCCCCTCAAAGGAGTTACTATATGTCTTATGCAGCTGCTGAGTGAAGCAGCATGGGGAATCCTTTCACGTCCCAGTCTTTGTGACCCCACCAACTCAATGGTGTATTTCCAACCTGCAGGCTTGGGTCTGGACTAGGATCAGAAGTGAAACCAGCCTTCCTTCTGTCCAGGAGCCTTTATGTTAGATAATTTGAGTGGCCATTTTAACATGTTTTCTGTATGATCAAACTCCCAGCAATGTTCCCTATGAGAAGCAACTTTTACTTCCACCTCAATCTCAGAACGCACCCATGTCCCGGGCTGCACCTGGGATGCTGAGTCTACAGTTGCCACAGTTCAACACATGGCCTCACATGATGCATGTAACATGTGGAGCTTGTGTTCACCTCTTTACACACTGAGCCCTGTTCACAAAGTTAAGTTTGCACTTGTAGATCAGTTCACGCATAGATCCACTCCTGGTAAATCTTAATAACTAAACGTTTCTAAGTGGCGAAATAAATATAGATGCAGACTTAAGAATCTCCACCACCTCAATTGAGGGTATGGCGACTCATCAACTGAATACACATTTAAAAAGTGGCAATTACTAACCTTCCAACTGTTTATTTTGATCTCAAGCACCTGAGTGCAGATCTCCCTGTAGGAAAATATAAGAACATTTACCAACGCTTTTTTTATTCATGAAGATATAATTTTAATGTAAAATAAAAACAGAAAATATCTGTCTACAAACTACAGTAACCCAGGTCTACTTAACATAAAAGATACAGCACACGACCTCCTAAATGAATATTGTATTAAGTCATAATTTAATTGTACTTATTTATTTTTCAAATATATTTTTTTTATAACAATATTTAAAATCGCATGTTTATTTGGTAACAAACTTGACTGTAAGCTATACTTTTTTTATTTGGGTATTTGCTCGATTATTAAAACTAAATTAAAAAATGTAGTTTAATCTAGTTTAAACCTAAATGTATTATATTTAAAAAATAAATTGTAGCATTAATTATACAGAAAACTAAATAATTTCATTTGCCTTATTTGTTTTTGGGTGCTGTTTTTATAACCTGCTTCCATTGTTTCTGTGAGAGCATGTTGCAATAGCATTGGTTGGCCATTTGTGGTTCCGAATTCACTATATGGCTGGGCTGAAGTACATTGAAGCCTGTTTTGTTGGGCCACAGTAGATTTAGAATCATATTTTGTGAATAGCAATTATCTTACTCTAATGTTTTTGTGTTCTAAGGATTTATTGCTAATTATTTGGTGAAGCAGTACAGGAAATGAGGGCGAACCTCCCTGCAGCGATTATTGAGCTGATCCTGGGATCTAGACCGGCACTAGGGAAATACCCTGAGTTTGTTCTGGCATATTTGCAGACACTGGAACTCATTTAGCAACACCCACACATTACTTGCTTTACTTCACTACAAAAGTCTTATTTTTGATTCCACGTTGGCCCAACACAAGGGCCTTACTTGAAGTGCCAGCAGCCCTCCTTTTCTGGAGTCTCATCCTGGCTGAAAGCTCTGTGGAGCATAACACTTAGGGGCATACTGCCAAGGACTTATCACCGAGTTATCTGCACTTTAGCGCAGCAAAAGTGGTAAAAGAATTCTCTCCCCATTCTCAAGCTGGTGCAAACTGCAGATACCGCCAGTTTTCCAGCAAGAGCTTCCGCAAAAAACATTGCCACGGATGAGAGCGACAACTAACGCTAATGAAATGCAGAGTAGGCGTTCCTGTGAAAAAACACACAAAAACACCATTTCGCGATATTCCCAATGACCAGCCAGATCTGCGATACGATCCAAAAACAGGTGATAAGGCGCATTAGCATCAGGGATTTAACACCTGCCTTTTACTGGTGTAAAGCAGGATGACTACCTGCAGTATGAAAGGGAGCCCAGCCCAGAGCCACATCTGAAGATCAACACATGTCTTGGAGACACTGATCATGCAGCTCGCAGACCCAAGAGGTCCACAACACCCAGCTCCACCACCCCCATGCCCCCCGGACCCCTCCCGACCACCACCGAGGCAGCGCCGAACAGGACAGTGTACGTTCTGAAAACGGCATGGCCCCTCAGCCACACAGTAGCAGAATGTGGGGAGAGGTGGGAACCAAGGGCCTCATTTATGAGGCCTTGCGTCAGTTTTGCGCTTCCGATGCGTCACTTTTTGTGACGCATCGGCGGCGTAAAACATGCCTCCTGTTGCGCACTATTTACAAAGTTACACATCTAAGCAGATGCGTCACTTTGTAAACCCCTGCGCTACATTATTCCTGCGTCAGGTATAATGTATGCAGAGGGGGCGTTCCCCCGCAAAAAGCCTCGTAATAGTGACGCAGTGAAATTTATGAGATTTCACTGGGTCACTTTTAGGACGCTGTTGCCTCAAAATCTTGCGCCTGCCTCGCAGCAGGCGTAAGACTGACGCAAGCCCTTTCACATGGGGCTTTCCCCAGGTGAAAGGACGCATTGCGGGAGATGCGTCACTTTTGTGACACACCCCAGCAATGCGTGACTTTTGCGCTTACAGATACGTCAGAAATACTGACGTATCTGTAACTCCTTGCGACATGATGCGTCATACTGTAAATATGACGCATCATTGGTGTCGCAAGGAGGACGCAGTGAAAAGTGACGCATCGCTGTTTTCACGCAGCGATGCGTCACTTTTCATAAATGAGGCCCCTAGTATGTGTGAAGGAGGCAAGTCACCCATGAATAAGAATGCACACAATGCCAAGTGTGGTGGTGATGTGCTGGACAGACCTCAGTATGCAGAGCACAGACCTGTCCATGTGGATATATATTCCTGGTGTTTGTAGTGTTGTGGACAGTGGACGCAATCATGTTACCTCAGGCAGGGGAAGACCTCGGGCATGTAGCTGTGTCATCCTCCCCTGTAAGCGTAAGCTGAGTGGGCTGGTCTGGCGTAGGCCAGTCCAGCGTAAGAGTGAATAAGTAGGCCGGGGCTCTGGGCGTAGTTCACTTCCAAGATGGCCAACACGTCTGCCAGGGTGGCGCCCCTCACCCTGCCATGATGCCGCCGCCGTGACCGCTGGTCTCCTCAGTCGATCGCTGGCATCCGCAAAACAGGCCCCCAGTGAACCCAGCGACAAACACCGCAGAGTTATTGTCTGTGCTGGCTACTGACTTTGACCTACACTGTGGTCAGCAGGGCTTACAATTAAGATCGAGTCGCGATTGCAGATGACAAAGTCCGGTAGGCAACAGACATTGCTACCAGTGCAGCCTGCCCAGACCACGCATCATCGCAGGCTGCGCACCCCCGGAGCACCTCAGGTGCCACTAACTCTGTGCACCACAAGTCATTGCCACGTGGCCTTATTGTGGCAGAAATCAGCAGGCAAAAAACAATGCTACCAGTGCGGCCTGCCCGGACCACACATCATCGCAGGCTGCGCACCCACTGAGCACCTCAGGTGCCACTAACTCTGTGCACCACAAGTCACCGCCACTTGGCTGTGGGCCCCTGCTGACCTCTGCCTCCAGCCTACACTGCAGTCATTAGGGCTCACATACATCAAATCCATTCCTGACCTTCACGGACGATGCATCATCGCAGGCTGCACACCTGCTGAGTGCCACAGGTGCCACTGACTCTGTGCACCACAACTCACGGCCCCTTTATGATTGACTTACATGCTGTGGACTGCGGACGCAACAATCTCACCTCAGGCAGTGTGGAAGACCTGGGACGATGAAGATGAAGATGAGGCAGGTGTAACACACCCCACTGCAGCTGCAGCTGGAATATACCGAAGGAAAACACTCATTGACAATTTCTTCACATGAGCACGCTCAGCTCTGGTGCCCCTACCTCAGTGCACCACAAGCCATGCCCCTTCTTATTGAATATTGGGTGACCTCTGTACTTGCTCTGGCTACCTCCATGATGCTTCGCAGTTGTTTGTGTTATGCTGGTGTTTTCTGTTTCTGCTTTAATAGTGTTCAAGTTGTTGCCAGCACCAACCACTTCCTGAGGGCTGGCTCACACTCACACTCACCCCACACGCATCCAGCACAGGCGTCACTGGATATGTGATCCTGGTAAGAAATTGGGACCGGGCGCATATGCCCATAGCCAGTTCCACTATCTATGTGTCTGTGTGGTCATTATGAATGAATGATGGCCCGGGCCTTACCTCATTACATTGCGCTGTGGACAGCGGACACAACCACGTCACCTCAGGCAGTGGGTAAGAGCTTGGACATGCAGCTAAGTCCTCCCCCTCTGTAACCGACAATGTTGTAATGTATCATGCACCCGGAGGGCGGGCTCGCTCGAACAGAGTAATGAAGGAGCGCAAGACCGCTCGGAGTCCAGGATCATACATGCCAAGTGTTGTGTGTATCTGCATTGCCGCAGCATGAGCCAAACACCTAGCCACATTAGCAGCGCCAGTTCAGCCAGACATGTACTCTAAATCTGTGTCCGCCCTATCCTTACCATAGGCCTACACTCATGTGGCCCTCCACCTTCAACGGCCAACATCACAGTGTCAGGCTTGTGGAGATACGCAGACAGGCATGACAATACTGTGCCGTAGGAGTGCAAGCGATGCAATGGCGCAGTGCACATAGGTAAATGGGTTTGGTGGGAGGGAGGAGCAGCTGTGAGGCAACGTAACACACAGTGATGTCACATTATAGGAAATTCTGTTCTACATGACTATAAGAAGTGCCTTCCCAGTGTGTTCTTGTGGTTTGAGTGTCTGCCATTTATTGCAGTATTAGCCTTCTACTTGTATTGTGTACTCTTTTGTAAAATGCGCACGTCACTTTTCCTCTTGTAATGTATCATTTGCTACCTCTTGTATTTTGTTTGCTTTTGATACATGCACAATTGCCACCATTGCCTCATGTAACGTAACTTTTGTTCATGTGTTTTGAGTATCTGCCATTTAGTGCACTGACTCTGGGCAATAGCTTGCTTAATCTCCACAACGGCCCCTCGCGGTGGGATGCCTGGCTTTCACCTTGCGGATACCCTGCTGGGGTTATCTCACAGGGGAATACCAGGACGGGTTCCCTAAGCAAGCGCTTAGAAACCGCTTGGTGATTTGCGCTATATAAATTCCTGTACATTTACATTTACATTTACATTTATACCTCTACTTGTTCTTTGTACACTCGTGTAACATACACACATGTCACTTTTTTCCTCTAGTAACGTATCGTTTGCTACCTCTTGGATTTAGTTTGCTCTAGATACTTGCACAATTGTCACTATTGCCTCATGTAACGTAATGTTTGCTTTTGTAACATACTCACTTGTAATTTTCCCCTCATGTATCACTACTGTTCCTATTGTGAAAGTCTCTGTCACCTTTGGGTAAAGTCCGCGCTATATACAAATGCATAAAATAAAATAAAATAAATGAAATAAACATGCAAGATAGGTAAAAAATGAATCCCAAAGTCACACTCATCCCACCCCACCCCCAACAAGCCACTTCACATTTCATTAATGCAATCAGATTACAAACTTACATTAGGGAAGAAAGCTCTTTTGTCTGAACTATCAGGCGGAAGCACATCTGCACCTCCGACTTCAGAATTGAATGTGCCCGGCAACCCCTGACAGATACTATAGCAGCTGATGCCAACTCCCACACTACGCACAGCCAGACGAGAGACCAATGTATACACACCCCACACACAGGAGTCCTTGCTCGAAGGTATCTTGCATGGAATGGCCTTCACACTTACTCCCACAGCATCCCAGACGTATAACCAGTGCACACTAAAACAACTCATTGACCCAAGATGTGCCATTTCATTCACAGAACTGGTGAGGGTCAGAATAGTGCTGCTTAAACAAGAGCCACTAACGCAATGGCCGAACATCCCGGACACATGCACAACCCATGTCATGAGGAACTGTACCCTGCACGAATGCTGCATTTACTGGGGGCACTGCTATTGGCAGTGCTGCGGATCATTTACCACCTTTCCGACGTCTACTGCTTTCAGCCTGTGTTGCATTGTCGATCATGCATATTGAGTGATCCATGGATGTCTGCCTATCCAACAGGACAGTAGCTGAGCTGGATTACAACATGTGTGTGCACCCCCTTTTGGCCCATGACCAGGAGTGTCACTGTGATACCCGTTTATGGGATGCCTTGATATGTGGCATACATGCAGGCCGCTGGACCTGGGAGAATGCACAAATGCTTGTGTGCAGTGACCATATTGAGCAGCTCCCCTATTAGGCTGTAGTGCTAATTGGTGTAAGAGGGTTGACGCAGCCCATCTGTCCGGACCAGCTCATGGATCGCCTTGCCGTCCTGTTTGATGAGGTCGACAAAAACCTCATGTTGAAAATGTTAGCCTACAAAGCTGCAATCTCTTTCATTGGCAAGTAACTACGTACCTGCAGCTAAAACAGATTGGAGCACATTGCACATGTCCTGACACCTTGTTGCATCTTGGAGATCTAGTCACATATCCCATGATAACAGTGAAAGTGGCTGCATTCGCCTGGACTCCGAATACATGAGCGAACAACAACGCGGCTTAACACACACCTGTGAAAGGTGAGGCACTCCCCCGGAGTGGACAGCTGCGCTTGACAACGTTCCTCATTCTGACATACTGCTGCATTGGTCTGCATGTTGTGGCACTTATCTTGCCCATACTGACACGCATATATGCTAATAAAGTCTACGCACATCACTTGTATTCAACTGTGATGAGTGTTGATTTGAATGACAATGTGTGTCTCAATGCCTATCTGGGTTACAGCTATACATGTGCATTGATGGCATTACCCAGGGAGTACCTTTCTGTGGAATCACTGTCCCAAAATTCATCCATACTTGATTGATCATGGCCATGACACATCTGTGTAAATT
The DNA here is from genome assembly GCF_964261635.1 of Lissotriton helveticus. Taxonomy (NCBI): domain Eukaryota; kingdom Metazoa; phylum Chordata; class Amphibia; order Caudata; family Salamandridae; genus Lissotriton; species Lissotriton helveticus. Next base: position 1,407,786,848 of record NC_136069.1, on the reverse strand, counting down.
GAAATGTTTTATTCACATTCAGTGGAGTGTTGAAGGACCAGTACAGGGCCATGCAAACCCCACTTTACATTGTTGGCCTGTGGAGGGCCAGCCAGAGTTCTTTTGAGATTTACAAGTTCATAGGGAGTGGAAGACTACAGTCTGCAGTGTGATTGCTGTGTAATTGGTAACCAAATCAAATATGGCAGTCCATGTCGAGGTCCAAGGTGAGTGTCGCTCAGTGTATAGGGGACAGTGGGCGGTATTATTCCAGGGCATGATGCAGAGGGCAGAACCAAGTTGAACCCGGCTAAATGACGGAGATGAATGCTACCACTTCATTCTAGCCACAAAGCCAGATTAATCATCATCTTCGTCCTCTGATGTGTCAGGTGCCTCACATGCGGGTGGTGGTGTTTTTTCTGCATCAATGTGTGGCAGTGACACATCAGGGGACGGAGGTGGAAAATCTGCCGCACTGTGTGGCACTGACACTTCAGGAGGAGATATGTATGTAGTAGTAGCACCAGCATCTGTCCGTGTCAGGCCTTGTGGCAGCAATGCTATGACGAGGATCTGCAGGGCATGGAAGATCCCAGCTACATCTCGCTGGTGTGCAGCTGTGGCAAACATTCTTTCTGCCTACATCCGCTCCAAGCACTTCATCATTCTCCTTATGTGTCCCAACTCACGGATGACATCGCTGGGGCCACTCTGACTAGACAGTTATTCTTTCTTCAGAGTAATGACTCCAGCGATGTCACCCATGGCTTTTTGTAGAGCAAGGAGCAGACAGTGGGTGTACGTTAGGGACTGTGAGTGGTCCCTGATGAGACTTATACACCCACGTATGGCATCTAGTTTGGCTACCATGAGGTCGAACACAATCCACAGCTGGTGAGACATTTCCTCTAGGCACCCTAACATACAGCGTTGAAAGGCCATGTGTTGGTCGTGGGGGTCGGGGGAGACAGCCGTGGTGGTGGGTGCTTCCTGTTGTTTGGTCTTTGCAAGAGGAGGGGTCTCATGGATGCAGCTGGGCTGCTCTGCTCCTGGAGATGGGGTGCCAGCTCTGATTTGGCTGGCCCTTATCCCTTTGAGACGGTGTGCCTTTCACTTCCATGCTTATACAGTGCTGAGATGTTGCAGACTTACATAAATTGGGCTCTTGGTCGTAGTTGTGACTCTTGGGAATGGTTTGTCCGCAGGTGTGCTATACTTACTTCTGCATGTGTGCCATTGTGCCCATCTCCCCCGTCTCTCTAGTCCCTGGCTGTTACTCAACCTGTTGCTGTTGGCTCAGGTCATGTTGTGCAGTGTCCGGTCCCCCAACTCCTGCCACCTTCTCACCAATGATGATCACAGGCTGGTGTTCCGTGGGACTTGTTCTGGTTGTCCTCTGTACTTGCTCCGGCTACCTCCACGATGCTTCGCAGTTGTTTCGATCTTGTTTGTGGTTTTGGTTGCCGCTTTTATAGAAATTGTGTCCACCTGACTTGTGGGACTTGCAGGCTGGTGCTGCTTCAAATGGATTGTTATCGCAGTTGTGCCCATCTCAAGTTTTTTCACATTGAGGTTTAGATTTTTATCGTCGTCCAGGGACTTTTATCTCGGACATTTGACGCGTAATCGGGAAACTATTGTATGTTACCGCTGTGTTGAGAATACGACGTTGACACTGAGTTATTTCCTGCGATAAATGCCGATATGAACGATTGCGTTAACCGATTTTGGCGATGATTATCAAACGTTCTTGAGAATATACCCCTTAGATGTTCATACAGGAGAGGAAAACTAAGCATATATCTTGTTATCAATTCACAATTGCTTAAAATAAACCAGATTTTAGGGCATTTTTTTCTGTGTTCAACGCCTGTATGTAAGAAATATTCATATACTTTAAGAATGTCGGATGTAGCTGTGCAATAACAATTTAAATATTAATTATTAGTTTTTTAATTAAAATTCTTATTTAGCACCACTTGTCCAAATATAAGGTGTCAGAGTACTTCACATAATGAACACTTTACGCAGAAACAATTAATTCTACAAGAATGCAACTCAATGTACTGGAAATGTCACATAAAACAATGGGGATTACGAGGTGTAGGAGTCACAGAACATCCAAAGTGGTAGGCACTATATTTTAACAGTGCTTGACGCGGGGAAAAACAAAATCAGGATTTAAAAGGTAATGGTGGTTGTGATTGTCCTAATAAGACTTTATTACTACCCCAATGCCCTTTCGAACAAACTTAGAATAACTGAAGGTTGGGAAAAAGCAATAAGGTTCTAAACATGACTTTTTAATCAAAACTAATAGTGAGGTCCCTCAGTTAGCTTCACACCTCGAATGCATGGAACCAGGATGTTCCCTGGAGTAAGAGAGCACTCTATGAATGCCCATTACATCGCATAACTTGTGCCTTGTAATTTTCATGCATCTCCTTGATGACAGTTTATAGCTCACCCTGTTATATTAGAATGATTGCAATGTATGAACTGCAAGTAAAAATGGGTCTCTGTGACAAAAGCATAAATCGGCTAATCTATCTAAAGAAAATACAAATCTGTGGTTTGCATGCTACATGTTGTGCATTGTAGGAGGTATAATAGCCCTCTATGGCTCATTATAAGGCAAAACTGGGACTACACAAAACACTCTTTCTAGCAAATGCTTTAACCACCAGAGTTATCTTACCATTATAATTATTCTCTGAAAAGTGCTGAGGACACACAGATATCTGCAGAAGGTACCAACCCCTTTCAATATATTACAACTAGGGCTCCCGGTTTTATGGTATTTATTTTGTTGCCATTTCCGTCTGTATTTATCCACATTTATTTCTGGGGCATTTTATCTGTATTTATCCATATTTATTTTTCCCACAAGTAAAAGACGAAGCTGCAGCTAGTATTTTTCCACATTTATTTAAATTGACAATGCACACATGCACTAGTTTGGTATTGGTCAATACAATACATTCATCTGAAAACTTTGCCATTCGCAGAATGTCCCAAACACGCCTAAAAGTGCTATCAAAAGCCATTTGTCCCAGAGCCTTGCAGTTTCTGTCATCGGCACATAGTGCCACATCCTCTCCTACACTGAACACCATACTGCCCCACTGAGAGAAACTCACACTACCTTCAGCTACAACCCAATTGTGCCCCGCCATGAACACCTGGAAGCAACTCAATTCAAATTATGCACTAGACAAGAGTAATATGCTGCCTGAAAAAGCATGTCTGTCTGTGCCCAACGCTGCTTTCTAAATTATCATTTTTGAATTGGGAAAAATATCGGGATTTTTCCATACCCTAACTGGCACAGATTGCACAGTGAGTGTGGCTTGCACTTTACTGTTTCCTTATAATTCCCCCCAAAAATAAAAAATAACCATATATCCTCGTGCATCAAACCATTCTGCCGCTCATACCTTCACCATATCTCTCCATATAACTTCAATTTCCCTCCCAAACTCTCATCTTGTCCATCTTCTCATTGTACCAATAACTCTTTCACACCTCTACTATACCCCGTACTCCAGTCCTTTGATGGAAACCACAACTCCCACAATGCACTTACCAATGCCGTTCTGCTTTCTAGCTACCCTTGTGAATCAAACCCATTCCACCACTCGTTCCCCCCTCTTCTCTTTCCAAGTCACTGACATCTGAATATAAATCTCACATCTTACCTTTATCCTGATAATCCTTAATGAGTTTGCCATCTCCTCAATCCAATCCAAACTGACACTATCGTGCCCCTATCATCTCTCCCCGTGTGCCTCCAATCTGTATGCCAAACTCCCATCTACCCCATCTATCAGTTCTGTAAAATGAATTACCTCATTGAAATCACTATCAGCAACATAACCGCCTCGTGTCCATTTCTTCGAGTTATTGACCATCATGCAGCATCACAACCATCCGCATTTGCACCTGTTTTAAACCACATTCACATATACATGTGCCCAATCACTCTACGTGCTCCCAAACCCCGTGACTCATTACCTCGCTGCTATACCTCGGTTATCCAATCATGTGTCAGAAACCTCAACACGTGCGATGCTCTTCCCACTAACAGTTCGTTTTCTGATGAACTATAACAAAAATTGTGATAAAAACGTGCTCGCGAATCCCACTTGACCCCTCCCCAGAAACTCACGATGCATCCAAACTACATAATTAGTAAAAAAAATGACATGGATTATAAAACAACATGAATGCTTGTTTCGTTCCTCGAAAAGTGAAAACATCTAAAACAAAATATATGACTAAAAATATGACATGACAACAACATCACACACAGTTCAACTAGTCTTGTATCAGCCACAGCCCTTAAGATGTCATATAGACACTTGTAACTGCAGAGAGTTCAATCCAACTCTTCACTGTCTCTGTAGTGTTCTGTTAATCTTGACTGAAATAATATGTTAATCTTGACTGAAATAACACCTGTGAAATTCTTCAACGGGGTGCAAACCTCCTTCAGGATGGAGAAATTGCTAAGCATGAAACATTGTTGAGGATGCACTCCTTCCCTTAAATTAATTCAGTAGTCCGGGCTGACACACAGTTTTTGTGCTGCCAGCCGCATGAGTACTTCACAGGTCTTTAAAAGACCATTCACTTGTTAACGAGGCTTTGTTGTAAATACTGATAACGCCAGAGCCGATACTTACTCTGTGGTGAGCAATCACCATACCATCCTGTTTGGCAACTCTCTGCTGGAGCATGGCAGCCCCGCAAAATGTGCTAGTATTTTTCCGTATATACATATAAATACAGACGAAGGAAAACTTGTTTTCCGTCTGTATTCATATGTAAAAATCCGTTTAAATGGAAAACCGGGAGCCCTAATTACAACTCAGCCTGTCTGTGACCTATTGAGTAAAGCAGAACAGATGTATTGGAATGTTTGCCCTAAGTTAACAATCAGATGCTACATTTTATGAATACATACTTCATGACTCCCAACCCACTTTCTACTGCTCCACATTTAACCCCAATTTATGGGATCGCAGGACCATTGTGGCAATTTATGAGGAAAAATATTTCCTCTCCTACTCCTTGGCACTCTGTATAGTTATCTAAGTTTGGTGCATTCAGTTCTTAAGTCAGGTTTACCAAGCCACGCAAAGCCACCTTGCATGGCCTGCATGGCTTGGTAAATCTGAAGTAATGCAAGGCAGTTCACGTTGCTGCCTTTTATTTACTCTGTGCCTAGAAGGCATACATGGTTGAGAGCAGTGCTTACTTTGAGCTGATGCTTGCCAGTGGGAGGCACCAGCACGTGTTTTTAGGGACCAGCACTTGTTTCTCCTCACCAGAAATTTCTCAAGACCAACAGAGGGAAAATCAAACTAAACAGAAAGACTGAGGAAGAGAAATACAGAAAATAAATTGCCACAGGACAAAGCAGAAATCTGTAAGAATGAGATAATGGGGCAGAGAGTGCCTGGAAGTGAATTAAAGAGGCCTAGGTGGATTCAGGACTGCTCACCCTTGGTATTCAGCAAGTTGATATTTTTTAGTGTAAGCCACATTTGTCTGAGTGGCACTTTGAGCACAAGCATTTATTATTTTGCAAATAAAGCACTGGTGGAGAGTGGGTGTTCTCATGCATTGACCCATTTAACTTGGCACATTCCCAAAACAGGCGGACCTGGGAGAAATAGATTTACCCTCAGCTGCAGCACAATTAGAAAGAGGAAAATGCCTTTAAGAATTATTTTTGTTTTGGAAAGTGTCCCTTCGTGCACAAAAACAATCCTGCCTGTTCGCATCATGGCCCAAGGGGGCCTGCATTTGTGCTTAGCAGCCACAAGGGCACCAGTGCAGAAAGAGTGCAGGAATGCACCATACGTTAGTAAATATGGCGCATTTCTGCTCTTTCCATTTGATGAAGCTCAGCAAGTTGCCTTGCTGCTTTGCACTGCATCAAATATTGATGAATCTGGCCCACATTGTATAAGTGCTTTGCAAGGTACAGAAGACAGCATGGATTTGTGCTTGCGGCAGGTAATGTTTGCAGGTAATGTTTGTTTTAATATCAGGACGTTGACAGTAAAGATCAGCTCAGCTGGCCATAACGAAGGCCCACAAACTGCCAAAAACTTGCCAACATTCTTACCTGTCAGGATAACCCTTCTGGCACTGTCTGATTGACCTATAGATCAATCCGACACCGGATGAAACCGACAGAGACACCTCACGGACTTCAAAAATGCAACACTGCAAAATTGAGCCTAAGGCAAAACACCGAGCCCTGGGCAGCTTAAAAATATATATGAATGTGTTTAATCTAGATACAGTCTATTCACCGGTCAGTGTACCTTTTTTTTTTTTACACGTTTTACTTGCATCCACCTGTAGTTGCAATGCGGAGTGATCTGTGTGATATACACTAGACTCACCCGTACCGGGCATTGGCGTTGCCTCGTGAGGCTGGAAGGGTGAGAACCAGTTTTGTCATGGTGGCAGCTGGTTGTGTTACTGAGGGCCTGTTTTCCAGCAGTGCTGCACTATCGGCCCCCAGTAACGAAAGCAGCAAGCAAGTGTTTCCAACTTCCCGGGGACAGGCATGGCTTTCCCAGAGGCTGGCCTGAGAAAATTGCCAGGGCTGCTTTGGGTTCCCAGTCCGACCATGGGCTAAGCAACAGAGCTATATGCTCGTAGCTCCCCTCCGAAGTGAAATGGCTTCCGACAGGTTTATGTGTGTCCTGCGAAAGCTCATGTCATCAATAGTTCAACTAGGATTGGCAAAGGCAGTAGTTCTAATATTTGAAAACACAAGCCAAACCTATAGGCTTTTCCGGTTCTTATTTTTGATCTGACTGCTGTTTGCACACTGTTCCAATTACTGATTAATAATTTCATAGCACAGTGGTATTTCTCAATTTTCTATGTTTTCTCTTTATATATATATATATATGTATATATATATATAAAAAATAATAGTTATGTAATGAGAAGCCTGACTTCAGGCAGTTTCAGCTTTTTTTATTGCACCATGGCATGCTATGTCGAGTTATGAATCTTCATTATTGAAGTATGAGAACAATTAATTTGTATTCCCTTCATATTTTTTTTTGCATTTTCAGCAGGGATGTATACTTTGATCCAACATATTAACATGGCACATCTACAGGAAAGATGCAGATATATCTGCCTTCATAAAATATTTAAATATATTTCTGTAGTAGGGGATCTCTGTGTATAGTCATAATCTAGTGAATAGTCCCGCCCATGTGCGTGGACCCCGGAGCAATCAAAAATAATCTCTTAAATTGTCAAACCATGCGGAACTGCATCGACACTTAAGAGAGAATTTAAAGACAGATAATGCAGCCTATATCCACAGTCTACACTGTCCAGTACTTCAACTAGAAATTCCACCAAAATCCACAAACAGCACAGCCTGTCCAGGGTTTTCCAAGAGAAAAACCTTGCCTTTAACAGCAAAACCCTCTGGAATGAAGAAGTGGACAGACAAGCCCCATAGGCTGCCATTTTGTGGCTCAGAACAGGATACTGTGCCTTTAAGAGAACTTTTCAGAAGTCTCACAGTATCCCAGAATGCACTGCAGGTCCCTTTTACTTTCAGTTCTTTTTTCCGGCTCCTGCAAGCAGGACCCAGGAGCATTGAGCTCTCCCTTTTCAAGGGTTTATTTGGTGATTTTTCACTGTTTTCAAGTTTTTTGAGTACTTTTCTTGAAGTACTTGGAGCTTTTCTTCCTTGTGTGTATTTTGGTGCACTTCTTTATTGTCATTATGCCTGCATTATTCGATAAATGCCCAGAGTGCTCCAGGAAGAAGGCCAAGTCAGACCCACACGAGGTGTGTATCATCTGCCTTCCTACATCCCATGTCCCAGAGGAGTGTGACATTTGTCAGGGTTTCTCTAGCAAGACCCTGAGGGATAGAATGAAGATCAGGCTTCAGAGCCTCGTAGACAGAAGACTGAAGGCACAAGGTGGGTCTGGGGGGGGCTCCCCAGGGGCAGGAACACCAGCAAACGTCCCCATTCTCCGTCTGCATCGATTGCACCGACCACGGCGTCGAGAGGGATGACTGCAGTCTGTTCCCCGTCTCCCCAGGGCTCTAGGTGGAAGCGACTTCGACGTTCGGCATTGAGGGCACTGAACAGACCGCCGTCGAGGTCTCCGGTGACGATTTCGTCATCGTCCTCGTCGTCGGCGGCGGCGAGTAATCGACATCGAGAGGTGACCCACGTCGGCGCTCGCCGTCGAGGCGACACCGCTGTTCGCCGACGTCGAAGAGGAGACGATCGTTGTTGAGGGGATCCTTGACGTTGAGGAGAAGATCGCCGTCAAGGCGAAGGTCGCCGTCGAGGCGCAGGAGATCGCCGTTGAGGCATAGGAGGTCGCCGTCGAGGCAAAGAAGGTCGCCGTCGAGGCGAAGGCATTCGCCGTCGAGGGAGAGGCGTTCGCCATCGAGGAGAAGATGCTCGCCATCGAGGGGCCGACGCTCGCCGTCGAGGGCCGTTCTTCGAAGCCAAGAAGGCGCAGAAGGAGTTCTGGCGCCAGGAGTCAGTCTAGGAGGCGCCAAGTGCCTATGGGAGACTCTCCAACGTCAAAGCCTAGAAAGGAGGGTGGGTCACCGGGCTCGGTGTACTCCATAGTGTATACCCCTTCTAGGCAGAAGTCGGTTACGCCTCCTCCGCCTCCTCCATTACCGAGAGGGCCTCCTCCGTGGGCTCCCACCCCGCCTCCACTTCCACCACTTCCGCCACAACCTCTACCTCAACCTCAACCTCAGCTGCCGGCTGACGAGCCTCCTCCGATTCCTCAGAGAACGGCTTCACTGCCACGATATCCGACTCCTCCTAAGGGGACCCCTCGGCCGAGGGCCCCAGCCAAGCCAAAGTCACCCGCCCCGGTGGAACCGGCGGAGCGACCTAAGCCAAGGAGGTCGCGATCGCGCTACGGACGGAGGGGGAGATCGCAAAGTCATCACAGGTCTTCCACGCGGTCAAGACGGCGCCACAGGAGGCGCGGATCTCGGTCCCGCACGGACTCTTCCAGGACCAGGACCTATTCACCGACTTTGTCGGAGTCCCCTGGGACGAGAGTGTCCCCGGTGGACGACATCAGCACATTCCAGGATGTTCTCCTGCGGGGTGCAGCAAAGTTGGGTATCACGGTGACAGCTCCAACACCCACGACGTCCGTGATTTTTGAGACACTTCATAACAAGGATTTGGCTCGCCCTTTACTACCTCTGGTACCGGGATTGGTAGTGCCAGCGGAGGAGCTGTTCCTCACACCAGCAGTGACGAAGGCCGCTCCCTCCCGGCTCCTTAAAAAGTACAGGGCCCCGGATTCTGACCCGGCTTTTCTGCGGATGGATCCGATTCCGGACTCTGTTATTGTGACGGCGGCCAGGAAACAACATGCTACCTCCCCGTCGTCTACTGTACCTCCTGACAAGGAGAGCCGATGGATCGACTCAGCTGGCAGGAAGACCTGTGGGATGGCATCTACGGCTATGAAGGCGTCTAGCGATGCTGCTCTGCTAGGGCGGTATGATCGTGGCCTGTGGGAGTCCCTACAGCAGTTCACGGAACTCCTGCCCCGAGAGAAGAAGGTGGATTTTCAGGAGATCCTGAAGGAGGGGATGCTGGTGTCGAACCAGGTCATCAGCGCGGCTGCTGATGTGTCCCTTTTGGCGGCACATGGGTAATGCCATGGGATCAACCAACGGCGCCATGCTTGGCTTAGGCTCACATCACTCAAGCCGGAAGCTCAGCAGCGGGTGGCCAATCTGCCTTTCTCGGGGGAAACTCTGTTCGGCAAGCATGCGGACGATGAGATGGCCCGCATGAAAGCGGAGGCCAAGACCCTGACGGCTGTTGGATTGGAGAAGCCCAAAGAGAAGAAGTCCTACCGCCCGTTCCAGAGGCGGTTCGGGGCACAGGGCACAGGGCGAGGGCAGGCTTCGGGACAGCAGCAACAACAGCAACAGCAGTTCCGGAGGTCCTTCCAGAAGCGTCAGAAGGGTAGAGATGGCCAGCAGTCCGCTAATGCAAACAAGGGCCCGGCTGGGTCTCGACCCTGAGCAGCTACTTCCCCTACATCCATTACCCACTCCGGTGGGGGGAAGCGTTCAATGTTTCCTGGCAGAGTGGAGAAAAATTACCCAGGACAAGTGGGTGCTGTATATTGTTTGCAAACGATACAGTCTTCGTTTCACCCGCCCGCCTCCAGCGATTCCTCCGGTCAGCTCGCAGTCTCAACTGCGAGAGCTCCAGGCGGAGGCTGATATCCTGTTAAGGAAAAGGGTGATAGAAGACGTACCTCTGTCTCAAAGAGGAAGAGGTCTGTACTCCCGGTTCTTTCTGGTTTGCAAGAAGGACAAGAACGAGTTCAGGCCCAGTCTGGATTTGCGGCAAGCAAACAAGTGGGTTCGCAGAGAGAAGTTTCGCATGCTGTCGTTGCATCAGATTTATCCTCAGCTGCAACGGGGAGACTGGCTATGTGCTATAGACCTATAGGATGCGTACTTCCATGTGCCCATTGCACACAAACACAGGAAGTTCCTGCGATTCCAAGTCGGCGCCAATCACTATCAATACACAGTATTGCCATTCGGGCTGAAGTCTGCGCCCAGAACATTCTCGAAGTGCATGGCAGTGGTAGCGGCACACCTGAGGAAGAACAAGGTGTTTGTCTGGATGTATGATATTACAACGCATGCTTTTACCACGCATACCTTTACAACGCGGTATTTACAATGCATGCCTTTACAACGCATAGCGCTTTGGGGTGCTGGATAGTGAATAGTTTAATTTACTATTCCTACTCCAGTCCCCGTGGATAGTAGGGAAGGTGTTGGATAGTAAATTAAATCTATTCCCTATCCTAGAGCGCCCCCCAGCGCAATGCGTTGTAATGGTTTGCGTTGTAAAAGTTGCATCGTAAAGGCACTGCGTGGTAAAAGTTGCGTTGTAAAGGATGTTTCCCGTTTGTCTACCCGTACCTGGATGATTGGTTGATCAAGGCCTCCTCCTTCTCGGAAGCTCAACTGCACTTCCAGAAGACGAGCGTTCTCTTGAACAAGTTGGGGTTGCACATCAACATGTTCAAGTCTGTCCCGACTCCGGTCCAGTGCATACAGTACTTGGGAGCCTCCATCGATACGCTGTCAGCAAGCGTGTCTCCTTTGGAGGAGAGACGATTATCACTCCTTCGGAAGGCTCAGGCTCTTATGACCGCTCCATCTACAACAGAGAGGACGGTGTCTTCTCTACTGGGGTCGATGGCCTCTTGTATCTTCCTCACGCCACATGCACAGCTGCACATGAGACCATTGCAGAAGTGCTTGGAGGATCAGTGGGATCAGGGGAAAGGATCTTGGGACGACAGGATACAACTGTCTCTGCATGCTCTTCGGTCTCTGAAGTGGTGGTGTTCAGCGGAGAATCTCCTCAGAGGGGTTCCCTTCCACAAGGACATTCCCACACAGACTATCATGACGGATGCGTCTCTCCACGGCTGGGGGCGCACTCCGGAGACTTACAGATTCAGGGAACGTGGTCCCCGATGGAGTCCACCTACCACATCAATTTCCTGGTACTCAGAGCTGTTCACTTGGCACTGAAGGCCTTTCATCTGTCCTTCCGAACCAACTCTCTGCTTGTATAGACGGACAATACGGCCACGATGTATTACCTCAACAAGCAGGGGGTGTCGAGATCGCGCACTCTGTCGCAGGAGGCGCAGGCGATCTGGCACTGGCTTCTAGCCAGAGGACTGACGATAACGGCTACCCATCTACCAGGTGTGCAGAATGTTCAGGCAGACACACTGAGCAGACTGATTCAGGAAAACCACGAATGGGTCATAAACGACGAAGTACTAGGAGAAGTCTTCGCAAGGTGGGGGACTCCAGACGTAGATCTGTTCGCCACTGCCGAAAACAGCAAATGCCGTGACTTCGCCTCCAGGTACTACCAGCCGGGGACGCTGGGGAATGCGTTATGGATCAACTGGTCAAACAGCTTTCTGTACGCTTTTCCACCCATTCCCCTGATTCCGGTGGTGCTCATCAAACTTTCCCAGTCCAGGGCGCGGATGATTCTGATTGCCCCGGAATGGCCCAGACAGTGGTGGTTCACGGACCTGCTTCACCGGTCTCTCCTTCCTCACATACGGCTGCCATGCAGGCCGGACCTTCTCACGAAGTTCGGGTGGGGCAGATGTTGCACCCCAACCTCTCGTCTTTGAGTTTGGCGGCATGGCTCCTGAGATAGTGCAATATGGCCATCTGAATCGCCAGAAGATTGCATGGACATACTGAAGGAGGCTAAGCGACCTTCAACTAGGACTTCTTATGCTTATAAGTGGAAGAGGTTTTGCATCTGGTGCAAGTCCAAGATCTATGACCCAACGACATGTAAGGAAGATGTCATCCTTCCGTATCTTCTACATCTGGCGCAGTCTGGCCTTAATGTCCATTCCATTAAGGTTCATCTTGCTGCGCTGACTGCCTACAGGAAATGCCCTTCACAGACTTCCTTCTTTCAGATCCCTGTGATCAAAGATTTTTTGGAAGGCTTGAAGAAAGTGTTCCCTCCTGTCCGGCTTCCTTCGCCTTCATGGGAATTGAATGTGGTGCTGTCCAGATTGATGAAGGAACCTTTTGAACCTATTCATAAAGCTTCTTTGCAGCACCTGTCCTGGAAGATGGCGTTCCTCGTGGTCATTACATCGGCCCGCAGGGTGAGTGAAATTCAGGCATTGTGTTGCCAAGAACCTTATACTGTATTTCATGATGCTAAGGTTGTTATGCGTACTCACCCTAAATTTCTTCTAAAAGTTATATCTGACTTTCATGTTAACCAGACCATAACTTTACCTACGTTTTATCAGAATCCTTCCCCTCCAGCGGAATGTTCCCTGCATTCCCTGGATGTTAGGAGGGTTTTGAAATTTTATCTGGATAAAACCAAGGATATTCGTAGGTCAGACCAATTGTTTATCAATTATGGATCAGTCAGGACTGGTCTTGCTACCTCTAAACAGTCCATCTCGAGGTGGATTGTATCCTGTATACAACTGTGTTACCAGAAAGCTAATTTAGGGGGTAAACCTAAGGCTCATTCCACCAGGGGCAAAGCTGCCACAACTGCTTTGCTCCGTAATGATCCAATTGCAGAAATCTGCAAGGCGGCCACTTGGAAGTCGGTCCATACCTTTGCTAAGCATTACTGCCTGGACACTGATGCCAGGTCAGACACTCAGGTTGGGCAGGCTTTGCTGCGAAATCTGTTTGCACAGTAGTGGTGGTATTTCTCTTTTCTCCACCGCCGCTTTGTTGCAGGGATGGGCTTGTCATTCTATTCACTAGATTATGACTATACACAGAGATCCCCTACTACAGAAGGAGTAGTTTCTGTCCCGCCCTCCTCCCCGGTGGAGAGAGATATTCATGTAAGAAATGCTACAGGTCTGGCGTGTTACGCCTTTAAAAAGAACTAAAAGTAAAAGGGACCTGCAGTGCATTCTGGGATACTGTGAGAATTCTGGAAAGTTCTCTTAAAGGCACAGTATCCTGTTCTGAGCCACATAATGGCAGCCTATGGGGCTTGTCTGTCCACTTCTTCCTCTCTATCATTCCAGAGGGTTTTGCTGTTAAAGGCAAGGTTTTTCTCTTGGAAAACCCTGGACAGGCTGTGCTATTTGTGGATTTTGGTGGAATTTCTAGTTGACGTACTGGACAGTGTAGCCTGTGGATATAGGCTGCATTATCTGTCTTTAAATTCTCTCTTAAGTGTCGATGCAGTTCTGCATGGTTTGACAATTTAAGAGATTATTTTTGATTGCTCCGGGGTCCACGCACATGGCTGGGACTATTCACTAGATTATGACTATAACAGAGATACCCCTACTACAGAACTGGAGTTACAGGACAGATACTACACCATATGTAAAACCCAAATATTAACCTAGCTGAATGGCTGGTGACAAATCGATGATAAAAGTGAGCAAGTTCTGACTTTGGTGAGGGCATCTATATGGCAGAACATTGATCTCAATGTGGAACTTTTCTGTGTTAGCAGTGCTAACACAATTTCCTCATTCTTCTGGTATTGCACATCTATGTCAGCATTCTACTTGCACCTCTCACCCATGATGCATACCTATAAGGATCCATGGTGACATTTAGAAACTCATACTCCACCACCTGTCCTGTGTGTGCTAGAAGATCCTGAGTGCATTTAATCTAAGCTGTTACCTTCAGTACTACTCTCTTAGCTTTTCATAACCATGTCTGTTGTCTCCACTGCAACTTCCAATTAAACCCTCTGACAGATTGTTGAATGTTTTCAAATGGTCACTCGTTACTCATCAGCTCCTGTGACTCAGATGTGATAGGGAGGATCAGACCAAGCTGTAAACATTGAGGCACCATACTGACTTCGAGTCCTTTCCTGAAGGATTGCCTCCCCTATCACCACATGCATTTGCCTTCATTAAATTGGGCACAAAATAACCCCATTTTGCATCTTGGCCCACACCCCAGGATCGCTGGAGAATGTTAAAAGGCATTAGCCTTCATATGATAACCTCTGTACTTAAACATTATTTTATTCGCATGGTTTTGCAATTCAAGAACTTATTTAGAATTATCTGCCACCCGTTAACATTTTACAAAAGTGTGGAATTGGACAATGTTGGCTTTTCGATAATCATTTGCGGCCTGATTTAGAGTTTGGTCATAGGTTACATGTGTGCAGCATGTGCAGTGGCACCGAGCATAGAAGCCTCAGGGCCCCACAGAATCCTGATAATTGCTGTATTTTATAATTCAAAGGTCACCCAGGGGGCCTGTTTCCCTCCTTCCACTAGGGTCCCTGACACCCTAGCTACGCCACTGATCCCTTCTTCGTTATTACAAGTGCATTTTATCATGTGGCACTTGTACTATGGCAGGTAATATCAGTCACGTTTGTCATGGAGGAACCGAGCACCACACTCTAAACCAGGCCCTTAGACAGGTATTCGCAGATAACTAGCATTAAGAATAATTGCTACTTAAATTACATATTTATTTTGAAATGTGAAAGGATTGCCTACATTTGTATCCTATGGTAGGTTTATGACGAATCAATTTCCATTGCAAAATGTATTAATTAGTGCAATGACAAATTTCAGAGAAAATATGTTTTAAATGAATTCATAGTGACTGACAATTAGAGATAATTTTAATTGCAATGAAATGTCACCTTAAAGACATTGAAATGATGACTAATACAAAACGTTGAAAGAACTTTATTATTAATTATTTGCTACTGCTCCTGCTTATCTATTACTTCAATTTCATAAGAATTGAGCTACACCTACATCCGGACAGTGTACAGTATGACAACCAACCAGATGCTCATATTAGACACATAAATCTTTTCCTCTAGAGAGATGCTCGAAGCATACCGTTTGAGCTGGTTTTCATGAAGGAAATGAAATATTAGATTCATGAACTGTCAAAGATAGCACTATCCAAAGCGTTAGTCCAGACACCTGGCAGAAATGATTAATAGAAAATGTACAATAGATAGTAAAGTGCATACCGGACATAACTAACTGAGCTGAGAAAATGAAGCCAAGAGCAGTATAAAAACCGAAACTCAGCAAATATATTCATACGACTAAGCAAAAAAAATGAAAAATTGGCAAGTGGATCATAAGATTCATTTTCCATGCTACTTTATTAGCACTAATCTGTAACCAGTTTTCTAGGCGCTGAAAACCTTTCATCATGCCACGGTGCTTTTAGTAAGTTTGTATTTGCTTCGCGATAATTAGCTTCTGTACGTCCCAAAAATAATATATGATTTCTTAATTAGGTTCTTATAATAAAATAAGCATTTTCATACAGTGCGGCCCAATGGCATTGGAGTGTTTTACAAGAACACCAGTGCCGAAGTGGAACCCCGTACCCCAATAATTAGAACTGTACACGAATAATCATTAGCCCCCTCAATTTTCAGAAGTCCAGAATTCTACCTCAGGAAGATTCACTGTAGGATGATCCTGCTGAAAACGGCACCTCACCCAACATCAGTTTACCAGAGTACTATAAATCAGTAATTAACGTCACTCAATAATTGAGTTCTAGATCAGAAAAAAGCTAAAGGGGTTTATTTCATAAATCACAAAACCAAGCAGTACGGAATAAATGCCAGGAAGGCTCAAATGCCGAGTTATACCGAGAAGTCAAAATCAGCAATAATTATAAGTCCCAAGTGAGCATCAAAATTTGCAAAATTTGGACAGCATCTCTAGTAGAAATGGAAAGTTTTCTCAAAAATCTTCTGGCTCACCCCCAGAATCAAGGGGTTCTTATACACAATTGTTGTGTATAGATACATAGGTAAAAGTAGAATTACGGCATGCCATGATCCCATGTATCAATTCTTCAACAAATAGGAGTAATTAACTTCAACAGCATTAAACGTTAGCCCTATCACATTTTCTAACAAACATCCTGTTTTTCCATGTCACTGTCACCTGGATATGCTCGAAACAAAATGTGCAACATTTAACAAATACGATTCGGATTTGAATGAAACTGAATTGAGCCACAGAAACACTGTGGAAGGCCCTTGGAAAAATTTTACAGTTAGAAATACTAACAAGTTCATTCAATGCACAACAGGAAATTTATATCAACTTGCCTTTGTTCTGCAGAGCTGTAGGGAGAAAAGATATTCTGGAGACCCTGATTGGATGGGGTAGACCGAGGAGGGAAACAGAGACAGAATCTATTTTCATCCAATTTGGAGTTTTTACCAAAATTTAGCAATAATAAATCGGGTTGATAAACACATTTTAAACCCCATATTAAACAAATTTTAACTGAAATCATATTAATGTATTATTTGCATATTGGATTCAATATAAACTTCATAAATACTTAATATTATTTGTCACATAAAAATATCAAATTAAAAAAAAACCCTAACGCCAGATTACATTATGTAGAGTGAAAAGATGAAGCTGAGAGACATATGTGAAATAGAGAGAGGTAAAGAATATAGAGGCAGAGAGCTGTGCCAGATAGAGCATACAGAGATAGAGAGTGTGAGAGAAAGAAATGTTGTCTACCGATTGTTGCCAGTTGGATCAAGGAGGTGCAGCCACCTTGGTAATGTTGACTCTGCCAGTTGCATTTAATACAATATCCCCATGCCACTTGGTGTAAAGACTGCACCAAGTAGGGCTGCCAAGTATACTGCTTTGGACCTTTGGGTTTCCTTTATGACAAATAGGACCCAAACAGTCAATTGTGGGAATTACAGGGCAGAAAAAGTTCCAGCTATCTGTGGGGTTTCGCAGTGGCCCTCCCTCAGCCCTACCCTACATGTTGTTCCCCTGACTAAGCTGGTGCGGTAATTCGGTTTTAGGTGTTTTCTCATATTATAGTCTCTATATCAGATGACCTACTGCTGGTCTCAGAGAAGTTCAAACTCTGTATGACTGAAATTAGCACCTGGATGAAGAATAACTGGTTGAAACTAAATGTCAAAGAGAAAAAGATCTTCATCTTTGGGGCACTAAAATCATTGTGGGCACAACTTTGGTGGCCAGAGACTTTTGCCTACACCAGTTGTCTCTGCGAAAAACCGAGGGGTCCATTTTGAAAATGCCCATACCTTTGACACTCAGGTTAATAGGACAATGAGCACTTGCTTTTCATTATTGGAATCCCTTTCACACCAGTTGAACTCAGAATAGTATTGGTTATTGTGCTAATTACATTGGGCCTTGACTATTGTAACGCCTTATATTCAAAGTCCTTTCTTAACAGACTGCAGGTCATCCAAATTGTGGCAGCCCACCTGGTACTGGATGTACCTAAATGTCTTTCAGTCAGGGAACTAACAAGTGTGTTCTGCTCAGAACACACTTGTTAGTTCTTAATATTTACCCAACCTTGCTCTAGAGCACCCAATCAATTAAAACCAAAAATGTCCTTTGAGTCAATAGCATCATTGACAGACAAAAGAGCTATCACAAGAGCTTACACATCTGAACAAGCAGCAGAAGTCTATGGCTTGATTAATGAAGTCAGCAATCTACAGGCACACTGTGGATCAATAGGACACCAATTGAAACAGTTGGAATTTACAGCTAAACAGGAACTGAATCAGCGGTTACACGCTTCTACCTTGATTCAATATCACAAGGTTAAACGGATCCCCAGAGGACTCAGATTATCTATAAAACCTATGCTCTACCGTTTACAAAATAATTCTCAATTTATGGAAAAATGGTACCAGATACTAAATAAATGTTCGCTGCATTTAATACTTCTCATTATAGAAGAACTAGCAAAAACAATAGATGAGTTAAAAACAGAAATCTCCAGTATACGTGCAGATCTTTCAGAAAGAATGTCTGAAGATGAATTGGGCAGATTTTTAAGCGATCTTAACATCAAACTGGAAGAATATGGGAAAGAATTACAAGAAACAAAATTAAGAAAATTCAAGCGGGATACTATAGACTATAAGCTGAATCAAGCTTACACATGGGCAGAGGTATATGCACAAAGACGCTTTACATGATGCCCAACAACCTCTTCTGAAGAAAGCTTGGCCACAGATAAGGATGTGGATTCATCCAGAGCACCTATAAAAATAATACACTCAACGGGAACTGCACAGATTCAAGAAAAAGCAAGTATCTTAGGAACCCAGGTGTCTTTTTTGTCCCAAACCCCGGAAACAGATCGCCCTCCAGATCAAGATTCAATAACAAAAAATCAAGGAGGGGAAAAAGAAAAAGAGAAGGAGAAACCCAAAAAAGGACTGCGGAGCCAGGGGAAACCCTCATAATCAATATTTCTAAATATTCACTATCAAGTCAAGAGGAGAAGATTCTAAATAAAGGCATTACATTTGTTCCAACATACACTGGTTCTCATTTTGAAGACGACATAGCATTCTACAAATTTATGAGAAATTTGAGGTTAAGGAACGTCTTTGACAACATAGTTCCAAAAGATGAAACCCAAGTAAAAAAGATAGAACCATTTCGACCAAAAAGTACCTTCGAGGCACCGACCTCACATAAGACATTGGATCTATTTAAGACCTTAGTAACTAAAGATCTAAAAAAACTGGAATGTTTCAAATAACTTAAACAGGATGGAGAAAAGCATCCTGATTCAACTGGGAACAAATACGGAGTTGACTTTTCAGAAGGTTGATAAAGGTGGAGCCTTAGTGCTCATGGATTCGGAATTTTATCAGAGGAAGGTTCAAGAACATGTAGAAGATACCAACACGTATTTACTATTACAACAAGATCCTACCACTGAAATACAAAGGATACTCCAATCACTGATAGACAAGGCTATTGAAGAAGACTGGATCACGGTGAATATGGCAAAATTCCTCATGGTGAAAAATCCAAAAAGACCAAAAATCTATATCTTGCCAAAGGTACATAAATCTTTGGAAGATCCACCATTCCGACCCATAGTTTTGGGTTGCAATTCTGTGTTCGAACCAGCAGGAAAAATAATTGACTATTTTTTGCAACCGTTTATCCAAAAATGGCACACCTACATACAGGATACCACTGATTTTTTAGTCAAATTGGAAGAGATTGAGTTGAAAACTGGAAATGATTATATTTTGTGTACAATAGATGTGGTGTCTTTGTATACCTCAATTGGACACACAGATGGATTGGAAGCTGAAGAATGGATGTTGTTACAGCACCCAGAAATTAAATTGAACCCAGTATTCTTACTTGAACTAACACAGTTCTGCTTACAGAACAGCTATTTCAGATGGGCAGATAAGTTCTTTATGCAACTGAATGGAACTTCTATGGGCTTTACTGGGGCTCCAGTACACGCCAATACTTACATGGCAAAATTTGAGGAAGATCATATTTTTAGACATAAGGAGTGGACTGACAACCTTGAATTTTTTTGTCGCTTCATCGATGATATTTTCCTAATATGGTCCGGTTCGGAAACACAACTGGAGAATAACATATTCAATTTGAACTTGAGGGATCCACGAATTCAAGTGACATACACTACAAGCAGATCAAGAATAGCATACCTAGATGTTAATGTAGAACTGGAAGGAGAGCATATCACCACTACACTTCATCAAAAAGCAACGGATAAAAACAGTATGTTACACTTCCAAAGTTTTCATCCTCAAAATTTGCTAAGAAATCTACCATATTCACAATTATTAAGATTAAGGAGAATAGTGACAAAACAAGATAAATGCATTGAATACATTAATGAGTACAAGGAGAATTACAAAAGGAGAGGTTATCCTGAAAGACTATTGGAAGAAGCACAGACCAAAGCACTTAAAGAGGATCGAAGCATCTTATTGCTGAAAAAAGAAAAGATTGAACAAAAACGCAATGTGTTTGTCTCTAAATACTCGATCAATTCTCAGAAAATTAAGAATATCATAAATAAAAGATGGGAACTTTTGCAACAGGAAGTTGATTTTCAAAATATTTTCTCAGACAAATCTTTATTTGCCTACACTTGCTCTAAAAACATCAAAGAACTGCTTGGTCAAACAGAAACACAAAAAAAGAAGGTCTACAAAGGAATGCGCAGATGTGCAAATTGCGTACATTGTAACAATGCAATCACAGGAAATGTGATTTCTCATCCACAGACAGGAAAATCTATTAGATTGAAGTTTGAAGGTGATTGTAACACAGATCAAGTTATTTACACTATCAAGTGTCCATGTGGGCTACTTTATGTAGGAAAAACTGAGCGTAAAATAAAAATTCGAATCTCGGAGCATAAAAGTAGGATTCGAAATAAGTCCACTACATCCCCTTTACAAATACACTGGCAAGAAAAAACACCACACCATAGCGCAGCTGAGATTCCAAATACTTGAGGTAGTGTCATTCCAAGAAGGCACTGATATGAACAAAAAACGATTGCAGAGAGAAATATATTGGGTTAAAATGCTTGGTACTCTGACCCCAGGGGGTCTTAATGATCGTATTGAACTTAGTAGCTATCTGTAAACATATTGAGCTACAATTTTTTGTTGAGAGTCATAGGTGGTAACAATTCACATGTCTTTGAATTCATTTCTGTTTTATTTATTTTATATTTATTTTGATTCACTCATTTATTTTTCGTTTTTTATTGTTTTCGTTTTCACCACGTTACTTTGTTTTTTTCTTTGACTGAAAAGCGTCCTTTTTGTAGAGCGATATGATTGATAACGTTTGACTCGGTTTTTATGTAAACTTTGAACACGGCATGGTGAATTTTTGTTCACATTGAGTGTTGGATAAAGTTGATATTGTTGACCAACGACGCAGTCCGTGGAAACAGTAAGAGACGTTTAGATAGGCTGACATTTTGGGCGAGTAACCAATAGGGAGGCTTGTAAGTCTGGTTAAATCAGGAAGTGTTTTTCACACTTGTGCGTGTTATTGGATTGTCGATACCGGAGCACACAGGAAGAGCGGGTTTTGTGACAGGTGACGGCAGAGTTATCAGGAGGTGAGAGTTTAGGAGTTAGTGCATACATCCAGTTATCCACGTGTGATTTAAAGGGTATGTAGTGATTGATTTTTTTTGATAAACTCGACAGGGTCCAACAGTATTGTGCAGCAGGAAGGAGGAGTTGTTAGTTGACAGACACTTTGAGTGGAAACGAATAGAGGTTACGAGTAAAATCTGAAGCAGCACTATTTGAAGTTGTCTCGTTGCTTAACACAAGGTATGATTCGTTTGGAGTTCAGTAGTGCCTCTTTGTGATGTATTAGGTTTATGAGCTTTATATGCCAACTTGGTAAACATTTATACAAATATTGCAGGAAACGGATATCGCTTACGGTTGACTATAGGAGTTACGGATCATTCAGAGAGCGAGGCCCTCAACCAATGGTGTGAGTGATTGCACGATTATTATTATTTATTTTGTACACACTGCACTGACGGTGGTCTTTTGGTGAAGGATATTCTTTTAGAGTAGCTATTTTCTAACATGTTATAATGTTACCATTGTTTTTAACCAACTGATGTGCCTGTATCTTATCTTTTATTTACAGTGTTGCCCCTGACGAAGAGACCTACAAGGTGTCCCGAAATGCATTGGGCTATTGACAACCGAGCCTAGGGCTGATTGTTTCTTTCGTATACTGAATGATGTATTTTTGAAAAATGCTCTTGTAAATGTAAATTTGTAAAAAAACAAGTTGTATTTCACTGTATATGATGAAAGTTACTGTGACTCAACAGGAATAAATTGTACTAGAGAAAAAAGTAAAAGTGCTAGATCATTATAAATTCTTTTCACTTGTGCGCTGCTAAGCCTGAGTCAACAGTTCTGTTGACCAGCCACATTTTCATTGTTTCAGTCAGGGAAGGCATGCATGTACCTTCACTGGCTGCCAGTTAGGAAGTGTGTGACTTTTAAAGCACTATGCGTAGTCCAAAGTGCTCTCCACCATCAGGGGCCGATGCCCCTGAGAACTGCATTTAATTGGAATAGCCTTAAGAGACACCTCAGATCATCTTCTCTTAGGAAGGTGAGCATTTCTAGATACCAGAAGGCCTGGTGGGGCAGGTGCTCATTTTAAATAGAAGCTGCCAAACTGTGGAATACATTTCCCGCCCACATTTCGAGTTTGAACTCCTATATAGCCTTCTGCAAGCAAATAAAAACCTGGCTCTTCTCTCTCCCATGATTGTAGCGCTGTGGTCTCTTTTTCTCTGCAGTATTTCTTCACCGGTGCTAGTGCTTTGATGCCTTTGAGTATAATGCAATGTATACATTTAAATACAAATACACATGCAGTGCACTTTACTAGGGCCTTATAACTAAATTAAAGGCAAACAATTAGGGTATGACCCAGCAGAAAGGGCCAAGTCCAACAGAGGGGGTGAGTCGAAAAAGGAGAAAGTGGTACAAAGCGAGATATGTGTTTCGTTGAAAGAGAAACAGAGAGATAGAGAAAGTGGGGGTGAATGATAGAGTATAAAAGATAACGGTAGAACGAAGGCTGTAAGATATTTAGAGAGACAAAGGAAAAAGTAACTGTAGTAGAATGAGATAAAGGAAAGGTGGATAGATGAGGCAGTGAACTCACGGTGATGTAAATTGAGACGATAGACTAGTGGCCAGAAAGCGACGAGGTAATGAGGGGGATGTGAAGTAGAAACAGAAACGAGATAGAGAGGCGAGGAGGAGTTGTGAGGTAGGGAAAGGCTGATAGAGAGGTAAGATAGTAGAGGCATAGAGACAAAAGTAAAGAGGTGAGCTAAAAATAGATATTCATTAGTGTGAGAAATGAGGAAGATGAACAAGAGGGTAGAACCAGTGAAGTGGATTAATAAGAGAAAGGACACAGAAAAATTATGTATGTATTTATGGATGCAGTACTTCTTTAGCATGCATCTAGTCAAAAAGGCAGCAGAGCGATCTACAGGGTCAAAGACAAGCATTAAGTCAACAAGCAATACCAGAAATTGCTGGGTTGTACATGGTCAATGCATTGTGATTTAGTGTTCTTTAGAGAGGTGGGTCTTCAACTCTTTACTCAATCGGAGCAACATTGGGCATGTTTTAATGGATAAGGGGATGTTGTCCAAGATTCTTGATGCACAGATGGAAAAGGCCTGCTGCCTTGTTTTTATATTTTGATACGCTTCTTAGCAAGCAGTCTGATGGTGTCCTGGCTGTGAGTGTGCTGAGAACCCCCAGTACTGGTGAGCTTGTCTGTAAGATAAGTGGGGATCTGGTCATAAAGGCTTTCTAAATGGTGCAGCTATTTTTGAAGATGGTACTGGCCAGTAAGGGGAGCCAATAGAGTTCCATCAGGATGGAGGTGGTGTGATCACTGTCTTCAGGCCCTGGGTGAGATGGGCTGTGACATGTGGGGTGCCCTTAAGAGGTACAAACAGGAAGTCTGGAAAGCCATGGAGCAGGGTTTTATTATCATCCAGATGTGAGAGTACGAGGGATTGCACAGCAGTTCCAAAGCCACTTTCTGGAAGAAACGGTTTCACTTTCTTCAAAACAGACAGCTAGTACCCGACCGTCTTTGTTTTTTTGGCAATTTGTTCCCTGAGAATGAGGCTGGAGTTTTATCCAAGTGAGTTGAGGTTCAAACCCATCAAAGCGTATATCATTGAGCCAAGTTGTTGTAGTGTTTTTTATTCCTGACAAATAACAGTTCTGTTTTAGCTGGGCTGAGCTTCAAGTAGACGTTAAGCATCGAGGTCTGGCTAAAGTTCTGGCAATATTTGAGGCATCTGATGTGTGAAGCAGAACAGACTTTCAACCACAGTTGTTTATCATTAGCATATAGATCAACCTTGATACTGTTATCTGTGAGAAGAGAATTGAAAGACTCCATGTAGAAGACGACAGGAGACAGTATGGAAATCTGTGGGACTCCGCAGGTGTTAGAGGTCTTTTGAGACCTGGAGGTGCCCATGTGAACAACTGGTTTTGTTTGGAAAGGTAAGAGGGGAAAATCAGTGAAGGACATTGTTATGTTACACATGTATTTGTATAGCACACAACTCACCCCCGAGTGAATCCTGGTTTTGCGATTGTGGCTTAAGACACCAGGATGAGTATGAGGTTGGAATGGTCAGATGCGTAGAAGGCAGCTGAGATGTACAGAAATCAAGAGACAGGGGCCGTCTGCATCTGTAGACAACAGGGCATCATCGACAATGTACAAGATAAAGGTTTTCATACCTCAGTGTGATCTGAAATCATACTTATGATCATGAAGAAGATAGTTATCAACTATGTGATTTTGAAATTAAACATAGAATGTTTTTTTAATGA
Organism: Lissotriton helveticus; assembly: GCF_964261635.1. Taxonomy (NCBI): domain Eukaryota; kingdom Metazoa; phylum Chordata; class Amphibia; order Caudata; family Salamandridae; genus Lissotriton; species Lissotriton helveticus. The sequence continues at coordinate 1,407,762,016 of NC_136069.1, read as the reverse complement.
GCTTGCCGATGAATGGTAGGTAAGTGATGGGCTGATAGTTAGTAAGGTCATCTGGGTCTAGTGAAATTTTCTTTATGAGTGGGGGGATCTGGCCAGTTGTGAGAGCTTCTGGGAAGATGGCATGAGAGAGAGAAGCATTGACTATGGTGAGTACAATGAAAGAGCATGTCGGAAAGATCTGCAAGACATAGGGTTTTAAAGGCTGACCATTGCAGGATACTAAAAGAAGGCATGGATGAAAGAGATGAAGCAGGCTTGGTGTTCTAGATGTGCTGTCAAATCTTATATATTTTGCACTGAAAAAGAGGTTGATTCATTGCACTTTTCTGAGAAGTGAGGTAAAGGTTGTCCTGCCAATGGGTTGATGCAATGCTTGATTGTCTTGAAAAGCATCCTCTGGGGGTGGAGCTTGAACACTTTGAAGATGAACGCTCTCTAACTTGCTCCACTGCAGCCGCTAGCAATGTTTTAATATTCCTTACTCGTTGGGCAACCTGACCGCTTCACTTAGCTGGGAATCTCCGTGGGAGGATCTAGGACACTCCCTAGGGTCAGCAATGGGAAAATGTTGAGAGGCATGATCAGGGCGCTGTCACCTTTCCTGCAGCTCTGCAACTCTATAGTGACTTTCAAGCTACAGAGCACTGGTGGATCCTGATTGGCCTTTTCATTTCCTGATTGTCCTGTGGACCGCCTTTTGAGGTGCTGAGGGATTGAGAGTGCTGGTGCTGCCTAAGTCCATCCCGGTAAGCCACCTTCGGAACGCCCCTATCCCTATCCCTTGCCATGCAACTGTCTTACCTTTGATGCCTGGCCTTACACTATAGGTCCCATACATGCTACAGAGCCTCTTCTCGATAATGGCTGCTGCCACTGGTGCCACCTTCCTCGGCGGGATGCCCGATGTACCGATGTTCACCCTTACTGGTCCTCTAAATCTCTCTCAGATACCACCGAAAGCCCCGTTGGTATTGCAGCCGCCACCTTGGATTGGGGAGGTGACGCCCTCCGTAGCCTGCTTAGCCTGATATCACGGCTGCAATCCTGCCACTTCTAGTCCATTTGTGCGCTTGCTGTGAAATGCTGGTGCTTTGCTTATCCTGTGGTAAGCCACCTCCCACCTACTATTGATTTACGTATTTTGCCACCAGAAATATGTTGTAGATGTGGTGGATATTTTGGGGGAGTGAGCATGAGACCTATGTCCTGCCCATTACTATGACTGCCCCCAGGGTGGTCACCCTTTCTAGCCTCATGGCTGAGGTGCTGGTAATTCTGCCTAGTCCAGCCTACTGTAAGCTGCCTCTCCCCACCTGCCAATCATCCTTGCTCCATTTTCACTCCTTCAGAGATCTGCTCATCATTGGCATCTGAGGTGCTGGAGTAACTGGCTGTGCATCACCAACCTTTGGTTTTGGCTGGTGGTCCTTTAGGACTTATTTGGCACCGTGACATTTGTAAATTGTGGTTCCTTATATTGTTGGCCCTGTTTGTAAGTCTGTGTCAGCATCTGCTCTTTTATGCACAGGGAGGGATCCATAGGAGGAAGCTTTCTCTCAATCTTGCACTCTCTATCTACTTTATGTAGGAGCCTCCACACAGCTTCATCAGGTCGTTGCTGCCTCTACCTTCTTCCTTCTTCCATATTGCATTTTCCAATGTCAGAGAAGAAACCCTCCAGACAACTGACGTTTTCAGAAGCCCTCACTGGACTGAAGGGCAAACAACCTAAACCGGCTATTGAGCCCAGCCACACTGTAACGCTAGAGGTGCTTATGAAAGAACTCAAATACATCAAAAGCACAGTGAAAATGGTGGAGCAATCATAAACAACTAAGATGTCTGAAATGAAAAACATTTGTGCAGACTTTTCTACATTTCACTCCAAACTTCATGCCACACAGACAATGGTTAACTTACTGGTGGACAAATTCTTCAACTCCTGAGACTGGTGACAGAGAATTTGGACTTCGCAAAGTAAGGTTACCGATCTGGATTATCAGAGTCGGCACAATAATGTCAGACTCTGTGGTTAGGCTGAAAACAAGAAAAGTGAAGATATTCATAGTTTTCTCCAGGATTTCTGCTTTGATTGATTTTCCATACCCCTGGAATTTGAGAGGGCTCACCGAATACAAAGCTATGCTATTACTCAATCCAATAGAACTAGGCCAATCATCCTGTGTTTTTTGCATCAGACAGGAGTTACGCCTAGCTCAGCTACAGGGCCCATTGGATTATAAGGGTCACTTTATCACTCTTTCTGCTGAATTTTCCTGTGACATGCATGTTTTGCACAAGAAATTAATTGCCCTACTTTAGAGCATAAGGGGTTCCACTGTGCTATGGCCTCCTTGATCTCGGCATCATGCTTCTCACACTCGATGGCTAAACCCGTCAGTTTACAGACCCCCAGCTTCTAGAGTATTATTTGTATATGTTGGATCATTTGCTGATGGAAAATCACATCCTCCCTGGGGTTGACATCTGTTCAGAAACACTCTTACGCCGGGACTCTACAACTACTCATCACAATGGTGCTGCCCTTGGGCCTGAAGGGGGTGAGACATATGTCAAAATACTCACCAAAATCCAACTCTGGCCCATTGTCCCAGTAGCGGGACTAGCCCAGATCACCTCTCAAACCGTAATTGCCTACAGTCTCAATCCTCGGGTGGTGCTGTTCCTTATTGAGTGCTCTTTTCTCTTCCACAGAGATTAAGGGCCTCTTATAACCACCTGAGAGAAGACGGCTCTGCCTTATTGGGATGTCTTTATACCACTTCCCCACTATGCTTTCATTTCTAGAGACCAGTGAATGTAGACTCAGAAAGTTCTCCCCTTATAAAGTCTCATACAGTAGGGTACAGGAATACACACCTTCAAGCTGTCCTACTCATCGCTTACTCCCATGCACCTCACAGAAGAAGGCGTTACACTTCCTCTGAGGTTAACCAGTTCCGGTGGACTCTGTGCTTTACTTAACGGCCTTTTTCTCTTTGCACTACAGACACCAACCATCTGAGTGGCGATGTCAGGACACCAAGGCATACCCTTGTCGATTTGTTCTTTGAATATTAACAGCATGACCTGTTTTGTCTGTAGGAAAAAATATGATCTTTTCTGGGATCCAAAAAGCCAGTGTTTGTATTCTTACAAGAAATTCACATGTCCCTTGCCAAAGCAGAGAGATTCCGAAGGGACTGTGTGGTAAAGGTGATAGCAGCATCAAACATGGCCACACCTACCTCTCAATCTGTTCTTTGTCCACTAAACCGTACAGGAAAGGAGGGGCTCCCATCCATAAACACTTTGCAACCAGTGCCAAAAACCTGGGTCAAGTTCCATAGCTGCAAAGTATTCGCCAAACTGCAGTTCCGAACCCACACTAGTGTTGTAGGTGATATTTACTCACCACTGGGGGAGAAAAGAGACTTCTTCTTACATTTGACCAGAATATTGACTGACATTGGAGACCACCCATTATTGGTCGGTCGGGTCTGGAACTTGGCCTTGGATCCCCTACTGGATCGCTCTGGCACACCCCTAAAGCAGGGGTGCGTGTTAGCTCCAACTCTCTTCAATCTCTTTACAGCTGACCTGCCACCCGCCTTAGATGCCTTCAATTCTCATGCTCCGCGGTTAGAAGGCAAAGGGCTGTCCAGCATCTCCTATGCATATGACGTGGTCCTGGTCAGTCACACGAAAGTTGGTCTTCAAAACCTTATTAACACGCTTCACGGTTATGCCGTCAAAAACCTATTAGAAGTGAACATTAGTAAAACAAAAGTTCTTTCTATAACTAGGAGCAAAAAGTCATACACTTGGATGCTCGGCTCAGAAGCAATTTCAAACTGCTCTGAATACAAATATCTTGGGATCCAAGTCGATAACGGTGGCCGCTACCAAAACCAACTAGAGGCCATCAAGAGGAAAGGCATGCTAATAGCCGTGACACTGAAACAGCTAAAGACCAACCTGACCGGTGAGACTATACTTCCACTATTACGAGTAGCTAAAAGTCATCAATCACGTATGGCAGTGAGGCCCTAAGAGGAATTGACGCTAAACTTCTGGACACAACCATCGCAAAGGCCTACAGACTTATCTTTAATCTGCCACTCTATACTTCGCAGGCCCAGATTCGGTTGGAATTTGGGCTGACGTGCCAAACACTTGCTCGAAGAGGCTCATACATCAAGTGCTGGCACCAATTAAAGAATTATCCAGAAAACACCTTGAACCGACAGCTCTGGCAAGACATGATCACCTCATCGCGGATGCCGGCCAAAAAATACCTAGGGGAGTCCCTGTCCATCACAGGACTGAAAGACCTATGGGAGACTCCTCTATCACATGCGCAATTCAAGCGCATAGTTAACAAGAGTTTAAAGAGTCACTCGCATGTGGAGGACAAAGCTTTGTTCTCCCATAGGTTCCATGCCTGGATGACCCTGTGCACATACAAAACACCGGGGCTCCAAGCATATTTTGGTCTGGGGTATGGCTGGAAAACAAAAGAGGCCTTTTTCAAACACAGGCTAGGGATTCTACCCGCCATTCCTTACCTACCACCATGGTTGAGGCAGAATTACGGGAACGAATGCCGGCTCTGCGGAACAGGAATCGAAGACTTGGAACATTTACTGTGCACTTGCCCGAGGCTGAACGACGAAAGAGTATCTCTGTTGAAAACAGCTTTCAACGAACTAGGAGTCCGCTCATGCAGACAAGCTGTTCTCGCCTGTTTTGATCCCTGTTTTCCCCCACTAAACGGGAAGCTAGTGAAATTTCTGAAACTAGCAGAACGGAAACAAATAACCCAGGCACTTTGCTAAGTGGAAACCCGGGACAGGACTAAGTGCCTCGAACAATTTTCCCCGCCGGGGTTTTACTGTTTTTTATCTTTACTATTTGACTAACTATGAATTTCTATTTTTAAGGCTTTTTAAATTTCTTATGAGATCGTTTTTTAATGCTCTTATTTTGTAACGGTTTTTATTAACCTAAACAATAAAGAATTACTTACTGATGTCTGTTATGGCCCTGACAGAGGCACCCTAGGTGATCTCCTATCTGATCATGCTCATACAGAATCGTGCCACCTTTTACACCCAACTGATTACACTCACCTTTCCAACATGGAATTCCGGCTATATTACTTTTGCTTGAATGCATCTCTTCTCTCTGGACTAAAGTCCTATGAGATAGGTATTCATTGTATCTCTGATCACGCACCCATCTCGATACTGCTTGACTTTCATCTGCAAACCATACACAAGAGGATGTTAAGAATGGATACATTGTGCTTAAAATTTCCTGCGGAGACACATAAGTAATTTGGTTATTTAGGTGACTATGTTGATCTCAATAAAGAATAAATTCTCTCCTCCCAGCTCCTTTGGGCAGCAGGTAAAGCCTATGTGAGAAGGTTAATGATATGAAACTCTCAATTAGCCAAACAACAAGCTAGTCATCGGAAATGGGATCTGGAAAAAGAAGCTGATGTTTTATCACAGTAATACCAGCGCACACTGTTATCCACTACTCTACGATGATTAACTAAAAGAAATACGAGCTAAACACTCTGATCACCTCAACTGCATAGAAAGCAATGCTTTGTCTTCGAAACAGGCTCTATAAACACAGGGAAAAAGCAGGTCATCTAATTAATTTTCAATTGCAACAAAGGATGGTGTGCTCTCCCATCTCAGCACTGGCAACCATGCCGGTGGCTTACTTACACACCCTCTGGAATTCCTGGAGTAATTCCCTTGTTACTACTCTGACCTCTATTTTTCTGAAGCTCTGGAGGACCTGTAGCAGGAATGTCATTTTTTAAAGGCCTCCCCTTCCCACGTTTGACTGCTGACAGCCACCAGTACCTGCCTCCTATTTACTGTGCTCTTGTAAGGGGCAGAGTCAAAATCAATGGGTGTTGTGGTGAAGCACCCAACACAACAAACATTGCCTGCCACTTCCACGCTTAATGTAGCGTGAAAGGG